>NC_086245.2:34065786-34665786 GCF_036321145.2 Pelmatolapia mariae | reverse complement strand
TGAGATCCCAAGGCCTTTTTAAAAAACACAACACAGCAGGTTAAGGGCTGTGTCAGCAACAACGTGGGACCACAGGGAGGTTAGGTAGGACTGATTTACCACACATGATCATCTCTACTATGCTCAAGCTCATCTGACTCCTCAAGGCCAGTTAGTGAGTTGTGAGTTAGTAGGACAGGCCAATGAAATGGCAATCATTTCAAAATAACTTTTCCTCTATAGAAATATGAGAGACTGTCGAAATAAAGTCGACAGAACTCATTCCAGCCACATTGTGACAGACGCAGCGCACCATAAAATAAAGACTTACAACTTATTTTGATAACTATGGGGTTCTGTGCACTGGTCAAAGCATTCGACTCCAGGTACACAACGCTCAGCTGAAAACACTTCACACAAGTGTATATCACAAGTGTCAGGCCAAAGTATTGGAGGAAATCCACAACGTGGCCCAGTACACAGCAACAACACACAGACAAACAGCGGTGTCCAGAGACAGACGGGCTGGTTTCCTGCCCACCGCACGGACGCAGTAATGACAGCTCGTCTCTCCCTGATCGCTCAGCTCCTGTGCATGTGCGACATAACGCCAAATAAGGACCATATTTATGACATTTTTGATGGTTTAATTGAAATGTAAAAAAAGAAGAAGTTACAGAAAATGCACTACATTGATAAATATGTAATTATCGGGATAAGAACTGACTTACATTAGGATTATTTTCTATTTAAAATCAGACAAAGAAGCAGAATAGTGTACTCTGCAGCCATGTTCAAAGCATTTTTTCACAAAGGCAACGCCACACACACACACGTGACCTGCACAGAGTTCACAGATCCAGGTACAGTTTGTGCCTTAGCACAGAGTGGATAACAGCTGCAAGCCTCACAGCCCACCTCACTGAGACAGCGCCGCCTTTTTATTTATCATTTATTTATTTATCCTGACACAGTCGTCAGTTTTCTTTATGCTCCTCTTTGTTTACGTCTAAAAGTTCATTGATTATATAGAAATGCTATAGTATTATGTACTAATATCTACATTACTTATTTGGAAGTGACCAAAGAATTTAGTTCTCCATTTTGTTTGTTTTTGGTCAGAATTTATTTATTTTAACATTTATTTTATTCAATTTCTATTTTTTATATTTAAAATACTGTGGTATGATGTTCCATAGTACATTTATCTGTACATTGTTTAACTTTTTACAGAAAATAAATCATATTTAAATCAAATGAGTTATACCTTCACTTTGGAGTGAAAATGAACTTTCAAGCTTTCCAATCATTTGATTTATATGAATTATTGATTCTCATTGGCTCCGTTTTGAGAGTCCCCCTCATCACTAAGCAGCAATGAAGAAATTCCATTCATGCAAATGAATCTGATGCGGTGCATGTTTGTGGAGGTATGCTCCTTTCTATTTGTCATGATTACACGTATTACACAGAACACTTTTCTTAAAAGTAATGCAGTACATTACGTAATCACTCCCAGGGAAAAGTAATTCATTACACTACTTGTAAGGTTACTTTCATGTTACTCTGTGAAACACACTCATAATTTAACAATATGAGGCTACACCCTCACACACCCTAATGAGGACACACACGTCTCTAAGATCTTAGTGAATCCAAAGCTGACCGCACAACGTGAAACTGAAAAGCAGCACAAAAAGGTGATGGACACAGTGATTCTGCTTTAGGAACCTGAACAGGTAGAAGGGGAGGCTGCAGCCTGACTGCTCATCTGTTTGTTACCTGTTGACGTTCAGGGTCTGCTGCTCGTGTTCAGCATTCACTCAGGTTTCACTCTGGGTTCTTGGCTAGCTTAGCGTTAGCATGCTGTCTGTGCAGATGCGTGCAGAGAACCAAAGTTGTGTTAGCAGCACAGTGCAGTTGTTTCTGTCCTGGATGCAGGACATTTACCATTTATCGTGTCCTTTTGTGCAATAAAAATAATCCATGCTTTAGCCTGTATCGCAATTTCCCTCCTCTGACACGGCAACTGAAATCAGCTGATTGTAGCACGAGTGCAAGACCTGATAGGCAGGACGGACATGGAGGCAGACTAACAATCCCAAGGACCTGGACCACTCCACTCCCATTCCTATAAGTGATGTATATCGATACACTTTATGTTTTCCCCCCATGTAGTCACAGCATACCACGGCCCAGCTGCCTGAAGTACTGGGCCTAAGCAAGGTTCTGTTGCACTACGGTCGAGCTCTTACCAGAGCCAAACAGGAAACTCCATAACAACAGCTGCCTCTATGAACATCACTGTGTTCAGTAATAAACAGACAGCAGGCAGCTGGCTCATTTTAAAAGTGGCTACCAGTAGCCTGTCCAAAATCCTGTTATAACCAAACATCACAGGATCAAATAACAATAGTGAAAACTGATGTAGCAGAGACCGACATATTCCTACTGTCACTGCACACATGGTGTGGCTATGCAACTATGAAAGCCATAATGCAACGATTAGAGCCATCGTTCAGTCTGACATGTTGCACAAATTCAGCCTACAACCAGGATTTCATCAGCTGTAATCCTCCCTCACTGACCAAGGGAAGTGCCATCAAACCTGCCTCACTGTGGACATTTGGATCCCTGAGCTCCCAGTTGATGTGTCACCAATCTAACACCTGCAAAATGCATGAGAAGTTGATTACAGCCAGACAAAGCTTTGTCTATTAGATCGAATAACCAGCCAATCTCTCCTTACAAGTCCCAGTGCTGAACGGGACGGACAACATTAACTCGTGCCCATTACTGAATATTGAAAATTGCAAGACAAATGAAGGTAACTGCAATAAATTATTTTAGGACGGAAGAGGGCACATTAGGCCTCATGATGACACAATCATTAATTTAAGAGTTTAAATCACGACTTCCTTAAGAGGAAATAAAACCCTATGGTGAGCCTTCAGTCTTCAAAATCATAAATAAACAGCTAGCTGAAGAAGTCCAGTATATTTATCAATCACATCTAGCTAGCTTAATATCAAAATGTGTGCAAACAATCATGTTGGTAAGTAACCCAGTGGTAGCAGCAGTTTGACATTTATTTTTATTGGATCATAATGACGTGGTTAGCTGTTCTAAGTAAAAATGTTTGTTTGTTTGTTTGTTTTTTCAGCCCACACACCAAAAACTAAATTAACAAAATATGAATTTAAAGCCCATTTTAGCAAAAGATGGGTTTTATTTTAACAGTTTTACCATTTTTAAAATGCCAACGGGTCAAAATGTCCCCTTAACAACAACAATTAAAGGTTTTTACTCCCAAGTGAAAATCTAAAGATAAACTTAACAGAAACACTGATTTGTTTTATCTCAATATCAACTGATGTGGGAAAAAAAGATTAGAGAATAATTTTCCACATCACTCAGCCCCATCCAGCGTAGATGAAGGTACCACTGCACTACTATTACTGTTTTTAACTTAGACTTGGCCTTCTGTCAGCTTTAAGCTTCCAGACTGTGTTTATACTCATCTAAAAAGTGAGTGTAATGCACTGTGCTATGAGAGGATCTCTTTTGTAGTGATCTTGTAAGTCAGTTATTGTAGTAGGCCATGATTAGGTGCAGTTCAGTTCTTCTCAGTACAATACTCTATGATTGATTCCTGGACTAATTCAGGGACTGGAGTATTGATTTTAGGCTGTGATGAAGCCCTGACATCCGGCTCTCTGTGCCATTACATCTTCCAACACCTAGCTCACCACAAAAACAAACTAATATCTTAAACTCTTGGCTTAGGATATCAGGCCAACAATTGCACTTAATATCTTTTCAGCTGTCAATAAATACAGGCTGATCCAAAACGTTTCTGCTACCACAGAATCGCATTTTCTCTTTAAAAAACTGATAAATTCATATCTGTTGGAATGCAACAAGGTTATCACATAAGAACCATAATGAGGATTGCACAGCTTCAACCAAGTCTGCATGCACTTGCATGTAAACACACACTCTGACTTGCAAAGACAACAGCACTCAGAACAGAAGAGGAGCAGGTGCACAGCACGGGTATCTCAGCGTAGTTATAAGGTCTCTTAAATCACAGCTGAATGCTTCTCATTATAATGGCCAACTGAAACTTTGAATGAGACAGTGAACGCCTCCATTACATCATCTGAGTAAGGGCAGCCTGGTGAAGGTCATCCTAAGCATTTAATGCAGGGACACTGGAGACTCTGGAGATGAACCAATCAGACCGCCAGGGACCAGAATCAGCTGATTTCACCGTTCCTGGACCGGTGATCGCCGCTCAGCCTCCCATATGACTATTTATAAGCCAGTCTGTTTCATCCATGCACAACACATGCACAGTGGCACAAGCAAGTAGCCACACACACACACACACACACACACACACACACACACACACACACACACACACACACACACACACACACACACAAACGCTAACATGTCCTAAGCATGGGATTTCCTCATTATGAGCAAAGACACAAAATAACCCAAAGTACTTGTTTGGTAAAGTAAAATGGTGAAGTTGGCTACACAGCGACTCATTTTCAGTTAACAATTTAACCCTCCTCCCAGAAGCAGGTGACTTTATTATCTGCCGTTTCAATGAGAGAAGATGCTTTAAATTAGAGCAATCTGGGATACATTTAATAATTTATTTTACAATGAAAATTAGATTTTGCATTAAAGAAAATAGAATTTCTTGGTATATGCTGTCAGGTATAGTTCTTAGAAAGACAACTGGAATTTATACACTTCAAATCAGTCAACAAAATTTACATTTAGAGCATTTCCATGAACTCTGAATTTCACTCCAACCCAGACTACTTTGTTCAAGCAAACCAAACTTCTCATTCTGTAAGCAAAAATGATGATTACGACTACCACAGCATGGTTATTAAAAGAATGTGCACACAAATTTTAATAAGGCTTCTAGACATGAAAAACAATCAGGCCAAAGAAAAAAAAGAGTTACTAAGATACTGAAAGTATCCAAAGACTTCGCACACACCACACTCAATAAATTCAACATAAGCCACGGCAGATGAAACAAGAGAAATGTGCGTTTTAGCTGCACACTAGGATGAGAACGGGTTTCAATTAACCAAACAGTCCGTTTTTTGTCTACAGCAGCGGTGCCCAACCTGTGTTGCTCCACAGACGGTTTAATGTCAGACAGTATTTTCACGGACCGGCCTTTAAGGTGTGGCGGATAAATACAACAAAATAAAAGATACGACAAAAACTGTGGTATTTTGTAAATATAACAATAAACGTGAATTCAGTGTGTAACTGTGTAACTTTATTAGCAGCGTCCTCCTGAAATGCACCAACAACATTGAGAGTAACATCCTCCTCTCTGCCCCTCAATGCTCTCTGGTCACTATGGTAACGCATTTCTTTCAAAATAAGACACACAACTACAACACGGGAAAGACCCAGGGAAACCGAGTTAACGATAAAAACCCTGAAAACCATCAATTTCACACCCGAACCTCAACTCTCACGGCCCGGTACCAAACGACTCACAGACCGGTACCGGTCCGTGGCCCGGGGGTTGGGGACCGCTGCTCTAAAACGTCCATTTTCCTCTCATTCTTACCGGCGCCTGGTGAGATGCGATGATCTAGTGGCAATGGAAAGTGGCACCTAGCAATGCTGTTTGCAAACAACACAAATAAAAGAATGCACTACCAACTTCAAGCACTGATTAGATTTATTGGCACTGTACAAACATGAAAAGAGTAAAAGTATAAAACCAGAGGCGACTACAGCTTCAATAAGCCCTGTGTGGAACTTCTTTAAATAATAATTAGTAAATGAGGTCGAGTGCAAACTGTCAGGTAAAGCTAGCCGGTCTGCCACAACTACGCGCAGTCATCTGGGAGCAGTTTGAGGTCTTCGGTAGTAAAAAAGTCAAATCGCTCCCATTAAATTCAAATAGTATTTGTGGTTCAAATGTGCCTTGTTTGCATTAGCATGCCCATTAACTGCGTACACAGATAAGTTCACGCAGTCTTGCTGTGTGAACTCATCACAGGGGCATTGTTGGCTGGTCTGTAATAGAATAGAATAGAATAGCCTTTATTGTCATTGTACAGGGTACAACGAAATTGGAGTGCCACTCCCTTGGTGCAAAAATACAATAATAAATATAAATGTAAAATATAAAAGGTGCAATAAAACAAAAAATAGTAGGTGAGTAATGTTATTGCTCATTGTTATATCATCACTTCAAATAATGGACAAACAAGAGACTGCGTCACAGTTACCTCGGAAATTGGATGTCGGAACTTGGAAGTGTTTTCAGTCCCGAGTTTGTGCATTCAAAAGAAAGCTTCTTAGTAAGGTAGAGCCGTCAAGCATCACAGCATAAGACTTGTATTTGGGGCTTTTGGACTGCTGCAGTACATTCATGATAGAGCCTGGTCAGTGCCTATTTAGTGAGTCACAAATGGAAAAAGTGGCATGACAGTTTCAAAGTTTCAGTTTTATTACTGTTTATGTTCATTGCCGCCATCTTGGATTGTTGGTAGTGCTGCTCTGACTTTCCAAGTAAGAAACCCTATTCATACTGGGAACTCTGAAATTCCACCTTCTGAATTCAACTGGATTCTTACCCTGGTTGATAAACACGAGTGTGACCCAGAAACATGTAGACTCTACAAATAGGAATGTACACAGTCACTAAGCACAGTAGCAAAATAGTGTAACGGTTTACACAGTTGTCTAACATGCAAAAGGTCCCTGGCATTGCATCAGGAAGGGCATCTGGTATAATTATCTGCCAAATCAAATATGCAGAGCTATTTGCTGCCACGACCCCTTGTGAATAATGGAACAGCTGATAGAAGCTTCTTAGAAATGAAATCTGCACAATACCTTTGATCTCTCAGAATTTTCTTAACGGACTTGTCAGAAACCTACTTTGCGGCGCGCCATATTACGCCTCAGCTTTTCTTTATTAGGGGACAAAACTGACGACTGTCAAGGCTCCACCTTAAATACATTCAAACAGGTTTCAACGCACACAACAAATGCTTAACAACAACCAACCAACACATTACGTCTATTTGCTGTAGCTGGTTCTGCTGCAAACTACATACAGTGCAGATTGGATATACTGATATCACAAGTCAATACTGCCCTCACACGCTCTTGCAAAAAGTCGCAAAGACAGAATGACCTTAAATACCATTCATTCAAAACCACTGTTTCCTTTACTTTCTCCCTTTTTGAAATAAAACGTATCGTGCTTGAAAATGTCTGTTAATTCTGAATTCTATAATTGAAATGATCTTTCGATGTTTTGGCACAGAGGGCAACGTTTTTACTTGAATTAATGATGTAACTGTTTACTTGGAACAACAGCAGCAGTCATATACTAAGTGCTGTGCAGCCATAAAGCCTCTCATCCCAGCATCAAGGCAAAAACGAAACAAAAACAAACGAACACAAATTCCCACAATCAGCTCTCTCGCTCAGCCTTGCACGAGTTAGCACACCCCCCCCCCCCAACAGTCCGTGAAGGTATCACTACAGCTTGTTAAACGAATATCGCACTACGGCAAGGCACATAGGACAGGTGACGCTTGTTTGTAAATAGCTTAACACTTGGGAACGACTCTTTCCACTAGAGCCAATCATCCAGCGCCGCCGACTCTATGTAATCCCAAACACTAAAGTCGCTAATGCACTGTGGAAGGGTCTGCTTGTTTTACACGCCAGATGTTAGCTGAACACTTGAGTGAAAGTTCCTGTTGTTAAACCGAAAGCAAAGGTTAAGGCGGAAATCTAGGTGACATACATGTATTCAAGTCAAGTGACAGAAGTAAACCGAGCCATGCTTATTGCTCGTGGGATACTTTGAGCTATGAGGGAAACGATAACTTGGGCCCGAAAGCAACTCCCTCAAGTCTTTATCAAAGCCATTCCGGGGTACGTGCTGTTCTGTTTTCCTGACAGAACCTCGAGCCAAATATCTGACAACTGCACGGCCTCTCGCTTTCTGTTGACATTAGCCAACTGTGAAAAAACGCGGATGAAAGTTTCTGTATTATTACAAGCAAGTGTACAATTCGGCGACGGTAAAACACACCGGGAACGGAATAAAACTTTAACTTTTAGCGAAATTCTTCTTTTATTCCTGCTGCCTCACTCCGACAACACAAACCGCCGTGGACACGGAGAGCAGGGTCAGATCGCTGTTATGTTTAAATATTTGTTTTGAAACGTTGCTGTTTCAAAAAGAACTGCGCACCGAACTGCTACACAGAACCCGACAGTTCTGCTGAGGTCCAAGTCACATTTGTCCACGAACCAACAATCTAGCGGTTAGCAAGGCACTTGAATTGCACGAATTGTGAATGAAGTTCGTTATACGCCGTCCCTTCATAGGACATAAACACATTTGCGGCTATGTTAAAAATTAATATGAACAATAGCTTAGGAAGCGCGATGCACCGCGATTTAGCTACCACAGTGGCGCACAGCTAGTTTTTGGAGAGGCTGCTGTTAATAGCAAGACTGCTGTCAAAAATACCCCCAACCCCACCCTCTAAAACAAACATACCGCATATGCAAGACGAAGCCCGTGTCCAAATATCACTCGGAGTCCCAGTGGGTGTGCATTCCGCCTCAACTGGAACCAGCGTTGATCTCCGTCGGTTAAAGTGAACGGGACACAGCGCCAGGGTTTAACCTGAAATGACCCGCGCCAGTGCAAATCAGGCGAGGTCTATGCGCGCGGAGTGGACTGAGTGCAGGGTGAGCTAACGGTGTGAGCGACTGTGTCAGTGTTTGCTCTGGACGCTGAAAACTTCAACGTGGAAGCGAAAACAAACGCTGAAAAGAAACAGCTCAGACACATTACAGACGACACAATTGCAGCTCTCCGACTGAACGCTGTGGGGAATTAGAGAGCAGAGCAGGAACTGAGCGAAATAAGCCTCGCCCTTATTACAAACTCCAAGTTTTTTTTCTCCTCGCTCTTTTTCGATGGCGGTTGGCTGCTGGTACAGTAGGCCCGCCTGGTACATGCCGACAGGGCAGGAAACGCTGCTCCAGCTTTATTCTGCACTCGTGTGAGGTGGGCTACTTAGTAATACACTACTACTGGATATATACGCAACGCTGGCCTAAAAACAGCACATATATTGGACTCTGTTCCACTTTAGTCATTTTTGCGTCACTTTCTACAGCTACATCCTTTCAGACATTTGCAAGTTATGCATGTGCACACAAGTATGTAACAAATACTTTATGCAGAAACCTGAATACTGTTTTCTAATCGTTTCTTTGTTTCACATAAGCTATCATTTACTTGATTCATTATTTCATGTGTGTGTGTGTAGAACATTAAGTAAGGTTGAATTTCCCCAGCAATGCTCTTGTTTTCAGCAACAACAGTGAAAACTATTAAAGTAAACCACTGATGAAAAGAAGTATGTTAACCTGGCTGTATCATAGAGAATTAGGTCATCTGAACTTGAATGTCAAAATACTGTGATGTAATAAATTTGTGACTTTAAAAGTTACTTGTTGTATTACTTAAATGTTGTATAACATTTTGGGTTTTTCCTCACTCCTTTGCTTTTTGCAGGGATCCTCCTCACCGTGCCAGGTGGGTGGGCAACCCCCCAAGTTGTGAGTGTAATGACTGGAGAACAAGGTGACATCGGATTTTGAAATCGACACCACAGGTGGATCTACTAAAGTTTTGGATGAGTTTGAATCTCAGTTACCACAGCCTCAAGGTAAAGATCAGAGGTCAAGTTTTCTGAAAATCTGGTGAATGTGAACATTTGAGAACGAGACAATGCAGAAATTTGAAATTATTACCATAGGTTCATCTCAGGTACTTTGATGTCCAGGTCAAAGAGGTCTGAAAATTACTGAGGGGTTTCACATTTATACCACAGGTGCATCTACTACGTTCTTAATAGTTTTAAATGAATTTTTTGCAGGACTGAATATTCAAACCTTGGACGGAATTCTGTCTGATCACAACTTGACAGGGACGATTCATACAACTGTAAATGATCTGTTAACCATTTTAAGACTAAGAGTCAGTGACATGTGGGTTTTGATTAGTGATCAGTGTAACTGTGGTTTGTACAAAAGACTTGGTTTGGCACTTACCACAGCTTTCACAAGGCCTTTGGTTCTAGTGAAGTAGTGTTTGTTCTTAATTCCTGTAGATCACTTCAAGCATATAGTCAGATTGCCTTACAGCACAGCATTTTTAAGGTCTCATTTTCACTGATGAGAAGAGTCAGCGTCACTCCAAAGCTCCAGTTTGCAATTCTTGTAATTATATTAAACCAGCTTTTTTTCACTTTTACTTTCACAGTCTCTTCAGACTCTTAACCTCAATTAGTTGACTTGACTTAAACCATTTAAGGCTTCACCCTGCTGCCTTCTGGCAAGAGGTACCGGCGCCTTCGGGCCAGACTACGAAACAGGCCGTCAGACTCCTGAACACTCAGACACTGGACTGACACACACACACACACGTACCTTCATACATTTCATTACCTCAAGTACCTTTTGCACAATGCTCAGTCTTTTTGCACAACCCACTGTCATTGTTGCACTTTCCTATTGCACTGTTGTGTGCCTACATCGTTCTGTTCTTTCTGGTGTTGCACACGTGCACTTTCTGTCGTCCTGTGTTGATTTACGCCGTCTTTTCTCACTGTGTACTGTCCCACTGTATGTGGTTGAAATCACAATAAAGCCATTTGACTTGACTCTTGACTCACATTTTTATACAAGATGAAACTACATTTGTTACTGGATGCAGTAAAGAAATCATCATCAAATGTTGCTCGGCTATGAAGAAAAATGCACTGATTAATAAAACATTTTCAACTCTGTTTGAGTTCAAATATAATCTAAACATACAAACTTAAAATAGTTTAAACAATACAAAACCTAAAGACTACAGGATGGTTTTAACAACAACAACAAAACTTCCCTGCAGCAGACTGAACAAGGTGCACTGTGATTTGGGGAGTGAATGGCATATACAGGACATTTGTCCACCTTCTAAAGTACAAAATATAAAGTTTGAATATCTGGTCCAAGCAAAGAAGATCAGCTCAGCTGACAATCTGCCTGGAGATTCATTCTTCATGGTCTGTATTTATTTTTACTCTGATGTGGAGTTTCATGAATGATTTGAGTAAAATGAAGTATATTTTGAACATTGCGAGGCAGTTTAGAGCAAGTGGTAAGGAAAGTGATAAGTAGATGGCATCAGCAGACTGGTACTTTATTTCCTGGCATCTCCATCCTGCCATCTTACAACAACCCCAGTTGTCAAAATCTTACTGGTTTTATACAGAGTTTTACACACACCTGAACCTCATTAGTCTCTACCATTAAGAAATAGGTTAGACCAAACAATGCAACCTAAACAAAGAAACAGGAATAAGATTATTCATCCCATTGACAAACCCATTCACACAGCTAAATGTTTGAAAGGTACAACACTGCATACAGTAAAACTCAAAGGCTATTTAAAAAACAAAAAACAATACTATACAAAAGGAAAAACCCTTCGTTTGGTTGTACCCAGTGAGGCAGTCAATGGCTGTATCCCAATTCAGGGTCTGCAGCCTTAAAGGCTGCATTTTAAGGCCGATTACGTCACAGCGGCGCACCGAAGGCTGTCCCAATTCAAAGGCTGCTCGAAATGCGGCCCTGGAATGTGGCCTTCATTTCCCTGAATTTTAAGGCTGTGGCGATGTAGACTTCGTGGCCCAACATATCCCACAATTCATAGCGCAGCAGTCACTGTGGATAATTTTGCCGCAGACGGCAGAAGCGTAGCGGCCGAAGAGTAAACTGTTAAACGTAAGTACTGAATATTATGTCACTTATTTATGTGCAAATGTTTAATAATGAAGAACATTAAAACATTACTGTTGGCCACATGTCGGCAAAGTTATTTGCCATTAGCGATGTTTGTACTTTCAGCGTTTACTTGGTTTTAAAGCCTTTAAAATATAATAACACAATAGTCGGCCTTAATCTTACAGAGAATGTGATGATTTTATGGATAATTAAAGTCAGTCATATATCCACAAACACAACAAGCTGAAAGTCAGTGATGCTGCTCGGTTTGCAGTCCTCAATATCACGGCACAAGCAGGATTCACTGCACTGTTAATGTTAGCTATGTTATATTGCTGCCTCTGTTTGGTGGTGTCGAGCCAAACGGACTTTAACGTGTGTTTGAACGAGCTGACGGTTCACTCGTTAAGCTGAAAGAAAGATGCTTTAATCACAGGAGTCACACATGTGTCCACTGGACCATCTGGGACTCTTCTTGTTTAGCACTCGTAATAACACAAACACTAAATCCTCCTTCTCTTGTGCTGTTTTGTAGCAGTGTATACACCTGAGACTGTCACCTGTCTGTCTGTCCTGCACTCTCTCTCTGTTTCTTTCTCTCTGATTGTGGAATAAAAGTATGAACGTGTATTTATAAGTTACACTTGTGTTTGAATCCTGCAGCTTATCACACATTTGATTTCCATGTGTGACAACTGCAAGTGTCCAGAGTGAGGACAGACTGAGGGACCCACTGCTGCACATCATCTGTGAGGCTTTGCACCCCTGATGATCCACCAGGACAAACTCAGCAGTGTGTGAGGAAGAGGAGGAGGAAGAGCCAGCAGCAGCTGACAGATGGAGAGAATAGACAGACGGTTCCCTGTTTGTGAAGGACTGCTAGGAAAGTTTAACATAACTAATTGTCTGTCCTGAATCAGTCTTATTAGGTAATGTTCAAATAATTTTATCATTCCAGTGTTTTCAGTGTGGGAGAAAGTACTCAGGGCCTTCAAGTTACACACTATGAAAGGCAGCAACAAGTTTAATGTTCAGAAACCTAAAGTATGTATCAGCAGCAGAATGGAGCTAAAAATAAATGTTTGTTTCAGTTCTATGAAGCTTTGAGTATTTTGGATTAGTAGCACTGCTGTGTTTGTTGCATCATATTGCTGTAATTGTTTATATGCTTTATATATTCTGAGGTAAGTTGATCTATAGTGTTACATCATATTCTATAAGGATGTTATGTGTTTGTTTACTTTCTGCCCAGTTTGACCCATTTAGCAGAAGTCAGTCTGTTTAAGGCTCTGATATCTATTCTGTATGACTTAAAGCAGTTATGACATGGTCTGATTTTCTCACCCAATAAAGGAATATTTAATATATCAGTCTACTCTTCATTTTATCAGAAACAGTTATCACAGCTCGTACATTTTCTTTTTATACATATATGTAAGCATTGAGCCAAATGTAATAATGCCAACATATTAGACGAACAATATTTGTCTCTTATGTATAATACATCTACATACACACTGTCAAAGATACTTGTCTTTGAGTGAAGATTTAAGGTGATAGGAAATATAAATAACTGCAACTTGAATCTTTGCTGAAGCTCAGTGTTAGACACAGAGTTCACTCACATGAATTTCACTCACATGTGCTGTACCAGTGTACCTGCACATGTGATGTGACAATAGAAGTGATTTGATTTGAGAGTTCACACTCACTGCTGTAATAACTTATAATGATTAATATAATAACTATAATTTTGGCCATATCATATTTACACTGACTTTAGTCTCATGAACAACATTAGCTAATTGTTATTTACTAGCTAATCTTAAATGACTGTTCAGTACAGATATGAAGGCCAACAATCATGTTTTACAGTCCTGTGGTCTCAGCCTCAGATACTTATTAAATCACACAAAGCTCGTGTAGAAACAAACACACGAACAAAATATGTTCTCCTTCATTTCTGTCAACCACACGTTTCCGGCTATCATGGTTGCTAGGCAACCTGGGCAGCGCCACGGAGGCCAGACTGTCCCATTTCACAAGCCTCGCACTTCCGGCCTTAGCGGTCTTTGAGTACGCGGCCCTTGAGGACCGTTGAGGCTGCGTACTTTAAGGCTGCAGACCCTGAAATGGGATACAGCCAATGACATCATGACTCTATATAAACAGGAAGTGATGGGTCAGCCCCTCCCACACACCTGTTTTGAGTATATGACCAGAACAAAGGGACAAACAAAGGTAAGTATAAACAACATAAGCAAACATAATTTACCAGACATTTACCTGTCAACAGAAGAAAATTTAAATCACCTGAAGGTTGAGTAGTATTAGCTCTAAAAGCATATGCATGGATGTAAACTGTGCTACCACAAACAAACCCAGGATGGTACGTAGAGCAAAGTTACACCAGCAGTGCCTAAACTAAAGCATTATGGCCAACTGTAAAATAACATGGGATAAATTATCAATATGTTTAAGGGACAAGTGGTAGATAAGTTCAAGCCTACCACTGTGTCATAAGCATTTTAGGAAGCTGACGACTGCCCTGTATATGCAATTTTATGCGAGTTCTCAACATGCTGAATCTCTGCATTGGAGGTCATGATAGCAATGTTACCACAACTATCAGACACAACTTTTTGGGGAAATACTGTTGCTTTAAAAGTACCAAATGTCAATTAAAATCGATGCTTAGGAAGGATTCCAATATCAATGTGAAATGAATCACTGGAGTTGCTGTCACTTGGTATTTCTATCAATACGCTGTCTTCCTCTGCTTGTCAACCACTATGATGTTGGTTAGCCATCACCAGTTTGTCCGCCTGTATCTGGAGGTCCCACAGGATCTTAGCTTGGTCATTCTCCACCACCCTAGGGGGACATTTTGCGCTTGGACTTCCAGGCCATACTCGGCACAGATGTCCCTGTATATTATGCCGGCCAGTTGGTTATGGTGTTCATTCTATGCCCCGCCTGCTAGCATCTTGTGTCTTGCTATTATGTGCTGGATTGTCTCGGGGGCATCTTTGCCTGGTGTGGTAGACCTCAGGCTCTATAGATCTTGTTCTTTGAGCTTGTTCTTGTGCTGCTATGATTAGTGCCTCTGTGTTGTCTTTCAGCTTTGTCCAGCCACTGGTAGGATTTCCTCAGATCAGCCACTTCTTCTATTTGCCAGCAGTAAATATAATGCTTCCAGCAGCTCCTGAACAATGTTCCCTCTAATTTTTCATGTGTCTGAGCGAACACACAAACTCCCTGAGCGGTCCCTTGGACCACTGTGAGCAACAGCAGACGTGTGCACTGTGGTCACGCCAGCATCCAATCCATCCAAGTTACATGGTTTATTAAAGTAATCAAATTACAGCATTTACATTTATGTTAGACTACTTTTAATTAACTGCTTTAGCCCACTTACAATGAAAATTTTTAAAAAATCTTGTTCATGACCTGTGTAGTATGTTAACACTATTGGAAGGAAAAATAACTTGAACTCCAATTTTGAAAACACAACTTTCTTTTTTTTGTTAATAAAGCTCTGACTTGTATTATGAGTCTGTGGTCTGGGAGAGAGTCTGTAACTCTGTCTGCAAAATACAGTAAATAATGACCAATGTTGGGAAATTAATTATATAGTTACTTCTTCAAAAAAGTAACTGAGTTTTGCAAACAAAGTTTTTTGCAGCTGTTTACCTAAAAATGCAGCCAAGGTGTTTTTTTAAATAAACATTTCAAACTATTTACAGAACAATCAGCTGTTCTGCATCACATTTGATGCCACACAAATTATTTGTGCCACTCCAAAAAATAATTTGTGTCCACTATGAGATAAAGGAGAACAGCAGCCTGATACCTGCAGGCCTGACAACAGGAGATGTATCACTGCTGTAACACCTGTAACATTCAGCAGTCGCCTCATTGTTCTGACACACACAACAAAACTATTGACTACACTACACACTAACTACACAAGATTTGCGCTAAACGTCACAAATCTCTCACATCTCAAACACGCCGTCACTCCTAAAACTTCCCCCTTCCTAAACAACCAAATGCCATGTTGCCATATCATTTTTTGATTGGTCCACATGGTACATTTTTCCACCAATAGGAAAGGGTGGGGGTTTTTTGGTTTTGTTTTTGCTCACAGGCGGACAGTGCTTTGGAGCGTTTTCCTTATAAAACGCCGTTTTTACCGTTTCTTCCCGCAGTAAATATAAACAACGATAGTATTCAGGAAGAAAACCAAACATTGCAGATATTTTTATCATAACTCTGGTTTTACGTGGCCGATCAACACAATTTAAAAACTGGTATAAAGTCCACACTTTTTCCGTCAGTTGTTCCGTCTGTCCTGCTCACATCTCCAATGGTTGTACACGTTGTCATTAACGTGGCTTCACTCCACATCAGCCACGCTGCTTTGCTCGCTAAAACACCGGTGTCGGCACATAAGGACGCTGTCATAGCCTGTCAACCACGTTGATTAGCTGCGTATATACGAATGTGAATCGCATCATTGGCTGGACTATGGGATAAGGTGGCATCGTTCTAATCCCATAATTGTTAAAGTTTTAATTTTAATTTCAATTCAAGTTTGATTTTTTTTTTTGTGCGCAACGCAGATTTTCTGTGCGCAGAGACCATGCCGACAGTGCGCAATTGCGCACGCGCACAGCTTAGAGGGAACATTGCTCCTGAATCTACCCTGGGGTGCAGATGGACATTTTTAAATTCAAGTATTGAGTGGCCTTGGAAATTGGTACTTTCCAAAAAATAAATTTTGCAGGGATTCAGCCCATAGATAATTGCATTAAATTCTAATTTTGCTGATACATTTGGTTCGAGTAGTCGCAAACTCAAGTCAGGTTGTAGAGTATAGACTGCACTGCATCTACCTGTCATTAGCATAAGTACCACATTTAGTCACAATGTCAAAATCACAGGTGAAGTGAATAACCTTGATTATCTTGTCACAATGCTATGTTGTATATTGCTGAAGACCAAGCACATCACCCAAGCATACTCAGTGACGGTGGTCACTTGAACCTGTAAGCAAATACCACTCACCACAAAGAAACATCCCAGGGTTTTGGCCTAGCATCTACATCACAATCTGATCATGCAATTGATTTAAATTGATCTATTCATTATTCCAGTGAATAATCAGATAAAAATACTTGAGCAATAATAAATATTCAAAAAAGAATATTTCATCCTGTTTCATTTGTCAAAAAAACAAACCCTTTGTATTCATATGCCATATTTTATTTTATTCTTTTAAAGAAAACATTTTCTTAAATTTAAAAAAAAAAAGGATAAATAATTAATTCATGTCCATCTTAAAATCCTTCAGGTCAGTGGCTCAGGACGTGGATGTGCAGGCCTTGATGGCCAACTGGGCCAGACTGGCGTCGACCCCAGGCTGCTCGGGTGGAGCACATCTTAACGGCGTGCAGC
Source organism: Pelmatolapia mariae (assembly GCF_036321145.2). NCBI lineage: Eukaryota > Metazoa > Chordata > Actinopteri > Cichliformes > Cichlidae > Pelmatolapia > Pelmatolapia mariae. The sequence goes on along the minus strand of NC_086245.2, from coordinate 34,648,470 downwards.
CCTCCAACTTGAGTGGAGCAGGTCCTGGCGGCGTGCAGGTCCGTGGCACATGAGCTCGGGTGAAGTGGGACGCACCACCTTGGTTGCTGGAGCAGGTGGCAGTGTGGAGGCCGCAGGAGACTGGACAGGCTCAGCTGAACCCCCAGCCTGGCGAAGCAGGATGCTGGCTCTCCTGAGCCTCCAGCTGCCACAGGAAGAAAACACGGCTGTGGAGGATTGGCCATCTTCTTTCTGGGATCTGGTGCGGGTGGCGGGACTGGTCGAGCAACAGCTGCCCCCACCCAAAGAGCACATATGGGTTCAAGGATGGGCTGGGTCCTGACCGCCCTCCCCCTAGGAGCAGACGCAGGAGCTCGCTGGGTGCCGGCCACCTCCACCCAAGGAAGAAATATTGGTGCGGGAGAGGACTGGGTCACAGCTGCCCTCGCCCTGGACACAGTTGCAGGGACCCAGCAGACACCAGCTGCTTCCACCTGAGAAACGGGCACGGGTACTGAGGAGGACTGGCTTACGATTGTCCTCACCTGGGGAGCCGGAAATGACTGAACACCAGCTGTTCCTACCTGAGGAACTGGTACAGGTGCGGGGAGGAGCTGCGTCCGAGCTGCCCAGGGATCAGGGATACAGACGGACAGGGAGAGGGTTCAAGCGGGACTTCAGATAAAAGCAAAGTCTCTTGCGAAACAGTTTTTAGATTCCCAGTCCATACATTCATGTGTGTGACTGATTTGAAGAGACAGAGAGAGCCCCTGGAACACGGAGGCACTAAAAACAAGAAACACCGGGACGACACAGAGACAGAAAAAGACTAAAAACTATAACATGAGCACAAACACATAAAGAGAACCAAAACCATGACTGATGCAAAACCAAAGAATATTAACAAAACTCAAACAAACATGAACACTAGGTCACCGGACCCAGCACCATGACACAGTGTTGCTTGTATTTGTGCACATACAACAGCATAGGTGACTTCACTATTATATAGTGATATAATTAGGATATAATGGTGAACTGCAATCTTTTCACCACCTCACATAGTTCAGCTGTCCAATTAAACAATAATCATTAAAAAAAAATATCCTTTTGGATTCAGGTCAAGACTTAAAGTTCAGGCAGATGGCCTCATCAATAACAACCCAAAGCTTTAAACACATGATAATGTTGGCGTGTAGACTTTTGCTGGTGTGATGGCCGTGAAGCCTCCTTAGCTATCGATCTGCTTGGGCTGATAAAACTCCACTAAGAAAAGCCCGCTCTAGGAAGGCTTCTGTTTCCACATTTCTTGCGGGTTCTGCTGTGTCTCTTGAGAGTAAAAGCATGCAAATTCTTGGTTTATTTCTATCTAGTTCAGTTCTAGTCCTAAACTCAATGACAGTTGTCTGGCCATTGTTATAATTTAACTTAAATTTTACTGTAAGTTTAGATTTATTATTGTTATATATGGACAGAGTTTTCAGGGTTTCTGAAATCATAACCCTTAACCCTTGTAAAGTTAACTTAATAAACTAAGTTAACAAGCCTTTTAATGCTATTAGCAGCTGACCTCATGAACCCATCTTCCCTCTGATCTTCTTCACCTATAAAGTATCTGTGTGCAGTTGAGTGCCCATTCCTTTTGGCAACTAGGGCATTTTGTTCTGGGAGCTGTCAAATGCGGTTACAGTCAACATCAACACATCCCTCTAGACCAGTACACACACACACACACACACACACACACACACACACACACACACACACACACACACACACACACACACACACACACACACACACACACACCCCTTACCCAGTTGTTTCACAGATGATGATGCAGGTCAACTGACATTAACCATAAATGTATAATAGATCCTGATAGTTTGCTTGGTCAACCTGATTATTCCTGTGATATCTTTTGAATGCTTGACAAAATGCTGCATCATGTATCAGGTCATGTATCATCTTGTCCAACTGGCATTTCATTGTAAAGTGAGCTCTAAGAAACTTGACAGAATTAAGAGGTGACCATGCTCATCACCTTGTTCACCCCACAGTTTACCACATGACTCGAGATTTTTTAAGACACTGGTATTTTAATGTCAGTCTTATTTTTATAATAAAGAAGCAGACATGACACATTTAGCAGCTAAAAACACAGACCCGGCCAGATGGTAGATTTGAACCCAGCACTTTGTAGTTGTGAGCTGGCAGTGCTAACCACTGCATGACTGTACCAAGGGTTCAACAAGAACTTAATATTGGCTTTTATAGATGTGGTCAGACCAGCAGCCATGAGAGGGTAACATTAAGTAAACTGGACATTAAAGTATGGTACTGAGTCCATCAGCTGGTGGTCCCACAGGCCACAGCTACATGCGTAACTTGTGTTACTGCATTTAGTTATTTGTGTTCATCACAGTTTGAATAGAAAATCCATCAAATTAAGTGTTCAGGGAGCACAGTGTAGACATAATGTAACCATTTCAGAGACTGTAAATTTAGCAACAAAAATGTAAAACTTTCTAAATAGAGAGATACTCAAGATATTGGAAGCAATTAAAAAAAAGTGGACTGGTAGCTTCCCTTAGCCAAATTAGTATAAGGCACAGTTCATCCTGTATTTAGTGCCCAGAACACCTCTGTTCTTTGCACAGCTGCATTTCTGTTGGGGGTTTATAAATAGCACTCTAGCCTTCCACATTCCAGGACCAATTGGGGCGATAGGAGCACATTCTTGACTTCCAGGCAGATATTGCTTTGGCCTCTCGAGATCTGTGTTCGGCTGCTAGTCTATTCATTACACCGCTACCATTTTCCCACGGTGTCCATCTCAATACTGTCATCGTTACTCTAGTCCAATCATCTTCCCGCCTTCTTCTTTGAGTCACAGCCTCCGTTCTGCATGGTTTAAATCTGTGCTCTCTGTTATTCTCCTTTGAGATTCACATTTGTGTTTAGAGAGCGGTACTAAGAACGTGTGCACACATGTACACACAGACACACTGCCTCACTTCATGCTTGCTCCTCCCCTACTCTCTTGTGTCACTTAGCAGTTTTGTCCTATTATTTGTTGCGATTTAGTGTCTGTGAGCACAAGCAGAGGTTTTTTCTTGGGAAGTAACCGTGACCTCGTTTTCAGAGGCTTTTCTGACATTTATTGGTTGTGAAATATGTCAAACTTTTCTCCCCTACTTGAAGTTCAACAGCTGAGAGCATCTGGAGCACAGAAAAAGCTGCACTGAGGATTTTGAACTACGGTGTTTAAGCGTTGTCACTGCTGAGGATTAGTGGATACAGGAGATGTGTGGACACAGATCCTTATTCACTACGCTGCTGTTTCCAGTTTAAACGCCTTCATCAGAACAAGCACTTCGAATTGTACTTTGCTCCTCATTGTTTTTGAAAAGCAAGAGTTAACAGAACTAATCCAGTAAATGCACTGTTATCTGTAAGTTTGGTATAGCAATCTGTCTTTATATATTCAGTGTTTTATTTATTATATGGGGAAAAGTCCTGTCAGCCCTGTGCTGAGAGGGCTGTGGTCATCCGTCCATCCTGTTCTAATAAACCCAAATTTCAGCTTTAGTTCAGCTTTATTCAACAAATCTTGTCTCAATCCACTTTATATTGTAAGACCCCACAGTGTTAATCTAGGAGCAAGGTTCACTCAGGTTCATTCAGATTCATTGATGACACGAATGCAATTCAGTAATCAAAGGTGTGTTTTTGGCCATAACTGATCACATGCAATTGTGTATACTGTAACACGGGTGGACAGACGTGGATGTAAACCACAACTTAAATGTTTAACCGATCCAAAACAACCACAAGGAAGTCATTCTAGCTTAAAGGGACTCTGGATATTGTTAAATGTGCAAACATTGTTAAATATTGATAAATGCTGTGCCTGTCAGGTATCCTGTTGGAAGAAAACACATTTACATGAGAACAAACTGATTTAAAGTAAAGAACAGTGTGTGACTGCACAGTGGTTGTGGTGCTCATGGTCACAGTTAGCTTACATCCATTGACTGAATTCCACATTCATACCAACTTTATACCATTTAGAAAACAGACAGCATAAACAGTGTACTGTCAGTGTAGAGGGTGGACACGAGCCAGGACAACTCAGGAAACATCTGCTCACATCTGGATGAATTCATATGTGTACATCTGATCAGCTGATCTACTCAATAGAAATGATTGTGAGTTTGATTCTTTCCCACGCTGAGCCATTACAACCATTTTTAGGTTTCCCCACCTGCTGAATCCACTTTAACTGTACACATATTCAAGTTTAGAGGCAAAGTCACCCTCTACAATGTAGGCAACAGAAAATCATATATATATAGAATTTTCCTTCTTTTTCATCAAATTCAAGCTGAGTATTATTATAATTTAAAAAGACTAAAGTTTGTATTCCCATCTACTGATATTATTTCATCATTATGTTGGCACAAGGTTCAGTTAGCTGTGCACTAAAATAGAAACCTCCTGCAATGAGCTACTTTTTACTTTCTTATGTTGTGTACATTTCAGAGTCTGTGCAGTAAAAGTTGGATCAGTACTTTTACTGGAGTATTTTTTAACAGTAGTATTTTTAGTATTTTTTTTAAACTTTAAGTTATTATTAGATTACTTAAGTAAATAGCATAGCATAGATTAATTATTTTAATTAATCTATGCTTGGTACACAACAATGCCGGTACATCTAATGTTAGATAACATTCTCCTCAACTCAAAAACTATACTAAAATATAACCCAATAAAAATAGTATCATATAGCTATAATCTTTAAATCTAAGCTCTCTTCTTCCTCTCCTGTCTTTCTTATCTTTCTCCATCTCTGAGTGAAGTTAGCTCTCTTTCTTCTCTCCCTGTGAAATACAGCAGCCATGTTGTGAGGCTCACAACACGGACTCCAAATTACCATCAGGGTGTACAACCTCACCCCTGGCGTCGTTGCCCACCTCTCAATTTTAAATACACGTAGACATTGAGGGCTATCAGGAGGGGCTATGCGCTTACCTGCTGCTCTCTGGCAGGTAGCTCCATGCCCTCCTGGGTTTTAATTGCAGCTTAGAACACATATACATCAACACTACATATGAGCGGGTAGAGGGAGGTTTGGAGTCTTCTCACACCCCCGGTCTCTGCGGCCTGCTGGAGCGGGGGGGCTAGGAGGAGGAGTTGGCCGTCCGACTGGGGTCTGGTGTGTGGGGCCTCCCTGCTGCTGCGGAGTCGGGGCAGTCTGCTTCTCCCCACTGCAGGGAAAAGGGTAACACCACCTGGGTCTGGGTGCAGTTTCCCCCTCCAGGGGCAAGGGTACCTAGACCCGGTTCTTAGAGTACGCTTGGGGAGTGTGATTGTGTGTACAGCGTCTCTTTATGTCTGTCTCCACGTTGGTTGAGTGTGGAGTAATTGCCTATGAGAGCATGAGGGTGGGAATGGATGTTTGTATTTGAGTGTGCCTGTATGTCTGTGTCTATATGTCAGGTTGGGTATCAGACGCCACCTCTCTGGGACATCTCAGGCCCTCCAAGGTTTGGAGGCCTATCTCCCCCCACCACTTCCCCTGCCGGTGGCGGACGCCCTCAGACATCAATGCGTTGGTGGTTCTTTGTGTCTGGGGGTGGGCGTCCGGGTACACACCGGCTCACTCCTTGGTGGCTGCTTATCGGGGCCTGGAACCTGGGGCTCGCTCGGGCCACTTCGGGGGTGGGGTGCCCTCGGCCTCTCGGCCTGGGGCTCGGTCACTCAGGCACAGCTGGCTGCCGGCGGAGCTCACGGGCACGTCACTGCAACCCCCCCTGGCTTCTGCTCCGCGGCTGCTGAGTGATCCCTCATCTGGGACTCTCCTCAGCTCTTTCTGGGACAGTGGCGCGGCTGCCCCTCTGTTGGTCTTCCTTGGTCTCTTGTGTTCTGGGGGCCTCTGGATGTCTGGAGTTTTGATCTCCTCCATACCTGCTTCATGCCCTGGAGGATGGGACTGTGGCCCCCCACACCCTCTAGCAGATCATTACATTAAGGAACCTTTTAAATACAAGCGTGCTCATGCTCACAGGTGTACACACAGGTGATCACACACACAAACTACACCCTTTTTGGCTCCTACCTCAAAGCACACTGTGCGCTGTCGATCTTACGTGCTGCACAATAATGTTTAATATTAAGTATTTAGTGTTATATTCCCATATATCATTGTGATGTTGTTTATTCTATTACTCTCGTTTTCTTCTGCTTGTTTTCTTTTTTCTTTCTCAACAGGTGATCCAGGTGATCGATATATGTATTTTTTGTCTGCTTATTTTGTTGGTTTTTGTTTTTTGCCCTTTTTCCCCGTCCCTCTTCTCCGCTGTTTTTTTTTTTTTTTTGTTTTGTTTTTTCCCCCCTCTTTCTTTCTCCCTTTTCTTTTCCCCTGTCCCGTATCTAGCAAGTAAAAAAAATAAATAAAATAAAATAAACAATAAAAGGTAAATCAAATGGACCATTACGGCAAGGCTGGGATGGTCCATTTGGTAAAGTAAATCCGTTGGGCATCTTTCTTCGCCTTTAGACAATAATTCTGATGGCAAAAGAACCAAACAGGACAGGTTTAAAAAAAAAAAAAAAAGAAAAAAAAAAAAAAAAAAAAGAAATACAGCAGCCAAACCTTTAGCTGCAACACACTGTGAGACAAACTGCACACAAACAGTTTGTGTTTGTTGAGCTGATAGAAACGTTATATTTGAAATTACCTCCCACTTCAGAAATGTTACTCACTTTATGCTCACTCCTCTTCAGCACCACTAGCTAGATGCCGAAGTGTCGCAGTCGCAGGTTACGGACACCTGCAGCTGTTCTGGTGTCGTGGCAAAAACAAACGAACAACGACAACAAAAAAACATCCCATCTTTAACCCCTGACTTTGGCACGTGCCACATCCTCTGCTGATTATTACATGACCAGGACTGCCTCTCATGTGTTAGTGTTTATACTCAATTTGGTTTGATGTTTGGAGACTTGCAGTGAGGAAGTAATAACTCAAACGGGTTAACGCAGAAGTAACGAGCCTGTTTTGAAAATGTAAAGTGTACAAAGTAAAGGTACTTGTTTACAAACTTAGGCAGTAAAAGTAAAAAGTAGTCCGAAAAAAAAAAAACTTAAGTAAAGTACAGATACCTGAATTTTGTAGTTAAGTACAGTAACAAAGTATTTGATACTTCCCACATCTGCCTAAATGCACTGATTGTGACCACCTGATATGATATTTGTGTTAAGGAGCACGTGAGCAAGTGTACCTGAAACAGTGGCCAGTGAGTGTATTTTAGCCATTAGGCCATTTAGAATGTATTGTTGCCATTTCGGTCTTAATATTTCTAGTATAAACCTTCTTAATTCAAGAGAAACCATCGAGTTCAGAGTATTTTCATATCTACATTTTACCTTACGCAATTTTTGGAGAGTATTTGACTCTTTTCTTTCCCAGCTGTGATACAACAACAACTTTTCAATGAAAGCAAGAAGAGGAATCTACAAACCCATCAGGGTATGTGACAGTTTTTGTTTTTACTGCATTTGAACAGTTGAAAGAATTTGATGTATTTTAAAAGCTGACAAAGTTAGAATCGACTTAAGTAACAATGAGTAACTTCTTATTTCTTTCACAGGTGTTGTTCAACACACCCATTTACAACACGACTGTGACGACATGCTGGCGTCTACCGGGTTACAAGGCTCAGGTAAGACCCAGATCCTTAAAGAGAAGCAGCAGGAAGCACAAACCTCCAAACTGCACAGGAAGTGGTGATAGAGGTAGTTCCCAGCGTCCCGTAGGGCTTCTGGGAGCTTCCCCCTCACCCTCTCTTGAACATGGCCTCCCAGAGTGTGAGCATACTCTCCAAGGCCACTTTGGATATAGCCTCCAAAAATGTTACAGCTATGGAAAGCCAGGCCATCTTCACCTGCTCCATCAGAGATGACATGGTCCAGAAAATCCTGAAAGAAATCAGAGAGAAATATCCACAAGAAATTCTACTCAACAACAGCAGCACCGGTGCAAACTTCCACCAGAACAACCTCTTTCATTTTATGTACATTCTTTAAAATGTACATAAAATGTTCTTTTGCCATTAGTCAGTTTTTGTAGAGGCAGAAAACATTTGAATGAATATTAAAAGCTCATATTGTTTAAATCACTGGAATAGTGGAATTGTGTATTTTAAATGTCTAAACTCAACAATCTTAAATGACAAACCAGAATATTTGGGTGAAACTGGTGAAAAAAAGCATGACACTTAAACTAGAACTGAAGAAAAACTATAAAAGACATTAAAAAGATAAATACAAGTCAAATAGTTCACTGTCTTGTCTTCATTTTAAAGTTTGAATGGGGTCTCTGAATGGTATCTGTAGATGCACGTATGTGGAAGCAGAGTTGAAAGAGGGTTGAAGAGTCTCCCCACATTATACATTTGTGTTGAATAAGGTTGAAAACTTTAAAAATATGAGAAAATACAAGCACACATGTCTAAAAGAAGAGGAATCTAATGTTGGCTGAATGGTTTTCTGCTGACTTCAGTCCCGACATTCTTGTGAATGTAACAGACATCATTCTTGTGTTAAACTCAGTTTTGCTCTCATATTTAATTTCTAAACACATTTAGATGAATAAATTTACCAAGTCAAAAAACTTACAAACTGTACGACTTATAGAAAATCTTCATGTTTGACTGCATGAAGACCATGCTGTAATTTGATTATGGTATTTTTAAAATCTTCAGTATAAACAAAATGAAAAGAGAGAATAAGACATGGTTTCATCTTTCAAAGTATTTGACTCAGGTAATAAACATGTCAAGTGTGGACATGAGGACACACAATGCCCTGTTATGCAAGGTCTTGGAAACATCATATGTCCCAACTATGTTCTGGAACGGCGTTCAAAGCACGTGGTTATTGATTGGTCTCATTTATTATCTGCTGGGTTTGATTAAGCCCACAAATCTATTAAAGACACAAGCAGGACTTCAGAGCCATTGAGATATCTATGAATCTTGCTGTTTATTATTCTACACACACACACACACACACACACACACACACACACACACACACACACACACACACATGTCTGGTTTGCTATCCTCGTGGGGACATCCCATTGACATAATGCTTTCCCTAGCCCCTTACCCTAACCCTAACCATTAAAAATGAATGCCTAACCCTAACCCTTACCCTAAACCTAACCATAACCTAATTGTAACCCTGACAGTAAAACCGCATTTTGAGTGTGAAAATTGCTTTCAACCCCGAGGGGACCTGGATTTTGGTCCCCACGGTGCAGAAAGTCCCCACCAGGATAGTAAAAGTCAGATTTTGGTCCCCACCAGGATAGTACGAACCCGTACACACACACACACACACACACACACACACACAGATCCTCTATGACAGTGTCTTTCCTCACTGAAGGGTATGAGCACATATAAAACAGGAGTTAGTCATATATGTTATTTGCTTGTGTGGCAGCTTTATGGTAAATGGTTTTATCTGGTGATACCGTGTCAAACTGTATAACATGAAATCCATGGTCAGCTGCTACCATCAAGTGTTCATACACAGGAACTGTTCTCAACCTCATATTTCTAAGCTCATATCTATATGGTCAGAATAAATAGTGTGTCTGTATTTATTTGCAGAAACCTAAAATTTTATATTTCAATTAACAACAGCAAAAAACAAAGAAACACCTTGTATTTTATGATTGTAATGGGAATTAAAAAAAAGAATATAAGGAAATTCCAGCAAAACAAAACAGACTTCTCAGACTCAAAGACCCAGGTCAAAAGCAACAACAGCACTAACACCAGGCTTTTACTTAATAAGCTGAGCTAAAGCAGTTGGTACCCCAAAGAACATAAAATCTGTGGTGACTCTCCAAAGTCACCAAACGCATGCGTTTACTGTAGCCACACCTCTCCAGGTCTAGTAAACTTGCAATTAAGCTCTTACTGTTAATTCACATTGATCTAACAGACAGGCAGGGTATATAAAACGTTCCAACTACAAATTAAAAGTCCTAGCAGGATGTCATCACTTTAACCCTCATCTCTGGGTTATATTCCAGTTATGGATGATTGCCCAGTAGTTTCTACAAGTCTCTCATCCTGGGCTGACGGCCATTGTCCTCCACATTTTTTTTCTAGTTTTTTTTTTCAAGCTATTCTTGTTTTGCATCCAGTTTTGTGTCCAACCATTTCTTTTTCACCCAAACCAAAGTCCCCATGTCAAAGGTTATAATGTTTGGTGCTTCTTTTTTTATTCCACATTATAGATACAAACTGAAGACATCAAATATTTGGAATTATGTAGCAAAGAAAAAATTGATAAATAACTCTAAATATGTTTTATATTTTAGATTCCTGACAGTAGCTGCCTTTTGCTTTGTTGACAGCGCTGCAAACCCTCGGCCTTCTCTCATTGAGCTTCATGATGTCACCACCTGAAATGGTTTCATCTCACAGGTGTGCCTGTCAGGGTTCATTTGTGGAGTTTCTTGCTTTCTTAATGGGGTTGGGACCATCAGTTGTGTTGTGCAGCAGTCAGGTTGGTTCACAGCTCACAGCTCTGTTTGACAACTGTTAGAAATCATATCATGGCAAGAACCAATCAGCTAAGAGAAACAACAGCCCATCATTACTTTAAGAACTGAAGGTCAGTCAGTCTGCAACATTGCTAAAACTCTGAATGTGTCCCCAAGTGCAGTCGCAAAAAACATCAAGACTACGATGAAACTCTCACATGAGGACGCCCCAGGAAAGGAAGACCAAGACTCACCTCTGCTGCTGAGGATACATTCATCTGATGATGAGCCCAAAATCTGAGATCTTTGGTTCCACCTGCCGTGTGTTTGTGCGACACAGAACGGTGAACGATGGTCTCTACATGGTTCCCACTGTGAAGCATGGAGGAGGAGGTGTGATGGTGTGGGGGGGCTTTGCTGCTGACACTGTTGGGGATTTATTCAAAATTGATGGCAGACTGAACCAGCATGGCTACCACAGCATCCTGCAGCAACATGCCATCCCATCATTTATTCTTCAACAGGACAATGAGCCCAAACACACCTCCAGGCTGTGTGAGGGCTCTGTGACCAAGAAGGAGAGATGGAGTGCTGCACCTGATGGCCTGGCCTCCACAGTCACCTGACCTAAACCCAGTGGAGATGGTTTGGGATGAGATGGAGCGCAGAGTGAAGGCAAAGGACCAACAAGTGCTCAGCATCTCTGGGAACTCCTTCAAGACTGTTGGAAACCATTTCAGGTGACGACCTCAAAAACCATTAAATGAGAAGCTGTGTCTAAACCTTAGACTGGTAGAGTAAATATGCACATGTGAGATTTTGCACTGACATATTAGACAACACTCAGCTTCATCATCACAACAGCAAACAAAGGAATACATTTAGTAGACTTCCAGAGACTTGGTTCCAGGAAGTGTCAATGGTAAAGTTCAGTGAAGATGTTCTGTTAGTGTGTGGTGAACAAAATTATTTAGTTCCCTATTTGTGATTGTCCCTTATAGATATGTAGCAGATAGAGTCTAACACAGGGGTACTGGGGAGAGAGAACACCACACAGGGCCAGTTTACAGTCAGCAGTTATCCTAAAATAGATGTCTTCAGACTCTTTGAAGAATCTAGTTTTAATGAAAAAGCATAAAAATGCAAACGCCACACAGAAAGGTGATTGGACACGCAGAACCCTGTGAGGTAACAGTGTTAGTCCACTGCATCATCATGCTGCTGAAGGTGGAACATGAGGTTTATAAAGACCACCCGTGTCTCAACACTAGGGGGAGTACTTGTTTTCCGTATCTCTGTCACAATATTTCCCAACATATGATAACCCTGATGACAATTCAGCCATTTTCAGAGGACTCTATTGTATTGTGTCATTATTTGCTCTGTGTTATTGTTTCCTGGGATGCCCTCACACTGACCTCTTCCCCTGAGCTGTAGTGCAAATAGATGGTCCTCTGGTGCCTGGTGAGTTTATACCACTGCCTGCCGACAAAGATAAGAAATCATACACCACAGGATGAACATGGACCATCATCCATCTGAAATGAGGGGTGTTGTTCTCGACAAAAAGCCTGGAACAATGTCATTTAACTGCTGCGACACAAAGTCCATCATAACCACAGATTTCACATGATTTCCTCTGTTTTAACTGATGTGAAGCCTTTGTAATCATGCCCCACAGAGTTAAGGTTAAAGTATATCTACTAACGATTTTTACAAAATGCAAAGAAACAACAAAAAAAAGAGTTCACACACATTCTGTAACTAAAAGCCATATAAGCAGTTCTGTGAGGTCTGAACACCCAAGAAATGTAAAAAGGTTTTGGTGCGTGTCAGTTGAAATGATTATTTTTTGTCTGCTAACTGCCAAGACTTGGGAGACCTGTAAAGCAAAGGGTTGATGACATTAAAATAATGTACACAAGAACAATCAATTCATGAAAATTACATTAATAACAGGTCCACCAGAGGGGACACAGTGAGACAACCCCCAAATCAGGAATGGGTTTTACAGATGGTGTCACAGGTGGAGGCCACTGACATCTTTTCATTTTTTGTATTTGGATGGGGTCAGTGTCACTACAGGTACTGTGAGACAGTACTTGGACCCTACAGAGGCTGCACACAGTAGTTTAACTCCTCCAGGATGGCGCATCAATGTGTGCCATTGCCAGAAAGGTTGCTGTGTCTCCCAGGAGAAGTCAAGAGCATGGAGGAGATTCCAGGAAATATGCAGATACTCTAGGAGAGCTGGACAGGCCAGCAGAAGCTCCATCAGCAGGACTGGTATCTGCTCCTCTGGGCGAGGAGGAACAGTGCTCTACAAAATAACCTCCAGCAGGCCACTGGTGTGAATATCTCTGATCAAACAATGAAGGTGACCGGAGGGCCCAACATCTTCTAGTGAGCCCTGTACTGTGGAACCTGATTGCATTTGACATAGAAGACCAGAATTGTTAGGTCCTCCACTGGTGCCCTGTGTTTCACAGATGACAGCAGGTTCACTCTGAGCACAGGCCACAGACGTGAAGGGGACTGAAGACCTTGTGGATAACGTTATGCTGCCTGTAACATCATTTAGCATGACCAGTTTGGTGATGGGTCAGTGAGGCATATCCATGGAGGGATGCACAGACCTATACAGGCTAGGCAACCCTACGCTGGTTCCTCCTGGTGCACAATAATGTGTGGCCTTATGTGGAGTATATGGGCAGTTCCTAAAGGATGAAGAATTTGATTTTGCATATCATCATAAACTGTTGAGACCATTTTGAGTTGCTGTGATGACATTTTGGCCTACATGTTGATTTTTGGTCTGTGAATTCAGCCCTCTGTAGGTTGATAATTTTCCACCAAATAATGTGGCCTGTGACATCAGGATTTTTTCTTAGGTATTTTTATTCATCTTTAGGCATTAAAAGATGAATAAAGATGAATAAAATACTTAAGAAAAAAATCCTGACTGAGGTTGTCATAATTCATGCATGACAGGGTTAAGTAACAATAATTACAATGAAACACGTCACACATCTATAGTAACATTAAATGAGCAGCGGGTGGCAGGGTGTGGAGTGACACATCAGTGTCCAATGTAGTGGTTTATGTGCAAGTATGCCATCAACGCTGACACGAATACAAGGAAACAGCCTTTGAATAGCTGTAACTGTAGTGACCACTATGTGTGAAAGGGTTAATAGATAATCCACAAGATCAACAATTCAATAAAATCCTAATAATTCATTCATTCACTCCAGTTCTGGGCAGTGGAGGTGTTGGAGCCTTACCCAGCTGTATGGAAGGAGAAGGGTGCTAACAAACCCACTGAAATAGATCAAATATACAAATAAATGTAAAAAGAAAAATGGATGTTACCTGGTTTGTAATCCTTTGAAAAAACTCAGCAGTGCTTTAATGTTTCTGGGCTACATCTGAATCTGTTGTTTCAGGACTGGCTGTCATATCACTGAATGACTGGATAACTGTGTGGTGAAGCAGTTATACAGCTGGTCATTGCTTTGTACAAAATAAATGAGGAGTCAGGTCTGTGTCAGTTCAGTATTTACACTGTGATAGAAATAAAAACATGAATAGTGTATATCTGACGTACCACACAAACAATCGCTACCTCAGACACGAGCGAGGTGTGAATTTTCCTCAAAACACTGAGCTTTGATCTGTTGATGTGGGCCAACTCATCTGCATTTTCCTGCTCTGTGTCTGTTGTTGTGGGTCTCTGGTGCTGAGCTCTACAGAGCAAGTGGGTGTGGGAGGCTAATTGAGTGTCGGAACTATGTGAATAAAGCCACTCTGGTAATAGTCTGGCTCAGCAGCAAATGGGAGTGATAAGTAGTGCCAAGTTGGTATGGCATCAAAAAGAGGAGTTTTCTCCCTCTTTGCTGCAATCAGTCTTTCCTTTCTCTGGCTGTCTGCAGTAGAGGCTCAGATAATGTTCCCAGGAAGAGGAATGCACTCTCAGCCCTTAATGTTGATAACAGCATCATCTTTTGCCACTGACTGGGCAGTGGGATGGGGGGGGGGGTACATTAGGAAGTCAGTGGCAAGCAGTGCAATATGTGAGGCGCCCTGTGCATCTGCAGTACCTGAAGAGATCAACCGTATCTCTGAATATATACGTTTACACAGACGTTTTACTGCTCTGATTATTTTCCTCCAGTTATTATGCTAAAGCACCTTACTGTAACTGTAGCTGAGTGTCCATGTTAATTACTGCGGTATATTATTAATGTAATCTTTACTCAAATAATCCTGGACGAGTAGAAGTCTGAATTCATTTTTTGCTATTGTTTTTCCTTTTCAGTTAATTGTCTAACAACAGTTAAATACTCGAACCGCCACTATACTGTTTAACTGCTTAACACAGTAAAGCTTTTAGGATTTAAAGAGAGATAAAATTCTCTCAAAGTTGGTTTAAATCAGGGAACAGAAGACAGACTATCATCAGATAGTCAGAGACACAGTTACAAATGAATGACATTGTTGCTTTATGCTCAAAGTACAACAGAACTAACGCTAACTATAGCACGATTAACTAATTATGAGTTTATACATGAGCTCAGTCCTGCTGAGGTCTTTGTAGTGGCCACAGATCGTTTACCAACATCACTTGGTCTTATTCGAGACTATCCAAGAGGTCCTTCATGTGTTGACCATAGGCCCTCTGTCTGGCACATTACCGTTTCAGCAGTGGAGGAAAATAGTCATGAGTCATGAGAGGGACTCCTTCACAAAAGTCAAAAACACCACATAGTCAAATAACTACACATAAACCAACAACAAAGTCCCTGTGACTGCCAGAAAAACCATAGATGGAGCAGCAGCTGTACCATCGACTCTACGCCCTCCATTGTTGTGTTATGTTTGTGTCGTGGGGCTTTTAGCTGCTATAATGACACCGCGCCCATCGAGGTGGTACTCAGTTGTAATGGAAAATGAAGGAAACTGAGCAGAGTCAAGTCGAGTTGGTACTAGTGGAGAGACGTTATACATGTCCCAGCAGGTCCTGACACAGGAGGAATACAAATCCGTAAAACAAAAAGCATAAAAATATTTAATGACTAATTGGAATAGTGTCTCCAATGATAATAAACATCAACATTAATGAAATGATGAGTATGAAATGCAAAAATCTGTCTCGCCTGCTCTTCAGGGGACAGAGCAGGCCATGTCTCCTGGATTTCAGAGACTGCACTCTCCATCTCCACAATCTCCTTCCTCCTGAGGGGGAACGTGAGAGCCATCTTTTATCTGATGAAATGCATGCCGTTTCCTCTTTCTTTCATTGCACCAATCAAGATGCATTGTTGGCCTTTCAGTACTTCATGATCATTTATTTCAGGTTGAAAATTTTCCCTTATCTGCATCTTCATCCCTCAGCCTTTTTCTGTTTTACACAGACCTCATTATAGCCAGCTTGAAGCAGCTTTGATTGGTAGTTTCCCAGTTTGTACTTCATGCTTGTTGTCCAGTGATCATATCCTGTAGGCTCCCTAAGGCAGGGATGTTTAGTGACAAGTTCAAAGGCAGACTGTTTCTATTTCATGTCTGTCAGTGTAGCCTTTTAGGAAAATATCTCTTGTGCCAGCTTGTCTAGAATTTCCATTTTCATGTCTCTCATTACATTTAGACCTTTTCCAGTTTTCTTATCCACATCATTGTGCTCAGCTTTAACTCAACATCATATAAGAAAGGGGTGTAGAGGCAGGTGAACTGATGCTGGCTGCTGTGACCGATCAGTGTGGAGGGAATCAAACGCAAGACTCAGGAGTGCAAGTTCAGTGATTTTATTTACAGTGCAAGTGAAAGTTGAGCCATTTACAAAGTCCTCAAGCAGGTCTTGATTCAGAATTTATTTCCAAAATCCACAAGTCCATCAGTGAGCCCTGAGTTTCAGATCCCACCCCTGTAAGTAGACACACCCACACACACATACACACAGAGATCAACAGGCATACAAACAGAGAAGGACAGACAAAGAGAAATGGCAGAGGTCCACAGGAGGACTGGACGACCATGGCACCATGGCAGCTCTTCAAGTGAAGACCTGGAGGATGCATGAGACAGTGTTTGTGACTCATCAGTCTAAAGATTGATGTGCAAGGCAGCCCATTCTGCAGGCACTTAACAATGCTTGTTAGTATAGAGGAAGAGCTTTTAAGATCAGGTTTTTGTCATAGGTTATCATCTTCCAGTTTCTCTATAGATTCTGGGCTCTCTGGAGTTTCTAGATGAGTTTTGGGTTTATGTTTACTTAAAATAAAAGAGTGAAAACAAACAAATCTACTCTGCCTGAACTCATGTGGCTAATAATTGAAAACTAAGTTACTCCATTAATTGCAAAATGAATTACAAAGTTTGGAATCCCCCACGTCTGGGATAACAAGAAAGTTATACCAGAAGTTAAGTAGTTAAGGGGGTTGTTAAACAGTTTTAGCTATTTTGATGTTAAAAAAACTGACAATAAATCGTTAATAAAAACAGGTTCACCAGAGGGGTAACAATGAGACAACGCCCAAACATGTCTATATTTGAATAACAGATCTGGCTGTACATCCTGTCAAACCACGTTCTTCCTCTCGCCCCTGGCGCCGGGGCCATTGGGGTTCAACGGGCTCATTTTTTTTAGTATGAATGGCCATAAGGGAGGTTTTTTATCAGGAGGAAAAACTGTAAACTTACAAAAATTCAGTTAAAAGTCCACAATTTCTGCTTGTGCTTGTTTGCGGTGAGCAGCAGATCAAACAAGTTAAGAATTATAAATGGCTTCAAGCACACATTCAGGCCTGTGAGACTCATTTATGCACTCAGACACCCAAAATAACTGAAATGCAGCCAGATGCTGCTCATTTTACATTTTGACTCGTTTCTTCACTTTTTCCTGACACGCTTGCATTTAAATCCAGCTCCGGTGTGCCCGGGCTGTACCACTACGCCTGCTGTCTTTGGAACATCTGCCCTCCTTCTTTCTTTCACATAATGGTTTGATCCCAGTCTTTGCATGTGATTGGCTGCATGGTCTGCCAC
Organism: Pelmatolapia mariae; assembly: GCF_036321145.2. Classification (NCBI taxonomy): domain Eukaryota; kingdom Metazoa; phylum Chordata; class Actinopteri; order Cichliformes; family Cichlidae; genus Pelmatolapia; species Pelmatolapia mariae. Next base: position 34,630,880 of record NC_086245.2, on the reverse strand, counting down.
ACCTGCCTGCATGGATTCTCAGCAGGGCTGAAGACATGCCATTATTAACTGACATATGAAATTTTCGAATGGGCCGGATATAGTAGTATCGTGGACCATGCGTTTGACACCCCTGCTATATGCAGAATCTCTAGTTAGTGTTTGTGCGGTGCGATACTGCAAACTTTGATATCGATCCAATACCAAGTAAATTAAGAGCAGTATTGCTGACACTGATACCAGTATGGATACTTTTAACCTATAAAGGGAGCTTATGTAGGGGAGAGCAGTGTACTGTGATTTTTGAGCTGAATCATTGTGAACTGGCCAAATTCTGAACATATTTTAATGAACACCAACACAACAGTGTAAATTTAACTACCCAAAATAATTAGTTAACACCATCTTCTTATATATTCATACTGTGTGTTTTTAGAGACCTGGAATGTAAATGTTCCTGTCTTTAGATACTTTGGGTCAGCTTCTGTTGTTTAAATGTGCTCTAGGCTATAAAGAGTTGATGTGAGAATATTTTTTCATTAAAAAAAGAAAAGATAATAACATGTATTTAACACAGTTCAGTGGGATACAGTGAGGTGAGGCTAACTGGTGATTCTAAATTGCCCTTAGGTGTGAATGTGAATGTCTCTGTCTGCTAACCCTGGCAGAGACTGGTGACCAGTCCAGGCTGTACCCCGCCTCTCGCCCTAAGCTCCGATCGACTCCTCCGGCCCCATGTGACCCTGAATTGCGGAAGAGAATGGATAGATGGATGAACAGTGGGAAACATACTGGACTTTGAGGATAAAAACAAAGTATCAATCTGATACTGATACCAGTATCAATACTATCAATCGATCTGCCCACATGTAGCTAGAGTAGTTCCACTCGCATAAGGTTTGGGAGAAAATTAAGAAGGGAAAAAGGTTTCCCTTTTATTTATTTGTAATTTTAGCTGAATGACTCAGAACAGCAGCAACAGAAAAACGTCAGTGCTGAATGCCTGTGTGGAATTTTATATGTCCTCATTTATACAAACAAGTGGTACATACTAGGTGCTATAAAGAATCTATGGTAACCACTCTACAACCCAGCATGACAGCCCAGACTAACACCATCCGCCTTTCCTTCGTACATAATGATTTCTTAAATTCAGAATTTCTAAATAAACGTGACCTTCAGATCTTAAAGTTAAAGATGAACTCTGCTGTTCGGGTTAAAGCACCACCTAAAGGCTCTCGTCATGTGGTGAACGGTGTCAGTCACTCCGTCACGCGGGGTTAGACCCGGTGCTGCCATGTTGCGGCAGCGCGGCGCAGCTGCGCGCCATCAGGTCGGGTGCAGCAGCCTTTGGCAGAAGGACTTCACTTCCTCCACTCTTCCCTGCTCGGCTGCGTTCAGGCAAAGGTGCCGTGGCTGAGGGCGGGGGAAAAAAGAAAAGAAAAAAAATAGGATGCCGATTTGTACCAAACATACCGAGAGCAGCTGCGCGACGGGGGTAAGTTTCTCCATGAGAAATTCTAAACATTGGTGCGAAGAGCTATTGAAAAGTTGTGAGCAGTATACTGCTGTTAATTATTCTGTTAAGTGGGTCACAGAAGGACCGAGATTTCTTGTGTCCGGGCACCTGACCGGTTTGTTTTGGTGCCGCCGGGAAGTGATGGATCCGGACACTCGGTCACATTGTGCGTCGCGGCATCCCTGAAATTGTAGTTTTACATTTTTTAAAAATATTGTAATATTTGAGGTGGTCTGGTGGTCATCGGCGGTGAACGTGGTGCACTGGAGAGCAGATGGTTTGTACAGTAATGATGATGTTGATGTTCATGGGGATGACCATGATGGCATTTACCTGTTGCAGCCCACTCCTGACTGTGAAACGGTCCATCAGGGGAAGTGCAGGTTTGCATCACCTCGTGATATGATGTGCAGCATCACTCCCACCCAGCATGCCCATTCATTCATTCAGAGTGCTTTCGAGCCAAGAATTTAATTCTGATTTCAACAAAAGGAAAAAGGAAAGCCCTGGATAAATGTATTTATTCATACATTTGTCTTGAAAACAGTCACAACAATATCATAACTTCATTTCTTAACACTGAGTGTTTCTGCTCTCATCCTCCATCCCCTCCTCGTGGGAGCAGGTGGGGGTATGAGGACATAGTCGTAAGCTCTCGCTACCTGAGAGTCAAAGAGAGGCTCCTCTCTTCCTGCAGGGTTTGGAGGCGCTTCTCAATGTGAAAGCTCATTTCCCATGCTTTTCATGCCTGGAGTTTAAACCCTTTGATGTTTTCTAATGCTGGAATCGCTCTCCAGTATGTCAATGTTCTCAGACTGACTTATGAATCTTTTAATTAACCCACTTGTATGCGCACAGCAGCATTGTCCTCTGTGAAATGCCATCGAGGGGGTGGGGAGCCATGACAGAATGGCATGCTGTCAGTGGGAATTTCAAAGTCAGTGGCAATTTTAGCTTTAAATGATGGTTGGTTTGATAGTGCCTCCGACTTATTACCATCAGAAAAAAATACTCCTTTATACAGTACAGCAGTGAAGCTGGTGATTAAGACTTCAGCTACACGATGCAATATTAATGACTTTGGAAGATATCAAAGGATAACATCAGTGGCGCAATAGCCTGGAGTAAGCCTGCATTAATAATGTGCTTAATTCCATCAGCAATGTTTCTTCAGCGCCTTTATGTTGAGCCCTGTGCCAAAATGAAAGATCTTTAATTATTCCATACATTTTAATTTGACTCTAATGTGCATCTCCTATTCCTCGTTGAACTTTTCCTTCTATAGCTCCATCACATGGATCATGGATTTTTCAAATGTGACTTTTTCTTCATGGGTGACACGAGTCATATTGTTACGCACCGTGTGCCTGAACTATATATGAATCAGAATACTTTAATGATCCCTAAGGAAATGATGTTAAAGCTGCATATAAAATGTGATTGGTCATGTGATTACCAGTAACAGTCAGCAGATGGCAAAATGCTCTCAGGGATAGGAGATGGTCTGTTAGGGTGCTATGTGACATTCTGAAGTGTGACTTGCTCCACTCCACAGAATGCTGGCCGAGTTTCAGAGAAGAAGCTGCTGCTTCGCCTCGCTTCTCTTTCTTAGTTCAGTTGTAACACTAAACTCAGGAGTCTTCAGTGAAATGCATTCAGCCTCATTACATGAGAGGTTCTTGGTTAGTTGAGTAGTTAAACTCTGAAGTATATTCAGAGGTTGCAAAAATTCTGTTCTTAATAATTACAAGTAATGATACTTGTGTTAAGTAATACTCTCATAAAAATAAAACTACTGATTCAACTATTTTATTCAAAGAAAAGGAAAAAGTAAGAAATTAAAAAGTCATTCTTTTTGCTATATTAATTTAACATAAAAGTGGGACTTGGCAGGTAGGGGAACCCTGAAATTGGCTGTAGTAGCTCTGCGTGTGAAACATAATCACAGCTTGCAATAATTTCTATCGAGCGATCCAGCAGGTTTTCTTTGTGCACAGGCTTTGATCACCTGACCTGTGCTGCTGCTCTGAGGTTTACTGCTCCTTGTGGATTTACACAATGACTTAAACCAGATGTAAACAGATGTTTCCCAGCTAAGCTATCTTGGCTGATATTACAATTACTATAATGGTTGAATCTAAGTGCTATCTGCTTAAATTCAAATGAATCTCTGTTACACTCGATGCAACCAAACTGACCATGAACACCAGAGCCACTGTGTACCAGTCCATCGTAGACCTTTACTGTAAAGTCATCAAAGGAAGTCACGCTAACTTGTTTATCCTGCACTAAACTCCCACGTCATGCAACATTTGAATAACAGAAACTTTGTATACCTCAGTTTCATAAATGCAAAACATGCCTTCACATCATATACAAATCCAGTGTGTGACTGAAAAAATGAGGACATTAAATGAAGCTTTAAATATTCACATGGCAGTCCTATCTTTTTAAATATAACCGCTCTTCTTCCTTTCTTATCTTCAGTCTCTGAATGAAGTTATCTCACAATCTTTTCTCTGGCTGGAAAATATTCCAGCTATGCCTTTAGCTAGCAGACACACTATTGTGACACACAACACTTAGTATGGAAGTCTAGGAGGCACAGTCTACATTTATGTGATACATAAAACGTATCACATAAATGTAGCAATCCACTACTTAAAACTACTGAATAAAACCCAGCTTCTCTTCTATTTATCCCTGTCAGGGTCACCAGGTTAGGTGGGGGGGCTGGAGCCTATCCAAGCTGTCTTAGGGCAATAGGCAGGGTACACTCTGGACAGGTTGCCAGTCTGTCACAACCATGGCCACCTATGGCCAATTTAGTGTTACTAATTAACATATCCCCACCGCATGTCTTTGGACTGTGGGAGGAAGCCGGAGTACCCGGAAAAAACCAACAGAGACATGCGGAGAACATGAAAACTCCACACAGAAAGACCCCAGCCAGGTGGTGGAATTAAACTCAGGCCCATCTTGCTGTGAGGAAACAGCGCTAACCACCGTGCTGCCAGATCAGCATTTAAATGGTTTACTTTCAGAGCTTCACACTTGACTTAAACAGAAGGGAAGCTGTAGACTTCAGGGTCTCCAAGACCAAAACAAAAATTCCCCATCCTGGCTAAAAAATAAAAACAACTCTTATCTAAAAACACAAAAGAACAATGTCTAAAGTCCCTGGCCAGCCACAAAACAGGAGAAAACTAGTTTAAAGAAAATGGCAGAACTTAACTTTTAAAACAGAATATCCTAACAAAGTTCACCAAAACAGAAACATCTAAGTACAGAATTACTCATGAAACTTAATCCTGTGTACCCAGTGTCTATCTGCACCAAACATGCTGTTTTGGTTCCCTGCAGCCTCAGTACAGCTCTATAAATGTTGCATCAGTTATTGTGTTTTAGCCTCTTTCAGCTCTTTGTATGAGATACGCTGTGAATGTCTTTGCTTTGTTAAGGTTCCCTCCGTTTAGGCTCACATCGGTTTGGTGTTTAAAGGCAATGTCAAGTTAAAACCGAAATGTTATGGTGTACAATGCTGGAGTACTGCTCTAGAAAAAATAAACTCCAAACACGCAACCAAGACATGCGGTCATGGTATTTGTTTGCCTGTTGGTCATAATTTATTACAGTATCCGGTCGTTAAGTCTGACGTCACTAGCCGTGTCTGGGCCTAAACTCCGCTGCAGGTCCATATATCAAATGATCACTGTGGCATTACTGAGGGTTGAAAAACTGTCTAAAGTCTTTCATCTTTAATAAAATGATCAACGTTCTGCTCTACCAGGTGTAACAATTGAGTTTAACATCCAGGCATCCACGAAAACGGAATTTATGACATTTAACGGAGTTAGAAGTTAGCAGGAAGTTAGCTCGCTAGGTTCCATCTAAATACAATATAGCATGTCCTGACTGCGGGGTTTTGGAAACAAATTCAAACGTACAGCTCTGCTATCACTTCCAACATAAATGAAGACAGAAAACTAAACAGCAGCGTTTGTAGGGTTACTGAAGTGTGGCTAGCTGGTATATAATGATGTGCTACGTGACCACTAGCGACACAGCTATGTTAGCATAATATAAACAAGCTAACTTTTTTTCCACTCGGTAAAAGTTAATGTGGGGGTTCTCAGTGGTCAGGAACAAATGTAATCGCATGGCAGGATGCTGTAAACAGACCAAACTTCAGTCAGGAGAACAACTGAGATAATCCATTCACAATACGAGGTTAGTCATTCGTATACTGCTGCACGGGCTGTGCTGTAGTTACATCGTAAGGTTTTAAAAACTGAGCTTAAATAAATGATTAGCGGTAATAAAAGCCGAGGGAGGTCAACAGTGATCACTGACTGTTTTTAGGAGCTTTTTGAGATTAAATAGAAGAAAATACAAAACATTAAACATGTTAACAACACAAAAGCCATATTAAACGCAGACTACTTTAGGCCCGGAAGTAGGATTCGTCACGTCATCACTTAACGACCGGATAGAATTCCCTGTTATTCAACATTTACACAGTTTTTCCTACAAAATTTGCATTTGTGTGTTTTTGTTTAAAAAAAAAAGAGACATTTGTAGAAATGTACTTGTTTCTATTGTCTGGGTTAACATGGGCAGGTGTGTTACAGCATGTTTACACTGAGGGACTCTGCTGGAGATGCAGTACCGGTTTCTGCTGATACCTGATCAATATCAGTTTTAAATTGATAAGCTGTTATCCTCGCTACGGGGAAGTGACTTGGAATCATTCTTTCACCTGTAAGACAACATCAGGCTTGAAATAAGCAGCTTTGCTTGCTTAGAAGAATATAATTTTACTCAGTTTATGTCAGGTCTGAGGTAATGAACGGGCCCAAACGTAGGACTTTACAGTGGCAAACAGTGAACAACGATGTGCAAATCCCAGCACTCTGTGCCGTTTTCTCCCAAATCCTGCACAGGGCTCGTGTCCATGACGTGAATCGTGTAACAGCAACTTCCAATCTGTACAGTGGCTTCGCTCCTGTGACAGACTCCTAGTGAAGAAACACACATTAGTTGATATGGCAATCCAAACACACACAAAGTTTGCACAAAAGATCCACGGCTGTACTGACGAGTAAACTCAACGATCCAGCGTCGACTGAAGCTCAGCCACACAGTTAAATACGGAGGTCGCTGATAAAGCTCCAGCTGGCAGTGCCCGATGGCGGAGCTCACTGTCCGCTGTAGCCTGTTTGGTAGCCGGTCCAAACCATACAGTGATGGATAAGCAGAGAACAGACTGGATTATTGCAGAGTAGAAGTGGATCAACAGAAAATATCACTGAAATACACTGCTATTACTACTATTTTTATCTTAAGTGATTCTATGATGAAATTTAGAGGTCTAAGGCTCAACTTCACACAAAGACAGAAAGGTAAACAATCACAGAGATAAGACTGACTTAGAAGGTGTGAGGAACACAGGGAAGGCATGGTAACAGAAACGAGATGAAATGTAAGGAAACTAAAATCTAGATAACAAAACTAAGAAGACTTGAGAAAAAAAAATGACACACAGAAGAAACCAAACTACACTGAGACCCCAAACCAACACAGAGTCCTAAAAGAAAGATATTTAAAAAAAAAAATCATAGATTCATTTAAATAAGAAGATCTCCATTTAGAAGAATTTAACATGTTTTATTGAGGTAGAGAAATGAACGCATTAAACACCAGTAACCATATTAGCAGAACAGAATCATAGCAGTGATAAGATTTAGGACAGGACCTCCTGGGGTCTTGATGGTGGTGGTGACGATGAGGCTTGGATGGAGCTCTAAAGGAAAGTCTGATGGGGAGAAAGACGAAACATTTGTAAACCATTCTGAGTGGACGCTGACTGGCTGAAATAAGGTGGGCAAGAAGGTGACTGGACTAGAGTAATGATGTCAGTATTGTGTTGGACATGGTGGGAAAGTGGTAATGGTGTAACGAACAGACGAGCAGCTGAACACCCAAGAAAGCAGCAGTGATTACAGATTTTCCTTACTGAACTTATGCATAAGCTCCATTTATATACCATATTTTTCACATTATAAGGCGCACTTAAAATCCTTTAATTTTCTCAAAAATCAACAGTGCGCCATATAATCCGGTGCGCCTTATGTATGAATTCTGGTTGTGTTTACTGACCTCGAACCGATTTTATGTGGTACACGGTGCTCAAAAATCTGTCAAAAAATATTTTAGTACAACTTTGGTAAGCTATGAAGCCGCACCGCTTGATGGATTCAGTGTTGCCAACTCCTCAGTATGGAAAATCGCTATTGGCTGTGCTAAAAGTCGCTAGAAGTCGCTAAATGACGTCATCGCCTAATTTGCATAATAGGTCATGCTAATATAATTGTAACCTACGTTGTTGGAGAGAGAAATAACATCGTGGAAGAGACATAAAGTGAGTAAAAATGTCCTAAATGCATTTAGAATTTATTTAGAACTACAAATTAAATTTCTTTTAGCAATTATTGTTTTTTAATGTCACAATTCCAACCCTGCTCCTTTATCCGGGCCTGGACCGGCAAAAGTGACCCAAAATAGGCACTCTGGTGCTAACTACTAATAAACTACTAATAAACACACACACTTTGTGTGCTAACTACTAATAAACTACTAATAAACACACACACTTTGTGTGTGTGTTTATTAGTAGTTTTAAACCTTGTGATCCACAAAACAGCATAACAGTAAAAGAAGAAGTGATTGCGTTACAGTCAGTGCGGGAGCAGCAGCTTCGCTCATACACGATTCATTTGCAGTTTGGACGCATAGGTGTGAACATCTCCTGCCCTGATAGCAGCTGGGGAGGACTATCCTCCGCCTGTGAGCGCTTTGGCACGGGTGAGGTGCCCACGGCAGCACTGCTGAGCGATACGCGCTTTCACGTCAAAAAGTCGTCATAAATAAGTCTCCAATAACACCAGAAAAAGTCGCCAGATTTGTCGCTCGTCGCTTTTTAGAAAAAAAGTCGCTAAGGGGGTCTGAAAACTCACTAAATATAGCAACAAAGTCGCTAAGTTGGCAACACTGGATGGATTGTCGGAGCATTACAGCTACCATTGTCAGGAGCCTCGCGGAGTAATCTGGGTCCAAAACTCCATCCGCTTCAGGTCCCAAAGTCAAACGAACACTGCGACATCACTGAGAGTTAAAAACTGTCTAAATTCTTTCATCTTTAATAAAATGATCAGCGTTACTGCTTTACCAGGTGTAACAATTAAGTTAAACATCCAGGCATCCATGAAAACAGAATCTATTACATTTAACAGAGTTAGAAGTTAGCAGGAAGTTAGCTCGCTAGTTTCCACCTAAACATGATATAGCATGTTCTGACTGAGAGATTTCTGAAACAAATTAAAACATACAGCTCTGCTACCACTTCCAACATAAATGAAGACAGAAAACTAAGCAGCAGTGACGTTTGTAGGGTTACTGAAGTTGGGCTAGCTGGTATATAATGATGTGCTACGTGATCGCTAGCGACATAGCTACGTTAGCATAACATAAACACAGTGAAGCTGGAGGATGAACGCTAACTTTTTTCCACTGGATAAAAGTTAACGTGAGGGTTCCTGATGGTCAGGGACAAATGCAATCGCATGGCAGGATGCTGTAAACGGACCAAACTTCAGTCAGGAGAACAACTGAGATTATTCATCCACAATACGAGGTTAGTCATTAATATACTGCAACAACATGGGAATAGAGCAGCTGCGAGAGAATTCAGCATTAATGAATCAATGGTACGGAAGCAGAGGAAGCAAGAAGAATGAGTTGAGTAAAGTTTGACTTATCTGACTGTTTTGTTTCACTTAATGCGCCTTATAATCCGGTGCACCTTATGGTCAGAAAAATACGGTAACATTTCACAACATAAATGTTAAAAGGCTGGACTTACAGTTTTAACACCCTAAAACACGGGAGAAAAGAAAACATGAAAGAATGTGTTTTGTTTTGACTTTGCAATAATGAGCTTGGGAGAAGCTCTATTAAAATTAGGATATCAACCCTTCTAGAAACAAAGCACTTCCAGTGATTGGCTGTGCCAAGTCTTCCATTTAAACAGATTTAAGTTTAAGTATTTGTTAATGGACACAGAGAAATTATTAAATTTCAGCTGAGCTTTAGGCTCTAAGTTAACCATTACAAAAAAACACACACGCACAGATTGTGGTATTCTCCGATTTTAACACCCATATGTTTAAAAAATGTGAAAATAAGACACAACACTTCCCTACATAACTGATGTCAACACAGCGTCAGTCCACGTAACTATTTAAGATGCATAATGTGCTAATGTACAGTATAATAAGACTTAAGACTGGGCGATATATTGAGTTTTTAAATATATGAATATATTTTTATACAAGATATAAGATCTGACAATATCGTTTATATCGATATAGTATATGTTACGTTATAATAAATACTTGTGAAGCCGCAAGTTTGCCTCTCTTTCGTCCACTTTTGTCTCTACGCAGCGTTACTCTGCCTCGCCTCTCCTTCACTGAAAACAATTCCCCCATCGCTTCACCTGCAGGCAGCACAAGACGGATATGGCAGCTATCAAAGAGGAGCTGCTCGGTAAAAAGAAAACATTTGGAGATTATTATTTTAGTGCTGTCAGCGTTAGTCTCATTAAAATGACGTTAATGCCATAACTGCATTAACGCGGCAAATCTCCCTTAACGAGTTACCGCGGATCGCTCCATGCGTGGGGCTGGACGACGTCAACACGTTAACGAGCTGACCGCACTAACCGCGCTAACCGCGCTAACCCGTGCAGTCCTAAAATCCTTTCATTTTCTCAAAAATCAACAGTGCACCTTATGTATGAATTCTGGTTGTGCTTACTGACTGCGAACCGATTTTATGTGGCAATCTGTCAAAAAATGTTTTAGTACGACTTTGGTAAGCTACGGAGCCGCACCGCTTGATGGATTGTCGGAGCATTACGGCTACCGTAGTCAGGAGCCTCGTGGAGTGATACGTACTGTGCTTCAACGTAATATTACCGTATTGTGTGTGTATAAGGACCACAAATGGCAACTGTTCAGAGACGTGGTTACAAAGAGGATTTCAAACTCCAGGCTGTCAGTCACGCAGTAGAACTTGGAAACAGAGCAGCTGTGAAATCTGTCTGTGTTATTATGCTCAGCATCTTTTAGTTTACATTTTGACTGCACAGTTGTGAGCTTTTTGTTATGCACAAAAACAACATTGTTTTAGTTTATTTATGGAGATTTATCATTTAATGAATGCTGATAATTTATTTTTGAGTATTTTTTTCTTGTACATCTGCGCTGTATGTTAATAAAAGTGTCTGTGTGAGATCTGGGACACAGCTTTGACTAAGAACTCTCTTTTTGTTCTTACCTTATGGCTTTAAAAAAATATTGAGATATATATCTTATATCGCCATCCAGCTAAAGAATATCGAGATATGAATTTTGGGTCATATCGCCCAGCCCTAGTAAGACTGTTTTTATGCAAAATATTTACCTTTAACTGTAAAAATCATTGTTAATAAAGATATCACAAATATCGCTCTCACTGTTAGATTATAAGTTATGACGTAATTAAACATGCATGGCAAGGGAAAGCAGTAATTACAAACCATGTAATGTAGAGAGTCGGGATGTGGATAGGTCAGAAAAAAGTAGACAAGATTATATGGAAGGCTTTGATGCCGTGTCTGGCTATGGGAATCCTAGGGTGCCTTCCGGGAAAGAGCCTCTCACACAACATCAATAATGAATGAAAGATATCTTGTTCAGTGGAAGACTGAACTTAACTGGCATACTGATTTGCTACTATGAACCTTATGTAAAAATTGCATCAGTGTGTTTGTTATGCTTCATTAGCTAGATAAGAAGCTGTCACTGATGACTGTGAATGCAGATGGGATGTTGAAACAGGAATCAAGAAAAAAGATGACTTTCTGCATCATTCCATTGTTTTAACTGGTTTCTTAACTGTTGAGGTGTTCACCTCATTTGTATAATAATGATGGTGTCCATATGGGGGAAGTGTACTATTGTACCAGTTATTTATACTATTCGACAGGCTGCTGTGTAACTGGATGGTATACTGTTTATATTAGAAAAAGTCTCTACAGCAACAACCTGTATGGCACAAATTGATTATTTGGAGTAAAGCATGTGCACATCAGTTATTTATTTAAGAATAGTATTAATTTACTATTACTAAGTTAATACTATTCTTAAATGCTGTTAAGTTATTACTAACTCACAACTGCATATAAGTAATTCAACTGTAGAAATGATCTCCCAGACTTAACAGACAGGATCTTGTACACATACATTTTTATAGATTCATACATATACATGGCCCTATAAAAAAATCCCCCTCTTGCCCCACTGGTCAATCCTTCAAGCTCGGGTCCTCTACCAGAGGCCTGGGAGCTTGAGGGTCCTGCGCAGTATCTTAGCTGTTCCTAGGACTGCGCTCTTCTGGACAGAGATCTCTGATGTTATTCCTGGGATCTACTGGAGCCACTCGCCTAGTTTGGGAGTCACCGCACCGAGTGCTCCGATTACCACTGGGACCTTCACCCTCCACATTTTCTCGAGCTCTTCTCTGAGCCCTTGGTATTTCTCCAGCTTCTCGTGTTCCTTCTTCCTGATGTTGGGAACCGCTACATCTAACACTACGGCCGTCTTCTTCTGTTTGGCTACCACCACTATGTCCGGTTATTTATTTGCTTAGTCTTCTCTCCCCGTATGTCCCGCTGTGTAAAGCTCAGTTTTCTCAGTCCACATCTTTGTGAGCTGTTTCTGGTTTCCTGTGTTACTTTGAAAGTTCTTGTCTCATGTCAGTGTATTCAGTTTTACCTGCCCCTGTCTCGTTAGTCCTAATCGCTCCCAGCTGTGCCTCCCTCCTGTGTGTGATTACCTGATTACCTTGTGTGTGTGTGTGTATATATAGTGGGTGTCGGTTTGCGTTCCTTGTCGGCTCGTAACTCAGTGTGTTCTGCATCTCTCTGTGTTCTCTGTTCTCCGCCCCATGTTCTTCTCGGCTCATTGTGGGTTCTGGTCAGTTCTTTAGTTTCCCCCAGTTTAGGTCTCAGTTAGCTCCCCACCCTTCTTTGCCTGTTTTTGTCACTGCCACTTTGGTAAATAAACATCACTCACTTCATCAGTCTACTGCCTGCATTTTGGGTCCTTTTCCTCCAACACCACACGGCTCACCCCGGCAGCCGTGACAGGATTGTCTCAGGGGCTTCTTTACACAGCCTGCACCTGGGGTCTTGCCTGGTGTGATAGACCCCAGCCTCTATGGATCTTGTACTCAGAGCTTGTTCTTGTGCTGCCATGATTAGTGCCTCTGTGCTGTCTTTCAGTCCAGCTTTGTCCAGCCACTGGTAGGATTTCTGGATATCAGCCACCTCCTCTATCTGCCGGTGGTACATACCATGCAGGGGCCTGTCCTTCCATGGTGGTTCCCCCTCTTGCTCCTCATTCTTGGGTTTCTACTGCCTGAGGTATTCACTGAGCACACGGTCGGTTGGGGCCATCTTACTGATGGATTCGTGGATGTTCGTTGTCTCATCCTGGACTGTGGTGCTGACACTCACCAGTCTCCGGCCTCCTTCCTTCCTTCCACTTAGCGTACAGTCTCAGGGTGCTGGACTTGGGGTGAAACCCTCCATGCATGGTCAGGAACTTTCTTGTCTTGATGTCAGTGGCTTCTATTTCCTCCTTTGGCCAGCTTATTATCCCAGCAGGGTACCTGATCATGGGCAGGCGTAGATGTTGATAGCCGGATCCTGTTCTTACGATTCAGCTGACTTCTCAGGACTTGCCTGACCATTTGCAGGTACTTGGTGGTTGCAGCTTTCCTAGCAGTCTCTTCATGGTTCCCATTTGCCTGTGTGATCCCAAGGTACTTGTAGCTGTCCTCAATGTCTGCAATGTTGCCTTCTGGTAGTTTTATCCCCTCAGTTCTGACTACCTTCCCTCTCTTTGTTACCACCCGACTACACTTCTCCAGCTGAACGACATTCCGATATCATCGCTGTATATCCTGCGATGATATCGGATCAGTGAATCAATGTCTCATTCACTCTTGGCATACAGCTTGATGTCATCCATGTACAGGAGGTGGCTGACAGCTGCTCCTATCGGTAGTCGGTATCCGTAGCCAGTCTTGTCAATGATATCACTGAGGGGATTCAGGCTTATGCAGAACAGCAGTGGGGACAGAGGGAGGTTGCTGTGGTCTACTCTTAGATCCACTAGCCACTGAGCATTGCTCTTCCAGTATTGTTCTGTCTCCAGCCTTGGTGGTGCTGTTCTCATATTGTTCCCCTGCCACTGAGAGTACACCTTGGCTGGTTCTGTGGACAACAGCTGGTTTATTCTCCTACCTTCGATCCGTCTAGTGTACCTCTTTAAGCGGCTAGCTAAGGCTGTGAGTCGTTGCTTGGCAGTTTCCAAGGTCTCAGGTATGGACAGCTTGCTGTACTTCGTAGGCAGCTTCTTCATCGCACTTTTCTGCAGCTCCGATAGTTGGCAAACCTCCCTCTGTGCTACCTTGATCTTAGCCTCTAGCTTCCTTCTCCATGGAGGGTACTGCCCCTTGTGGCTGTTCAACTTGTAGCCAAGCATCTCACTAATCACTGCTGCCATAGTGTAGATCAGCTTGTTAGTCTCACTAATGGTGGCTGTAGGTATCGTCCGTAGTGCTGCATTAACATCATCTAGCAGACCTGCTGAGGGTACCTCACGTAGTCTTGGTAATATATATATATATATATATATATATATATATATATATGATTTCTGAGGCATTATAAATAATTCAGACATTATACCAAACTGTGAATAGGATGCTATGATATTTTACTTTTTTAAAAAAATTATCTACATTCTAATAATTATTTGTAGAAATAAGAAGAAACTGGCACCCAGAAATTGTGGAATCTCAGTGAAATTCAGCAACCCAAAGTTATCAGGTATTAAATTACACTACTCTCAAATTTGAGGCTATGGGCCTTAGTTGATTGCATTGTATTGTCCATTTTGTTTTTATTAATTGGTTTTATTTATTTCATTTTAATTTATTTAAATGTTGAGTATTGTGTTAAAATTTTCTGGATTTTTAGTGTAATGTTACTTGTGACTATATAATTTTAATGTTCAGCACTTAGGTCAACCCTGTGCTATATAAATAAACTTTACCTAGACTTCTCTGAGAAGTCAGAAATAATCAAGTATAATGTTTAACTACTAAAACTAATTTTTCTTTTCAGGAATGCAAGTAACAAACTGTAACTTGGTATCGTAATCAAAAAATATTGATGTGGTTAATAATAATCATTTTGCATTAAAAATGTGATTTTGATTAAAGAGCTTATGCATGCTGGTGGATTAAAATGATTTTGATAATCACCAATACATTACATTACATTCAGTGGTGGTTTAATAAATTTGTGGCACATGACACAATTCCATTATAGAAATGAAGGGATTATGACAGTCTGGAGTTTCTATGAGAAATGGAGGATCCAATGATAATTCAGTGTGGCGGTAAAGTTTAGCATGGAAGTGCTAACTCTTCCTGCCTTATAACTTTTTTAACACTGAGGAGAGCTGGGACTTCTCTGCAGCAGGAGATATTTGAAGGGCATGTTGCTGTGCTTTAAATACTGTTCTAATTTGCAATGCTAATAACTTGATTCTTATTTGAATAATCCTCTTGGTTACCTAATACTCTATCATGTCTGTTGTAGGCTTGCTGCTTTGATAATCCACTTGTATTCTTTGTCACTCCCTGCTACCTAAGCCAAAAGCTCTTAAATAATAACAGTGGTTGTTTGACACCTTTTTAACCTCTGGATTAGTGGGGTTTCTCATTTTAGGGCATGTTTTTTGTGACTGAAGCCATAGAGTCTATAATGTGCACTATTTAGCCTAAACATTGTGAAGAATAGTGATTATTAGCTGGTAATTGAACAGTTCTTCTCTTTTCATGCATGATCTCTGGAAACTGGTGGGGGAATCAGGCTAGGACATTGTCTGAAGTTGTTCTTTCTTACATGCAACACACAGCAGCAGACAGTGTGCTTTATATATATATACTCACCAGGCACTTCATTTTGTAGACAAATTCAAAGGATTTTTAATGCAAATATATAATTAATTAATTAATTAATAATTAAGTCCAGTTAGCTAAGAACAGGAAACTAAAGCCACAGTTTGCAATGTTCAACAAAATTGGACAATAGACGACTGAAAACGTTGCCTGGTCTGATGAATCTTGATTTCTTCTGTGATATTTGGATGGTAGGATTAGAGTTTGGCATAAACAACCTGAATGAATGGATCCATCCTGCCTTGTGTCAGGTTTTCTGGCTGGTGGTGATGGTTTAATTGTGTGGGAGTTATTTTGCTGGCATACTATGGGTATCATGGTTTTGGGTCTTTTTTAAAATTGAACTTTTAAGAACATTTTATACAAAAGAGAAACAAACAAAAAACGCAATGAAACAAAAACAATGGGTGGAGAGATATTATACAAAGTCACAGGATTAAAAATATAATGATAAGTGGACATCAAGCATACAGCAGCATGAAGCAATTCCAGAATTGGTCCAGGAAAGTCCAGGGATGGTTTCCAGATGGCCTGAAAACTGGTGGGAGACTTGCCTTTACAGCAATGAATCTGCTCAAGTCTAGTGAGAAGTAGTATTTCATTGAGCAACCTTTTAAAACAGGGAGGTGATGATAGGATTTCCATTCTAGTAAGATTATTCTCTTTATCATGCCTTCCCTAAGGAGTTTCCTTTGGTGAGATGGAAGTGGCCAAGTCCTATCAGAGCAGCTAGTGATGGCCAGGTTCCAGTCTAGTTGGATGTCCCTAACAAACTGTTTAGAAAACTTCAAAAATGGCCCTCCAGAAATTGTCTAGGACCACACCAAAACAGTTGTGAGAGTGACTCTTCTGTGACACCACATTTATCACATAAGAGGGAGACAGTACCAAAAGTTTTGTCGAGTTTTGTCTTGGTGATTCTGACTGAAACAGCACAATCCCCCTCTTTTTCAATCCAGGAAGACTGTATTCATTAGCGCTGGCCGATGGCTGTTGGTCATAGAAGAGTAAAAAGGGAAATGTAGATGGTTCAAAATCATCAGAGTTTCTAAGAATGAAGTTATCACCAAAGGCGGCATAGGAAGGCAGTTTTCCTAAAACAGCAGCGCTGGAGGGGAATAATCCATAACTAATGAGGATTCAGGCTTTAGCTTTGGAGATACGAGGTTTATTCCTCCACACAAAGGATAGAATAAGAGAATCACATTTTTTAAGAAAAGACACTGGTAGATAAATGCACACGTTCTGAGAGAGATCGAAAACATGACAGCACAACCATTTAAATAAGGTTGATATGGCCAATCATAGAAAGCAGGAGGAGAGACCACTTTTTACCACTTGGCTTTTAATTTATCTAACCAGTCTTCTCTTGTGCTTTTACTTTTCTTGTCTTGTTATCCCCGATTTGTTCCCACTATGTCTCCCAGCTGTTTTTTCTCCCCTCATTATCTGGTGAGTATTTATTGTCCGAGTTGTAGAGGATCAGAAGAGTCACACGTAGCAAATTTGTTTTGAAGTTTCTGTCCTTCATTTGGGTTCACATTCTGCCACACAGCGACATACGACAAACGAATGTAACTAGATTGGACCCAGCAAGCATGGATTTGGATGTGTGGCAGCAGTTGGCTCTCACTGTTTTAGAAAGGACTCTCAAATAAATGTCCTGGCTTACCCCAGGGTATGAGCCGCACTACTGGGGAATGGAGATGCTGCTCATCTTCTTCATGAGAGGTGGAGCTCTGCTGCTTTACACTGGCGCAGTTGCTTGCCTAGTTTTCTTTCCTTCTTTTTCTTTTTTTTTTTTTGCCTGTCCCGTTTGGATCTTTAGCCATCAGAATTGTTGTCTGAAGGCCAAGAGAGATGCCAAGCGGATTTACTTTACCAAGTGGATCATCATGGCCTTGCCGTATTGGTCCATTTGATTGACCTTTATTATAATTATGTATTTATTTGATTTGATTTTCAGTTGTTACAGACGGGACAGACATGACTGGGGGATAGGACAGGGAGAAAGAATGAAAGAAAGAGAGGGAGAGAAAGAAAAATAGAGGGGAGAAGAGATGGTGAGAAAGGGGGGAAGAAAAAAAACAAAAAAAAAACAAAATACCTAGATCACCTGTATGGAAAAGAAAAAAACAGAAGAGAAAACAAACAAAAAAGAGCAACATAATAAATACAGCACCATCACAATAAACTAGCTAGCAGTAGATAACAGTAGACACTAAATATTACATGTTATTGTGCAGCACGCAAGATCGACAGCGCACAATGTGCTTTGAGGTAGCAGCCAAGAAAGGTGTAGTTTGTGTCTGTGAACACCCGTGTGTACACCTGTGTGCATCAGCACGCTTGTATTCCAAAGGTTTCTCCATGTAACGATCTGCTAGGGAGTGAGGGGAGCCATAGCCCCGTCCCCCAGGGCATGAAGCAGGTATGGAGGAGATCCAGGCCCCAGACATCCAGAGGCCCCAGAGTACGAGGACCCAAGGAGGACCACCAGGTGGGCAACTGTGCCACCCTCCTGGGAAAAGCTGGAGAGCCCCAAACGAGAGGTCACCCAGCAGCCACGGAGCAGAGGCCAGAGGGGGTTGCAGTGATGTGCCCGTGGGCTCTGCCGGCAGCCAGCTGTGCCAGAGAGGACCGAGCCTCAGGCCAGAGGCCAGAGGCCTGAGGGCAACTCAGCTCCCGGAAGGGGCTCAGCCGGGCCACAGGCACCAGGCCCTGCCAATTGGCCACCAGGAGTGAGCCGGTACATACATGAGCGCCCAGCTCATGTATGTACCGGCATACTTGTATGTACCGGCCTTGCCGTAATGGACCATTACGGCAAGGCTGGGATGGTCAATTTGGTAAAGTAAATCCGTTGGGCATCTTTCTTCGCCTTGAGACAACAATTCTGATGGCAAAAGAGCCAAACGGGACTGGCAAAAAAAAAAAAAAAAAAAGACATATAGACACAGACGAACAGGCGCACGCAGACACAAATGCGCATTCCCACCCCCATATACACAAACAAATACTCGGCACTCACCCGACGTGGAGACAGACACAAATAGACACTGTACAGACATTCACACTCCCCAAACATACTCTATATCCCAGGTCCGGGTACCCCTGCCCCCAGAGGTGCAAACCGTACTAGGGCCCAGGAGATGTAACCCTTCTCTCTGGGGTGGAGGAAAGCAGACCGCCTCCTTATCTGCAGTAGCAGGGAGGCCCCGCATCCCAGACCCCAATCTGACGGCCAGCACCTCCTCCCAGCCCCCCAGCCCCGACGGTTAACAGAACCGGGGTGAGTGAAGACCCCAAACCTCCCTCCGCCCGCTCATATGTAGTGTTGCTGCGTGCTGTTGTAAAGTGCATTTAAAACACAGGAGGGCATGGTGCATCCTGCCAGAGAGCAGCACGGCTCCTCCCGAAAACCCTCAGTGTCTATATGCATTTAAAACTGAGGGTAGGGCACCAGCGCCAGAGGTGGGTTTGAATACACAGACCATCCTCTGGACGCTGTATAATGTGCCCACCCCCAAGGCCCTATATGTATGTGTTATGAGTAATGTGAATGTCTAGGTTGTGGAATAAAATTGAGGCACAGGCGGCCAGAAGGGGACAGAGGGGGGGGGTGCCTCCCCTGCACCCTGGTGACACACCTGCACCCCAAGCCCTGCGTATGTGTGTGTGGGTGTGGTGGAGCAGGAAGAGGGAGGGAGCTGAGGATGGGGAGGGAAGAAAGGGAGGGGCAAGTGGCCCCTCCCTGGGGCCAGCTCCCCCACTGACCCCAGTAGGGACCCCCACACTCTGGAACCCACCAGGGCAAGGGGGCCCAGGCCCATCCGGACTGGGGCCCACAGCAGCAGCGCTGCCCCACCCCACAGAGTCCAGGGCAGCCCACCCGACCCCACCGCAGAGAAAACTGCACCCACTCCATCATCCAATCATCTCCCAGACTACACAAGACAATAGACACCCAGGTTGAGTTCATTCTCCACCTCTCCTATATCTCTCCCCACCTGCAGAGTGAGCTCCTGTAGAGAGGAGACCTCCTGCAAAGATGTAACAGCCTCCCCACCAATTAGAGAGCCCTCCAGTTGGGCCGTTGCACCAGAGGTCCCCCACACCGGGGCTGAGCCCCCATGCACCCACTCGCCCACAACACTGGCGACACAACAACCAGGACCCAAGCCCCCAAGGCCCAGCCAGAGCCCCAGCCCGGGGGCGGAGCACCCCCAGACCCCCAAGCCTCCACGTCCGTCCCGGACCCACCCAGGGGCAGCCAGGCTACCAGGCCAGTAACCAGCATCCGCCAGCACAGACCCTCCCCCATCTCCGCTGTACGCAGCCACAAGGAAAACACCATATACGAGCCACCAGAGCCCCTAACCAGGTCATGGCCACAACCCCCGGGTTAGGCCCTCCAGGGAAAACGTCACTAGGGACTCCCCAGACGCCCTAAGGTCATCCCTACCCCCATATCAACCACAATAGCGAAGGCAGGACCAAACCATGATCCCCCACCCCCACTAGGTGATGAAGCCGGTCAAAGGAGCCCAGAGGGATTGATCAAATGTGATGGCAGAGGTTGTATCAAGTTAGATGGTTTTTATATTGATTAGAATTAAGATTATTTATATTTTTCCAGTTAATGAGGCCGTTTTTCTTGGCAATGCATAGGGCCGTAAAAACAATGTGGGCTGTGTTTATTTCTGCAGTGACCTCATCCAAGTTGCCCAGCAAACACACTAAAGGGGAGGCTGGAATGTTACATTTCAGACACTTCGATAAGTCTTCACATATCTCGCGCCAAAACTTCTGAACTGGTGGACAGAACCAAAGAGTGTGGATATAATTGTGCGGTGTATTGGTTTGACAGTGTGAGCAGCTGTTGGAAGACGTAAAGCCCACCTTGAACATCCTATGACCAGTATAGTGCACTCTACGTAATATTTTGTATTGTATTAATTGCAAACTGGGATTTCAGATCCATTGAAAGGTTGTTAAGCATATCTGAGGCCAAAGGTTTTGGTCTATGCTGATCGATAAATCCACTTCCCATTTTGCAATAGGAAGGGATATTGATTTATCTGTTTTAGAAAGTGTTCTGTATATTTTAGACAATAATTTGGGGGTTTTTAGATTAAAAAAATGTACCACACTTGGTGGTGTTTGTAATTCAGCTTCACTGGGATTAAATTTCTTTTTTACTATGGATTTAATTTGTTGATATTCTAAAAACCTTTTCTTGTTGATCCCATATTGTGTAACTAGTCTGTCAAATGAAATAAAGTCTGTTCCTTCTAATATATGTTCCAAGTATTTAATTCCTTTGCAACTCCAATCTGGCAAGGTGATCATATTATTGTTGTGTAATATGTCCGGATTGTTCCAGATAGGTGTACGTTTGCATGGGATTAATGAAGACTCTGTTATTTTTAGAAACTCCCACCATGCTGTTAGAGAAGAGCTGATGTTGATGCTTTTAAAGCATTCATGTCGTTGGATGTTTGAGCTGATAAATGGTAGGTCTGAAATTTCTAGATTATTACATAGTGCCTGTTCTACATCTATCCAGGGTTTATCTAAGAAGGTGTGTTTTAACCATCTAGAGATGAATTGAAGCCTGTTGGCTAAAAAGCAGTGATTAAAGTTAGGCAGATCCTCCTTTATCCTTGGTCCTTTGTAATGTTTTTAAGCTGATATGCAGGGGTTTGTCTTTCCAAAGGAATTTAGAAATATATGAGTCTAGAGATCTGAACCAATCTTGTGATGGCTTACTTGGGATCATTGAAAATAAATAGTTTATTTTTGGCAAGACCATCATTTTTATAGCGGCGACCCTTCCCATGAGTGATATGGGTAAAGATTTCCATCTAGCCAGATCGCCTTCTACTGTCTTTAAAAGTGGGATGTGGTTTAATTTAGTTAATTCTGCAAGCTTAGGAGAGATATTGATACCTAAATATTTAATATTTCCAGATTGCAGTCGGGTAGATGAAGAATTATGGAAGGAGCAATTAATCGGAAGAACTGTAGATTTTGAGCAGTTAATTGAATAATCTGAGACTCTTGAGAAAGAGTTTATCAATGCAGTCACCCCAGAGATATTGGTTTGTGATTTTTGGAGAAAAAGTAACACATCATCCGCATAAAGGCTGATTTTATGTTCTACATTCTTACATTTTATGCACTTAATTACTGTATTCTGTCTAATTGCTGCTGCTAGTGGTTCAATAAAAAATTGCAAACAGTGAAGGGGAGAGTGGGCATCCCTGCCCGATGCCCCTCAGGAGACAGAAGCTGGAGGATGTTTGGTCATTTGTTCTGACACAAGCTGTTGGGGAATTGTATAATATTTTTAACGATCTTACGGAAGAGTTTCCAAAACCAAATTTGTGTAAAGTTGCAAATAGAAATTTCCAGTTAACTCTGTCAAACGCCTTTTCTGCATCAAGAGACAATATTATGGTTTCAATGTTTTTACTGTATGAGTAGTCTATCAAATTAAGTAATCTACATGTATTTGTTGATGAGTGCTGAAACCTGTTTGGTCAGGATGAATTAAAACTGGGGTTATTTTCTCTAATCTCTTTCAGAGAGCTTTGCAGATTATTTTAAGGTCTACACTAATAAGGGATATTGGACGATAGCTTGAGGGATACACAGGGTCTTTGCCTGGTTTTAGTAAGAGACTAATATTTGCAGAGTTCATATTTGATGGAAGTCTGCCATTTTCTTTTTCCAACAACGTTCTGTAAAAAATAGGTGCCAGAATCGTCCAGCATTCTTTGTAGAATTCTGCTGGAAAGTCGTCTGGACCTGGAGCCTTATTATTGGGCATACTTATCAGGGCTTCCTGGAGTTCACCTGGCGTCAGTGGCGAATCCAGTACCATTGCTTGGGTGTCTAATAATTTTGGAAGAGTTACGTTGTTGAGAAATTGATCAATTTAGTTTTTAGATGGGTTTATTTGTGGTGTATATAAAGTTTCATAGAAATCCCTAAAAATTTTGTTTATTTTTTTAAGGTCATATATTGTATTCCCAGATAAATCTTTAACAGCACATATGGTTGTTTTTTCTTTATTGATTTTTAACTGGTTAGCTAGAAATTGTCCGGATTTGTTACCGTGTTCAAAATTTTGGAGGCGAAGCCTTTGTACTAAGAATTGAGTCTTTTTATTAATAATTTCATTTAATTCTAGTTTTGTTTTGCGTATTTTGTTCAATGTTTCCTGATCTTGGTGTGATACATAGGCTTTTTCTAAGGATTTGATGTTTTTTTCTAGTTCCTGAATATTTTTGTTTTCTTCTTTCTTCTTATGTGATGAGAAAGAAATTATTTTACCTCTCATCACAGCTTTCCCTGCTTCCCATAGAACAGAAGGTGATGTTCCAGGAATGTCATTATAGCCTAAATATAAAGTCCATTCTTTTTTAAAGTATTTGATAAACTCTTCATCTTTGAGTAGTGATGTATTAAATCTCCAGTTTTTACTTGGCGTAGTATTATTCTTGTGTATTAGTGTTAAAGATACAGGAGCATGATCGCTGACAGCTATAGGGTGAATCTCAGTGTCTGAAATGTCCCTCAGCAGTGAGCTGCTGACCAAAAAATAATCTAGACGAGAGTAGGAGTGATGGACACGTGAGAAGAAAGTATATTCATTACTGTTGGGGTGAAGAGAGCGCCATGCATCGCAAAGACCAGCGTCGCTCATATACTGTTTGATTATATTTGTGGACTGCCAATTGCGCTGAGTTCCTGCTGTATTGAGCCTATCCATTTCTTCATTTAGTCCCATGCTGAGGTCGCCCCCAAGAACAAGTGTGCCATCTAGGTGTTCAGAGAGTGCACTAAAGAATCTGTGGAAGAATGAGGGATCATCAACATTTGGACCATATATACTTACAATACATAGCTTTTGATTAAGTATAGATAGTTTAACGATTAGGAATCTGCCCTCTGGATCTGTAACTGTGTCGAATATTGTGTAATTGATATTTTTATGTATTAAAATTGCTACTCCTCTTTGTCTAGAATTATAACAGGCTGAAACACATTAGGAAACTCAGGTGTTTTAAGTTCATTCAAACCTGTGACAGGCCTGTGAGTCTCTTGTAATAAAACAACGTCTGCCTGTAGGTTTTTAAGTTGGTTAAATACTTTTAACCTTTTTTCTCTGGAGCCAGCTCCGTGCACACTCCATGTGACAAACCTTAGTGCGCCCATAGCTGTGTGTGTGTGGCGAATGATGTACGCTGGGTGTGTCGTTTAGACGGGTGAGGAAGATGGAAACGCATCATTTGTTTGTAAATAAAGAGAAGAAAAATGCGCGGCGAGAAGCTCCATAGGTCTGACTATGTGTGTGCATAATAACTAATATGAGCAAGTGTGTGCACATCTGAGTGTGTGTGTCCTATATCTGTGTGCGCTGTGAGGCTGTTGTAAATGTGTTGCCTTTAAACGCATGTGTGTGCTTGATCGTGCAGAATGAGCATGCCTAGTTTTCTGGGACTTGCTGAGTATGCGCTGACCAGTGCTTTGCCTTGACGAGGTATGGGAATCGAACTGCTGGTTCCCAGTTCAAATCCTTAGAATTATTAGTCTGCTTGCCTATTGATCCGGATTATTGGTTCCACTTGCGCTGAAGTCAACTGATTTCAGTTCATCTATCCAAGGAGGAAAATAGTGGCAGAGTCTAGGGCATGGATATAAATATAAATATAAAAATATTATTTTTATTGTTATTCCACAAAAGGATGAGGGTGAGATGATAAAGTTCAAACTGCATCCAGTACAGAAACAACTGTATTATGCTGCTAGCACAACAGCGACTCTTCGCAATCACCTGCTAATGCTAAGCTAGCCAAGAACCCAGAGTGATGTTAGCTGAGTGAATGCCAGATACCTGCCCAACACCCAGACCCTGAACTTCAACGGGTAACAAACTGATAAGCAGCAACCCGAGGGTCTTTGCTGTCATTGCCAAACCCCAGCCATGCCACAGGAGTCTCCATCATCCCCATACATAGTGCTGTGTGGCAGGTAGGGGTAGGACCCAAATGCAAGACTCTTAACTCAACGGGACGAACAAAAGAAGGCAGCTTTATTGCTGTTAAAAAACTCAAAGATTTGATTCAAGAAAAAAACTAAACCAAAAACTAGAAACAAGGAACTAAACCTAGAAAAACTGAGAAACTAAGACTGGAAACTGAGAGCACGGAAAACCTGGAACATGGAGAAACACACAGCAATGAGAGACAATGGAAGAATGAGGACTAAATACACAGAGGATAACGAGGTGATGGGAAACAGGAGGAGAACACAGCTGGGACTAATCAGATTTAATGAGACAGGGAGGAAGCAAAACCAAATACAATGAACACGAGACAAGGGACTATCAAAATAAAACAGGAAACATGAGACACAAAACAGAGAATTGACACTGGGACCGGGAAGAAACAGACATGAAAACAAAAGTGACAGGTGAGACAGAAAGGAAACACAGAACGAACACAAAGACGAGAGTGACCAGACATGAAACGTAGAACACGGGAGAGGCACAGGAACAAGAATCCAAAGACTAATAAAATAACTAAGAATAAGAAATAGAAATGATTTGGCTAGGAAACTGAACCATGAATAACTCAATGAATATAACAAAGAAACACAAAACATTGGGTGACAAACCCAGGAACATGACACCCCCTGATACCAGCCTACAGTTGAACCACCTGAGGTATCCTGTCACCTCTGCTGCCGTCAGCCTCCTGATGGTTCTGGTTCTGTTGTGGGCCTCCTGGCTGGTCCCCAACATCTCTTCCTCCCTGTCACCAGCCTCTGCCTCTGAACCTAGCCCAGTGGCTGGGCCGACCTCCTAAACCACTTCACCCTCCCTGTCTTGCCTCTTTGCCAGGCCAACCCCCAGACTGTTTTCTGTTTTGTTTGGACTAGGAAGCGCTCTGATTTTTCTTCTGTTATTTTTTTTGTTTTATTTTGATAGTCTCTTGTCTCTGGCACTTTGTATTTAGTTCTACTTCCTTCCTCTTGTTATCTCTAATTTGTTCCCACTTTGTCTCCCACCTTTTCCCTCTCCCCTTATTGTCTCCTTCTAATCTGTATCTCAAACATAGGTGTCCTAAAAACATGTCACTTGAATTACTTCTTATGCAGTACTTTTTTGTTTTGTGTGAACACTCTTTAATTAACCCTCTGGGGTCGCCAGACGCACCGGCGCGTCAAAATCACATGACCAGTTTAAGACGACACAGCTACAAGATGCAGCGACTCAGAGTTTCCATTTCAACCTGGGTTGAAAGTGCGGACTTCAAACTATATACCAGTTTTTGAATTGTGTCGATGGGCCACGTAAAACCAGAGTTATGATCAACTATTTTTTTGATACACCTCCTGCTGTCAGACCTGCAGGGTTTAGGCCTGTGCTGTTCTCCTCTGTCTTATACTGAACACAAACAATTTTTTTGGACTGGCACAAATAATTTGTGCCTTCTTATTTGATGCAGCACACCTGATTGTTCTGTAAATAGTTTTAAATGGTTATATTAAAAAAGCCTGAGGCCTTGGCTGCATTTTTAGGTAAATAGTACCATATAACTTTGTTGTTTGCAAAACTTGTGCATAATTTTTAGAAATGTATAATTTCTATTTGCATTTCAAGTTATGAAAATGATTCGTTAAACATGTTTGTGGGTCTTACAGTAAAAACTTTTTTCTACTCGGATTTTGAATTTTTTTGTCTGAATTTAGATCAATTGTGCTAATATAGTCAAAATGAACAAATAACTCCAATTTCAGATAATTGAGGTTGTGCTGAAAATAATGATACCAAACAAGGCAAGATGAACATTTTTTAAAGGTGAAATATAGAGGTCAAATCAAAAGTAGTCAAAATGGCCAGTTATACCCTGGAGCCCAGAAGGTTAATAATAAAGGCAAAACATTCTAATTGAGAATGTGTTGCTTACAGTTATTGCTGCCACTCATTTAGTCAAAAAGCGAATGTTCAGTGTTGCAAAGTTAAACTTTATCAGACTCTTGCAAAGTTGATGTTAGTTTTGCAGCTCAGCTGTGGAGGTTCTCCTTCCACAGCAAATCTGTCAAACTTTCTAAAAATGTGAATTTATATTTGACATAATTGCTACAGTGCTGTAGTTCCTCTGGTGAGGACTGCTGCTTCCCTCTCTTCTCACCTTCATTGAACTTCCTGCTGCCTCTGCATCACCGTTTCTCTTACTGGAATTTATTCCTGTTTGAGGCTTTCTGAAGGTAATTAAGGCAACCACACATATTACTAAATAGCAGAGCATAGCTGAATTTTAATATGCAGAAAGTTGTAGCTATAATGAACTACACAAGTAAAGTCAAGTTAACAGACTTACGCCCACACTGTTGTCTTCTTTTCCCTGCTGAGAGGTGGGAGGAGCATTTATAAGTTTGATGCATTCCCTAGTAAATCTGATTTACTAAAAAACAGTACTACCTTTTAAGATCTTATCATTGTCTTAGGGTTTGCAATCAAGCATTATTTTTGAAACTCCTTAGTGTTATATGAGAAGATGCTTAAATGTCTGAGGTGTTAACGTTGTTCCTTCAGGCGACTGTTATCTTTCAGTTTAATATTAAATTCCAGTCATCTGCAGAAAAGCCTGGCTAAGCTGTGAATGTAGATGTTTAGTGTTCAGCTCTTTTGTGAAAGCACCAAGCTCCTACATGCTCACAAAAATGATTCAGACACTGATTAAAAGTAATAAAGTGTGTGTGCGGAGATTTAAAGTAGATGTAGTTTGCATCTGATTTTTAAGTCTGTAATCTGTATTTCTCTCTGTACGTAGTTTAAATAATTTTGACTGATATAAGAATGAAATTGCTCTTATTGTATTTAAACTCTTTATTGTCATTGCACAATAAATAAATAAACAGCATATATACAGAATAAATTGTATGTGCAGACACGCAGTAGTAGTACCACATATACATGCAGTAAATAGAGCACCTAAATAGCTGCTTGTCTGGTTGGCTTCTCTCAAATATAATATTGTAATGATCTGGTTGAACTGGTATGTAGACTTTGACGATACTTGGGTGGAGGTGGACCGTGGGCTAAGGAACTGTTGCATTTCTTGAATGAGGTTCAAATCATCCTTTGACATCAATTTCTATTATATTTGATTTTTCATTGGTGTAGGTGGTTTCCCAATCTTTGAACCAAGCCTCACTAAAGTTATTCTCCTGTGAAGCTGAAACAATAAAACATTTGTCTAATTTTAGCTCTGCATGTATTTCTCAAACATTTGTGCCTTTCAAAAATTAGATTGTGTGTGGGACTTTGGTTTTAGTTTACTTTGTTTTAATTCTTTATCATTAATAACTAATGATTTATTTCTTTAACCCCAATAATCTGATACTAACATAGTATCCTACCTGTTCCACGCTATAACAACAGGACTGCATGTCTGTTTTAGTTTGTTAGTGAACTGTAAAGTGTAAGATGCTCTGCACTTACAGTTTGTGTAAGTGAAGAGGACAAACTGGCAGATAACATTTGAAGCAGAGAGATCGCAGAAACACTCCTGAGGGTCATGACTCCAAAAAACGGATGGAGGTTTAAACCACTTCAGCGATCTGTGCTTGTGCAAAAACCATGATTATCATGCTTACTGATTTTAATGTTAATATTTCACCATGTAAAGTTGACATGTCAAATATGATTATATTATATATCATAAATTAGTGACTGGCTTTATAAAAGGGATCTCTGAAACTGAGACAAAATAGTGTTTTTGTGAAATTAGAAATTAGCTTCAATACTGCTGTATTAGTGAAGTGTTTAAGAGAATTAACTGCTGCAGCTGTCATACTGGTAATGTTGGTGATTCACTGATTTAGTAAAAGTAAGGAGATTTAACATGGGCCTTCTAATTTGTTGCATCTAATGACATTAATTTAAAACAAAACAAAGTGTTTCATATTTACATATTTGTATCCACTCAGCAGTCTGTGGACAGAAACACATAGGTGACTTGTCATTGGCTAGTTCTTAATATAATTGTCATTTTTTTGATTTGCAGTTTCCGGCTGATGATATTTGCAGCTGCAGCTCGTGGCAGTGTGTATTGTATGGTATGTCATTGCATTTCTATGTTTGCTTCTGGTGATAGATGATTCACCTCTCACTGAACCTTCAGAGTCGATGGTTGCCAGAGTAGCTGTTGGCAAATCTGTTTCCACACTGTGCCAAGCGTTTGTACCCATCCACTGTGTCTGGCAAGGGAACTGTCCCTGGCATGTAGCCACCCCCAGTCTCCCCTTTGACAGTGATAAGAGGGCTAGTTTTGGGGGTGGAGGGGTGTGTGTTGTAAAAATCCTCTTCATACTCTCTTGCGGGGCGAGAGCCATTTACTTTGTTCCTGAAAATCATGCCCTATAACGACGAGTTTCAACAAGCATTTAATTGATGTTCTACACACGTGCAATACCATCTTCATTTTTTTATTGGTTTCTGCTTAATAGACAGATGCACTACAGTCTTTTTAACTCGTTCCTGT
The DNA here is from genome assembly GCF_036321145.2 of Pelmatolapia mariae. Classification (NCBI taxonomy): domain Eukaryota; kingdom Metazoa; phylum Chordata; class Actinopteri; order Cichliformes; family Cichlidae; genus Pelmatolapia; species Pelmatolapia mariae. The sequence goes on along the minus strand of NC_086245.2, from coordinate 34,601,681 downwards.
TTTTATTGTGATTTTCTGTTGTCTGTTCTGAAACCAAATCAGAATGACCCGTGCATGTTGCTGCCACTCCAGTGATGCCTCACATGTCTGACATTCCAGTGGTCAGTTTAGGGCAGTTAGCAGAGATGATGCCTGTTCAGAATAAGGACATGTCTCTGTACTCACCCTGTCCTCTTACGGCCCTACTTATCGACTTTGCTCTGTATTTCTGCTGGGTCGTAGTGGTTTGGATCATGCTGCAGTTACAGTCAGGGCTTCAAAGTTTCAGCATCCTGTCACATAGCTGGCAGAACAGTCCAATCACAGGAGAACTAAATAGATGGGAAATTCTTTATTTCTTTTAGTTTTCCAAACCTAACACTATGGATGTCAGCATGAAGGAGAAACAGCAATTAGACAAGAATTCCTCTGAACAGCTTTAATAGCCACTTGATTAGTTCCAGTACAGCAGCATAAGGGATGCATTTTCCCACATTTGCTCTTACGCTCCGGTCCCTCAGAGCTCAGCCTCATCCTAAAAGGCCACCTAATGGTGAACACAACATCCCCCCTTACTTGAAAAACTGCATGTATCCATTAAAACACATCGATGAACATTAACCTTAGTTAACTGATGTATATGATGTCATAAGCATAACCTTAACTGTTATCACTTCAAGTTAAGTGGTTATTTAAGTACTCAAAACCAACAAAGTAAATGGGTATTTTATAACTCTCACAGTTGAATTTACTGTATAACAAAATTATCACATGTCAATGACATTGCAAAGTACAAAACCAGTTGTTTCTACACAAACCTTCACCCTTAAGAGCTGCGAACAGCCCCTTCAGTCTGTGTGGACCCAGAGTCAGCAGCATCTCCCAGTACAGCTCGCATTGGTTCCACTACTGTAGCAAAGTGAGTCGAAGAGATTAACCCCAGAAAGGAACGCACAGATGCAAGTGGACAGTGTTGGGAAGGTTACTTTTAAAATGTATTCCACTACAGATTACAGATTACATGCCCCAAAATGTATTTTGTAACGTATTCCGTTACGTTACTCAATGACAGTAACGTATTCTAAATACTTTGGATTACTTAATATATTATCATACTTTTTACAACTACATAAATGAATGTCATTGCTGTGTGATTTATTACTATTACTGAAGGATACTCACCATACCAATACCAACTAGATGTTTAAATCTTAATATAAATGAGTAACAGTAGGTGGACATTAGGTAAGGCTGCACTTTTTGCAGCGATCTCGTATAGAAAACTATTTCTGTATCAGTGATATGTTTTCTTTTGTCTGTTAATAATCATATGGAACTGCACATGATTATTTGAAGCTGGCGGGTTGTTCATGCTATCCATCAAGTCTATAACAGCATGTTAATACGTGGAGATCCTGAAGGCTGCTCCAAAAATGATCAGATTATAATTTAAATATTTGTTCAGTTCTCTTCCAAACTCCAGCAGCTGTCTGTTGTAAGTTTTCAGTAATTACTACAATAAAAATAAAAGCGTTCTAACATCTCACTTGTTTGTTTTTCTTCAGGCATACATGTGTACTATGTTTATTAAGAGAGATGAAGCTTGTGCTTCTGTCATGTAGTGATTGTGCTTAACTGTATGAAGCTTATTAGACATTATGAAACAGATGATAAGTAAAAGCGAATTTTGCCAAAGTGCTTAAGATACTTTTTTAAATTATCTTTTTTTTCTTAAAGAAATCTACTACATCATGTGTAATTTTTTTATGTCATGTGTAATTTTCATTGCAAATATTATTCACAGTTAAATTCGGAGGGGATGGAGCTGTGATGTCATCAAATACACTGCAGTTCCAATTGTAGAATAACCGTTCTCGGGAAGTCTGGACTCCCGTGTGAACTTATGAAGTCCGGGCTAGTGAGAATGTGAGTACGGACTCGAGTACTTGAGTATTTAGAAACGGCCTAACAGTCTGCAGTCTATAAACTAACCCCAGCTAACAATGTTAGCTCAGTGGCGAGTAGCCTTTATTTATAGTAATAAATATCACACAGCAATAGTACACTGAAGATACTGACGTTTCACCGTCCCATTCTTCTTATGAAGTGGTGTCAGAATTTCCAAGTAACAAATGCATTCCTGCCCGTGCACTGCTGCTCTGTTGTGCTGGCTCTGGGTCCATTGTGTAACTGACGCCACCAACATTAACATGACACGTAATTTAGAGCCTGTTATTGCGTGTTTTGTTTGGATTTCCGGTAATCAGAATCAGAGAAACTGATTTACTCATTTTCTCATTTTCCCAGATGGAAAATTAGTAATTTTTTTTTTCCCTTTAAAAAAGGGCTGCCGGTCACACTCAGCTATGAGCCATGTAATTGCATGCTCATCCAACTGAGCTAAACCTGCACCTAATTGGATTTAATCACAAAAATTGGAGAAGTGATGAAGAAGGGATAGCCTGAAACAGGAAGTGACCCCCGTGTATTCTATTTATTTCAACAAACTGTATTCTGATTGTTACCTATTTAAACGGTAACTGTAACGGAATACAGTTACTTATATTTTGTATTTTAAATACATAACACTGGTACATGTATTCCGTTACTCCCCAACACTGGTGGTGGGGCATCATGGATGGCTGCGCTATGATCTGTGTCAGGAAGAATATCATCCTTGGAAAGCTAGAAATCTGAGGCTAGACTGTCTAAATGAACATTTTTGCATGTTGAGAGCAGCACGCAGGCATTCATCGTGTCCTGCACAGAAGAACCTGCAACAGTTACATCATCTAAATAATTATGCACACTGGGTAGAACTTTAAGCACAGTTTCAATAACTTTTTGGAGCACCAATGAAGCAGAGGCCAAACTGTAAGGAACATGGCAGTAGTGGAAAAGTCGTTTGTTTGTGATAAAAGCAGTGAGGTCATGACTGTCCTCATGCAGTACAAGCTGGTGGTACGCAGGGGACAGATCTATGGTGGAAAACACAAAAGCAGTCCTGAGCTCACTCAAAAGCTCATCCCTGTGGGTCAAGGGGTGGCTGTGGGCAACAAAAGCTTTATTAGGTTCACTTAAATCAACAGTCTTGGTCTGCTGTCTCTTCTTGTTGTGACTAAAATAGGTGAAGTCCAGGGAGAGACATCTGTGCATTCAATAATGCCCTCCCTCAGAAGCAGTTCCAGTTCATCTGACACTGATTCACGTCTTGTAAAAAGAAGACAGAGTTTTGTTGTACCTGCAATGTATCCTCACATATTTGAACTTTGTGCACAAATCAAGCAACAGGACCAGTCTGGTTTTGTTAGCCTGGTCAAAACCAGGGGGTGGAATCATGAATGAGTGTCTATTTCAGTAATGCATACCCTCCTTGCACCACATTCCCATCAAACTTGGCAACCTCACCTTGAAAACAAGGATCCATGTAGCTGTCCATCTCTGTGACGGTTTGCCAAGAAATTGTTCTAAAACATAATCTCCTCCATAAGACTTTACAAACTTAGTTGATTACCAAAATATTTAGGATGTTTATAATTTTATCATTCAATTAATCTTTATTTATATAGCACCAATTCACAACAAAGTGCTTTTCATTGTAGTCTAAAGACCCTACATTATCAGAATGAAACCCCAACAATCAGATGACCCCCTGTGCACTAACATCGTTCTTCCTATGCTGTATTTTCTTTCAAAGGGAGCTTCTTGATACCTAGAGTGAATATCCAGTCATGTTGCTAATCAAATAAATGGGAATTTTTAACTTGTCCTTTAACTCACAGGTTACTAGCTTCAGCTCTGACATTAGCATCTTATCTGACTTACGTTTACTAATTATTATGCATATTAGTAGAGGAATGTGTGATCACTAATAGGGAGATATAATGTTAATTAATTAGTTAATTGATTCGGATGTTTCTATTTAGTATCATGTTAATAACTGATGAAAGCAAACTTTAAGATGCATGATGATTACGTAGAAATATCTGTGGTAATTCCTGTGAAAGAAGCCAGAGTCAAGGGTGCAAAATGCAAAACTGCCCGTTTATATTTAATGCAAAATTAATAACCTGTTAAAACGTTAATAAGTGATTAAAAAACAGTGTTCAATAATTCTGATGATGAACTGGAAATAATTATGCAAAATGCTAAACTGCCTGCTTCAAAAACAATAATTAATGAATATTTAAAAGTGAACACTAAAGATGTAATAAACATGTATAAAACATTAATAAATGCTAGCTGGAAAATAATGCATGCTAAATTATTTTTGAACGCAACACTAAATATAAGAATATAACAAATTAGTCCATTTAAAATGGTTTTTGACAATCTTAAAAATAATAGATATGAATACATTAGAGTTACATGGGACTGTTGGATGCTCTTTCACAGCATAATTTATATCCAGATGACAACACATAACATTGTAAAATGTATAATGTATGAGTGTTCATGACAAACAGTTTAAAATGTCCACTACACAAAAATGAGAGGCCATCCATGTTCTCCCGTCATCACGTCATCAAGCACGAGGTGGGGTAGACCCTACAAATCATACCACAGTGCAATGTCCCCTCTAATGTTTCATGTGTCTGAGCGAACACACAAACTCCCTGAGCGGTCCCTTGGACCACTGTGAGCGACAGCAGACGTGTGCACTGTGGTCACGCCAGCATCCAATCCATCCAAGTTACATGGTTTATTAAAATAATCAAATTACAGCATTTATGTTAGACTACTTTTAATTAACTGCTTTAGCCCACTTACAATGAAAATTAAAAAAAAATCTTGTTCATGACCTGTGTAGTATGTTAACACTATTGGAAGGAAAAATAACTTGAACTCCAATTTTGAAAACACAACTTTTTTTTTTTATTTTTTATAAAGCTCTGACTTGTATTATGAGTGTGAGTCTGTGGTCTGGGAGAGAGTCCTGTAACTCTGTCTGCAAAATACAGGATATAATGACCAATGTTGGGAAATTAATTATATAGTTACTTCTTCAAAAAAGTAACTGAGTTATGCAAACAACAAAGTTTTTTGCAGCTGTTTACCTAAAAATGCAGCCAAGGTGTTTTCTTAAATAAACATTTCAAACTATTTACAGAACAATCAGCTGTTCTGCATCAAATTTGATGCCACACAAATTATTTGTGCCACTCCAAAAAATAATTTGTGTCCACTATGAGATAAAGAAGAACAACAGCCTGATACCTGCAGGCCTGACAACAGGAGATGTATCACTGCTGTAACACCTGTAACATTCAGCAGTCGCCTCATTGTTCTGACACACACAACAAAACTATTGACTACACTACACACTAACTACACACTAACTACACAAGATTTGTGCTAAACGTCGCAAATCTCTCACATCTCAAAACACCGCCGTCACTCCTAAAACTTCCCCCTTCCTAAACAACTAAATGCCATGTTGCCATATCATTTTTTGATTGGTCCACATGGTACATTTTTCCACCAATAGGAAAGGGTGGGGTTTTTTGGTTTTGTTTTTGCTCACAGGTGGAGAGTGCTTTCGAGCGTTTTCCTTATAAAACGCTGTTTTTACCGTTTCTTCCCGCAGTAAATATAAACAACGACAGTATTCAGGAAGAAAACCAAACATTGCAGATATTTTTATCATAACTCTGGTTTTACGTGGCCGATCAACACAATTTAAAAACTGGTATAAAGTCCACACTTTTCCCGTCAGTTGTTCCGTCTGTCCTGCTCACATCTCCAATGGTTGTACACGTTGTCATTAACGTGGCTTCACTCCACATCAGCCACGCCGCTTTGCTAGCTAAAACACCGGTGTCGGCACATAAGGACGCTGTCATAGCCTGTCGACGACGTTGATTAGCTGCGTATATACGAATGTGAATCGCATCATTGGCTGGACTATGGGATAAGGTGGCATCGTTCTAATCCCATACGGGAGCAGCCAGTCACTTACTGACTAACACTGCAGAACAGAATTGTTAAAGTTTTAATTTTAATTTCAGTTCAGGTTAGATTTTTTTCGTGTGCGCAGAGACCGTGCCAGCAGTGCGCAATTGTGCACGCGCGCAGCTTAGAGGGAACATTGCCACAACACAGCAACACCATGCTGCCTTCATCACTGGCTGACCTCACATCTAAAGATCCAGCCTCTCCTGCACCAATTCCCCACCTGGATACTAAAAAATTTTCAGTTTTGAAAGAAAAGCAACGTTGAAGCAAGCAATGTTTTAATTGGCTTTAATTTGAGCAACAAATTAAGAAAAATATGTATTGTTTTAAAATGCACTGTTATAATTTGTGTATAAAGTAAAATAATACATTTTTCTTTTTTCTATTTCTGCCCAAATAACATATTTGAACACATATTTGCTAAGTCATTGGAGCGATCTGTTGGTTTAAACACATTTTCATCTTGAAGTGTTCACAATGAAATTTTTACTTGTTACTATTATCTGTTGAGGATAATGAGGATGTTGAATTGAAACCAGTAAGCCTCACTTAAGAAGCCGCAGCCATATTTTTAAGGCTCTGTGAGTGGATTAAAAAACAACAACAACAAAAAAAAGAGTTTGCATTAAACAGAGTGTCAAGTCTTGGTTTTAAGTACATTTGCAGAGAATAGTTCGAAATGGCAAGAGTTCAACAGTAATTTGAGACTTGGTAACTAAATATTCCTTGGAGAACTTGGTCTTCTTTCAGTGTCACTTCATTAACAAAAGTGCTCATATGGCTCAGAGTGTGTGCTGTCTTTTAACATGATGAGTGAAGCGATGCAATGGAAGTGAAGGAATTAACATCCTAGTAGGAATACCTCTTCACTTCCTTCGTATGCTTGCCTCTTCTCCCTCAAGCAGGCACATTTGGCTACTGCTGCCGCTCTCTTGATATTGACTGATCTTTTCTCAGTTTAGTGGATAAAGGTGTAGTATAGTATAATATAGTCAGACAAGCTTGCCTTTGCTGCCTGTTGTGTTCTGTTGCCCTACCTGTTTGGCTGGTGTGTTCTGGGCCATACTTGCTGTCATCTGTCAGCATCAGCTGCAGGTTGTTTTCTGACACAACAACATCATGTGGATTCAGGCTCTACCTGCTCTATTTATTCAGCTTTCCATACTCGTGTCTGTCTTATCTATTATACGGTACACTCCCTTAGAATTATTCAATCTGGCTTTCCTACACCGGCTTTACTGATGCACTTGGTGTTCATGTCCAAAGTATCCACTGTGGAACCAGACGGAGCTACAACATCAACAGCAACATTGCTCTGCTAGGATATCTGGGGGACGGACTGCTGACCATAGTGTGCTAGCCAGGCTTTCCATGCTTTCAGCCACTACAAGTGGTCGTCTAATGGATACGCCCAGTGATGCTTAGCATATCCTTTGCAAGGTATGGCCTAGCTTCACTGAGCTCCACTGAAGCTAGGGCATCTTACTATTCATCACTGTCCGAAGGAAATAAGAACAAATCCAAGCTTCTCTGAGTCAGAGCTCTGTTCAGCCAAGTTTTCATTAACCTTAACTAGTAATGAATTCATTAATTTCTTACGCATCAAAAACTTACAGAGAAAAAAAAATACTCAGATGTATCATTACTACCAATACTTTTAATACTATTCATATTTATTTAAACATTTTTCTCACCGATTGATCTCTCTATGTTAACTTTAGTAATCACTTTCTCCAAACATCACAGTGTCCCCATAAAATTACTATTTTTTTTTTTACAGTATATCAATCAATCAATCAATTAATCAATCAATCAATCAAGGCTTTATTCGTCACATGCAGGTTGCCCTGCAGTGAAATGAGACCCCCCCTGACCTTACATACACAGACATTACATGGGGATACAAGTCGGAGATTGGTAGCGTTGGAGAAAAAAACATTGAAATGTACATTACAATGGGAAAGTACAAGAGGAAAAAAAGAGACCCCTTCTCATGCTGTGCTTCCATGGTAGGACAGCACGAGAACAGGAAACAAAAAAACTCCTCTGCACAAAAAAGCACATAATTGTCCACAGCACAACATCGTGAAGACATAACAAGCCACAGGGTTGGGTGATGGGTGAGGAGTAATCTGAAGCGAACACAGCAGCCGCCTCGCACAGCGCTATCTTATCCAGCGTGGCACGTAGACCCGCCGTGTTCCCACACAGGAACAAGCATCGAAGGCGTTTGGAAAGGGAGGGGGATGAGTGTGTGCTTATCAGTGTAAGTGTATGTGTGTGCGTGTCCATAGTTCAGCGGAGACCGTGTCCTTCGCCCTGCCAGGCTAAGTAAACAGTCTACCAGCCAACCCAGGTGGCCTTGCATAGAATGGGGAGGAACAGTCACAACACAGTCGTTATCAGGGAGTGTTTTGTTCGGCTCCAGCCTTGAGCCCGCAGCTGGCGCCGGAGGGGTAGCCGCATTAAGATGGCGATTTCTTTCCAACAACTCATGAGAATTTCGAGCTGTTTTTTAGCATTCCGACACTGGTCTCTCCATCTCCCGTTGGATAGCCGCCAGTTTCTCCATGATGTTATTTACCCTCAATTCCGTGGTCTTGTCACTCTTTTGCTCACAGAGCAGATTCTGAGACCTCACGACCGCAGCCAACTGATCCGTGATGTATTCCAGCTTCCGCCCATAGTTGTTGATTTGAGCTGATTCTTCCCTGATGTGTCCCAGTATCCGCTCAGAGATGTTATTCTGAGTATTCACTGCAGCCGCAATAGCCTCCAAGCTCTTGACCATGTCCCCGTCTGTGAGCCCTTTCTGAGAAACCGCACCTCGTCCCGTCAATTCAATCTCAGCGGGCAGCTTTGTGGGGGTTTGAACAGCCGGTTCCGCTTTCTTAATTCTCCGATAAGCCAGGGCCAAGCCAGCTCCGATCAGCAAGAACCCTGTTATCATGGTTCCGAATAGGTAGATATCTTCAGCGTCCTCGATCGACAGTCCCGCCAGGCACACGATCCTCCATTTCTGCCACCTGTCCATCGTGTATCCGGCAGGGAAAGTCCCTCCAGGGCACTCGGGCTCTCCCGAGCCCAGACTTCTCGTTGAGAAAAGGGTGTCAATAGCATTCAGGGACCAGTTGATCAAATCCATAGTTCTCTTTAGGTTTTAGACACAGACTATTAGAGAGTGTTCCAGGGAAGTACAGAAAAAACGAGACTAGACAAGGACATAAGAAGCTAAGCAGGGAAGATAAGGGAGAGGAGAGAAGTGCGACCGCCTTCGCTGAGAGCCAAACGAGAAAGCATATGTAGAAATCCTTAAGTGCTGTCCAGTTCTCTTCATCTTTCGATGTTTTACTTACACGCTTGCTGAATGTATGAGCGTACATCGATGCTGAACATTAAAAAAAAGTGAGAAATTAAAAATTGTGGCCGAGCATGCAAAAACTGTAGACATTACCTTACACTGCCACATACGTGCAACACTTTTTCTTGGATGTACACCTCAGCAGGCTTCTGTTCTTGACATTTTATCCATCTCACCTTGGGCCTGATGGAATCCATCACCTGTTCTGAGCGCTCTGACCTAGTGCAGGCAGTCCACTCACGTCTGCAGGCCCTCAGAGCTGTCTTAAACACCGCACAGATCATTTTATTCTCAGTTGCTTTGATCTCACAAAGACAGCGCTGACTTCTCAGAGGCACAATCCATACTAAAGCTTTTGGACTCTATAGTGGCTAAGCCATCAAGCAAATGATACTGGGATATGGGTTTTTCCTAAATAATAGATTGATTTCCACCTATTGAGACGGACTCCACAGAGACATCCAAAAAAGCAAGAAGGAAAGAAAAAAACAAAACAGAACAAATAATATTGCTGACTGGGCAGCTAACAGAATACTAATGGCCACTTTTATATTTCACCCTGGAGAACAGTATGCTACTTGTACACCAAAGGCACAGTGATGTGCACTGCACTGCAGAGAGGAGATTCTGGCTTCAGAGACGAGGTTTACATTTTAATTTTTATCCAGCAGGATTTATTTTGTGTCCTGGGGAACAGATTAATAAACAGGTATAGTGAAGCAATCTCTGTGACATACTACTTATGTAAGTAAACTGACCACCTAATTTATTAAAAAGAAACAACATATTTATAATAAAAACATACAGATCTAAATAGTATTTCACAGATACAGACGTATAAATTTGTTGGTACCCTTATACAATAAAAGCAAACAACCAAAAAATAATCTCTTATATCATTTTAATTAACATGCCTCATTTTTTATTTCATAATGAACTCTGACTTTGCTCCTGATCACTGATTTGGTTGAATATTTTGTATAATATATGTAAATGGCGCGAACAAAAAATATGGTGCCCTTACTTTAATATTTGGTCCTACGACGTTTTGCAGCGGTCAGTACTAACAGGTGGAATTTCCACATTCCAATTTTCAGATATTTCCATAGATTTTCAACAGGATCAAAATCCGGGCTCACGGCCATTTAAGAAGAGTACAGTGGCTTGTTTCTCAGCCATTGTTGACTGCGTTTGGCTGTGTGCTTTAGGTAATTACCTTGTTGAGGCTGAGCTTTCAGACACTGAGGAGTATGTTTTGCTCCAAGATGCCTTAATAGTCTTGAGACTTCATTGTACTGTTCACAGATTCAAGGTTCCCGTGCCAGATGCAGCAAAGCAGTCCCTCCATGTTTCACAGTAGGTATGGTGTTTTGTTCTTTTAAAGCTTAATTTTTCCTTTTGCAAACCTACAGCTGATGTAAGTGGCTGGAAAACTCTGGACATTCTCCCAGAAAGTTTTGAACATGTCAACAAGCAGGGATAGCTCAGTAGAGAGAGTAGGCCTCATCATCGGAAGGTCGGGGGTTCGATCCCCCTGAACAGCTACCCTGAGGTACTTCTGAGCAAGGTTCCGTCCCTACACACTGCTCCCCGGGTGCCCAATGGCTGCCCACTGCTTCACTGAGTGAATGGGTTAAATGCAGAGAGGAATTTCCCCACGAGGATCAATAAAGTATACGTTATTATTAACATGCATTTTGGTTCATTCCAGTTTGGCTTTTTTGTGCTTTTCTGTTAATAGCTGAGCTCTCCTGGGTCTTCTTCATGAAGCCCATTACTGTTCAAAATGCGATGGATGGTATGATCAAAAAGTGACGTACCTTGATACTGGAGTTTAGCACTGAATTTTTTCCGATGGTTTCCTTGGTTGTTTTTCTAACATTTGCAGTATCATTTGATACTGCAACCTGGGGTTGGTAACCACATCCTGGGAGGCTGGCTACAGTCTCATGAAGCTTATAGTTTTTAATAATATTGGCAGTCGTGGTCACAGAAACATGAAACTGCTTGGAAATGGTCGTATGTTTAATATGGATATCTATAATCTTCTTCTGGAGAACCTCCATACGGTTACAGCAGATCGCTGTCTTTCCCTGAGCCTGGCTCTGCTGGAGGTTTCTTCCTGTTACAGTTTTCCTCCCACAAAGAATGATATTGCTGACAAAAACATAGAAAACAGATGTAGGAAAGTTTAAATTGTATCATCTCAGAACAAACTAGAATGATTTGCTCATTCTTTACTAATGTGAACATAAAAATGTCATAAAATAACAAAGAACTTCATGATTTTTTGTCATTTACTGTGAAGTAAAATTTAGCGCAGGGTAGCATGGTAGCATGGTAGCATGGTAGCACAATGGTTAGCACTATTGCCTTTTGGCAAGAAGGTCCTGGATTTGAATCCCCCATCTGGCCATGGTCTTTCTGTGTGCAGTTTGAATGTTCTCCCCATGTTTGCGTTGGTTCTCGCCCATTGCTCCAGCTTCCTCCCACAGTCCAAAGACATGCATTTGGCATCCAGGATATACACTGCCTCTTTGGATAGACTCTAAAAAACAACAAACTATAGTGACTTTACTGTATCTCACAAAAACAGACAAAACTCAACTGTTACTAATTTGCAAACTAAACACGTTAGTGACTAATTGGACAATTGCATTAAATTCTATTTATATAGCACCAAATCACAATATCAGTCTCCTCAAGATGCTTTATATCATAAGGTAAAGACCTTACAATTATACAAATGACCTCCTTTGAGCTAGCACTTGTCAATATTAGGAAGGAAAAACTCCCCATTAACAGGAAGAAACCATCAGCAGAACCAGGCTCAGGGAGGGGGAGACAGCTGCTGCAGCTGGTTGGGGGTGATGGGAGGGAGACTGACAGCCTAATTTGCCAAATGAGTAGCTACATAACAGCTGGATTATCTAGTATCTGAAAGGAAGTCCAACAAACACATTGACCAACATTCTGACATATTCTGTGTATTTAATGGTATAATGCATTTTTAAAGCTACACCTCAGTAAAGTGTGTGTGTGTTTCACTGTATATAGCAGTATCTACTTGTGAATAAGCTCTTTTGACTTTTGCTGTTGTCTCTTAGATTGCCATTGCTCACACTGACTTGAACAAACTTAGTGTGGTGAACTGATCACGTCAGGACTGAAGTAGAACTCTCCTTCCCACCTGTGTATCCCCATTGCTTTCTCCCATACTCACACACACACACCAACAAGCAAACAAAAGTATTGATTAATTGTGTGATGCAGTAGATGATATATGATGACCTCTGTTTTGCCTCTGCTATTGTCATTGTTCCATAGCATGAAGGATGGACATGAGAAAGCAAACCAATGATTTTTCCCCATCCATCCCAAAGCCTCAGAGTCTAAATAATTCAATTTGTATCCATCAAAGCCACATTTGTCATAGCTGGTATTTGCTTGGGGCTCTTTACCCAGCATGCTTTGCTCTATACACTTTGATTCAACACATTTAGAGCAGGTTTGAAGAGATCAGTGAGCACACTGGCAAGCCAGGTATACTGTATTTCACATTTAAAAAAATGTTTTCCAAAGATTCACATGATGGTACAAATATGTTACAACATATACTGCATAATTTAATTTTTTGCAGTTAGAACAGGATGCAACTTCTGTTCAACAGCATTTCTACATATACTGTAGACTGTAGACTGTACTGTACATGTAAAAATGTACTGAGAAATTCGTGATACAAATTTGTTGTTATCCGCCAGTATGATGAGGATGAAATGAGGATGGACGTTTAGCAAGGCGATGATCCCAAACCATACAACCAAGAAAACTGTTAGAATGGCCCAGCCAATCGCCTGACCTAAATCCAGTGCAACTAGCTTCTCTTTACAGGAGGCACCTTGAGGGAAGCATCACCAAGAAAGGCTTTTATATGAAGTACTAAATAAATTTTAACGGTGTCATTTCTCATTATTATACATAACTTAATTTATAAGCATTGGATTTCTTTGCATGTGTGGATTGGAGGCGGTGTTACCAACATCTGGTGAGAATTCATGTCATGCCTCAATGTCAATAGCACCTTTAGAAATAAATCCCAAAAAGTTGATTCTGTTGATCTGGACGTTTTCAGTGGGAGAATTAATGAACATTAATCAAGTCGGGTGAAGTGAATATTAGGCATCTTTTCTCTTCTTCTTCAGCCACCTGACAATTTTCCATCTCAGTTTTACTGCATTTAGCGGTGCAATATTTCTATGGCCTTCTTCAATACCAAGATTAGTAATATATAGATCAGCATTTGGCTCTAGATAATTCCACATATAGCACACCGTATGACCCCCCTTCCTCTTTCGTCTCTACTTTCACTCTCCTGACTTTTGAGGAAATATCTGGATTTATTAGGAAATCTAAACCTTCTACCTGTCGCCTCGACCCACTTCCTGCTCAGGTGGCTAAATCCTCTCTCTCACTTTACTGACATTAATTATTCTTCCCTAATCTCTGGCTGTTCAGATCTAGTCTTACCTTACTAACAATGATCTATTTGTGTCATGGTGTCAGGAGGCCAGTACGTGGGAGTGGACTCAAATGCAGATTCAAATGGAAAAGTGATAAGGTCTTTCACAAGCTTTATTGTCAAACACAAAGGTAAGCAATGACACGAAGGGAATACTCTCTGACGATACTGTAAACAAAGAGAGAGTGAGGTTATGAACTGAGCCAGGGAAGTTGGGACTGGTGTGGTGAAGATTACCGAATTCGTGGCTTACTTTGCAGGTGGAGAGCATGAGACTCTGGTGGAGATATTGCCAGATGAGCATCCTGAATGGTGAGCGATACAGAGGAGACAGTGTCTAACAACCCTTATCATGGTATAGCACCGCTAGTGGGTGTCGTCCAATTATTGTAGTAGTTGGAGAGTCTCCTAGTGTGAGTGCAGCGGCAGCCATTACAGCTGAGGATGCTGCTCTCTGTGAATCTGTTTACAGGGTTTGTACGGGTGCTTGAAATCCTTGAAAATGCTTGAATTTTAATATTGTCTTTTTAAGGTTTGAAAAGTGCTTAAATTTCAGATGTGGTGCTTAAAAGTGCTTGAAAGTGTAACTGTATTTCATTCACCACAAATAACTATCTGATTGAATAGTTTTTTTTTTATCAGATAGAAAAATAAAACGAGTAAAATGTAAAAGCAAAATTTCTCTGCCTGGGCTGCCTTGCACCTCTGTGGCTCTGTTTCAATATGTGACCCCGCCCCTCCCCCTAACTGTCGGGATGAGTGCGCTAACATACCTGCAGTCGCTGTTTTAATGAGTGTTTGATGGAAAACGACAATGGCGGAGTTTGCGCTCTCCAGTCGCATGATAGGTGAGTCCTAGTAAATAATTTTCCAGTACGTGTACGTTACACATGCTAATTTTTAAAATTATGATTATTATTTTGCTAGCTATCAAACTCGCTGGAGAAATGATTGAAATGCACTGAGTGTGATGCAGTATGGCAGCGCTATTATACAGTTAGTGATGGCATGGAGATTTATGGAATATGCTGTAAACTTAGCTAACATTACTTAGCAGTAGCAGTAATATGAGTTACTTTACTCAAGTGAAAGCTTTAAACATTAGCCAGTTACATAACTAGCCAACTTAAGGCTTTCTGATGAACCCTCTGGGGTCGACGGACCCAGAGTGTCAGTTTCAACTTGGGTCGAAATAAAACAGTGGTGTTTACAGCAGGAAGAAACAGTAAAAACAGCGTTTTCTACGGACAGCGCTAGCAAACACTCTGCTTGGGAGTGAAAAAAAAAGAAAAAGTGGAAAAATGTACCATGTGGACCAATCAAAAAATGATATGGCAACATGTGGCATTTGGTTGTTTAGGAAGAGGGGGATGTTTAGGAGTGACACCGGCGAGAGAGAGCGAGTGAAAGAAAGAGAGAGCGAGTTTTGATAGATTTGTGACGTGTTTGGAGTCAAGTTAGTGTGTTGTCTTGTGTAGTTAATGTGTAGTGTAGTCGTTGTTTTTTTTTGTGTGTCAGTTCTGCTAGTGAATGTCACAGTTGCTGTAAAAAAGCCACCAAAGGCAGATTGCAGTGTAAACACTGTCTCCACATGGAAAACAAGTAAACAGTACCATAAAGCTTTGTTGTTTGCAAAACTTGTGCATATTTTTTAAAAATGTACAATTTCTATTTGCATTTCAAGTTATGAAAATGATTCGTAAAACATGTTTGTGGTTTTTACAGTCAAAAATATCACTTTTTTCTACTCATATTTTAAATTTTGTCTGAATGTAGATAAATTGTGCTGACACAGTTTGTCAAAATGAGAAAATAACATATTGGCAAGATAAACAGTTTTTAAAGGTGAAATATAGAGGCCAAATCAAAAGTAGTCAAAAACGGCCAGTTACACCCTGGACCCCAGAGGGTTAGAGGCTAAAAGCAAAGTTGTCACCAAGTACTGTTTATATTTGTGTGTATTGCTGCAGCTTTTTTGAGTATTAACTTGGTGCCTTTGGGTGAAATAATGGTAATATGAGGAACCGATCCCTATGGTCACAAAGAATAGCCACTTGTTTCTGTGCTACCAAAGTTCCCCGGCTTTCATTCAAAATGTGTTTATCATCAGCACCTACACATTAAACTACTTAAACATTATAAATGTCTTCAAGCTCACACTGAGGCCTGTGGGGCACTATCAGCCACTGAGACAGTACACACATTTATATGAATATTTCATACTTTAAGGCTGCCAGTTTATTTAAGAGAGATGTGCAAAATACATTAGAATTGTACATAATAATATCATAGATGATAGATTAAATAAATAGATTTTAAGTAGATGCTTGTGCATTCTTAAAGTCTTATATGTTGAATTGAACTATGTGATCTGTTCAAAGCCTCTCAGTCAGTGCTGTTCTTCATGCCTGTCTGACTGTACATGATGTTATTAGCACAAACACTTTAAAGGTGATCATTTAGGACTTCAGCAATAATACAGACAGCAATGTAGTTAAACATTTACAGTTAGTTTTATTGGGAATTAACTTAAAAAACAAACAAACAAACAAATATCTGTCTCCTACTTTTTGTGTCATACAGGAAAGAAGCATCAATATCTGATGAGAAGACTCATTTATTTCTTTTTTGTTTTTTTTCAACAGGAGAAGAATATCTCTAACAAGTTGATTTGTTCACATTTTCACATCTGAATTTTTAAGTGAAATTTGCATTTTGAGTTTATACACAATATGCATATAAGGCGACCGTTTCCTTTTGCAGTATTTTTGTGTGGTGCGTTTTCCTGTGTTAACAAAACGGTAACAAAGGTGTTTAAGTTCATCTAGGATGATTTGTTCTCATTTTCACAGTCTTACTGAGGTGATGCGATTTAAAACATGCATTCTTTTTTTTGTGGGGGGGGGGGGGGGGGGGTTGCTGGAAAAGCTTGAAAATGGACCTTGAAAGTGTTTACAAAGTGCTTGAATTTGACCCTGAAAAAGGCATGTGAACCCTGTGTTTAGAGAGGCTGTACCATTGTAATAACCTGGCGCCTGGCGCCGGTGACTACCTAACCCCGGCACATGTATGTACAAATAGGGTAGAGCCGTGGAGATCTGGCTTGTATGGTCTTGTTCTGTTAATGCCAAATAAAGGTCTTTTGTTCTATTTAACTGACTGGCCTCCAAGTTGTCTGGCTAACCTCCACACCACACACCCGCTGGACCTGCTAGCTGCTCCTTCCTCGCCAGACCACGTTACAGAGTGGCGCCTGAACAGGGACCGTTACGGGCAGGAGGCAGGAGGACAGGCGAGTGAGAGCGGTGAAATGATTTGTTACAAGAAGCAAACTGGAGACTGGAAGCAGTGAGTCTTGCCATGGAGACCAGCGTGCAGAGTATCAAGCTGCAGGTGAGCTGAAGAGATGGCAGGTTATTTCAAGATGGTGGCGTGCACAGACGCAGCGGCTTCAGGCTCTCCACTTAGGTGCTTTTCTTTTCCTTCCTTTTCCTTTTGTTTTTCTTATTGCAAAGCCAAATTTACCTACAATTTTCTGGAATTATGCAACATCGGATATATATAACAGCGAGATCAACAACATCCCCTCGGAGATAGCGAGAACATCAGGTGCTCCGTGGATTGTTATCGCCTCTGCCAAGCAACGCAGGTGGCGGAAGGAACGCAAACAAAAGCGGGGCTGCCGGTCAGGCCTGCTAGCCAGACTAAAGAAGCAGCCTTTTAAACCACCGCTCCCCAGCATCTTCCTGACCAACACACAGTCGGTCGTCAACAAAATAGATGAACTGAACCTACTTCTCGCCGCGCAGCCACTTGTCTGCGACTGTTGTGTCACGGAGACATGGCTACAAGAGGAAATTACTGACACCTCAATACAGCTAGCAGGCCGCACAATGCACCGCAGCGAGAGAAAGACTACAGCGGGGAAAAGCAGAGGAGGTTTGTGCATTTACACACATAACAACTGGTGCACAAACACTAAGATCATCACCACAGTCTGCTCCCCGGACATAGAGGCAATGTCTGTCATGTGCAGACCTTTCTACTTGCCTAGAGAACTGCCTGCAGTGCTAATCACAGCAGTCTACATACCACCAGACGCTAATGTTGGCTCAGCCCTTGCCTACCTGCACGATTCAATATCTAAACAGCAACGGCCATATCCAGAGGGAGTACATTGCAGGGGATTTCAACAAAGGCATACACACCACTCAGGAAAAGGACAAAGCCCACCATCAGAATCATTAACACCTTTTCTGAGGAAGCTCTGGCTCAGTTGCAGGACTGTTTTGCCCTCACAGAGTGGAGTGTCTTTGAACATGATGACCTAGAGACTCACACAGTTGCAGTGCTGGGTTACATCACGCATTGCATGGACACTGTCACCACGGAAAAGCGGGTCCGGTTCTACCCCAACCGTGAACCCTGGATGACAAGCAAGGTTCAGGCATTGTTAAAGGCACGCAACTCTGCATACAAATCTGGGCACCAGGATATGTACAGCAGAGCAAGAGCAGAAAAAGGCATCAGAGCAGCAAAACTGACTTTTCAAATAAGCTATCAGATCACCTCTCAGATAGCAACTCCAGATAGGTATGGGAGGGTCTGAAACAAATTACCAATTACAAAGGCAACGGGACAAATACAGATAACATGGACATCTCATTAGCAGAGGAACCTAACCACTTCTTTGTTTGTTTCAAGAGAAGTGCAGACACCTCTACTATGCACACCGCCCTGCCCACAGCCTCCTCTGAGCACAGCCCCACACATTTAGCCTCCAAGAACACCAGGTTTGCAGTGTGTTCAGAGCAGTAAATCAGAGGAAGCTGCTGGCCCTGACAGAATACCTGGGAGTGTTCTCAAAGTCTGTGCTGACCAGCTGGCACATATTGAAACCACCTCTCCCTGTTACATGTCACTGTCCCTCACTGCCTAAAGTCAGGAACAATAGTCCCAGTCCCCAAGTCCACCACCATCAGTGGCCTCAGTGACTACAGACCCATGACTCCAGTGCAGGGGTGGTAAACTCCAGGCCTCGAGAGCCGATGTCCTGCAGGTTTTAGATAACACCCTGGGTCAACACACCAGAATCAAATGATTAGTTCATTACCAGGCTTCTGGAGAACTTCAAGAAATGTTTGGGAGGTAATTTAGCCATTGAAATCAGCTGTGATGGATCAAGGACACATCTAAAACCTGCAGGACACTGGCTCTCGAGGCCTGGAGTTTGCCACCCCTGCTCCAGTGGTTGTAAAGTGCTTTGAGAAGCTGGTCTTAAGCACATAAAGGACTGCCTCCCACCTAGCTTCGACCCCCACCAGTTTGCCTATAAGGTAAACAGGTCCACCGAGGATTCAATTTCCACTGCCCTCCACTCCGCTCTGCATCACCTGGAGAATCCTGGGACTTCAGTAAGGATGCTCTTCGTTGATTTCAGCTCGGCTTTTAATACCATCATCCCACCTGGTAAAACTGGACCCTACATGTGCATGGATCAGAAATGTTCTTACTGACCGAACACAATCAGTCAAGGTTGTCAACCGGAGATCATCCACCCTGTCACTCAGCACTGGCTCACCACAGGGATGTGTGCTGAGTCCTCTCCTATACACCATCTACACCAGTGACTGCACCCCCACGCACCCTGCAATATCATCATCAAATTCGCAGACGACACCTCTCTGATGGGGCTCATCACCAACGATGATGACACCTACAGAGATGAGGTCCAGCATCTGACAGAATGGTGTGACTACAATAACCTCACCCTCAACACCAGGAAAACCAAGGAAGTGGTCATGGACTTCCGCAAAACAAGAAATGATCCCCCTCCCCTCTCCATGAAAGGTGACTATGTGGGAAGGGTGCCCTCCTTTAAGTTCCTCAGTACCCACGTATCCGAGGACCGATCTTGTACCACAAACACATCAGCCCTAATGAATAAATCCCAGCACCGCCTCCATTTCTTGAGGGTTCTGAGATAGAACAGGCTGCAGACTGACCTACTAGTGTCCTTCTATTGTGCCACAATCAAGAGTGTACTGGTGCACACCATCTCCGTGTGGTACGCTGGTTGCACAACAGCCAATAAGAAGAGACTACAGAGGGTCATCAGAATTGCAGAGAAGGTGATCGGCTGTACATGCTCCTCCCTGGACTCCATTGCTAGCTCGAGATGTCTCTCCAGAGCCAGGGCTATTATAAAAGACCACCTCCATCATAACCACCACCTCTTCAACATCCTGCGCTCTGGAAAAAGATTCAGATCCGTCAGGTGCAAAACCAACAGACTAAAAAACAGCTTCTTCCCGTGGTCTGTCAGAACTTTTAATGCAAACTAAGAGTGTGAGCAGACCTCTCCCATACAATCACAGTGTCGCTGCTATTGCCAGTGCAATATTTCCTTCTTTCCTTGTTCTGTGCAGTATTTTCTGAGCAGTATCGAGGCTCCGCCTACTGGGCAGATACCGGAGAAAATAGGAAAATGGTGGAAAAACACTAGATGCTCACTCATCTTTAAAGCCAGCCTTAAAACACATTTTGTAAAGCTTGCCTATTCTGTTTGATTTTAATTTTATGATGTGATTTTATCCATACTGTGATTTTGTTATTTATTTGCTTCTATTTTGACAGATGCCTATAAATAAAACGTATTAATATTATTTATTATTATTATGTTCAGGGGAATATGGATGTAAGTCATGTAGAAAGAGAGCTTAAGATTTGCTAACAGGTCTTTGGAGGTTGAACATATATCTGCTGAAATACACGTCCATTACTGTGTATAAATGTTCAACTGGAGCTGCTTGTCAAACATAAATCTTGATATAGTTTAGTGCGACTGTGTGCAAATTTGTGCAGTCCTGAACATTAAATAGCAGTGGGCAGTATGATAAAAAATACTGCATTTCTGTATTGCTTTCTGTTCCGATCTGTTTGTTATTCGATTAAATGTTTTAGGCATTTGTTAAGCTAAATGAATATAACCTAGAAAATCCCTAGACTAAACCACACATCACAAATATTTTACAATGCTATAAAGCATTTTTTGGCAGGTGAGAGAAACCAACTTCTCCTTTTTCAAAACACAGATGCAATGTCAGACATTTCAGCTCTCCTGAAGTTTAATAAACGTGTACACAGAAACAAAGAAAGAGATACAGGGAAACAGAGATTACTGGGAGATGGAGGAAAAAGTGAGAACAAATTGTGTAAATGTGTGTTACAGAGATAAAGCTCTGCACTATTTATGGCTAAATAAAACCCACCATGCCAAAATGTAAATCAAAACGTTGTGCTTAGCTGAAAAAATTGAAAGAATGTAATTCTGGTCTTACAAAGAGATGAATGGCTGCTTGTATTAGAAATATGAAACAGAATATGAGAGTGAATGAGTGAAATGAAGTTCAATATGAGGTAAAGTAAAGTTCACATAAATATTCTGCTGTTCCACAACTAGGATTTCTTTTCTGCGATCCCTCTGAGGTGTCCATAGATATTCATTCTTTGTATTAATGAGCATCTGTGCCTGGGAACATTTTCTCACTTGACACATCGAGGACAAAATGGTTTAAAAAGAATCAAATCCAGACCGAAGGGTTGATGCAACTGTGTGATTGTCAAATCTCACAACGCTCTGAGAAAAAATTCACTTTGGTCATGCCGCTTAATTGTCCTACAGATGGTGGAGACTTGAAATGCAAGTGACAAAAGGCATAAACATCGGGAAATACCTTGAAGCAGTATGACTGCTGTTTTAATATTTTTTGTAAAAAAGGTTTTTTACCAAGGTTCAAATACCACAGTTTGTTAATTTGTACAAACCAGTGTAGTGAGCAAACAGGAGTAGTTAGCTGCTACTTTTGCTCTTCACTCTTGAAATGTTGGATGTTTCTTGTGAAAATAATGGAAATCACGATGTGACAGTTTTTCTCCTTTTATTTGCAGCAGGACAGAAAAAGGACAGGGCTGTGGGATATTTAGTTGTGAGAAAATTTCACAACTCGACTCGATGCACAGGTGGCGTCCTGTCATGGTATCATGCAGGAATGCAGTGAGAGCGACCCATTCTTTCATAAATGTTTGTTGAAGGAGTCTGCATGCTTGATTTTGTAGACGTGTGCTCATGAAAGTGATTTGGTGGGTACTTTTGGCAACATAGTTTATCTTAAGGATCTCATAGTATCTGTCTGTGAAGGTTCTCAGTCATCCAGGTCATCGTAGTCAAAAGAGTTTGCAAAGAAAAGCGTCTGGACTTCTTTAAGTTGCTTGAAGACGTTTCACCTCTCATCCGAGAAGCTTCTTCAGTTCTAAGGTCAAATGGTGGAGAGTCCCAGATTTAAACCCAGTGGGAGTATCCCCCCAAAGAGGGACAAAGGACCCCCTGGTGATCCTCTAATCACATGAGCCAAGGTGTGAAAGCGGGTGTGGGACCTAATCAGCCAGGGTTTCGGGTGTGCTCATTGTGAAACCTGGCCCCACCTTGTCATGTGAATTCCTGAGGTCAGATGGCCCAGGATGTGAGTGGGCATTAAGGCGTCTGGGGAGGGATCTCATAGTATCGTCACTGTATTGTTTTAAAAGTAGAGCCTTCAGTTTTCAGGCCCCTCTCTTGTAGAATCAGCTCCCACTTTGAATTTGGGAGACAGTAACCCTTTCTACTTTTAACATTAGCTTAAAATGCGCTTAAAATGCGCTTTTTGGTGAAGTTTATAGTTTGTTAGGAGAAAGCTTAAAGTGACAGGGTAAATGCTGAAAACATGCCTTGCTGCGTCATCTGGGAGTAAAAGAACCGTTTCCCAAGGCACTGCAGCCAGATTTGCATCATTTCACTGACATTTATGTCTCCTGGACCTCCTTGGAACCCACTGACACCAGCTGAGAAGATCCAACTTCCCCGATTTCACTCACCCTGCCTTTGCAGCAGTGGAGTTCATTTAATGAAGATTGAAGTAGGTCTTATGAACAGCTGTGCTCAACCTAGCATTTCCTACTAGTCTTGTCTTTGTTAAAGCTGGATTCCTAGCAAATCAGACGTTTATGTTGAAGTACTTCTTCACATTTCAAGTTCAGCTCATGAATTTCAAAAGCTGAATCTGTGTGACGCTGGTAGGGGGCTTTTCAAATCTACTCGATGCTTTTAGTGTTATGCAGTGTATCACTGGTCCCACAAAAGAACATGGACACACAATTTTTTGATATTGTTGACCTATTTTTAACATGAGAATTTGTGATCATATGGCTGTTTCAGTTTGTGGCGATAGGTTAATTGATTAATCCAAATTGCCCATAGGTGTGAATGCAGGATTGAATGTGAGTGCGAATGGTTGTCTGTCTCTGTGTGTTAGCCCTGCGACAGACTTGCGACCTGTCCAGGGTGGACCCCGCCTCTCGCCCTATGACAGCTGGGACAGGCTCCAGCGCCCCCTGCGACCCTGAAAAGGATAAGCGGAAGCAAATGGATGGATGGCTGTTTCAGTTTAAACTTCTTTCCAAAGTGCTTTTTGAACAGAACAAAATCTTTTCAACACAAAATTTCTAAATATACTAATTTTCTTGAGAAAGCATAAATTATTTCTATTTGCACATAATAACAGAATTATTCCAGAAAAAAAAATTGTCAAGTGAATGACTTAGTCAAGTTGGGATTTGTAGTTTCAAAGAAGACAATCACTACAACTCTGCACAATAAAGGGCAAACTCCACTAATGCAGATAATACACATTTAAACTAGACTGAAGGACGACCTTGCAGAAAGATTATAAATACTGGAAGTGTGTCATTTGGTCAGATGAGATGAAAATAGAGCTCTTTGGAGAGATGCTGCTTATGTTTGGTGAAAGAAAGGAGAGGCATACCGTCCCCACACTGAAACACAATAGTGTACGTATTATGCTGTGGGGATGCCTCAGTGTGTCCCGCGCTGGGATTCTCATCAAGGTGTGAAGAGTCATGAAGAAAGAAGAATCTGTGAAGATTCTGGAAGAAAACCTCAAGCAGTCAGCTGCAAAACTGGCGCTGGGTCTAGGTCATCACTCTTCGTGAAGAGCTACCTCCTGAAGGCCAAAGTGAACATTACTGACTGGCTTGCACAAAGCCCTGATTTGAATCCTGCTGAAAATCTTTGGGACAAACTGAAGACAAAGGTTTTCGTGAGAAGACCATCAAATCTGGAGGAGCTGGAGAGATTTGCCAGAGAACAGGCTAGGATTACTCAGGAGATATGTGAGAGTAAAACAAACAACTGAAAACAAAAAGGACACATGGTTGACCAGATGACTAATAACAAGTAGTAGTCTGGAAATAACTGCATTGCAAGTCTGTGTGTAAATTAAACCCATGTCTCATTTAGTATTTGAAACTAAACTCTCCCAAATCCATCTGTATACAAGCTGCTGTGGGAACATGTGGATTTAAAAAAAAGTCCTTATCGACAAGATTTGAACTATTAGACCTTCTTAAGACCTTTCTATTATTACCATTCCTTCTGCAGTTTTGAACCACAGGTTTGAACTTGTGCCTCTATCTCTGGGGAAAATTGTTACTCTAACCTGGCTCTCCTCTCTGCTCAGTTATAAACAAGTCTGGGTCACTATTGGACCTTATATTCAAAAGCTCACAAACATCAACCTGACCTCAGGCAAGGTACCTGGAACTTGTAAACAGGCAGCGGTACAGCTCTGCTGAAATGCCTATGTTGGCTCTTCCGTCTTAGACTAGTAGTGGCCTCTCAGGTGCTGTCTTTTTAAACACTCACAGCACTTAAAGCTTCCCACAGCACAGTTTGCACTTTTGAAAGTTTGAAAGATATTTCAACCAAGCTGGCATTACAGGCACTGCCATGTTCAATTGGTACATGACTGACAAAGGGGTTTCTGTCTCTCTTGGTCATTTTTGTTCATCATCCTCCCTCCTAAGTTGAGTGGTTCAAGGTTCCATCCTTGGGCCACTTCTTCTTAGTATTTACTTCCTTCCTATTGGGATCACTTATTTAAAAAACACAATGTCTCATTTCATTTTTATGCGAATGACAGTAAGGTTTACGAAACACAGTGACCCTGGCCCTCTCAGGCCTGTGTTAGAATCCCTGAAAGACATCAGAGTGGCTGGCTTTAAATTTGTTACATTGTAAAGAAAATAGAACCGAGGTTATTATATTTAGGCCTAGGACAGCTTTTACAACAGGGCAATAGCCCTAATCAATGCTAACAGCTGACCTGATTGGCTACCTCCCTGGAGTTTTTGGGGGTCTAATAACAATAATAATGATACTATTGTGCAATAAAAACATACACTCATTTTTATTTCTTTTTATTTAATAAATTAAGTTACTGTGTTGTGTTGTGTAGTTTTGTGCGTAGTGCCGACGTGGGACAGTTTCCAATTTCGTTGTACTAGGTATGACTGCAATGACAATAAAGAGTTATCTCTTATTGGTCCAGGTGTCCGCCCTCCCCACTTGGTTCTCTTGCATGTCAGATCATTTGTCATCAACTTTGGGGTGAACATTTAAAAGCAAAAATAAAGAAACACATAAATACAAACTGCCAAAACTTTTTTAGCTGTTTCGTTTGTTTCTTTTAGTGGCTTGGAGAGAGACAGTTCCAAGCATTTGTGACCACTTGTCTTCAGTACTGCAGTGGACTTTATGTTGTTACTGATAAGGCCTCACAGTCACACTTATAAATGGCCCAGAATGCTGCTGCTCATCTGCTGACAGGGACACATAAATATGAGCGTATTTCACTCATCTTGCCTCTTTACACTCGGTGCCGGTCCATTTCAGAAGTCATTTAAAGATTTAATTGTTTGCTGTTAAAGTTTTAAATGACCCGGCAGACCTGCACATATAGACCCAAGAAGTCTGCCAGATTAGCTGATCACTCACTCCTTGTTGTTCTCATGTCAAAACTGAAACACTGCTGGCCCGAGCTTTTGCTGTTGTGACCCCCTAATTATGGAAGGAGTTGCTCCTCCAAACTAGGCCGGCCCCAATATTTGAAGTTTTCAAATATTAAGTTTAAAAATGCACCTTTTCTCCTCTGCATTTCAAGACTGGTACCAGAGTTAGCGTCTAGTCGGTGTTAATCACTTTTTGGTTTTTTAGTATTATTTATTGTAAATATCATTTTCAGTTTTTATGTTTAGTCTTTTCATATTTCATTGATACTTAACTATGTGTTTTTGTATTTTATTGCTGTCTTTCAACTATGTTGTTTTTAAAGTGCTCTCTAAGTAAAGTTACATTGGATTAGATTTGCAACCCAGTAAGGTATGTTGAGAGGATGTCTTCCTCACCTACATCACACTGCTAATGCTTTGACTGGTTGCCACCTCGACTCTCACACTAATGACTAATGCTGTCATCAGCAACTCCATTGATGACTTCAGTCATCAGAAGTGTAGATTAGGCCACAATTTTATAAATGGGCTGAGTTGTACATTATGTGAATCAACATGCATCGTGGGGAAACTTAGCTGCCCCGGTGCTGTTCTCATTTTATAAAAAGCTAATGCATTATTAATGGCATGGTTACTCTGAAAAAGGAACAGTTGTGAAAAATGGGTCTGGCATTATGGCTACCATCGCTCTCCCTCCCTCATGAAATGAAGAGTTGTTCATTGTGTGTCAATAACTTTCACAGTTCATTTGTCTAGTTTGATCAAATGAAAACTCATTTCAGACTGTGGGAGTCTCACCATTCGCTCACTGTGAGCCTCTGTCGTCTGTAATTGTGCTTAACAGGTGTTTTTGTTAAATTTAAATTTAACACTGACTGATGCTCACTGCTTTTTTAAGGCCCCATGATTCCAAAGGTGCTTGATGACATGCACAAAGCTTTAACTGTATGGCTCTTAACCACGTACAGTCATGTGACAAAATTAGCGCAACCTATGAAAACATGTTGTTTAGCATATTTGGACATATAGATATAGATCTTTAATATAATTGTCACAATATTAGGGGACTCCAGTACTTACATAAATCAAAAGTGAAGAAAAGACTTTTCCGTAAAATGTAATTCTTTAAAACGTGTATTTTCTGGTAAACAGTAAATTAGGACATTCCCACTTAAAATATCTAAATTCACACAGAGGCGTTTCACATCGGGTTCAAAAGATTAGAACATTGTTACTCATTGTCACGCTTTTTGGGGGAGGATTGCCTTAAACCGCAGATATTTGGTCTGAGTTGGACAAACACAAACACAACGGTGAGATCAAATAGCTTCAGACAGCTGTAGCAACTTATGAGCCTGATAAGAGATTTAAAAAGGTCTCAAAATCATTTGAAATCAGTTATTCTGTGGTTCAGAAAATATTCTACCTTATATCAGAGGATGCTCGAGAAACACGTGAGACAATTTGTAAGAAAATGAAAACTGTACATGACAATGACCCAGAGTAAATCCATGTAGGACTGGCTAAAATCTAAAACATGGAGAGTTCTGGATGAGCCAGGATTAAACCTTCACCAAGAACACAGAAACCAGGAACCATAAATACAATACAAACAGAAAAACATAATTCAAAGAGTATAACTTAAACAAAGAACACAAACACTGGGTTACAGACATTGACATTGACAGACATTAACTGTGAACTTGCTGTGTGTGTTTATGATGTTACACCTTGCTTGGCAGCAATGGTCAGCCCAGTTGTTATATGTTGCTGTATTTATTTGGGGTTTTTTTTGTTGTTTTTTTTTAAGTCTGTTTTGAACGACTTTTATATGTGAATTGCCCCGTATGTGGAAAAGTGAAATATTCTGAACTTTACTCAATGTGTTATTCAATATTCAAATGTTTCATCTTTATAATAAATGTATGAAATCAGTGTTTATAATGCTACATCTGGGCATAACTCACCCATGTTTTGGGCTTTACTGGGAATGTCTACTTAGAAAAAACAACAATCTGCACTGCAACAGTAAACCTGTCTGAGGAAACTGGTTGGTGATTCGGGGACAGCCAATATCACTGAATTTGAAGTCGTGTTGCTTTTGAATTGTTTGCTTTGAAGACCGGGAGGAGATCTGTGACCGCTCACAGACCTGTGTGAAGACGATGGAATCAGTGTGCTCTCAGTCTGTGATTGAGTGCGATCAGGTTGGCAGTTATTTGCCATCTGTTTGCAATAATAAAGCAATTAATTTAAGAATGACAATTTAACTGCTAAATGACATCAGTGGTCTGTCCAGCTGCCTGCTTTTCTATTGAAGACCGCGACAGTGTGCATAGCGAGTCGTCTCTCTAGGTTCCTCTGTCTGCTGTGTGTTCTTATGTTGCCCTGATGGCTCTGCTTTACTCATTTTTGAACACCAAACACTTCTGAGTCTTTGTCCAGTTAAACCGCAAAAGTTTGATCTGACAAATAAGCCAGGAAGTCTTCCTCGACTACTGGTGGACATAACACTCTGTCTTTCTTGGAACACTTTCCCTGCGTTTGTTCATTTATTTGCTCTCCCTGGATCACTGGTTAAGGTGGCGGATAGCTTCAGTATTTTGTTGTTGGCAGCTGTCACCTGTCTTCTAAACTAGATTCAAAGTGCAGCTTTTGGAGCTAAACTTCACCAAAATCATCAGCCACCAAAATGTGTTAAGGATTTTATTCTTGATTTTGCCAACTTGCTGGGGAGGCTTAGGATATAACTGTGTTTTAATAGTTGGTGAGTTTAACATCCATGTTTGCTGTGAGTGTAATAAAAGACTTCCTCGCTCTTATTGACTCACTCAGTGAGTGAGTGATCCAACTCATGACAAAAGAAATACACTCAATCTGACAGAAAACTAAAGACTAGGAACTAACTTCTTACAGCATCTCTTGTTTCCATCTTTGTCTCACTCTCTCCGTGTCTCATATCCCTTAACTGTTCCCATGTTTCTCTCTTTTTCTTGTTCCCATGTGTCTCTCAGTGTCAAGCCGTGTGTTTTAGTTTACGTCTCAGTGTGCTTCCTGTGTTATTTTGACAGTCTTGTCCCGTGTTCAGTGTGCTCAGTTCACTTCCCCGTCTCGTTATGTCTATTCGTTCCAGCTGTTTTCCCATGTATCCCTATTTTCCCTAATCACCCTGCTGTGTTTATATTGTGACAGTTCTCCTTTGTCTCTTGTCAGGTTATCAGCTCTTCTCCCTTTGTGTTTCAGGTGTCACGTTCTGTGTTCTTAGAGTTTAGCATGAAAAAAGCAACATGGCAAAAACAGAGAGAGCTCTTTCAACCAGCAAATTTAGACATGGCACAATTTAAAAGGAGTCACCAACAATAAAGTAAATATGTGAGAGAAAATAAAGTTAAAGCAAAGGAAACATTGGACCAGCTATTTCACTCTTGGTTTCAGCCTTAAATTAATATTTATTTATATCAAGAATAATATTAAATCTATGTATTCTTATTCTCTAATACTTGGACAGTCTGCATTGTTAAGATCAGCAACATCTAGGAGACTTCTCAAGTAATAATAATAATACATTTTATTTGAGGGCGCCTTTCTAAAACCCAAGGTCACCTTACAAAGAGAAAAAGACATCAATAAAACAGTAAAATAAAATAGATTAAAATACAGAAACCAGCAAATTACAACCACTAACAACAAATTAAAAAACAAAAAAACCCCACGATTTGACAGCAAGTAAAATCTGTATTAAAGCGAGTAAGCCAGTTTAAACAAGTAGGTTTTGAGTTGTGACTTAAATAAGGGAAGGGAATCTATATTTTTTTAAGGCTGAAGGAAGTGAGTTTCAGAGCCGAGGAGCAGAGCGACGGAAAGCTCTGTTCCCCATAGTGATGACACGAGCAGAAGGAACAACAAGATGAGTGGCAGACGAAGATCTGAGAGAGCAGGAAACAGTGGTGATATGAAGCAGATCACAGAGATGAGGGGCAAGGTTATGGATGCACTTACATATGAGATCTAAGATTTTAAAGTTTATCCTAGCTTCAATGGGCAACCAGTGAAGCTGTTGAAGAATTAGGATAATATGGTCTCTTAAGGGAGTACGAGTTATGACCCGAGCTGCAGAATTCTGAAGAAGCTGAATTTTATGGAGGGACTTATTGGGGAGACCAAATAAGGAGTTGCAATAATCGATCCGGGAAGTAATAAGACTATGGATGAGGATGAGAGAGTACTGTCAAGTATGACACCCAAACTCTTAACCTGCGGGGAGGGAAGGATGGGGGAATTTTCAATATTAATGGAAAAACTGTGAGATTTTGTTAAGGTAGAGGCCGTGCCAACGAGTAAGACTTCTGTTTTATTACTGTTAGGTTTGAGAAAATTGGAGGAGAACCAAGATCTGATCTCCATAAGACAGTTCGAGAGGGAGGTAGGTGGAAGGGATGAATTAGGTTTGGAGGAAATGTAGAGCTGGGTGTCATCAGCATAACAATGAAAACTGATATTATATTTTTGGAATATTCGGCCAAGAGGGAGCATGTAGATAACGAATAAAAGAGGCCCTAATACTGAACCCTGGGGCACACCAGCAGAAACAGGATGGAGACTTGAAGAGTGTGATTTAAGTTGGATAAACTGGGTGCGGTCTGAGAGATATGAGGTGAACCAGGTAAGGGGGTGTGACTAATGCTAATCTGCTCAGGAGGACATTATGAGAAATGCTGCCAAATGCCGCACTAAGATCCAGAAGGATGAGAATCAGCTGCCATCAGAAGGTCATTAGTAATCCTTAACAAAGCAGTTTCTGTACTATGATTGGGGCGGAAACCAGATGGAAATTGTTCGTAGAGATTATGGTCATTGAGGTATGAGTGAAGCTGGGAGGCAACAACTTTCTCAAGGATCTTTAAAATAAAGGGGAGGTTTGATATAGGGCGGAGATTATCAAAATTATTGGGATCTGCATCAGGCTTTTTGAGAATTGGAGTGACAGAAGCAGATTTCAAGGATGGAGGGATAATTCCAGTGTTAAGGGAAGAGTGGATAATACTAGTTGTGAGAGAAGCCAATGAGGGAAGACAAGCTTTACTAACACAGTGGGAAGAGGGTCGAGCTGACAAGTGGATCATTTAGATCTTTGAATAAGATTTGATACATCAGCTATGGAGGGAAGAGTAAAACTTGAAAATGACTCACAGGAAGACAGTGAGGAAAACAGAAAGTCTACTTCACAGTCAGAAGCTCCCACAGAGTAATATTAAAATGGTTGTTTAAATTCCAACTGGTCAAATCCATTTGAGGCACTCCTGCCTGTCTCCACTGATAAGTTGTTTCAATGAGATGGAAGGGAAGCTGAGGGGCTGTCAGCAGAACACTCACATCCACCTGTTAGCTGTGTCTGTGGGTTTCTTGCTGCAGACAGCTGAAGCATGAACTGTATTTACAGAAAGCGTGTCCATATCAGACGAGCATACACAGTAGAAGCATGAGCAGCAATGGTAGTTTCCAAAATCTTACTCTGAATCTTTCATCAGACCCTGGTCACTGGGTGAGCACATGACTGGAGTTACTAAACAAACTTTGGGTGTTGTGTATATCAACCATATGGGGAAGAGAGCCAGGAGGCCCCTTTTTGGGCAGGCATGCTTCATGTTGTACATGATTTACAGTGAACCAAATATGTGTCAGATATCCAGTGACACATTTGGCTAAAGGTTAGTAGTCTTTATTATCTTTGTTGCATTTAAAGTTTAACTTTAAAGCCCCACATTTCTAGAAATAATGAGTGCATACATATGACTAAGATGTGGCTTATAAATTTTTTGCCAGGAAGTTTAAATCATGTCACATGAGTTTAAAATTTGATTGAAACAACAGTTATTACACATTTATCCATTTTAATTTATAATGGCACAAACCATGAGTCTGTCACTGGCTGGTATTCTAAATGAAAGATTACAGGCGAAGGAGGGTTGAATCAATTATTTAGGCTAAAATGAAAACTACAAAAGGCACAATTTCACTGCCTGCAGCAAACCTTGAAAATTAGGTCAGTTTCATAATATTCTAGTGGGATCTAAGCTCTGCAGCTGCTGCACTAAAGGGAGCTTGGAAACAGCCATCGATAGACCTGAAGAAACTCCACTGCTGTCAATGAAAGCGTGTAGACTTCCACTATATATGTGCCCAGTCACTTTGGCTTGTTGTGAATTTCCCACAATTAGTTACAATAGCCCATTTACAAA
Organism: Pelmatolapia mariae; assembly: GCF_036321145.2. Lineage (NCBI taxonomy): Eukaryota > Metazoa > Chordata > Actinopteri > Cichliformes > Cichlidae > Pelmatolapia > Pelmatolapia mariae. Next base: position 34,569,724 of record NC_086245.2, on the reverse strand, counting down.
TACTGTAACAGTTAAAGCTGTTTTATATAGCAGGCCACTGTTTGCAGGCCAATTTAATTACATTTGTTCTAATTTGACCATAAAAATAATGATAATTCTGTGATAAGACTCAAACATCTCTCAGGACTGTATTGCTTTCCAATAGTGCTGAAGAATAATACAGTTTCACAGTCATTATATACTTTGGTTATTCACATTTCAAGTAGACATGGGATGAAATAGACGTGCAACATGTTGGATTGTTAAAGACAAACTAAAAATGATACTTACAAGCAGTCAAACTACTTGCTACACATATACAGATTATCAAATTAGCTGTTTGTTTGCTGGTGTGTTAATAGAAGTTTTATAAATAGAGGCTACATTCATATTGTTTCATGGGTAAATCAGCGACACCCAAAAAGGTTGATGCTGTTCATCTGGACGTTTTGAGTGGGAGAAACGTTTCATCATCATCAAGTGACTTCTTCAGTCTCAGCTGACTGCAGGTTTCTCCAACCTTATAAACAGTACATTTACACAATAACTGAAACCAGGCAGTAAAGCAGGCAGTTATTAGTCATACAAAGCATGTAAAAAATACTTTGAAATGTCAGGAAGACCTTAAAACTCAAACAAGTCTTCTCAGTGGGAAAAAACAGACAGCACAAAATACTGAACATATTTATAATAATAAATAATAATAGATAATTTCCTTTGGGATTCATAAAGTACTGATTATTAGAAGATACAAATGTAACCCACTTAGGTTCCCAGAATACTGAAATTTTAAACATGTTTTATTGCTGTTTGGAAAACATATATGGAAGTTCAAAATATAAACAGCAGGGCACTGTTAGCTGTTCTCTCTAACCTTATTTAACACTACAAACTTGCTTAATGAGTTTTAATCCCTGCTAGTCTACCTCTCAGACCTATGGTGGCTGGGAAGTGCAAATCACATTTACAACATCAACAACAAAATAACATTTCAGAAAACACTTTAACAAGTCTGCAACAAATTAACAAGTGGCTCTTGACAGAAAGGGATTGTCTGAAATACCGGAAGTGACTCAACGATTAGGCTTACTCCATATTTGTAGTACAGAAAAGTGATTTGTAGTCAGCTAAACGAGGGCTTTTCAGAGAAGTAGTGTTCAGTTAATGTTTGAAGAGATTTTACAAAAGAGTATGGGTGAGATAATGATGTTCAGATTTTTAAATGTCACAGGGATTTTCTTAAGAAAATATCCAGGCCTTAAAACCGTCATGGTCCACACTCCAGCCCAGCAGGTGGCGGTAAAGCGCCTTTAAATTAGCGGCAGAAGAAGAAGCAGCAGCTAAACGCGGGATGTCAACAAACGTGCTTGCTGTGGACGGTCTCTGGAGCTTTTGCGGGACACAGACCAGGCTGAAGGATCAGACACCCTACAGTACTGCATTCAATATTTCAACGAAGGTCACTCATATAGTGTTATCGTGGACATGATGTTAAGTTTGCATGGTGTAAAGATGAGTTTAATGAGTCTTAAAAGTAAACGCCACAAAACGGGCAAAACATTTTCCATTTATCTATGTAGTGCAGCGAGCACCGTCAGGGTAATAAATGTAACGAAGTGCTGTGAGGAGTTAGTTTTTAGACGTTTGTTGACATCCCGCGTTTAGCTGCTGCTTCTTCTTCTGCCGCTAATTTAAAGGCGCTTTACCGCCACCTGCTGGGCTGGAGTGTGGACCATGACGGTTTTAAGGCCTGGATATTTTCTTAAGAAAATCCCTGTGACATTTAAAAATCTGAACATCATTATCTCACCCATACTCTTTTGTAAAATCTCTTCAAACATTAACTGAACACTACTTCTCTGAAAAGCCCTCGTTTAGCTGACTACAAATCACTTTTCTGTACTACAAATATGGAGTAAGCCTAATCGTTGAGTCACTTCCGGTATTTCAGACAATCCCTTTCTGTCAAGAGCCACTTGTTAATTTGTTGCAGACTTGTTAAAGTGTTTTCTGAAATGTTATTTTGTTGTCAATTTTTTTATTTGTTTTTTTTAATGTAAAAGTGTTTTCGGAAATGTTATTTTGTTGTTGATGTTGTAAATGTGATTTGCACTTCCCAGCCACCGTACAGACCTCTGTATATGTACTGTGGATGAAGTTAGAAAGGATACAATATGCCAGGATCATTCTGGACTCTCTGTTAGGCTTTTAATGAGTGCTCCTGTACCGACTCAAGGCCCTGGGGTTGCAATCAAAGAGGAGAGGGATTGGAGGCTGATTATCTTGTTCTCAAGTGCTGGATCTTCCTTTGATTTCAGTCGAGTACTTTGCAGTGTCTATCAGCACAACATTCTCTGTGCCTAACCATGCATTATTACCTTTGTTAGGAAAGTAGTAAGAAGTAGTATTTCTGACACTATACTCTGACTGGAACCTTAATTATGTAACTTCTCACAGTTTCCCACTGGTTTACAGTATTATCAGCAACATTTTAACAGCTACTGTTAGGTTCTATTACCAGTGAGGCATTTTGAACACTGACAGGTGAAGTGAATAACATTAATTATCTCTTCATCATGACGCCGGTTAGTGGGCGGGATATTGAGTTAGGTCCATAAATATTTGGAAAACTTTTTTCTAATTTTGGTTCTTTGCTTTATGACAATAAATTTTAAATGAACAGAATAGAATAGCCCTTTGTAGGTGCTCCATGCCAGTAGTGCTATTTAACAGGAATAAATAGCAAACAGAAGAGATATATACAATCTTGTGGGACATATACAGAACAGTAGACAGGCACACACTGGAGAGCAACGTGTGAAACAACTCAGATGTAGCTGAAGTGAAGGTTCAGCAGATAACTAAGCAGATAAAAGGCCTGGAGTTGATTTGAGGTGTGGTGCTTGCATTTGGAAGATTTTGCTGTGAACAGACAACATGTGGTCAAAGGAGCTCTCCATGCAGGTGAAACAGGCCGTACTTAAACTGTGGAAACAGAAAAACTCATCTGAGAAATTGCTACAATATTAGGAGTGGCAAAATCTTCAGATTGTACATCCTGAGAAGGAAAGAAAGCACTGGTGAACTCAGCAACACAAAAAGACCTGGACGTCCACTGAAGACAACAGTGGTGGATGATCACAGAATCATTTCCATGGTGAAGAGAAACCCCATCACAACCAGGTGAACAGCACTCAGAATAGAAAGGCTAGATTGGGTTTTGATTTAAAAGAAAAAAACAACAAAACCCTTTGGACAGATGAAACCAAGATCAACCTCTACCAGAACGATGGCAAGAAAACAGTATGACAAAGGTGTGGAACAGCTCGTGATCAAAATCATACCACATCATCTGTAAAACACAGGGGAGGCAGTGTGATGGCTCGGGTGTGCATGGCTGCCAGTGGCACTGGGACACTGGTGTCTATTAATGATGTGACGCAGGACAGAGGCAGCAGAATGAACTCTGAGGTGTTCAGAGACAGCCTGTCTGCTCACATCCAGCTAAATGCAGTCAAACTGAATGTTCCATAGTTCAGATAATACAGGTATTGAACAGGCTTACTGAAATTTATTTAACACACCACCTTTGTTGATGATGACAGCTTCAAGATACATCTCGTATAGAGTACCAGTTGCATGCATTGTTCAGGTGTGATTTTGACCCCTTCTGTGAACTCTGAGCATTAGTCCTTTTATTTTTCAGTTGGATTCAGGTCAGTTGATTGGCTGGGTCATGTCTCTGCAGTGTTGGGAAGGTTACTTTTAAAATGTATTCCACTACAGATTACAGATTACAGATTACATGCCCCAAAATGTATTTTGTAACGTATTCCGTTACGTTACTCAATGAGAGTAACGTATTCTGAATACTTTGGATTACCTATTATATTATCATGCTTTTTACAACTACATGAATGAATTGTTGCTGTGTGAATTATTACTATTACTGAAGGTTACTCTCCATACCAATACCAACTAGATGTTTAAATCTTAATATAAATGAGTAACAGTAGGTGGACATTAGGTAAGGCTGCACTTTTTGCAGCGATCTCGTATAGAAAACTATTCAGCGCGTATATAAAACAGGTCCGCGGCTCCGAACCGTAGTAAAGGGACCTCTGGCTAATACGTTGGGTTCGTGTCGGGCTCGTAGCTGAAAACTAGCTTTACTTTGTTGTCTGGGTCAACTTTGCTAGCAGAGACAGAGAGAGGCGTTGAAAGGCTGCTCCAACTGAACTTATTGTTTCAGAGGAAAACACGAACACAGTGTACAGTCGAGTCTTAATAGCTTACTTACAACTGGGCTCGTCAGGCACTCTTCTTGGCTGCAGTGGTTATTATTATATTTACATGCTTCCAGCTCCCGTTTCTGCTCGATGACAGCTCGTACTTTTCCTTTTTCTCGCTCACAGACACATCACGGGTATGGCAGTCCATTCTCGCTGCAGCACAGACTACACTGCCCATGAGGCTACATGCTTTAGGGCGTTGCCTGTAACACTCTGCCTACTGCCTTCATATTAAATCATTTTTGTGAATAATTTTAAAAATATTTCTTCACGTCATTATGCGGCTGCAAGTAGAGGTGACATGGGCCACGAGATTGAGACACAGACATTAGAGCCTCTTAATGCGTGTATGTTTGGGGCGTGGAAACCAAAAATAGAGAGGGCATAGCCGAACATATGAAACAGGAAAAGTCCGCCGTGTAATCCCTTTATTTCAACAAAGTAACTGTATTCTGAATACCACCTTTTTAAACGGTAACTGTAACGGAATACAGTTACTCATATTTTGTATTTTAAATACGTAATGGCGGTACATGTACTCTGTTACTCCCCAACACTATGTCTCTGAAACCTTGGCTGTGTGTTTGGGATCATTGTCTCATTGCTGAAACATCCACCCTTGTTTCAGCTTCATCATACTCCATCATACATATAAAATGCAGTTTTGTAAATTTCATTCATTTCACAAAAGCTTTCCAAACTGATCTGTCACAGTGTGAAAATAATCCCCCAAACCTAATAACTAGTTTTGCCGCCTTTGATAAAAGGAACTGCAATCAAGCATTTATGATAACTGGCAATTAATCTGTCATTCATTTAGTCCTTTAGGCTCACTCTTCTTTGTTTTCATTGAGACACACTGGAGGGTTTTTAAGCAAGCTTGTTGAAAGTTACACCAAAACATCTCAACCAGATTTAAGTCCAGCCATCAAGAGGAGAACTTACTGGTGTGATTTGGACCATTGTCCTGATAACCAAGTGCACTTGGGCTTCAGGATGAAAACTGATGGATAGAGTGTTTCAGGATTTTTTGGTAGAGAGTAGAGTTCATGATTCCATCAATTGCAATAAGTTGTTCAGGTCCTGAAGCAGTGAAGCAGAGTATTACCATCCTACTACTAATTTTAGTAGTCCAGCCACTGCTGGGAAGGTTCACCACTGCCTTCAAGTTTTCTCTATTTGTATACAATGGCCTCACTTGGGTTTGCTGGAGTCACAAAGACTTTATAACACTTTCCACACTGATAGATGCCACTGATTTTGTTTCTCATCTGTTCTTGAGTTTCTCTGTTGCTTTCTGAAATCGTTTAGCCTGCTTCACTTTGTCAGACAGGTTCCATTAAGTGATTTATTGATTCAGCGTAGTGGCAGTAGTCAGGCCTGCGCATGGCTACTAAACTGAATTTCCAAAGAAAGTGATTTAAAGCAAATTCATGATTTAATTAACAATTTGTATTGTTAATAAATGAAATTATAATTTCAAAACTGTATTTAATATTCTTTATATTTGTAAGCTTAAGCTAGCTGTTATACTGGGGTCTAAGGGTATGGGAGCAGAACATAAGGGTTAAAAAGAGGCTCCTCGGTGTCCCCAAAACAAGAAGACCAGTCGCAAATTCAGAACCCAAGGCGAGGTTTACTGCTGCTCCAGTAACACCAAAAACTAAAAGCATAAACTCTAGGGTGAGCCAAGGCAATCTATTCCAACCACATGCTGTCTAAACCCTGAAACAAAACCAAACAAAACACAAGTGCTACCCCGAACTCCCTCTCTATATAAACCAGAGAAAACTGTAAAGAAATAAATTAGCAGTTTAACAGCTACAACATTCAAATGTGTCAACCTTCCCGCTTTACAAAAAATCTGTTGTTTCCAGCTGTTGGTTTGACAGGGCGTATCATTTTAGAAGATGTCACCAATTTAGCTTTGACACCATTGCATCATTCCCTTTCCCCTCGATCCTGGCACTGCAGCTGAATGACAAAAGGACAGAAGGCACCACCTGCTCATTCCTGCTATGACTGAATAACAATAGGGAAGAAGATGGAATAAATGTCTTGATGCATTTTCATCCTGGTATCACTGCGTGGAGCAGTGAGTTGTCATGCGTCTTACCTTCTCCATTAACTGTTAATCAAAGCAGGAGTTTTTTTTTGTTTTGATTTGGGCTTTTGAAGGGGGGTGGGTGGGGGGTGAAGGCATCAAGGCTGAGGAAGTGTGAAAGTTGATAAATCAGCAGCATCTGAAAATGCAGAGTAGAGCAGGCGATATGACCAAAAATATTTATCACGATATACATTTGAAAATTTGCAATAACGATATAACTGATGATATAATTGACACGAGACAAAATACTTTACAACTCCACAACTTTATTAGTGCAAAAAACCCATCAATGTATTTTCACTTGAACAAGCAGCTGTTTTTTATGTGCATTAAAGTTATATAAAAATTTAACAGTGCAAATGCAAATTCCTTGCTGACAGTTTAACCAAAAGGCATTTCCAGTGGAAACTGGCCGACATATCCTCAGCATAACCATGTATAATATCCACAAAACTTAAAAAGAGGTTATACACACACAGTACGGTAATATTATGTTGAAGCACAGTACGTATCACTCCGCGAGGCTCCTGCCTACGATAGCTGTAATGCTCCGACAATCCATCAAGCGGTGCGGCTTCGTAGCTTAGCAAAGTCATACTAAAGCATTTGACAGATTTTCGAGCGCTGTGTAGCACATAAAATCATTTCGAGGTCAGTAAACACAACCAGAATTCATACATAAAGCACACGGGATTATAAGGGGCGCTGTCGATTTTCAGAAAAATCAAAGGATTGATTTTAAGTGTGCCGTATTTTCCAAAAAACACGGTAATAACGACGGCCCGCTAGCATGCTCTACCAAAAATAGTGCTTTGTTGTGTATCTGACGGACGAAAGCTAAACCAGTTCCACACCACTGAAGCTGCAGCATTTTTACAAACCAGTTCTGGTTCATGCGTTTCATTCAACAATCCGCTTTCGCTCTTCTCATTCTCCGTCACCGCCATGCTTTTTCCTCCATGTGTGTATGAAAACAAAGGCACTGCGCATGCGCGTTTTAACCATATTCTATCACCATATTTCATTTTCTTATCATTGCCCAACATTATACCGGTATTACTGTGAACGGTATGATATGGCCCAGCCCTACTGCAGAGATCCTCTCATATTTATTACTGACTTTTAAGCTGCTACTATGTTACTAATAAACAACTATGATTTTCATTATTTGACAGATTATTTAAAGCTAAAGTGTGTAGCATGTTTATAAATAATTTACAAACATTCTAAATTAATAAAATAAAGAAGACCTTATCTTGTTGTCAAGGAGAACGAGATCCCCCGATTCTACTCAGAAGTGGAATAAAATACTTCATATCCAGCCCTTTTATTATTCAAGTAATAGAGTGCTATAATAGAATATATCTATGTGTGATTCTGCTAATAGTTAATTATGCATAAATCTAATCAATATAATGAATGAGGAAAAATAACCTGTTTAATGTAATGACTGACCTTTGCCCTAGTTTGTAGTGTGTGTGTGTGTGTGTGTGTGTGTGTGTGTGTATTGAGATGAAACGAGGAAGTGCAGTAAAGTACTGCTGAAAGAGGTTGGGAAGCACAGGAGCTACAGGAACATGTCCATGTAGGTTCTCAGTCATCCAGGTCATCGTACTCTAAGGAGCATGGAATGAAAAGCGTCTGGTCTCCTGCAAAGGTTCAGCTATTGTGTCTCCACATAACAGCGAATACATTGTATAGATTATGTCCATATGCACTTTCTTAGCAAAAGCCTCTTGTAGAACCGATCATTTGTTTGCGTTTCTTTAGTTAAATATATAAAAACGCCATGCTTAAAATTATATTTTTGTACCAACAAGATGATAAAAGCATATCCACACAATGGAACAATCAGTCATGGATTGGCCTCACCATACCCCACACCTCAAGGTCATTGAAATGGGTCAATTTGACAGAGAACAGAACAAAATGCATCAAACTCAGTGGATCAGAAAAGCTTTGGATTGTCCTCTGAAAAGCCTGGAGAACTATTCCTGAAGACTACTAGAATAAATTACAAAAACATTTGCCTTAGAGAGTTCAGGATTTGTTGAAGAGTAAAGGTGACTTTTAAGCTCATTTGGATAAAAAACTATTTTTCTAAAAGAAATGCTAAACTTATTTCCCATTTTCCTGGCAAAATATATAGAAAATATGGATGGTTGAAGAGCTAGAGGAAATGATTGTAATATAACTTGCTGATCTTTAATGATCACATTGAAAACATTAAACACACATGGATCTCTCCTCACACAAGTCCATTAAGCCAGTTACAGCAGGGCAGGTGAGAAGGAGTCACACAGGTGGATACACTGGAGTCTGTAGTGCTCGCAGGAATCTGTCTGTGTGTCAGTATGAAATTTTAATGATGGTGGGTGGTTGGCCATGAGCACTGAGACATCTGTATTAGGAGCTGTACTGGCTGGCAGGCTGGAAGTCCTTGGAGAGACAAATGAGGAGCTCATCCAGGGAAGGGGAGCTTTGATCAGCTCCTCTTATTTCCATATCACAATACGCCAACCGCTCGTCCCGCTAAATGAAAGACTGCATGGATTATGACTAACTGACAAAATTGAGAATGATGATCCATTACACCGCTGAGTTCATCCTGTGCCACTTCAGCTTTATTTTCACCAGCATACAGTCCTGATCAAAGGTTTAAGACCATTTAAAAAATGTCAACAAAATCATATTTTGCATGGTTGGATCTTAACAAGGTTCCAAGTAGAGCTTCAGCATGAAACCAGAAGAAATGGGAGTGAGACAAAATATTTTTTTGAGAATGCAATTTATTGAAAACAACTGAAACAGGCTGTTTTACAGCTGAGTATTGAACACTATTGAGGTGTTGAACAGACAATAAATTTATTTAATACTTCATTCAAAAGCCTTTGTTGGTGATGAAAGCTTCAAGTGGAGAAACTAGTTGCATGCATTGCTCATTCTTCCACACAGTCTTCAAACCCTGAAGGTTCTGTGGGCCACTTCTATGAACTCTGATCTTTAGTTCTTCCTATAGATTTTCAGTTGGAGTCAGGTCAGATGATTGGCTGGGCCATTCTAGCATCATACTGGTGGATAGCAGCAGATTTTTATCAAGATTGTCGCTGTATATTCTTCCATTCATCCTTCCTTCAATTATATGAAGCATGCCAGTGCTGTAAAAACAGCAAAACACCATGATGTTCCCACCTCCAAACGCGGTACATGTGTACGTGGACTAGTGTGCTCTCCCGTAATGTGTGCTAAAGCTGGCGCTTTTATTTTTGATATTTCAAATTAAATAAGTACTTGTGGAAAGCTACAAGTCGTTGCTTGCTTCCTTCAGACAACATCACCTTCCTTCTTTTTGCAACCATTCAGCCACACTCATCCAGTTTAGATGACATTCTAATGCTCGTGCTATAGATCCTGTGGAGTTAGATCAGTGAGAGCGTGTCTCGCTCACTCGTGATATACAGCTTGACCTCATCCATCTACAGGAGGTGGCTCATGATCACTCTGCTCCTGAAGCTACATTCATAGCTGTTTTTATGAGCTGGCTTAGGGGATTGAGGCTATGCAGAACATGAGTGGGCACAATGCATTGCCTTGGTATAATCAAGTCAAGTCAAGTCAAGTCAAGTTGGTTTTATTGTCACTTCAACCATATACAGTTAGTACACAGTGAAACGAAACAACGTTCCTCCAGGACCGAGGTGCTACATGCAACATAAACACTAAACTAGCTAACTAAGAGGCCTAGTTAGCTGGCTAGCAGAGACAAGACAGACTGACCTAACATAAATTACAACATAAATTAACAAAAAAAAAAAGAAAAAACTAACTATCTAAGGAAAAAAAAAAAACTTGGTAGGTAGGTAGTGCAGGAACAGTAAACATTCCTTAATGTAGCAGCAAAAATTAGGAAGTAAAGAAGTTAGTGCAAAAAAATCCAGTAATCATATTGTGCAAAAGAGCATTTACAGGTTGGTGTGTACGATAGTTTGGTGGTGTAGGTCAGTGTGTTTGCGCTTGTGTTGATTAGTTAGTCCAGTCTCAATGCTTTGAGGTAGTTGAGTTAAGCTGAGTGATACTGTTTGTGTGTGTGTGTGCGCGCGTGTGTGTGTTTATCAGTCCAGTCCCTTTTTGTTGAGGAGACGGATGGCTTGTGGAAAAAAGCTGTTGCACAGTCTGGATGTGTGTGCCCGAATGCTTCGGTACCTTTTTCCAGATGGCAGGAGTGTGAAGAGTGTGTGAGAAGGGTGTGTCCGATCAGCCACAATGCTGGTGGCTTTGCGAATGCAGCGTGTGGTGTAGATGTCCTCAATAGAGGGGAGAGAGACCCCGATGATCTTCTCTGCTGTTCCCACTATCCGCTGTAGGGTCTTGCGGTCCGATATGGCACAGTTCCCAAACCAGACAGTGATGCAGCCGCTCAGGATGCTCTCGATAGTTCCTCTATAGAAGGTGGTCAGGATCGGTGGTGGAAGCTGGGCCTTTCTCAGTCTTCTCAGAAAGAAGAGACGCTGTTGGGCTTTCTTGTGCAGGGAGCTGGTGTTGAGGGACCAGCCGAGGTCCTTCTCCAGGTGGACGCACAGGAATTTGGTGCTGTCGACGATCTCCACAGAGGAGCCGTTGATGCTCAGCGGTGAATGGTCGCCTCGTGTCCTCCTAAAGTCAGCAACCATCTCTTTTGTCTTGTCAACATTCAGAGACAGGTTGTTGTCTTTACACCAGTCCGTTAGCCTCTGCACTTCCTCTCTGTACGCTGACTCGTCGTTCTTGCTAATGAGACCCACCACGGTCGTGTCATCAGCGAACTTAATGATGTGATTTGAACTGTGTGTTGCTACACAGTCATGAGTCAGCAGTGTGAACAGCAGAGGACTGAGCACACAGCCTTGTGGGGCCCCAGTGCTCAGTGTGGTGGTGCTGGAGGTGCAGTTCCCGATCCGTACTGACTGAGGCCTTCCGGTCAGAAAGTCCAGGATCCAGTTACAGAGGGAGGTGTTCAGGCCCAACAGGCTCAGCTTTCCGATCAGTTGTTGGGGGATGATCGTGTTGAATGCTGAGCTGAAATCTATGTACAGCATTCGAACGTGTGTGTCCTTCTTGTCCAAATGTGTGAGGGCAAGATGGAGTGCAGTGGAGATGGCGTCGTCCTTTGAGCGGTTATGGCGGTACGCAAATTGCAGTGGGTCCAGTGAGGGGGCAGCAGGGTCTTGATGTGTCTCATGACGAGCCGCTCGAAGCACTTCATGATGGTGGGTGTAAGTGCAACAGGACGGTAGTCGTTGAGACAGGACACAGAAGACTTCTTGGGCACGGGGATGATGGTGGTGGCCTTGAAGCACGTGGGAACGACGGCACTGCTCAGAGAGATGTTGAAGATGTCGGTGAGAACATCTGCCAGCTGTTCAGCACATTCTCTGAGCACTCTGCCTGGGATGTTGTCTGGTCCAGCAGCTTTACGTGGGTTGACTCTGCGTAGAGTTTTCCTCACCTCAGCTGTAGTGAGACACAGCACCTGGTCGTTCAGAGGAGGGGTGGTCTTCCTCGCCGCCACGTCGTTCTGCCTGTCGAACCGAGCGTAGAAGTTGTTCAGCGCATCTGGGAGGGAGCCGTCACCATCACAGGCAGGTGATGTCGTCCTGTAGTTAGTGATGGCTTGTAAGCCCTGCCACATGCGCCGTGTGTCGCCGCTGTCCTTGAAGTGGTTGTGGATTCTCTGGGCGTGTGCATGCTTCGCCTCTCTGATGGCCCGAGAACGTTCGGCCCTAGCTCTTCTAAGCGCCACCTTATCTCCCGCTTTGAAGGCAGAGTCTCGGGTCCTCAGAAGTGCACGCACTTCCGCAGTAATCCACGGTTTCTGGTTGGGTCGTGAGATGATGGTCTTGGAGACAGTGACGTCATCGGTGCACTTGTTGATGTAGCTGGACACTGATGACGTGTACTCCTCCAAGTCAGTGAAGTCGCCGTAAGTTGCAGCCTCCCTAAACATGTTCCAGTCAGTGCTCTCGAAGCAGTCCTGAAGAGCAGAGCTGGCTCCTGCTGGCCAGGTTTTCACCTGCTTCAGAACCGGTTTTGATCGCCTGACGAGTGGTCTGTATGCTGGAATTAGCATAACAGAGATGTGGTCTGAGTAGCCAAGGTGGGGGCGGGGCTCTGCCCGATATGCGCCGGGGATGTTTGTGTAAACAAGATCCAGCGTGTTTTCCCCTCTCGTTGCAAAGTCCACATACTGATGGAATCTAGGAAGCACTGACTTGAGATTTGCATGGTTGAAATCTCCAGCAACAATAAACAGTCCATCCGGGTGTGTGTTTTGCAGATCACTGATCTTTGTATACAGTTCCCCTAGCGCTTCCTTAGTATTAGCGCTAGTTGGAATGTACACTCCGATAATGAAAACGGTGGTGAATTCCCGTGGTAAATAAAAAGGTCTGCATCTAACAGTCACAAACTCCACCAGCGATGAGCAATAAATAGAAACTAGCACAGAGTTCTTGCACCATTTCGCGTTGATGTAAACACACAAGCCGCCACCGCGAGTCTTACCACACAGAGCTGCGTTTCTGTCGGCACGAAACGAGGCCAGCCCGTTTAGCTGAATAGTGGCGTCCGGTACTCTGTTGCTGAGCCATGTCTCCGTGAAAACAAAGACACAGCAGTCTCTAACTTCACGCTGTGTAGCCTGCTGGAGTCGGATGTAATCCAGTTTATTATCCAGGGAGCAGACGTTGGATAAGATGATGGACGGGAGAGCCGGCCGGCTAGGGTTTGTTTTTAGCCTAGCACAGACTCCCGCCCGCTTGCCGCGCTTCTGCTTCCTCGCGCACTGCTTCCGATGTCCCCTCCTCCGGCCGCCGGCATCAGGCAACGCTGAGGCTTCGAGGAGCCTCAGCGTTACGTGAACTCGGCGGAGCAAGCCGAGTTCACGTAGCGTTTCCCGCAGCCCTTTCTGGATGTCGTTAACCGGGTTATTTAAGTTGAAAAGTGTCTGGCTGTTGTATGTACGTACACCAGTTGCGACGATATCCATACATAGAGTAAAATAAAACACGTTACACACAAAACGTAAACAATGTAGCACCATTTTGGCTCCGGAGTGGCCGCTGCGTGCTACTGCCGCGCCGCCGTCAGGATCAATCAATAAGCAGCTGATAGTGACTTCTGCCATTGTCTTTCGGTTGTCTCCATTGTTGTCTTCCACAGTCCTACAGGGTTCCTGTTTAATGTTATCAGCATACTGTTAGTCTTGTACAGTGCCAAGCACTCCAGTATCCATGTGTGAGTCATCGGCTTTCTTGTAGCCAATCCAGGTGGTGCTAAGGTTGGTCTGTCTGGTCTCAGAGTGCTGGTGTTCTGTTCTATCATCCAGGACCTGGTGCTTTGACCCTTTGGTGTTATTTCCAAAGCCTTTCTGACCTGTCCTTGTGTGGATGCTTGTGTTGGTTGCTGTGATGCCCTAAAGGACCCTACATGTTGTAGAGAGGCAGGGTAATCGGCTGGTAGTTTACTGGTGTCGTACCCTTGTGGCATACTTGAGGTTGTTCTGTCCTGTCTTAGCTGGTCTGGATGAGTTTGACCACAGTCTTCATTATCAGCTCAGCAGATGCATGGTGATGCAGAATTGCAGGGCTTGAGCATTATTAAGTTCAATAGCACTCCTCCCTTCTTCCAGGGTTTGCTCATCATATCTATACTGTTCACCGTTATTCCCAATGTGCTGTAGCCTCTGGATCTCCAGCTTTGATAGTAGATGTATTCTATTGATGTTACTGCACTAACCAAGTAAATGCTTCTTTTTTAGTGTGGATATTGGCTACTCATCCAACCAGAAACATTACATATAACTACTTTCATTGGATTTGCTGGCATAGTAGCACTGCATCAATTCCATATTATCACTGCTTGGCCATGTGTTCCTTGTTTCAGTAGCCCAGCTGTTATCAGGATGCCGTGGTTACTCACCGCCCCATCCAGAAATTATTAATCTGTGCGACGTCCGACTCAGTATGGCTTTAGTTATAGGTCTCTGACCAGAGTTGGCAAAAGTGCAGACATTCTGTACTTAAGTACAAGTATAAATACTACTGTTAAAAATACCCCAGTAAAAGTTGAAGTACTGTATCAACTTCTTTACTGAAGTAAAAGTAAAAATATTCAGGCTCTGAAATGTACTGTTAATAAGAGAGTAAAAAGTAGACGATGTTTGGATGTTTGTTTGTTATTTGTGCAAAGCTAACAGAATCTTGTGCTATATTAATATAATAATAAATTAATATCAGTAGATGGGAATACAAACTTTAGTTTAACTTTTTTCATTTTAGTTATACTCAGCTTGAATCTGATGAAAAGAAGGAAAATTATATATATATGATTTTCTGTTGCCTACATTGTAGAGGGTGACTTTGCATATAAACTTGAATATGTGTACAGTTAAAGTGGTTTCAGCAGGTGGGGAAACCTAAAAATGGTTGTAATGAATCAAACTCACAATCATTTCTATTGAGTAGATTTTCTTAGTGTACAGGCTGCGATCAGCTGATCAGATGTACACATATGAATTCATCCAGATGTGAGCAGATGTTTCCTGAGTTGTCCTGGCTCGTGTCCACCCTCTACACTGACAGTACACTGTTTATGCTGTCTGTTTTCTAAATGGTATAAAGTTGGTATGAATGTGGTATTCAATCAATGGATCTCAGCATCATCAGCTAAAAATCATATGAATCTCTGCAACACTGGATGTGACCTAACTGTCCATGAAACCACAGCCCCTGTGCACCAAATCTAAGCTCTCTTCTTCCTCTCCTGTCTTTCTTATCTTTCTCCATCTCTGAGTGAAGTTAGCTCTCTTTCTTCTCTCCCTGTAAAATACAGCAGCCGAACCTTTAGCTGCAACACACTGTGAGACAAACTGCACACAAACATTTTGTGTTCCATTTAAAATTAGCTGCCATTTTAAAAAACAGTCACTTCCTTTATGCTCGCTCCTCTTCAGTAACACCAGCTAGATCCTGAATTACCGTAACCGCAACTTACAGACACCCGCAGTAGTTCCAGTGCTGTGGCAAAAACAACAAACCCACTTTTATCCCCTGACTTTGGCACACGTCATCTCTTTTCATGTGACACCCACTGGTGATTATTACACAAACTTTCATGTGTTACTGTTTAGGCTCAAATCGGTTTCACGTTTGAAGGCTGGCAGCGATGACATATTAACTCTCCCAAAATGTGTCAAACCAAAATGCAGTGAGCCTGTTTTAAAAATGTAAGGAATAGAAAGTACAGATGTTGTACTTAAATTGAACTTAATTACAATTTTCAGATGTCTGAAAATTGGTATCTGAAGGGTAGTCTTGGAAGCATGGGGACCCTAAAAAATGTAAAATGTTGATCCCATTTTAAACACAATTTCTGTTTAATATTCAGCATCATATTCTATAAAGCATATGTCTGTGGTGGACCACATATCTATAAAAAAAGAATTGTTGTTTATGAGTTCAGTTTATGTGGTTTGTTAGGGGCCCTGTCCCCTGTCCCGTCCCCCCCCCCTCCCCCCAATTAAGCTATTGGCTTGAGGTCAGCAGTTTGTGCAGGCCAGTCAAGTTCATCCACACTAAACCCCCTCATCCATGTATTTATTCTCTATCTTGGAACTTGCTTTGTTCTGGTGTGCATTCATGTTGGAAAAGGTAGGGGACATCTCCAAACTGTTCCTGAAAAGTTGGGAGCATGAAATTGTCCAAAATGTCTTGGTATGCTGAAGCATTAAGAGCTCCTTTCACTGGAACTAAGGGGCCAAGCCCCCCCAAAAAACAGCCCCGCACCATAACCCCCCCCCCCCCCCCCCCCATCAAACTTTACACTTGGCACAGTGTAAGTCAGACTAGTACTGCTGTCCACACCCAGACTTGTCCATTGGATTGTCAGTGAAGTGTCACTCCAGAGAACACATCTTCACTGCTCTAGAGTCCTGTGGTGGCCTTCTATGCACTGTTCTTGAGCTAATCTAAAGGCCATATAACGTTTGGAGGCCTGTAGTGATCCTGTCTGTAGAAAGTTGGCAAACTGTGCCCTACGCACCAGCTGACCCTGCTCTGTGATTTCACGTGGCCTAACACTTTGTGGCTGAGTTGGTTTTGTTCCCAATCACCACTTTCTTTTGATACCACTGACAGTTAACTGTGAAGTATTTAGTAGCAAGGCATATTCACAGGACTATCACTATTCCTCTCACTGTACCACTGGAATTCACTGAGCTCCTGACAGCAAATGTTTATAGAAGCAGTCTGCATGCCTATGTGCTTGAATTATGATTCCTGTGGCCATGGAAGTGATTGGAACACCTAAATTCAGTGATTTTGGTGGGTGAATGAATGTGTCAGAGACAAAGGAAGAAAAAAAGATTTCTATAGAATATAACCTATTAGTAATTACATACAGAATGAACTATATTGAAGGTAAATACGGAGAAAACCTCAACAATCAAACAACCCCCTTTGAGCAAACACTTGGCCACAGCTGGAGTGTACAAACCATTGCAGTACGTGAACTCAACTGATTTTCTCTCAGCTATGTAAAGTTATCAAGATTTCTGCCCTTTACATTTTGTGGTTGTCAGATAAAGAAACAAAAATGTAGAGTTACAGTGCTGTGAACAAGTATTTGCCTCTTTTCTGACGACACAGGATGTTGAATATGGAGCTGCCAGGCAGGAGTGAGGAAGACCACAGAGGAAATTCATGAATGGAGCTGTCCCTGTAGGAGACATTACAAGTAACTACATTTTGTAAATTCAAATCGAGAAGATAAAACTGGTAATACAAAAAAAACTATTAATTAAAACTAAAACTAATCTCACTTAAATTAAAATGATCTGTACTGCATGTGTGCATCTAACCAACAAGGATACAACATTTAAAAGGGTGCAGTGGTATCTGCAATAAACTAGAAGCTCAGGTTTTTGTGAATATACTAAATTAAATGTTCAGATTTGTGCATATCTTCATGCATTTTCTGCATAATCAAAATGAAATAAATTCTTATTATTCTCCTTATATATCTAGACTAACACTGTTAGTTTTTACAGCAAAGTAAACAAAAGAATGAGCACTCCTTACTGAATGTACTGCAGGGTGCATGAGAGCGGTTCTATCAAACTGTCAATTCTCTATGCACCATCTCGCTGTTTTTAATGCTATTTTTATTGAACTTGTGCTCGGTGGCTCTGTGGTTTCTATCCACAGCATACAGCAGTATGAGTTATACTTCTAAAATTAAACCTCATGAATTATTCTTGCAGTGTTTTACCCCTTCTTTCTTCCCACAATGAAGGAAGAAAGTTGTCTTGAAGGAGACTGTTAAGAAGTTGCAGGATGCCTCTGCAATAGCCAGTGACTGCTGTGTGAATAACACCAACCTGTAAAAAGTAACATCGCCAATATTCCCAAAAGAATCCTTCCCTCGAAGTACAGGAGACTGTGAACATGTGTAATCCAATTTACCCTGCCTCATGTCCTGGTTTGACACACAATTTTTAGCTTTTGAGTCTAAATGAAAAACCAAGTATCTTGACGACTTCTCAAAAGCATCAGCAAGACTTTAACATATTGATGAGTGAATGTTATTTGGATAATTAGGTAAATAATACTAATAATAGAAACTAATTCATACAAGAAAAACTGATAAAACCCCAAAGAACAGATGACTCAGCTTACCTTTTCTAAAAAACCCCCACTGCATATAGTCCTTAGAAACATTTTCACCACAATGTTTACCTATGGTATGTTTTGCTATTAAGAGCTGCAAGGAAATGCCATGTCGACACACGATAAGTAGAACCCAATTCCAAAAACGTTTGGATGCCATGTAAAATTTTTATACAAATGGAATACAATGCAGGAAGGCAGAAGCTTAACGGAAAAGCAATGCTTTCAATGTTGATCAAGTTTGTGGGGTTAGGCTAACTGGGATTCTAACAGGTGAGCTGCACACTAGGAAAAATTGAGAAAATGAGGAAGTGTGGCACAGAACAGAACAGGGGGATATGATTAAGTTGATACGAGGAGAAAACAGGCGGACATAGAGAAAAAGGTGGTACAGAAGGAGAAACAGAATGGATACACAAAGGGAATTAACTAAAGAGAGTAACAAAGCTAAGAACAGAAGAACAACTCAGTACATCCAAACAAAACACTGACAAACAGACAGAGGTACACAGACACTCAGTCCTAAAATATAACCTAAATTTGGTAGGACTGTAAAAATAAAAATGGAGATCTCTTTATAAACAATAATAAGCAAAACAAAGAAAGTTGTAATACATTTTAAGAAGGAAACAATGAACAGAATCACTTAACAAATTAACAAAAAACTCGATACTCAAACCTTTTGAGTATCGAGTATCAAAAAAAAGAAAAAAAAAGAATGAAATCATCATTTAAAAACAAATGGTCACAGCGCAGGTTACTAGGCTGAAGAGACACACCAGAGAAGCAGAGGCAAGGAGAACAAATGGCCTGCTCTCCAAATATCCATACAGGGTGCACGGGAAAAATAGAGGTTGAACAATACATGAAATACATGTATCATTCATGAAAACCATCTGGGAGAAAGGAGTTCCATGACAACACAAAGTAACTGGTGGACATAAGAGCAGACCACAGGAAAAAAAAACCCTGAACGGTTAGAGTCTGACCAGACATCCAATCTGGCATGGAGAGGTGGACAGTGTGAGGAACAAACATCATTCAAGGCTTCTGGCTAAAGATACTAATGGCAGCAACTAAATGGGTCTGTGGAAGGCAACAAAGGAGGCCAACTTGAAGGCAATGGCACAAGTCACTATCAAGTGCAGAAAATATTAAGGTGATGCTTTGTACCTACTGGTGTTCTGCAGGGGCCTCAACACTTCAAGACAGATCACTGCAATCAGTGGATACAGATATCAGATTCATGAGCTGAGGGAATATTAGCTGCTGGATGACATCAAGCTGTATGAGTGAGCAAGACATCGCCTCGATGAGCCACCTCAACAGGACGTGTCACAAGGACATCGAAATCATTGACATTTAAACTAGTTAAGTGTGGCTGAATGGTTGGGACGAGCCAGAGCTCTGTTAGAGCCTTCCTTTAACCTGATCTAGTAATAACTGCATTTAGTTCAATTTTATTTACATAGTGCTAAATCAAAACAGTCGCCTTCATGAATTTCTTTGAATAAAAATTTAACAATCAAAGAAAAAAAATACTCATAACCGCATCAGAGATATAATCAGATAATAACCATTTCCTCCAAATCATCACTGTGTCTATAAGATCCCATTTCTTCAAGACTGCTCAGACACGTCCTACCATTAATTAAGGCTCCAATCTTAAATATGATCAGTGTAGTTCTATTAATGGCTGCATACCACAGGCCTTCAAGCTGGCAGTAATTAAACCATTACTTAAAAACATATCACTTGAGCTATTTTAGCTAATTATAGACCAATCTCCAACCTTCATTTTCTAGCTGAAATTCTTGAAAGAGTAGTTGTGAAGAGTTTCAGTCAGGTTTCAGAACTCATCACAGTGTTAGTGAAAGTTACAAATGATCTTCTTCTGGCCTCTGACAGTGGACTCATCTCTGTGCTTGTCCTGCTAGACCTCAGTGCAGTGTTCGATACTATGTACCACAATATTTTATTACAGAGATTTAAGCATGCCATATAAATGTGAGGTAATATACTTCAGTGGTAACCAGTGGTTACTCTAGATCTGTCAGATATGCGGATGCAGAACCCACACGCAGGACTCTTTGAATGAAGATAGTGCGTTTGCTTACAGTGAGGTGAGTGACAAAGTGCAGAATATTTTCTTCTGGTGACGATGGCCCGTGTCTGCGTTTCCTCTGTTCGTTCCCAAAATCCGTGCGTCAGCTCGACCCACCTGTTTCCAAGATCCTGCAGGAAACACCACAAAAGCTGTTGTTAGAAAACTGCATGTTAGCCGAGAATCACACACTTCCTGATATCTAAATCAACTGGGAAACTGACGGTTTCTCAGACAACGATCCAGCGCTGACGGGTGCTCAGCCACTCTGCTAAAACTGCTCTCGAGATGAGGCTGATCAGCTGCAGGTGTGATTGCGTTCCGGTGCGGCGAGTCCCATGACGGGGACACCACTCTCTGGGCCTGGACTTGGAGGGAGACCAGATCTCACACACACACACACACACATACACGAGTAAATGGGGAACATGAGGACACAACACCATGGCAGGGCACCCGGTGAGGACAGCGGGCCATGACAAGATGGCCTTTAGTAACACTGTGAAATCATGGAGCCATTTTTGACCTTGTCCTTCAGATGTAGGACTGCTTTCTTCCATTTGTGCAACATCTCTAAAATTAGAAATATCCTTTCTCAGAGTGACGCTGAAAAACTAGTTCATGCATTTATTACTTCCAGGCTGAACTACTGGAATTCATTATTATCAGGAAGTCCTAAAAACTCCCTGAAAAGCCTTCAGTTAATCCAAAATGCTGCAGCAAGAGTCCTGACAGGGACTAGAAAGAGAGAGCAGATTTGTCTTACACTGGGTTCTTACTGGCTCTCTGGCAAATCCACAATCAAATTTAAATCCATTGCCTCCACATACAAGATCTTGAATAATCAGGTCCCATCTCATCTTAAAGACCACCACCTGTATCACCCCAATGAACCACTTTACTATCAGACTGCTGGTTTACTTGTGGTTCCTAGAGTATTTAAAGTAGAATGGGTGGCAGAGCCTTCAGCTTCCAGGTCCCTCTTCTGTGGAGACAGTTAGACGCCCTGTGAGGGTGCTAAGTGATGCACGCCCTCTCTACTTTTAAGATTAGACTTGCCTTTTTAATAAAGCATATAGTTAGGGCTAGATCCATCAACTATGACTCTATACTTAGTTATGCTGCAATAGGCTAAGGCTACAGGGGAGTCCCATGATAAGACTGAGTGTTTCTTCTTTACTGAACATGAACAATGAGAGGTGGTGGATTGGCCAGATGCTGGCCGATGTGTAAAAATAACTCGCCAGCAGGTGGATGAGGGAAGGGGAGGCAGGAGGAGCAGAGACCCGAGGCGGCCGCTGGTCGGTGAACTGAACTTCAGGTAAGAAGTTATGACCTGCAGTCTATCTGGGTCAGATATAAACCAAGTTTAGGTGGAGTTTATTTTTGTTGTGCTGACTTTTTACAGTCAGTTACAATAACTCGTACTGCGTACTAGCTAGCATGACGGAGTTTCTATACAGCTGGGTGGGTGCTATGATGTTACTGATAGTGAACTTTATTTTATTCATAAGGTTAGTTAGTAGAGTTGCCAACCATCCCGTAAAAAACGGAATCGTCCTGTATTCAGAGAAAATATTACGCGTTTCGTATTGAGCTGAAAAGGAACACAGTTTGTCCCGGACTTCAGCTAGAATGGAAAAAGACACAAAGCTGGATTTATTCTGTCTTTACGCTGCAGCTGCCTCTTCTCCTCTCATTCTCTCCCCTCCCTCTCCTGTTTCTACTTCAATCATGAAACTGATCAATGATCAGCTGATCGGCTTTTCTCTCTCGTTTGTTTATCGCCCACTTTGCACCAGAAAGAGGAAACCAGCGGATGTCGCGCTAAACAACAGCAGCACGTTTAAGCTTGATCAGCTGTTGTTAGAATTTATTTAATATTAATTTCTAGTATCAGCTGATGTTTGCTGGGGCCACAGCTGTAAAGCTGCTGGTCATGATGATGGTTTGGATATGTGGTGAGAGGGAAACATGAATCAAATCAAATCAAATCAAATCACTTTTATTGTCACATCACATGTGCAGGTACACTGGTACAGTACATGTGAGTGAAATTCTTGTGTGCGAGCTTCACAAGCAACAGAGTTGTGCAAAATACAATAATGTAAAACAAGCAAAATATAAAAATGGCTAATCTAAAAAGTAATAAATATATGTACAATATGTAAAGGTATATACATTACTGAATGTGTATACTAAATATGTTTTTCTACGTGTGTGTGTTTGAGTGTGTATATAGTATGTATATACATGTTTTACAAATGAAATAAAGTAAACAATAAAATAAGATATATAAAATATACAGAGGTTGGTATGTGCAAAACAGTGGTATTTATATACAGTATGGAGTGCATAATGTTGAAGTTCCAGTAGTGAGGGTGAGGTGTCTATGAAGTGTTCAGCAGTCTGATGGCCTGATGGAAAAAGCTGTCTCTCAGTCTGCTGGTACGGGACCGGATGCTGCAGAACCTCCTTCCTGATGGAAGTAGTCTGAACAGTTTATGGCTGGGGTGACTGGAGTCCTTGATGATCCTCTCCGCTTTCCTCAGGCACCGCTTCCTGTAGATGTCTTGGAGGGAGGGAAGCTCACCTCCAATTATCCGTTCAGAACACCGCACTACTCTCTGGAGAGCTTTGCGGTTGTGAGCGGTGCTGTTGCCGTACCAGGTGGTGATGCATCCAGTGAGGATGCTCTCAATGGCACAGCGATAGAAGGTCCTGAGGATGCGGGGGCTCATGCCGAATCTTTTCAGTCTCCTGAGAAAGAAGAGGCGCTGCTGCGCCTTCTTCACTGTTTTGTTTATGTGTACTGACCACGTAAGATCCTCAGCCAGATGTACACCAAGGAAGCGGAAGCTGCTCACTCTCTCCACAGCGGCGCCGTTGATGGTGATGGGGGTGTGTACTCCTCTGCACCTCCGGAAGTCCACTATCAACTCCTTTGTCTTTGCGACGTTGAGGGTGAGATGGTTGTCTTGACACCAGTGGGTCAGGGCGCTGACCTCCTCCCTGTAGGCCGTCTCATCACCGTTGGTAATAAGACCCACCACTGTAGTGTCGTCCGCAAACTTCACAATGATGTTGGAGTTTCTAGTGGCCGTGCAGTCGTAGGTGTAGAGTGAGTACAGGAGAGGGCTCAGTACACATCCCTGTGGAGCACCAGTGTTCAGTGTGATGGGGGATGAGGTGGTGCTGCCCAGTCTGACCACTTGGCGTCTGTCAGACAGGAAGTTAAGGATCCAGCTGCTGAGGGAGCTGCTCAGTCCTAGATCCTGCAGTTTCCTGTCCAGCTTCGAGGGAACGATGGTGTTGAATGCTGAGCTGTAATCTACAAACAGCATTCTCACATACGTGTCTCTCTTCTCCAGGTGTGACAGGGCAGCATGGAGTGTCAGGGCTATGGCATCATCAGTGGACCTGTTGTGGCGGTATGCGAACTGTAGAGGGTCCAGTGAGTCGGGTAGTGCAGAGCAGATGAAGTCCCTGACCAGCTTCTCGAAGCATTTGCTCACGATGGGGGTCAGGGCTACGGGTCGCCAGTCGTTCAATGAGGAGATGGTGGAGGATTTGGGTACAGGGACGATGGTGGCCATTTTGAAGCAGGCTGGGACTACAGACAGAGAGAGGGAAAGGTTGAAGATGTGTGTAAACACTCCAGCCAGCTAAGCCGCGCATGACTTGAGGACGCGGCCGGGAATCCCGTCCGGACCAGTAGCTTTGCGTGCGTTCACCCTCCTGAAGCACTTCCGCACATCCTCCTCAGACACAGTGTGCGCACTGACGTCATCCGCGGTGCGCACACTGTCCGGTCTCGTGGTGTTCGCTGTGTCGAATCTAGCGTAGAATACGTTTAGATCCTCACACAGAGAGGCCGTGGTCTGCGGTGTGCTGGTTTTCCCTCTAAAGTCTGTGATCGTGTTTAGTCCCTGCCACATACTCCGAGGGTTGTCAAAATGTTGCTCCACCCTGTCCCTGTACTCACGTTTGGCTGCTTTGATCGTCTTCCGGAGTTGGTAATGTGCGTGTTTGTAGTCCGATGTGTTCGCGGAGGCAAAAGCGGTGCTCCGTGCCGCCAGTGCTGTGCGAACATCTCTGTTAATCCAGGGTTTTTGATTTGGGAAGGATTTAACTGTTCTGGATGGGACGACATCTTCCACGCATTTTCTGATAAATCCGCAGACTGAGTCTGTGTACTCGTCAATGTCTTTAGCAGCCACGTGAAACATTTCCTAGTCCGCGTGATCAAAACAGTCCCGCAGCGTAGACTCCGATTGGTCCGACCAACGGTGCACCGCCCTCAGGGTTGGAGCTTCCTGTTTCAGCTTCTGCCTGTAGGCGGGCAGGAGCAGGATGGAGCGGTGATCTGATTGGCCGAATGGGGCGCGGGGGATTGCTTTGTATGCATCCCGGAAAGAGGTGTAGCAGTGGTCAAGAAGCCGGTCTCCACGAGTGCTGAAATGGATGTGTTGGTGGAGTTTTTGTGAGACTTTCTTCAGGTTACCCTTATTAAAGTCCCCGGTCGTGATAAACGCCGCCTCTGGGTGTGCGGTTTCCTCACTGCTGATCGCGCTGTACAGTTCCCTGAGTGCTCGGTCAGTGTCGGCTTGTGGGGGAATGTAAACCGCCGTAATAATCACTGCTGTGAATTCCCTCGGTAGCCAGAATGGCCGGCACTTAATCATCAGGTACTCCAGGTCCGGTGAGCAGAAGGATTTGACCGGGTGCACGTTCGCATAATCACACCAGCTGTTGTTGATCATGAAACATACACCACCGCCTCTGCTTTTCCCAGTAAGCTCCTGTGACCTGTCCGCGCGGTGCACAGAGAACCCCGGTAGTTGTATTGCGGAGTCCGGTACCTTGTCCGATAGCCAGGTTTCTGTGAGGCAGATCACGCAGCAGTCCCGCATCTCTCGCTGGAATGAGATCCGTGCCCGAAGCTCGCACAGCTTGTTCTCCAGAGACTGCACATTAGCCAGTAATAAACTGGGTAACGGTGGTCTGTTAGTGCGCCGTCTCAGTCGAACCAGAACGCCAGATCTTCTCCCTCTGCGTCGGCGTTTGCGGCCTCCACGGGCCCAGAACAAAGGCGTCTCAGGTGAGATGAATGGGGGGTCTGCAAACGGAGGGTCCGTGTTGCAAAACTTGAACTTCGGAAAGTGATGAGAAAGTCCATCTTTTATGTCCAGTAAGGTTTGTCGGTCGTACACAAGGAGACATGTGCTACTCGTGAAAAAATAAAGAAAAAGTAAAATTAAACACAAAAAACAGCTGTTGCTTGGGGGAGCTCGCGACGAGGCTGCCATACTCGGCGCCATCTTGAACAGCAAGATGGCGCCGATGAAGATGAAACCAGGAGATGTCCTTACTGAATCATCAGAGCTGAACAGGTGATGGAGAAACAGGTTTACCTTTTAGGTGACATGAATGAGTTGAAGGGAAGTTATGAACTGTTTCTGAGAGACAAATAACACCAGGATCCTTTTCTAAGTAGCTGACAGCTGGTAACTGTGCAGGGGCGGGTCTAGCAAAGTTTTGCCAGGGGGCCAGGTAGGGCATTAACAGGGAAAGGGGGGCACAAAGAAATACTTTAATTTCTTATTCTCATTTAAAATGTCTCACTTTTAATAAATAATTATCTTAATCTTACAACCAAAGTTTTTATCTGCTGTAAATTTATAGAAATCATACATATACCAACAAGACTGTACATCACTGTCACAACAGTGTTTGTTTTCATTCAAAGGCTTTCTGGCTTTAATACCTGGTGGGCCGGTCTCTAGTCAAAATGCCCGGGCTGATTTTTTGTCCCAGTCCAGCCCTGGGCACGACACGCAGTGAAGTAATCTGAGAAGAAGAATAAATGGCGGGGCCAGCGGTGCACATCGCAAATTAGCTCGCATAGACACATTAGTTGTGCTGCTTCTTAATGACGGTATCTTAGCTAACAACCCCAACTACCAGATTCAACTTGTAATTGGCTAAAAATAACTTAGCCTACCAGTGAGAGGGACGTTGCTAGCTGTCAGTTTTTTCGAGCGATGTTGAAATTTCCACATTCTGACACTTCAAATCCTTCAGGAGCTCTCCGCACAGCACAGCATCAGCACCACGGAAATCCGTAGACTCGAGACAGAATTCACAATGTGTTTTCGGGACTTTCAGGTGTATGGACCAATGTTTTCTTTTCTGATCAAACCAGAAAGCTTTAATGAGCAGCTAATTTGTCTCGCATTAACTGGCTGAGTTAATGCCAGTTAATGCGACATCGAAATGCAGCTGATTGAACTGTAAAGCTCGACTCTGTGGGGGTCAAAGTTTGCAGAACTACGAACGCAGCTGGAATCCACAGCTGTGCGTGTTCATGGAGCTGCATTTTCACCTGCTGGACATCACTACCTGACAAGTTTAACTGTCTTCAGAACATTGCAGAGGCCTTATTGACAATATTTGGCTCTACATATCTGTGTGAGCAGATTTTCTCTCACATGAGTGTGCTCAGGTAGCCGTCTGAATGCTGGACACTCGGAGACCTGTGTCTCTGAGTGGGAGACCAGAGATCACATTAACATGTGTATCTCTGTATTAACAAACATGCCATATTGGCCCAGTTTATTTTTCTTATCATTGTTGTGAGGAGACCATAAATAGCATTTGCATTTTCTGTTGTACAGTTCATTTGCTGTTATGGAGTTCTTGTTATGGATAAAAAGTCTTTTTTTTTGTTTCAAAATAGCTGATAACTATTCGCTGATAGCTGCCAAAATCTGCAAACAAATATAATTCTATAAAGTGGTTCTATATAGTGTGTAACTGTCCATATAGAGCGTTATTAAATTTATTGCTAATGCAATTATATGGCACATTGACTTCTGAGGAAATTTTAGATGGCACTCATCATCAGAAAGGTTGCTGACCCCTGGTGTATTGGAATATCTGTGCCATATATGAATTAGACATGATCCCTTAATAAGAGCATTAGAGCCAATGCCCACACTCTAAGAATGGCTTCGCATTACTTCTATTATATCTGCTTTTAATGATGCTATTGGACCTAGTACCAAAAGCTTTTGGTGGTAGTTTAATATGTATTAATATATATTAATTATTAGGTTAATATGTCACATTCTTGTCAGTATATATAATTTCGAAAATGGTCCATCGACCCCTTTGAAGGCCGTTTTTTTCAGATACATTAAAAATGTCTGAGCACTGGTTATTTAAAATAAAAAACATAAAAAACTTCAAGTTGTCTTGTAAAGTCCCATATGTGAGTGCAAAAGACAGTTTTGACCATAAAATTATAATGGAAATCAAAGATGTTTACATGGAAACATTCTAAAAATTTGATGATTTGAGATTTTGAGATTTTTTTTTTAAACAAAGTTACTTTCTCAGTTTTAATTACCGTAAGATCTGGAAGATCCATAATCGTGTTCTATTTGGGTAGGATAGTCTACTTATATTTTTATTTTTGTTGTACAATTTGCTCAGTCAAGCACAAAATTTGAAAGAAAATAGCATTTATTCATTTGAAACTAAGAATTTCATCTTAATAATAAATCAATGATTTATTTTGCAGTATTGGGAAATTCAGCTATATTTCATTTAGAAATTGTCACTACTTCTCTTTTGCAATTAGTGTGTGCTCAAATATGGGACCTTGGAGGAATGCTGGATTTGTTTTATATAATTTAACTAACCAATACTATGTATTAATATCTGTCTGAAATGACAAATCACGTGGTAAGAAAAAAATAAAATGTAAATAATTTTTGAAAAACAAGACCTGACCTATCTTGAAAAACATTAATACATCATGCTAAAATGCTAAACACACTGAACCCAGGACGCAAGACTATCAAAATAAAACAGGAAACACGCAGACTAAGGCACAGAGACTTGACACTGGGACCAAAAAAGTCCCTTTAGAACAAAAAGGGAGAAAAGATATGGACACGTCTAAGAATCAAACACAGAGGACATGACAGACTTGGATAGGAAACAGAGAGTGACACATTGACAAGAAAACATGGAAACAGAATTATAACTATACATAGAAGCAAAACCAGAATTAAATTCATTGCTAAATAATAGAAAACTAAAACATTACAACACAAAGAAATCACAAAAACACCACAAACTCAAAATGCTGGGTCACAATGACCCAGAACCATGACATGTCCATGTTGATTAGAGATGAAATGACCCTATTAAAGTTTTAAATGTGATGTCAGTCATATGGCCTTCACAATCATGAAATGTTAACTCAAGTGAACAGCTATGGTAAATTTTGGATAGATGTATTTGACAGTGCTCTCCACCATCATCATCTGAAAGATGAATGTATGTATCTTTTGACTTTAATCACTTCCAAGGTGGACTAAAGCAGCAGTGTCATGTGGTAGTTCAACTCTTTGCTAAGTCATTTTATGTTGATTTATCCTTAAATATAAGAATGACATTTGGAATTGTATTTGTACAGCACTTTTCTAAGCTTAGAAAAGTGCTGAAAATAAAAAGTGCTGAAAATAAAATAATATTTATACACATACAGATACAGCTAATGAGGTGCTCCCATCTGAAAAGCACCAGTGGTGACATAATTTACATGTGCTGCAGATTCTTCCATATACAGTGATGGTATTTTGTGACTTTTTTGTTTCTCCAAGAAGTGTAGTATGTAGGTGCAATATTTTTGGCAATCTTATTTTTACTTTTCCCCCCACCTGCCAATCCACAGCGCCACCCGTATTCATGGCCCAGTCCTGCCGATCATGACAGCAGAGGTCAAAGATGCCATGAAGAAGGTGAAAAATGGAAAAGTACCTGGCCCCAAAGATATCCCAGCAGGAGCCTGGAAACTCCTTGGCCAGCAAGGTATCACAATCGTATTATCATGGGTGGCAAAGTGCCAGAAGCCTGGACCAACAGCATCACGGTAGCCATTTGGAAAGCCAGTGGCGATGCCATCAACTGGGCCAACTACCGCCCAATCCATTTTCTATGCCATACCATGAAGATATTTGTATGGATCCTGGACGCCCATCTACGGCAGATTGTCATTGTAATGCCAAACCAGTGCAGGTTCGTGAAGGTTATTTGGAACCACTCATGCCATTCCTGCTGTGAGGCTGCTTGAAGAGAAGCACCAAGAGAAGAACCAGCCGGTCCATATGGCATTCATAGACCTAGAGAAGGCCTTCGACAGAATGCAATACCGACTCATATGGCACACCCTTCGAACCCATGGAGTCCCAGAAGCCTACATTGACTGGGTCAAGGTACTCTATATGAAAGTCACCAGTGCCGTCAGATGTCCCGCGGGAGTCTCACCATCAGCGTGGGTGTACCCCCGGGTTCGGCCCTTTCGCCCCTCCTGTTCATCTTTTGCATGGACACTACGTTTACCGATCTCCAAACACCTCACCCACGGTCACTCCTCTACGCCAACAACGTCTTCATATAGAAGAGACCTGCGGCACCATATGCAGCAATGGAAGACATGCCTGGCTGACTATGGCAGGAGACTCAACACCAGGAAGACGGATTACATGGACACCCAACAAGATGTTGATGAAGATTAAGAAGACCTAAAGAAGACCAATGAATTTAAATACGTGGGATTGATGATCAGTAGTGATGCGGATATCCTCCCTGACATGCAGGCAAGGGCCAAAGCCGCTTGGACGAATTGGTATCAAGTAACGGGTGTCAGATTTTAGACCATCTCAAGGCAAAGATCTACAAGACCATTATCTGCGCAGTCACCCTCTACAGATCAGAATGCTGGTCAGCCACTGCAAAACATAAACAGGCTCCACATATGATGGAAATGTGAATGGTCTGGTGGCTAAACTCGGTGGCTAAAATGGCCAGTCTTTATTAGGCATTTACACCTTGTTATAGGAAAATTGGATCACATGTAGAACAAACTTCTAACAGTTTTCTCTACACACAGCTGCTCTGTATCCAAGTGGGGTTTGGCATCTAGTTGTAGTTTGATGTGTTTGTAGTTTGAGAAACACCACATGCTGTGTTGGTATTTACAAATCTCGGACATTGGGATCTTTTATGTTTTATTTTTGAGTTTTATTTCTTTTGTTTACCAAACCAACAGAACTGAGACATTCTAATTTGGTCAGGCTGTATATCTATCGTTGATTTAAACCCCAAAGTCAATCTTAGGCGAGGGTCATAAATCTTGGTTTAGCTTGCTAGCATGTGTTTGTAAATTAGCACTAAACATCAAGCACATCAGGATGTTGCAGGCTGACAGGCCTCTCTGGAGATCTACAACAGATGAGGCAAAGACTCTCTGGAGGGCAAACTAGAGGCCAGCAGAGGCGATTAAGTCCACCCAGAGGCTTTGCTGGAGTATCTAAGTTTGCTGGCCCACAAGAGGGTTTAGGGTTAACTGGCACAGGTTAGTGGTGTGCGATACTGCATATTTTGGTGTCGATCTGTTACCAAGTAAATACGGGCCAGTAGCACCGATACCGATACTTTTCAATAAATAAGGTGGATGCGTCATTGAATTGCTAAATCTCAATTAATTTTCATGACCTTAAGTCTTTTTTGTTTCCTTTTTTTATTATTACAGAGTTAAAACCCAGAACATAATTAGGACAAAGTTTAGATTTAAATAGAAAATGCTTTATTATCAATTTTGTTTTAGAAAAATCTTAAATAAAAGGTGCACGCAAACCGGTAAACAAATTAAAACAAACAAGTACTGTTGAGAAACTATAATACAAAAATAACAATTTAAATTCTCAAGAACAAAAACAACAACTGGTGAAAATATAAATAATATGTAAACAACTTAACAACCCCCAAAGCCTTTAGTTAGTCTGTGTAGAACAAAGGTTTTGGTTACAGGTTTTTGTTCAAGAACAGTATCATATTCACATTTTTTGCTTTAATGCACTTGATCTGTTACTCACTAACTGCCCTGCTTTTGAAAAAATCCTCTCAGCTGGCACTGATGTTGCAACAACTGCCAGGAATTTTTTGGTAAGTTTACTCAGAGAGGGGAATGTTTGTTCATTGTTTTTCTACCAAAGTAGTGGATCCTGATCCCGAGGAATTGCCCTTTCCTCAGTGTTCTTGTGCATCTCAATTAGGGCATCAGTGCCAGTTGTTTGATGCTGCTGAGATGCTAGGACTTTAGAGTCATCCCCACCTTTTGCTGCAGGTGGGGATGAAGCAGCCCCTCCAGAAGAGCTTGAGGTAGTTTCTAGAGTTGGGAAAGAGCTGGTGGCGGATGATGAATGTCCTGACATCTGACTCACGGACTGCATTTCAGTTAGAAGTCGAGCTTTTACACAGTCAACGTTTGCAGAGTCATGGAATCCCAGGTTTTTAAATCTGTTGTCCAGGAAGGTCCAGACAGCAAAACCATAAAATGTTTCAGTAGAGTTGAAACGACGGTGACAATGCCCTGACAGCTGAGCAGCTAGCTTGCTACCTTGAGACTCTGAAGCTTTAGTGGTTCTGAGAAGCAGTGAGACCAGGGGAATCACCTTGGACACAGAAACATGTTTTTCAGTAGACATCTCTCTGGTTGCTTCCTCAAATGGTCTGAGTGCACTGATGGAGAGACGGATGACAGACCATTCTTCCTCATTTAAACAAAGTGAGCTCTTCCCAAGGATACAGAGGCCTGTGTTAACTGCCTCCTTTTGCTCAAGCAATCTCTCCCACATGACCATGTGAGGTTTTTGGATTGACTCATGCTGTGTCTATGCAGATGAACTGGACAGGCAGACATTTTGATAGGAAGGCATTCAGCTCAGGTTACTTTGCCATTTCAAACAAACAAACAAACAAACAAAAAAACATGCAATGCATACTTATAATTATACACACACAGTACATTAAGAGAACAACAGCCACAGTTATAAAAGTGCAAAAATATCTGTTTTTGATTGCAAAGGCAAAGAAGCAGACAAGCAAGAGCGGCATGTTCTCTATGTGCAGAAGTGGTTCAATGAACTCATCACACCCTAAGACAGCTGATTGTGAGCACACAACATACTCAATAGATTTCCATTTGTTTTGTAATTTTTGGGTCTTCAAACTAGCTGCACTCTTTTAGTTTCAAACAGACATGAGACTTCAAAGGAGTACCAAAATAAAACAGACGACTACTTAACAGACTGTGCAGATAAGTGCTTGAGGTGGTGATGTGTATGAAGGTGTGTGTGTGTGTGTGTGTGTGTGTGTGTGTGTGTGTGTGTGTGTGTCAGTCCAGTCACTGAGTGTTGGAGTGTGACGGCTTGATCATGGGCGTAGGTGTTGATAGCCCAGATCTTGTTTTTACCATCCAGCTGACTCCTCAGGATTTGCCTGACCATCTGCAGGTACTTGGTGGTTGCAGCTTTCCTAGCGGCCCCTTTTGCCTGCGGGATCCCCAGGTACTTGTAACTGTCCTCTATGTCTGCAATGTTACCTTCCGGTAGCTCGATCCCCTCAGTTCTGACTATCTTCTCTTTTGTTACCATCCGACTACACTTCTCCTATACACCAATGACATTACAGTGTCATTGCTGTATATCCTGGTGGTGTGGATCAGTGAATTGATGTTTCATACATCTTGATGTCATCCAAGTACAGGAGGTGGCTGACAATTGCTCCATTCTGTATTCACTATCCGTAGCCTAGTAATCTAGTGAATAATCTCTCAGAGGGGGTTCAGGTCTATGCAGAACAGCAGACAGAGCATCTCCTTGGTAGATCCTGTACTTTTCAATTCAATTCAATTCAATTCAATTTTATTTATTTAAGGTAGACCCTACAATAATACATACAGAGAAAAACCCAACAATCATATGACCCCCTATGAGCAAGCACTTTGGCGACAGTGGGAAGGAAAAACTCCCTTTTTCCCCTCTTTATTTATAGAGTTTTTACATGTAATTTGACATATCAGGCCCAATAAAGCAAGCACCAACCGATACAAAGACATATCTCAATACAGATTAGGCCATTAAAATTTGAATGATACCAATAAAAAATAAAATAAAAATAAAGAAAAAAAGGGAAAAAAACCCACACACAGAAAACAAAAACAAAAAACAACTCCCCGCGAAACCAGAACAAAAAAACAAAAACATAAAACCCCATGGTACTAAAGTTTAATCTGTTGTAAGTGTTTTCAATGAATTGAAGTAAATGATAAAAGGCTGCCACATCTGTGAGAACTTATTAACATTTCCTCTGAGTCTGAATTTTATTTTCTCCATTTTTAAAAAGAACATAACATCTTCCAGCTAACGTGATCAGGCTGGAGGGTGAGGAGCTTTCCAAGACAGCAAAATTCTACGTCGTGCCAGCAATGAAGTGAAAGCGATAACATCCAGCTGCTTATGACTAAGGTTTAGGGTGGCATCTTCAGAAACACCAAAAATGGCAACTAGTGGGCATGGTTTGAGTGTAACGCTCAAAACATGAGAGAGCACTTCAAAATAAAAAGTCCAGTATAACTGAAGTGTCGGGCAAGTAAGAAACATATGAGTTAAATCACAGGGGCAGGTATTGCATCTGTTGCACAGGTCAGGAATGCCGGGGTATATTTTAAATAGTCTAGATCTTGAGAAGTGTAATCTGTATACCGTCTTAAACTGAATAAGGGAGAGTCTTGCATATGAGGCTGAGATATGAATTTTGTCAATTACTTTGTCCCAGTAACCTTCCCCAAACTTAAGACCCAGTTCCTGTTCCCAACTCGAAGCAATTTTTTTGGTTGAGTAATTGCCGAATGCCACAATTAAAGTATATATTTGTGATATTAGAGCCTTACTGTGAGGCTTCAACTGGAATAAATCTTCCCACCAAGGCTTGAGAGGCTGACTTGGAAACTCTGGCAAGATAGAAGATGCACAGTGTCTTATTTGAAAGTAGTGGAACAAATGATACAAGGGCAAATCATACAAAGAAGAAAGGTCACTGAAGCTGAGAAAAGTGTTATCTTTACAAAAGTCATAAAAACATTTGATACCTTTTCTTGCCCATATAAAGAAGGAGGAGTCCACCAGGGATGGGGTGAAGAGGTGGTTGTTGCAGATTGGAGTCAGAGCAGAAGCAGTGACTGAATTGAAGTGACACCGGAATTGATACCATATTTTTAGAGAGGCAATTAGAACAGGGTTATCTGTAAATTGTAACAGGGAAACAGGAAGGCACGAAAATAATAGTGCTGAAAGTGAGGAAGAGAAACATGATTGAGCCTCAAGGCAACACCACGTAGCTTGAGGATCATTCAACCAATAGGTATACTTCTGAATGTTGGCTGCCCAATAATAAAACATCAAGTTGGGCAGAGCAAGACCCCCACTGAGCTTACCCTGTTGTAGTGAGGTCATACTAATCCGGGGGGTCTTATTTGCCCATATAAATGATGAAATCATTCGATTCACAGATTTGAAGACGGATTTAGGTAAAAACAGTGGGATACACTGAAAAAGATAGAGAACTTTGGGTAGAATATTCATTTTTATAATATTAATCCTGCCAAGAAGTAATACAGGAAGGTTCGCCCACCTTTGAAAAGCCAACCTTACATAGGTGAGCAAAGGATTAAAATTTGTAGTTCGCAAAGCTTTAAATGAACTGGTAATATGCACTCCTAGATATCTAAAGCCTGAAGAAGCTAAGTGGAAATCAAAATCGGTTTGTCTAAGCTCTTGTGCAGCTGGGTTTATAGGAAAATATTCACTTTTTTGTATATTAATCTTGTACCCAGAGAAAGAGCCAAAATTTAGAAGTATTTTCATAAGTCATCTGCATATAGAGCAACCCTATGTTCCGTACCACCACGAATAACCCCTTGAAACAGAGGCGAGGTTCTGAGAGTCATAGAGAGAGGCTCTATTGCTAAAGTGAAAAGTAAAGGTGAGAGTGGGCAACCTTGACGTGTACCATGTGATAGAGTAAAATACTCCGAATTCACAGTATTAGTACAAACAGATGCCAATGGAGTAGAATATAAAAGATGAATCCAAGATATAAAATTGTTACCAAAACCAAATTTCCTCAAGACTGCAAAAAGATACCCCCATTCCACTCGATCGAATGCTTTTTCGGCATCCAATGAGATCACCACCTCAGGAACGGTGCTATGATTTTTGGAATATATTATATTAAGAAGGAACCATATATTAAAAAAGGAATGTCTTCCTTTAATAAAGCCTGTCTGTTCGTCTGATATAATAGAAGAGAGAACTCTTTCCAAACGGGTTGCTAGTAGTTTGGATAAGATTTTAAAGTCTACATTAAGAAGACTTATTGGTCGATAGGAGCAACAACAGGTAGGATCCTTTCCTTCTTTAGGCAGTAATGAGATAGAAGCCTGTCTTAGTGTCTGAGGTAGAGAGCCTTGTTTCAATGACTCCTCAAAAACCGACAACAGCAAAGGGGCCAGTTTTATGTGAAATTTTTCATAAAATTTGGGGGAGAGCCCATCGGGACCAGGGGACTTTCCAGCATATTTAAGTCAGGAATCATCCTCAAAAGATTATTAGCAAGCAGAGCGTTGTCAGAGTTTGGGGCATAGACGTTCACTAAAACAACTGGGTTATTCATGAGGGTCCCTACAACAATTAGATATCGTCCATTTTTGTCAGCAATCAATTTAGTGAGAGAAAAGTGTACTTCATTCCTAATTAGGATTGCCACGCCTCTGGCTCTAGTATCAAAGTTTGAGTGAAACATATGACCTCTCCATGGAGGTTTAAGTCTTTTATGATCTTTGATTCGCAAATGAGTCTCCTGGAGAAAAGCTACATCTGCATTGAGATGTTTTAAGTGAGAACCCGAGATCTCTTTACCGGACCGTTCAAGCCTTTCACATTCCAAGACAAAAATCTAACAGTACTATTGTTAGTGCTATCAGCCATATATATGTTTTACTGAAAACTGGTTTATGGAGAGGGAGGGGGGAGGGGAGAAAAACCCCCGAAAACAAAACAAAAGAAGAAAAAGAAAAAAATAGAATAAGAACCCCTCCCCAAAAAAACCCCAAAACAAAACAAAACAAAAAAACCAAAAAAAAAACCCACATACAACCAAAGCAAACAGACACAGGAACAATAACGCAAGGTGTAACAACCACATCTGTGGGCCATAATTCCCCCCACCCCACCCACTTGGTCCCATTTCCGAACTAAGGTGACCGCAGTATATCCCCAACAACTTCAACCTCCTAACCCAAACTCCTGCTACATAGAAACTCCATACAACCTTAACTTTGAAGTACTAAGTATATATCCCAGTATAAATCAAACATCCTAGGGATCAGTGAACATTAATTCAAAATATTACCAAAGAAACATAAGAACCAGGTGCTAAGACAGTGACAACTAGTATACCATGAAATAACAGAAATATACAGTGCTTGCATGCCTTCTCTGTAATCGTCCGATTGCCTGTAAGTCAGCAGGGATTCAAGTCACCTTACTTGCAGCTGTCAGTTACTGTGGCCTTAAAGCTTCAGCTTCGTTCCTCGAGTCCTGCACGAACTTATTGGCTTCTGAAGCAGACGTAAGCCACTTTTTCTCCCCTGTGGGCAGTGTGATGCGCAGTTTAGCCGGGAAGAGGAGCGCAGGTTTAAATCCCTGCTTATAAAGTTCAGACATTGCGTCTTTAAACTCAGCTCGGTTTTTCACCACCTCGGGGCTATAATCTTCATATAGCCGGATCCTATGGCCGTTGTAGCTGAGCTCACTAGGAGCTCATCTACGAGCTTCACGGATTACCAGGTCTTTTATTTGGCACCGGTGATATCGCAGAATAACCGGCTGTGGTTTCGTCGATTTCGGAACTGGACTCCTGTGCGCCTTGCCCAGCTCGGGCGGTGAGGGAAGCACCTGCGCTCCGAAAACATCAACGAGGAGCTGAGAGAAGAAAGCTGTGTGGCGTGGACCTTCAATGTCCTCAGGTAATCCCACAAGTCGTATATTCTGCCTTCTGCTGTGACCTTCCAAGTCTGCCACCTTGGATTTTAGCCAGTTGTTGTCTTTGCGAAGCATAAAGCATTCAGACTCTAATTGATCCAGACGTTGGTCAAATTCAGTGTATGTCGACTCCAAAGAATTAATGCGTTGACCGTGGCCCTGCACTGCAGACTGCACATTGTCTAACTTAGAGGACAAGTCCTCGAAGGATGACTTAAAGTCTGCTAGCAATGCAGCTCTATGCTCCTCGAGCATTAAGCTAATCTCGGTTGCAGTTACAGGTGCCGCAGGTGTCGAAGTTTCTCGGTCTCGGTCTTGTTTGCCCTTTGACTTTGACATTCTTTGGATCTTGGGTAGTTGACAACGACAAGAGACATACAAAACTGTGATTCAAAATCTCATAGAAGTAGGTTCACAAGGTAAATCCTGAACCATGTAGCGGAGCAGATCTAAAACACGTCTACTCAGTAAACACCATTACCGGAAGTCCCTAAACTCCCTTTTAACAGGAAGAAACCTCTGGCATAACCAGGCCCAGGGAGGGGCGGGGCCATCTGCTGCGACCGGTTGGGGTGAGAGAAGGAAGACAGGATAAAAGACATGCTGTGGAAGAGAGACAGCAGCCTACACTGCATAACTAAGGGAGGATTCAGGGTCACCTGATCCAAATTATCTAACTGGTGTCTTTGTGGAG
This sequence comes from Pelmatolapia mariae, assembly GCF_036321145.2. Classification (NCBI taxonomy): domain Eukaryota; kingdom Metazoa; phylum Chordata; class Actinopteri; order Cichliformes; family Cichlidae; genus Pelmatolapia; species Pelmatolapia mariae. Next base: position 34,531,888 of record NC_086245.2, on the reverse strand, counting down.
ATGGGGTTCAAAGTCTCAATACAGACTCAGCACAAATGATTTGAATATTTCAGTGTTTCACAAAACCTCGCTTTGCCCATCACTACTGAAAACTCACTTTTTTTAAACTGATGGAAAAATTAATAATCCATATAACATAGCCCATAAAATGCAGAAATTCAGGCAGGGAAGGCACAAGAAGTGAAAACAAACATTGTGACAAGGACTGAGGGAAAGACACCACTAAATACACACAAGAGGGCAATTAGGGGATGTAAACACAGCTGGGGTAAATGAGACTCAGGCGAGTAGAATCTAGGAAACAAGACAAGAAGATAATAGAATTTAAAACAAAGTACAAGTGACAAAGGAGTATCAAAATAAAACAGGAAGTAACAAACATGGGACAGAGACGAAGACTTAACAACACAAAAGAACACTGGGGAAGCTATGCTAAACTGAAACACAGAGAAGTAAACGCAAACCAAAACCAATTCTTAAGATAACAAAAACAAAGAATAGAAAACTAACCAGAATTAAAGACTAAAACCCCTCAAGATAACCATGTAAGCAGTAAGATCTTGATTCATTTATATCTGTAGGAGTCATTCAGCAAGGACACAGGAAATGATTAACAGAGAAGTGCAGACTGGACAGCTCCACACCTTGTTCATATGTGTCTGTGTTACAGGGTTAGTCTCTGAGTCAACCTGGATGACACTAAACTCCACCACCATGCATCTTCGGAGTGCAGAGGTGGTACCACACCTGCTCCAGATACATTAACTGCAACCGGGGACTCATACGATGGTCTCCCATTTTCTCCAAACCTCTGACCATTTAGTGCTCAGCACGTCATTTGACCATCACTGTGATGAAGACGGCCAGCCGTGCCCCAGCTCGCAGCAGTTCCCCACTGGCCCAGATGAAGCACTACACACCTGGGATCTACTCTTTTCTTATCCCATCAGTCATCAGCCCCCTGCCTCAGGTGCCACCGCAATTAACTCAGAGACTTCAGATTCAGCACCTATCCAGCAGTGGCAGCACACCATCGCCTGTTGGTGAGTTCTCCTGATTCGCCACTTATACATGTTATAAGGATTTAAAGGTTTTCTATGTGAAATGAGTAACCAGCTAGTATGAAATAAGATTACACAGCTTGTTTGGTTCTTCCTGTCATTCCTGCCTTGAACCATATAGCACAAGTTTCATACTACATAGATAAGCTACAAGTACCTACCTTAACTTGTATCACTTGGCTGGTAGAATCATTAGTATATAAAATTCTATGATCGATGGATCATGGTGACCTAATATGGAGAATTTTGTTACTTAATAAAATATGCTTCAATTTTTAAAACAGCTTTTTGCTGTGGATTGAAAAGTACTTTTAATACACTTTAAGACACATTTAGATTGAGAGGTCTAGGTGCAAAAGAGTTGTGAAATCCACACTGTTGCTGAATGATAAAGCAGTGGATTTATTGGTAATGCTTGCCCCATGTGTTTTGTGTTTAGTTTTACTCTCCAGGTGTTCCAGGAGTGTCTATTCTCCCTAATTACCTGCTGTGTCTCCCATAGCCTTTGTCACGTCATCCTGTTTCTATGGTCCCTGTTATTATTGTTTCTGTTTGGTGGTCCTTGTTTAGTATTGCTTAGTTACACGTCTTCCCTAGAATTATTGCTTTCTTTCTTGGATTATTATTCACCTTCAATAAAAGGTTGTTTTAGGTTTGAAGTCTGCCTATGAGCCTGCATTGGGGTCCTAGCTCTTCCTTAAATATGACAGAATGACACGACCACACACAGACTTCCCAGACTTCTTCTTGGAGGAGCAGTTGGAGCGCATCCAACAGCAGATGGAGGATCAGATGGGTAGTCTTTGAAAACCCCAGGCTTGTAGGCTTTTTTCCAATCTGCCTAAAAGTCATTTCCACTCTCAGTCCTCCGACAGATACTGCCTTGGATTTTGCATCGCTGCATCTCACTTTGCCTGTTGTCTCCTGCCGTTCATCCGGAAGCCCCTCTCCAGGCAATATTCAGCCTCTGTTCCCCTGCACTCGAGCCCTGTTTGCCAGTGACTCCCTGTCCATCTCTTTGCCATCACAGCAACCTGCTTCCTGTTTGAGGAAGTGTGGGCCTCAGTGGTGGAAGCAGAATAATATGCCTGAGACATGCATCACCTTAGCTTTCATCCACCCTATTAGATCTTGGACACAGAAGTATACCTTGCTGTCCAGCCTCTTATCCTCGATGCAGTTGCCAATCAGCTCTCCAGGCTCAATGCTGCCATTTCCCAGATTGTCATAGGTCAGCCTCTCTGGCCCATCGGTAAAAGGCTGACTGCAAGTTCTGCTCACTCTATGTCAGGTCTAGACTTACATGAGGAAACAAGGACATTCAAAGTTCAACCCTCTTTCCTCTGAGCCTGTTCACAGCGTGAGGATGGATAGTGCCCAATTTAACCCTACACCCAATTCTCGGAGTCAGGGTAACCAGTGCCTAGCCTGCCCCTGCCCCTGTCCCCAGGGTCAGCATAGCTAAGTACCATGTGCAGCTCCATCCACTGGAGGCTGAGGGTCCTCGCAATCAAAGGGGTTCCAACAATCCTGTGGGTCCCCAACCTGGAGCCGCTGCAGATGGGGATTGCAACCTGGAGCCGCTGCAGTCCCCATCTCCAAATCTCCCCCTGGTCATTTGAGTAGCCCCAGCTTTTGTGTCCCTCGGTTCCCCTCTCTCTGCACCTGAGACAGAGTCCCAAATCCATGGGTTCCATGATGTCTGTATAGAATAATTTTGCTGTCAATAGTCAGGCATGGGAAAAAACATAATCCTAGCAAACAATTTCATTGCCTGTGCTGCTACAGTTTTGCGTACTCATGGGTAGCTCTCTGCGCTTGCAACTGAATCCTGCTCACTCGAATCAACTGGCTTTTGACTGTTTGGAGGAAACAGTCCAAAGGAAGAGGGGTCCTAATGTGATTTGTCACTTTGGTGTAGAGTTCAGGTTACTGTGTTAAACTACAAACTACAACATAGCAGCAACATAAGCATTGTTTCAGGCAGGGCACTCCATTGAGTTGACGCTTTCACAGAGAATGCTGATTGCCCAAAAGCAGCAAGGAAAAGGAAAGGTACAATAACATGAAGCAGTGGAGAAAGACCATTTGAAATCTTAAACACCAATCATAAATGAGATATCCATCCATCCATCCATCCATCTTCTTCCGCTTTATCCGGGGCTGGGTCGCGGGGGCAGTAGCCTAAGCAGAGAAGCCCAGACCTCCCTCTCCCCAGCCACCTCCTCCAGCTTATCCGGGGAAACACCAAGGTGTTCCCAGGCCAGCCCAGAGATATAATCTCTCCAGCGTGTCCTGGGTCTGCCCCGGGGCCTCCTCCTGGTGGGACATGCCCGGAACACCTCACCCAGGATGCGCCCAGGAGGCATCCTTGTCAGATGCCTCTACCACCTCAACTGGCTCCTTTCGATGTGAAGGAGCAGTGGCTCTACTCTGAACCCCTCTCAGATGGCTGAACTTCTCACCCTATCTCTAAGGGAGAGGCCAGCCACCCTTTGGAGGAAGCCCATTTCCTCTGCTTTTATCTGCAAGTATCCGCAAGCTTGTATCTTTTGGTCCCTACCCACAGCTTGTGACCATAGGTGAGGGTAGGGACGTAGATCGTCCGGCAAATTGATACCTTCGCTTTTACGCTCAGCTCTCTCTTCACCACGATGGACAGGTACAGCATCGGCATCACTGCAACTGCAGCACCAATCCGTCTGTCGATCTCCCGCTCCCTTCTCCCGTCACTCGTGAACAAGACCCGGAGATACTTAAATTCTTCCACTTGGGGCAAGAACCCATCCCTGACCTGAAGTGGGCACTCCACCCTTTTCCGGCTGAGGACCATGGCCTCAGATTTGGAGATGCGAACCGTTCCAAGGAGAACTGGAGGTCAAGCTCTTGCAACGGTTGTATAAGGATTGAATGGCCTGTAGCAATGGGCCAGACACCCTATACTCCCGCAGCACCCTCCACAGGACACCCCGAGAGACACGGTTGAATGCCTTTTCTAAGCCCACAAAACACATGTAGACTGGTTGCACCCTCAAGTATCCTTGAGAGGATGAAGAGCTGATCCAGTGTTCCACGACCAGAACAAAAACCACATTGTTCCTTCTGTATCCAAGGTTCAACTAACGGACGGACTGTCCTCTCCAGCACCCTGGCATAAACCTTCCCAGGGAGGCTGAGGAGTGTGTAGTTGGAACACACCCTCCGGTCCCCTTTCTTCAATCAATCAATCAATCAATCAATCAATCAATCAATCAATCAATCAATCAATCAATCAATCAATCAATCTTTATTTATAAAGCACTTTTCATACAAAAAAAAATGTAGCACAAAGTGGGGTGGTTAAAAGCAGCCCACCCCACCCCGCCCTCCAACTCACTCCCCACAATCTCATTAACATAAACAATCATGAATACACACATCCCCCCCCCCCCCCCCCACACACACACACATACACACACACGCACACACTTAAAGAGTAAAATTGGGCTGGGTACGCATGAGCCAAGTGAGGAAACACTATCACAGGGAGCTGTCTGGACCGGGAGCCGGTCACAGACCGCAGCCTCGAGGCTGGGCACACAGCAGGAGGGAGGCAACGAAGCCCCCCAGCCAGGCTGAGAAGACCCAGAGCCCCAGCAGCCACGGTCAATCACAGCCCCAGTGCAGAGAGCCCCCTCCGAGGAAACACTGGAGATATGACCCAATAAGGATATATACAGGGTAAAAAGATAAAATAAATAAGAGTGGGATACAATATAAATATAAATATAAATAGAGTAAGAAGATAAAAAATGAATAAGAATAAAATCAATAAATATTAGGTAAAACCTAAATTAATAATATAAATAGAATAACAGGATAGAATAAATAAGCATAAAATAAATAAACGTTAGTTAAAAGCTAAATTAAAAAGGTGGGTCTTGAGCCTGTTTTTAAAAACATGTACGTTCTCTGCGGCCCTGAGCTCCTCCGGCAGGCTGTTCCACAGTCGAGGACCATACCACTGAAAAGCTGCCTCTCCGTGAGTATGTGTCCTGACTTTAGGGACAATCAAAAGGCCAGTACCAGAGGACCTCAGGGTCCGCGAGGGTTCATATGGTAAAAGCAGATCTGAAAGATAAGAAGGCCCAAGACCATTAAGACATTTAAAAACCAATAAAAGAACTTTAAAATCGATCCTGAAACACACGGGGAGCCAATGCAGCGACTCTAAAACTGGTGTAATGTGGGCCCGCCCTCTGGTCTTCATCAGCACACGAGCTGCAGAGTTTTGCAAAAGTTGCAAAGGTGAAATATTCTTTTTGGGGAGACCAGAGAGCAGGGCATTACAGTAATCAATGCGACTGGTAATAAAAGCATGCATCAGCATCTCCGTGTTGGCCCGAGAGAGAATAGGGCGGACTCTGGCTATATTTTTTAGATGATAAAATCCAATTTTGGTTACGTGTTTAATATGTGGGATAAAACCAAGCTCAGAGTCGAAAATAACACCCAGGTTTTTCACTTGTAGTGAAGGGCATAGTGAATATGCCTGTAATTTAGACAAGAGTTTCTCTCTCTGAGCCTCAGGACCGATGATTAAAACTTCAGTTTTGTCCTGGTTAAGCTGTAAAAAGTTTTCTGCCATCCAAGATCTTATATCTAGAATACAGTTAAAAAGGGCATCCATTGATCTGGTGTCATCAGGAGACACGGAGATGTACAGCTGAGTGTCATCAGCGTAACTGTGGAAGTTCACTTCATGCCTCCTGATGACACCGCCAAGAGGGAGCATATACAAATTAAAAAGTACAGGGCCTAAAACCGACCCTTGAGGCACACCACATGTCATTTTATGGATCTTAGAGGAGCATGTATCCATACTCACCATAAAAGTTCTGTCTGAGAGATAGGAAGTGAACCAGTTGTGTACAGCACAGAGAGGCCCACCATGTGTTTCAGTCTGTTTAAAAGTATAGTGTGGTCTACTGTATCAAAGGCTGCGCTTAGATCCAGTAGCACCAGGACTGAGAGCTTTTGGGAGTCCCAGTTACATCTAAGATCATTTAAAACCTTTAGGAGAGCGGTCTCTGTGCTGTGGTTCACCCGAAATCCAGACTGAAATATCTCTAGGATCTGTTTATCATTCAGAAAATCATTAATCTGAGTAAAAACAAGTTTTTCTAAAATTTTACTTAAAAATGGTAAGTTGGATACAGGTCTGTAGTTATTAAAATTATTGCAATCCAAATTGCTCTTCTTCAGAAGGGGCCTCACCACCGCCGTTTTAAAGTCAGCAGGGAAGACACCCAACTGAAGAGAGCAATTCATCATGTATAAAAGCTCAGCTTCAAAAAATCCATAAAGTGTTTTAAAAAGTAAAGAGGGGATTGGATCTAAAAGACATGTGGTGGGTCTCACTGTGGAGAAAACTTTCTTAAGGTTCTCAGCATTAACCAGGACAAAGCTGTCCAGTGTCTCCTCAGGTACAATCGAGCCCTCAGATGTGTTTAAAATCATAACACGAGAAGATAAAATATCACATCTGATGGTGTTGATTTTTCCCCTGAAGTGGTCTGCAAACTGCTCGCAGAGTGAGTCTGTGGGAGTCTTTGGGAGCTGTTAAAATCAGGGTTAAATAAATGATCTATGGTGGAGAAGAGGACCTTGGGATTATTTTTGTTTTTACTGATTATTTTGGCGAAGTATGAATTTCTTGAATTCCTTAGTGTATTATTGTAAATTTTAAGATGCTCGCAAAGTATTTGATGGTTGATTTCATTTTTATTTTTCCTCCATCTCCTTTCTGCTGCCCTGCAATTTCTTTTGAGTGTTTTGACTTCTTCGTTTCTCCAGGGTGATACATGTTTTACGTTAATCTTTTTGGTGGTGAGTGGAGCAACGGAGTCAAGGCTTTTCTTCAGTTTGAGGTTAAAATGATTAAAAATAAAATCACAGGGTGCAGGTAGAATCACAGGGGGGCATTCGTCTAAAACCCTGGTAAAATTTGCAGCCACTTCAGGGGTTAGATAGCGCCTCCTCACAGTTCGCACCGAGGTCTCCCGCTGAATAAAACCGGTGATGTTAAAAAACACACAGTAGTGGTCAGAGACAGCTAAGTCAACAACAGAGGACACACTGGTGGACAGCCCATGGGTGATGACCAGGTCCAGAGTGTGTCCTCTGTTGTGAGTCGGCTGCGTGACGTGCTGGGTAAAATCCATACAGTGAAGAATGTTTAAGAATTCTTTTGATGCAGGGTCAGAAGGATTATCTATGTGCAGGTTAAAATCACCGGTTAGAATTATCATGTTATACTTTGAATGTATGTTTGTTAAAAATTCTGAGAATTCCTTGATAAAAGCAGCACTGTCTTTAGGTGGTCTATAAATTGTGACAGATAAAACTGGAGGGCTGCTGAAAACAATAGCATGGAATTCGAAAGTGGTAAAATGATCGAATAAAATTTGTTTGGTGGTGAGTGTGTTGTTGGTTAAAGATGCAGTCCCACCACCTCTCTTACCACTTCTAATAGAAAAAGAGAAATTAAAATTAAAATTTAAAGATGGGAACGACCATCCCGGTCTGCCAATCCAGGGGTACTGCCCCTGATCTCCACACAACATTGAAGAGGCGTGTCAACCAAGACAGCCCTACAACATCCAGAGCCTTCAGGAACTCAGGGCGGACCTCATTCACCCGAGGGGCTCTACAACCAGTGCCTCAGTGACCTCGTCCCCAGAGATTGGCAGGTCATTCCCGTCCCCAGACTCTGCTTCCTCCACGGAAGACGTGCCAGTGGGATTAAGGAGATCCTCGAAGTATTTCTTTTTTCTTCTTTTTTTCTTTCTTTTTTTTGTCCCGTTTGGTTCTTTTGCCATCAGAATTATTGTCTAAAGGCAAAGAAAGATGCCCAACGGATTTACTTTACCAAATGGACCATCTTGGGTGGCTGTAGCTCAGGCGGTAGAGCAGGTCATCTACTGATCGGAAGGTTGGTGGTTCGATTCCTGGCTTCCCCTAGTCTGCATGCCAAATATCCTTGGGCAAGATACTAACCCCAAATTGCTCTCCGATGCATCCATCGGAGTATGAATGTGTGTGAATGTTACTTAGAAAGCACTTAGAACAATGTGCTTGTGCGAATGTGGTGTGAATGGGTGAATGCACAAGTTGTGTAAAGCGCTTTGAGTGCTCAGATGAGTAGAAAAGCGCTATATAAGAACCAGTCCATTTACCATTTGCACCACCTTGCCGTATTGGTCTATTTGATTCACCTTTGCTTTTATTATTTATTTTATTTTATTTTCACTTGCTACACATGGGACAGACATGACTGGGGGGAAGAAAGAGAGGTAGGGAAGAGGAACGGTGATAAAGGGCAAAAAACAACAAAACAAACAGACAAAAAATACATCTATCAATCACCTGGATCACCTGTTGAGAAAGAAAAAAGAGAAAACAAGCAAAAAAAGAGAGCAATATGATAAACAACATCATCGCAATGATCTATGTGAATATAACAGTAAATACTAAATATTAAACATTATTGTGCAGCACGTAAGATCGACAGCGCACAGTGTGCTTTGAGGTAGGAGCCAAAAAGGGTGTAGTTTGTGTGTGTGATCACCTGTGTGTACACCTGTGAGCATGAGCGCGCTTGTATTTAAAAGGTTCCTTCATGTAATGATCTGCTAGAGGGTGTGGGGGGCCACAGTCCCATCCTCCAGGGCATGAAGCAGGTATGGAGGAGATCAAAACTCCAGACATCCAGAGGCCCTCAGAGCAAAAGAGACCAAGGAAGACCAACAGAGGGGCAGCCGCGCCACTGTCCCAGAAAGAGCTGAGGAGAGCCCCAGATGAGGGATCACTCAGCAGCCGTGGAGCAGAAGCCAGGGGGGGTTGCAGTGACGTGCCCATGAGCTCCACCGGCAGCCAGCTGTGCCAGAGTGGCCGAGGGCACCCCACCCCCCAAAGGGGCCTGACCGAGCCACAGGCTCCAGGCCCCGACAAGCAGCCACCAGGAGTGAGCCGGTGCGTACCTGGACGCCCATCCCCGGACACCAAGAACCACCAACGCACCGATATCTGAGGGCGTCTGCCACTGGCAGGGGGAGTGGTGGGGGGAGATAGGCCTCCATACCTTGGAGGGCCTGAGATGTCCCCAGAGAGGTGGCGTCTGATACCCAACCTGACATATAGACACAGACATACAGGCACACACAGATACAAACATCCATTCCCACCCTCATGCTCTCATATGCAATTACTCAACACTCACCCAACGTGGAGACAGACATAAATAGACACTGTACACACAATCACACTCCCCAAGCGTACTCTATACCCAGGTCTAGGTACCCTTGTCCCTGGAGGGGGAAACGGCACCCAGACCCAGGTAGTGTTACCCTCTTCCCTGGGGTGGAGAGAAGCAGACCGCTCTGACTCCGCAGCAGCAGGGAGGCCCCACATTCCAGACCCTAATCGGACGGCCAGGTCTGTCCAGCATCCTCTCCCGCCACCTGATCCAACTCACCACCAGGTGGTGATCAGTTGACAGCTCAGCCCCTCTCTTTACCCGAGTGTCCAGAACATATGGTCTTACGTCTGGTGATACAAAATGGATCATCGACCTGCGGCCTAGAGTATCCTGGTGCCACGTGCACTTATGGACAGTCTTATGTTCGAACATGGCGTTCGCTATGGCCAAACTGTGGTTTGCACAGAAGTCCAATAACAAAACACCACTCGGGTTCAGATCCGGGAGGCCATTTCTCCCAATCACGCCCCTCCAGGTCTCGCTGTCGTCTCCCAGTAGGACAACAGGTGCACCATCCAGTACCTCACCCAATGACTCCAAGAAGGCTGGGTACTCTGAACCGCCACTCGGCGCATAAATGCAGACCATGGTCAGAAACTGTTCCCCGACCCAAGAGGGTATAAACCCTCTTGTCCACTGGGAGAAACCCCAACATACAGGCAGCAAGCTGAGGGGATACCAGGGGTTACCAGGATACCTTTATGTTCCTTTCTTTTTAATTCATTGAATGTAAACTACAATGTATTACCTACCCTCTGAGGTTTAAATTGTTATCCACCCTAAACTTAGCCCTAATTCTAATTCCAGGCTATCAGAGAATGCCGTTTTTAAATAATTACATTTAATAAACAATTATTAAATAATAATAAAAATAAATATTATATATAATAACGAAAGTAATCACTCTAACTGACATACATTAAATTCTATTTACATTTTCCCCATCCGAAGAATTGTTTTCCCTTTGTCCAAAATATAGCATAAAGGTATAGTTAGAAAAATCAGCCATTATGACTATATCAGAGTATTTCAAAAACTCACAGCAATTTGCACATTCATACCTACCTAACTACAGACAATATTAAAACAAACAAACAAGGCTTTCTCGTGAAATATGCAAGTGTCCATTTTTTTTAAAAACGTCATTAAAAAGAGAACAAATTGTGTCTCTTCATTGATCTTCCTTTAGTTTGTGAAACAGACTAAAGACTCACGACAAAGAAAAAAAGACTACATGTAAGCCTATCTGATGCTGATACTTTGTGTCTGAACACATCTGAATTCCTTCTGTTTTAAAAAATCAAAACAGAAGGAACAAACATTAAGATAATGGCCACTGCTGTTGAGTGTCATTTGTAGATCCACACAATTGATTGCTGTCACAGCATCCCCAGAGGACTCACTCAAACACAAACTGTTGTGAGTCAGCCATCTGGTTGGCCCTGTCTGCTTGCACTTCCACCGTAGGATTCACAAAGGAAATTTAGTGCTACTGCATAAATCATACACCTTCTGGGAATTCCAGTGGCCAAGTAAACACCTGAGTTGTATGCATGTGTGCGTGTGTGTGTATCCATGTTTATCCATTAGAGAGACAAAAAGAAGAAATAACAACAAAAGAAGAATAATGCAATTAACTGAAGTTTATAGTCACACGGATATTTAACTAAATCAAAAGAGTTATACAGATTGGATTGTCTGAAGGCTAGCGCTGACGCCTGTCTTAATATCTTATTACAGAAATACACATTAACATTTTAACCTGGTTTTCTGTGGTTCTTTTGAAGGGATGCCCCCTAAATTGCCAATTCATAAACTACGTTTTTAGTCAGTTCTGTGTTCCATAAGATTTAATGCACCTTGAGAAAACACCTGCATTCTGTCTTTTGTTATCTGGTTTGTCCAGTGTAGTTTTGGTACCATGGACTGTGGTACATAGAAAAAAGAAGTACTGCCTCATTTTCAGACTTGATAGTGTCATTTTGGCAGATGACTATGGCAGATGACTATGTAGTGAATGTTGGTTTTTGTGAAGCATTAGAATATTCCAGATGTTAGAAATAGTTAATATGTATGGTAACCAATAAAATAAAAGGGAAAAAAACATTACAGCATTAAAGATCTGAAGGTATCTTCATATTATCAGATATTATCAATATCCCACATAGCAAAATTGGTATGGCCCCGACCTGGCCCACACACTGTGCTTACACATGGTCCACATACCACAAAGAATGACGGCCCTTTGGTGGCCCAGATCTGGTTTGCCAGAGGTAGCCCACACATGGGCCAGCACAAGGCCAGTTGCAGACACACTGGTGGTCCTGTGCTGGCCCATGTGTGGATTACCTCTGGCAAACCTGATCTGGGCCACCGAAGGGCCGTCATTCTTTGCGGTATGTGGGCCATGTGTAAGTTGTATGCAGCCACGGGCCAGTTGCAGACACACTGCTGGCCCTGTGCTGGCCCAGGCAGTTTCAGATCTGGCCATAGATGTCAGTCTAATGTGTACCTTAATCAAGCCATGTAATAACAACATGTGCCGGAACATAATAGTGAAAAAGTAACATGACGAAACTCTGTTCAGACAGTGAATGGACTGATTCTTATATAGAGCTTTTTTCTACTCTCCCAGATTAATCAAAGTGGTCTAGGCAACATGCTGCATTCACCCAATCACACACTTTTTCTAAACTGAGTGCTTCCTAACTACATCCATACACATTCACACTCTTGACAGTGGTAAACATGAGTAAACCGTCACTAGGTTTTGGATAAAGTGTACACTCACAAACCTGTCAAACCTGCATTTGAAACGTTGGCCACCATAGCAGTACAGTATTGCAACATGGCATTTGGGTCTTCTAACTAAAATAGGAAAATAGGAACATAAATATTGCCATCATTGCCAGACCTGGCCCACATCTGGTTGACATACACTCTGCCATGTCACCGGTCAGTCAGAAGTGCCAGCTTGATGCCGGATCCAGGCCAGACCTGTTTTCTATGAGCCTGGGCCATAAACCAAACCACAATCGGGCCAGATGTGGCATGCCATCCCATAAATAGTGTCTTATACACCAGGCCTGGCCCATATCTGGATGACATACAGCTTACCATGCCAGAAGTCAGCCAGCAGTGCCGGCTAGACACCAGATCCGGGCCAGACCTGTCTGCTATGTGGGATGACAAGTTCAGTTCTTGTTGCACCTTTTTTCCATTGTGTAGACTTAATATAACATAACAACATCACAATACTACAGTACTACTATTTTCAGTGTGAATACATTTAAATCATTTTAAGTTCATTTTAAGTTCATGGCAGAGAGTAATAACAGTAACTTTATATGACACTTTAAAAAAAAGATTACAAATTAATACATATTTTGAATAAAATACACATTAAAATGTGAACATATCCCAAATGCTCAGTCAAAGATAGGTCTTGCATTTATTCATTTATTTACATACTTCCATACACATATTAGATGTGAACTAAAGCCAAAACGTATTGTTGTTAAGATTAAGAAAATGTTCTGGACTGAGACCTCTGATGTTGTGACTGGAATCTGCTGGAGCCACTCTTCCAGTTTCAGGGTTATTACTTCTAATGCTCCTGTGACCATTGGGACCACTTTTGACTTTAGCTGTTTCTTCACTCTGGTACTTCTCTGTTTTATCAGGCTGTGGCTGTGGGCTGCTGGGTTTCCCACATTATTACAACTGTGCTCTTTTGCTCCTTGTCAGTCACTACTATGTCTCTGACTTAAACTAAAGTCCCACAGGATCTTAGCCGTGTCATTCTCAACAACCTTTGGCAGTGTATCCTATTGAGACTTGTGGACTTGTAGTCCATATACAACACAAATCCTCCTGTACACTATCCACAGCATTTCTCGGTGTATACAGTTCCAGCTTCTTACATCCTGCAACTATGTGCAGGACAACACCTTTGCACCGACTGCCACTTGGGTCTATCAGGTGTGGTAGACTCATGGCTAGGTCCTGTTCCCCATCAGCATCTGTTTTCAGGTGCCCAACACACTCATCTCGTGATGTTTCCTCTTGGATTATAGCTCTCACACTCTTTAATGATCATAGTCCCTCTTTCTGTTGCTTGTAGGGCCCCTACAAATGAAAATGCTTTCCCTCTCTGCAACCATTAAGCCACACTTATCCAGTTTGACTGACATTTTAATGTCCTCAATGTAGATCCCAGTGAGGTAAATGAGTGCCAGCTCACTCCTGCCATGCAGTTTGATGTCACCCATGTACAGGATGTGGCAGATGATCATTCCACTCATGAATCAGCTTTCATATCTGTGCTTTGCAATGATCTGGCTTAGTGGGTTGAGTCCTGTGTAGAACACCAGTGGGGAACATGAATCACTTTTGTATATGCTGCACTTTATGGTGACTTGTGCAACAGTTTTAAAGTTGGCCACCAGTGTTGTCTTCGACAGTCCCACTGAGATATAGATGAATGTTTTAAATAACTCCAACATCCATGTTAGAGGCACTGAGTTGTGGGATTTCATGGAGTCAATCCTGATGGTGCTCATGTTGGTGTTTGACTTTGTGTATACTGCTCTGTCAACCAGGAGATGATATTTTGGTGTTATTTCATCTCTGGTATTATTTCCAATGCCCATCTCATCTGCAGTCATGTTTTGATTAATGTCCTTACTCATCTTTGTTGCCATGATACCTGAGAGGAGCTTTAAATTTGTTTAGGGGCAGGTCATTGGCCGGTGGTTTAACGGTGTCATACTCTTGTTGGGATTCTTCATGGTCAGCCTTGTTCTGTCTTGTTTTAGCCAGTCCAGATGAGTACCTATTTCCAGCCCAGTTTTTTGTGCTGTCAACTATTTATGGAGTGTTGTTTACTTCTTCAGGATGGATCATGGCAGGTCAAGTTTCTCTCCAGCTCGTGATGTTGACTCTGCATATGGTCGTGGGACACTTCTTCTCCCAGGTGTTCTTCCAGTATTGTTGAGTCTTAGCTCTGAGTGGGTCTGCCCTCGTATTATTGTCCCCTTGTAGCTTAGGGGAACACCCTGGATGGATCTTTGGAGAACAGGCCGTTTATTCTCTTGGGCTCAGCTTCACTGGTGTATCTCTTCAGCTTAGTAATCAGAGCTGAGAGGCCTTGTTTTGCAATTTCTACAGCCTCAGTTAAGTCTATAATCATTCTTGATCTTTCTCCCCAAATGTTTCCAGGAGCGCTGTTTGTGGCACATCTGAGCTCATTGATTTCAGAGAAACAGTAAGTGGAGATGTTGAGTAGAACCTTGCTCACATCTACAAGCAACTTCTCTAATAGGTCTTTGTCAGCGAGTTGAGAGTAGCGACCTTGGTTTTACGGCTACTGTCTGTCCAAAGTGTTCATCATCAGCTCAATATACGTATTTGGTTGGGTATCATGTAGTTCAGTTTCACGTCTGTGTAACACTGAAACACACACCTATACACACACACACACACACACACAGTCACACAGTCACACACCACCAACAATGAACAAACAAACAAGCAAGCAAATAAATAAAAACAGTAAGTAAGTCAGTAACAGTAATAAGCAACCTGTGAGCTTTGTTGTACTGAATATGGCCTGTGTGCTTTGCACTTCCTGTTGGCGGACCAAAGGTTTTTCATACTTCATGTTTGCATCTCAGGGCCGAGCGAATCTGCTTCATAACTCGAAAAACGTGAGACTGAACCCAAATTTAGTTTTGAAAATTACACCAAAACACAAACAAAAAAATCTAACCCGATTCTGCTTTCTCAGTGACTCTGGTGTCAGACATAAATATCCAAATGCACATTATAAGATATAGCCAGTGTTGGGAAGGTTACTTTTATAATGTATTCCACTACAGATTACAGATTACATGCCCCAGCTGTAAAGCTGAAAACTAGCTTTACTTTGTTGTCTGGGTCGACTTTGCTAGCGAGAGACAGAGAGAGGCGTTGAAAGGCTGCTCCAACGGAACTTATTGTTTCAGAGGAAAACACGAACACAGCGTACAGTCGAGTCTTAATAGCTTACTTACAACTGGGCTCGTCAGGCACTCTTCTTGGCTGCAGTGGTTATTATTATATTTACATGCTTCCAGCTCCCGTTTCTGCTCGGTGACAGCTCGTACTTTTCCTTTTTCTCCCTCCCTCGCTCACAGACACATAACGGGTATGGCAGTCCATTCTCCCTGCAGCACGGACTACACTGCCCATGAGGCTACATGCTTTAGGGTGATGCCTGTAACACTCTGCCTATTGCCTTCATATTAAATCATTTTTGTGAATAATTTTTAAAAATATTTCTTCACGTCATTATGCGGGCTGCAAGTAGAGGTGACATGGGCCGCGAGATTGAGACACAGACATTAGAGCCTCTTAATGCGTTTTTTGTTTGGGTTTCCAACAGCGTGGAAAGCAAAAATAGAGAGGGCATAGCCTTATGAAACAGGAAAATACCGCCATGTAATCCCTTTATTTCAACAAAGTAACTGTATTCTGAATACCACCTTTTTAAATGGTAACTGTAACGGGATACAGTTACTCATATTTTGTATTTTAAATACGTAACGGCGGTACATGTATTCCGTTACTCCCCAACACTGGATATAGCCTTGTCTGCCTGCATAGTCTTCATGTCGATAAATCAAGGAAATGGCTCCTTTTTGCATGTTCATTAACAGGCACAACATGCACTCTTACAGATCCTCAACTATTCTTTGAATGGACTTTGATTGAAAGCTGGCCTTATTTAACAATGGCATTGTTATTCTTTGCCTGTAGCAGCTTGTCTAGGTGTCTGAGCGCTTATTTATTACCCGTTGAACATGAGACAATGAAAACGCAGTTCTCAGAGATCTATTTGAATGTAGAGAACTGCAGCACAAAGCAGCTAGAGAGCATCTCATTGTTTGACGAGGCCAGCAGAAATCAGGCTTGCTTCTTTTTGGGTGGTGGGTGTTAAGGGAGTGGAGGAGGGGCTCTGAATCTATCACTAGGAGTAGATTTAACCAAAACAAAGAAAGGGAGGGTGCAGGAATTGTGAGGTGGGGCTGGAGATTCTGGAGTCAAATACTGGCCACTGTGAACTTTCATGTGCTAAATTTTACTCACTTCTTTAGGGAGCTTTACTACACTTAGTTGTACCGCAATCCCTCCAGAAAAGCAAGCACTTTGTTTCCTTTCAGTTCATCTAGACTCAAAAAAGGGGTTGGGAAATTAATGTGTGAAGCCATTTAGCATGTATCCATGAGTTGTCTGTATGAACCTACAAAAACATGAGGCACAGAGCCCAGGTCTGCACTCAGAGATAAGTTGGATGAATGTACACTGTCATTCACAGAGAGCCAATGTGCTTTACTCTGCTAAATGGGCTAGGGATGATGAGGCTTGACTCTGAAATACATACAGCAATGATGGAACACTATTTTTAATATGCAGGTAAGATCTGGATAGCGTTGCTTTGTAACACGCGTAGAGTGTCACATTTGTGTACACAGCAAGAGAGTTCTGGGCGAGAGTTTTCTGATCAGCTGAGGCCTTTTCGTGCGGAGTTTGGATGGCAGGCGTAGGTTATCCACAGATACATACTGATTCCAGATATTATGGTTTAGTGGTGGTGGTAGGCGTGAATGTAAGTATGAATAGTTGTTCAGCTCTCTGAGTTTTCACAGTAATAGATATGTTGCCTATCTCAGGTGTTATCCTACCCCACCCTCTATTTTACGGAGGACGGGCTCCAGCCACACTGCAAGCCCAAGCTGGAGAAGCAATTAAGAAAACTAACAACATGGGTATCATTGTGAGAGTTTTGTTCACTATTCCCATGAGATCATCAGACTTATCGAGTCTGAGAATCTGTTTGAGAATATAAACTTTGTGAATGTTACCATACAATGCTCCTCGGCACAATGACACATTCGCTCAAATGTTCTGAACCCTGTTGTCTCTACAGTTATCTGACATGCTGTGGCCTAAACACTCAGCCGCTGTCTTTACAGTGTACCCGCCTCTGTTGCACCCTTTCTGTAGCCTCTGGTCACAACCTAGAGCCAAACTCCTCAGTTACATTAGAACAGGGGTGTCAAATTTATCCGGCCCGTGAGATAATTTCTTGTGTCGGTATGTAGGAACTGAATCTTCAGCCCTGTTGAGAATCCATGCAGGGTGGGAACTTTATTTTGATGGACAAACCGGGCGGCCAATCACATGCAAAGACAGACTGGGATCATACGATTATGTGAAAGGAGGAAAAGGCTCAGATGTTCTGTAGACAGCAAGCATAGTGATACAGGCCAGTTACACAGGAAGAGGGGGAGCTGGATTTAAATGCTAGTGCGTTGGGAAAAGTGAAGAAATGAGTGAAAACGTAACATGAGCAGCATCTGACTGCATTTCAATGATACCGAAGACCGAAAAGCTGAGTGCAGAATTTACAAAATTAGTAGCTGACTAAAGTGATACCCATTTTTATTTTCAGTCATTTTCCATTGTGGAGGACAAAAGTTTTCAAACTTGTCCAGGCCTGAAACCTCATGTGTGTTCTCCCAATGTAGTAGTAAATGCATAAAAATAAGGCTATTATCAAAATGCTGAATAAAAAACTTCTTCCTTGAAAAAGAAAATTTACCATTAAGTATGAAATATTTCATAAAATAAAGTATATACAAAGGCAGAGATGTAGCACAGAGCTATGACTCAGCGTCTGAGTGTCTAAATGAGTCTCACAGGCCTGAATATGCGCTTGAAGTCATTTAAAATTCTTGACTCGCTTGATCTGCTGCTCACTACAAACAAGCACGAGTAGAAATTGTGGACTTTTAACTGCATTTTCATACGTTTTACAGCTTTCCCTGCTGATAAAAAGCTCCCTTATGGCCATTCATACTGCACAAAGTCATTAAACAAAACAATAAAATGACAGAAAAGTTTCTGTTTTTCACTTTCTACTTTAAAAATGCCAGTTTTTTACAACTACAGTTTAAAAGAAAAGGACAGTCTGGGCAATGAGCTGCCAGAACTTTTTCTGTAATTTTACACATTTATTTCTTCAAATTTAAGTCCAAAGAGTCATGCTGACAGATTTCTTTATTTGTCACAGCAGCTTTTTCTTCATCGTGTTCAAAAATAGTTAAATATGTGACTTCTTCACACTGACAGAAAGGGGAGTTTCACTGGTCCGGCCCCTTTAAGATCAAAGTCATGAGTTGTAAAATGACCCCTGCATTAGAGTGTGAATTCTTGAAACATGCAACTACTGGATCAGTTGTTGTTGTTAGTGCAGTGATTTGGCTTAACACACAGCATTATCAGAACCTTGGCCATCACATATTGTCACGGCGAGTGGGATGAGCCGTGTGGAGAAAATAAAGGAGGATCCAATTGCAGGCACTCGTGGAGGTGCGAAGAAGGTTTATTGTAAAAATAAAACACAAGTTGAAAATGGCAAATGGAACTGAAGATAATCTAAACTGGGAACAACTAAACTACTAAACATGAACAAGAACACGAACATGAAGGAGGGTGAGCTGAGGCATATGACGGTAGACAGCAGGGAGAACACATGGAATGAAACACGGTAGATTCACAGACAGACCAGCAACTAATACACAAGTAGACACGACTTAAATACACACAGAAGAACACAGGGAGATTACAAACAGGTAGGGAACACAGCTGGGAGTAATGGACAAGACGAGACAGGGGAAGCAAAACAGAATACACTGACACCAGACGTGACCCTTCAAAGTAAAACAGGAAACAAGAGACAATTCACAAGACACAGACTAGACACTGAACTAAGCCTACATTAAACACGAGACACAAAACCTAAGAACTAATCTCTCACCAAGAATAACTGAAACATAGATTTATAATAATAATCGACAAAGCACCAGAGAATCAGAAAATAATCCATAATGCAAAAATAAACCAAAACAGAAGAAACTCAAAATGCTGGGTCAAAATGACCCAGAACCGTGACACATATAAGCTACTTTATTCTTTTTATTTTCTACTTGGCTGCTGGTCCTGGCCTCCACCAGCAAATGCAACCCATAGACAGACAGGGTGGGGGTGGAAACTGTTCATTAATAGAGTAAGATGGGTTCTCTGTTTCTGTTTGTTGTGCAGGCTTTGAAAGCCGCTAAGCCACACCCTCCTGGGTTCTGCAGAACAGTGACAAAACTGCAGAGCTCTGACAATTGATTAGCAAACGCTGGATATTTGGCGTTGAGGTAACAAGACAAACTTATAGACTGATTATAATGATGAGATTATACCAAATGAAGTTAAGGAAATGAATGCAAAGAAAGAATAGTGATTGATTTTTACAAATAGTGGTCATTAAATAGTGGTCATAACAGTTGTTTCCAAACTGTTACACTTAATGACTCTTAAAAATAAGCAGACTGTGGTAGCGTTTTTCCTTTTCTTTCTTCTCTTCTTTTTTAAGAGGGCATGTAGAACTTTTAAGAGTTCTACATGTGAACTCTTAAAATCGGGTCGTGGACTTTCCTTTTCATATTTCCTCTTTTTTTTACAAGCTCAAAACTTTGCTCTGATATTCAGATGTTTTATTGTTTTAAGCCATTTTAATTTCCTGATCTTGTTAAAAATTTTTACATTTTTATCTGTACTGTGCATTTAAATGCATAGAAACTTTAAAACAATTAAAATCACAATGTCATGGTGAGCCAAAGTAAAGACAGGTGAAAAAAACTGTAAGGAAGAAGAATTTTTACAAAGCAGCAAACTAGAGAGAGAAAAAATGAGCACAGCAGAGGAAAGTTTCAATGTTAAAGCGGCGGTGACTGGATGTCAGGCACCATTTGGGCAAGCTTCTAGTCCACTGACCAGGAAGGCCCTTTTTAATTATTGTCCTTGGGGCGATCCCTGCTGTGCAAGACTTATTGAAGTAATCTGCCCCTCACAGCACCTTCATTATGATGTATGGACTCCAATAAATGCGAATGAGATGTGTGATAGCAGCTGATAGGATGTAAGTTTGCTTGTATTTAAAGGAGTCCATCTGAGTAACAGTTTTTAGATGTATAAAACTGTGTAAAAAAAAGGTGTATACGAAGATTTGGAAGATGTAACACATGTAACTGATGCCATTTCAAGAAGGTGAGATCATTTTTAAAAAAATGAGCATGAGGTGGTTCAGGCATCTCTATAGTCTATCTAATAGACTCCAGTTTGTTCATGTAAATGGAGAGTCCTCTTCACACACTGAGGTTAATTATGGTGTTCCACAGGGTTCAGTGCTAGGACCAATTCTGTTTACATTATACATGCTTCCCTTAGGCAGCATCATTAGAAGACATAGCATACATTTACACTGCTATGCTGATGATGACACCCAGCTCTATCTGTCCATGAAGCCAGATAACACACACCAATTAGTTAAACTGCAGGAATGTCTTAAAGACATAAAGACCTGGATGGCCGCTAACTTTCTGCTTCTTAATTCAGATCAAACTGAGGTTATTGTACTCGGCCCTGAAAATCTTAGAAATATGGTATCTAACCAGATTCTTACTCTGGATGGCATTACCTTGGCCTCCAGTAACACTGTGAGGAACCTTGGAGTCATTTTTGACCAGGACATGTCCTTCAACGCACATATTAAACAAATATGTAGGACTGCTTTCTTCCATTTGTGCAACATCTCTAAAATTAGAAATATCCTGTCTCAGAGTGACGCTGAAAAACTAGTTCATGCATTTATTACTTCCAGGCTGGACTACTGTAATTCTTTATTATCAGGAAGTCCTAAAAACTCGCTGAAAAGCCTTCAGTTAATCCAAAATGCTGCAGCAAGAGTCCTGACAGGGACTAGAAAGAGAGAGCAGATTTCTCCTGTATTGGCTTCCCTTCATTGGCTTCCTGTTAAATCCAGAATTCAAAATCCTGCTCCTCACATACAAGGTCTTAAATAATCAGGCCCCATCTTATCTTAATGACCTTGTAGTACCATATCACCCTATTAGAGCACTTGGCTCTCACACTGCAGGCTTACTTGTTGTTCCTAGAGTATTTAAAAGTAGAATGGGAGGCAGAGCCTTCAGTTTTCAGGCCCCTCTTCTCTGCTGTGGTTTTTGAGTTTTGTAGAGTTTCTACTGCCTTTCCTTTTGTATTGTTCTTGTTTAAGTTTGGTTCTTGTTATTTTTAAGTCTTTTATTATTTAGCTCCATTTGTTATTATTGCTCCCCTGTGTCGTATTATTGTTCCATTATTGGAGTCTTGTGTTTTAGGTTTTCCTTTGGATCAGTTCATACTATATTCGTAGTAAGTTCTTGCTTTATTAGTCATAGAAATGTTACCATTAGTTTACTTCTTTCTTGTTTTTTTCTGATATTTGTTTAGTACCTGTCAGCATTCTATCCCGTCTTCTATTCTATTGTATTATATTGTATTCTTGTTTCAGTTATTTCATTGAAGTTTGCGTTTACTTAGTCGTTTCTCTCTTGTCTGTTGTGTTTAGTTTTACTTCCTCCTACTGTGTCATTGATTGGATTCACCTCTACCTTGCCCTTGTCTTTGTTCTATGTCGGAGTATCTCTTATCATCCCCTGTCTATTCCTGCCCCTGTGTTTAGTGGATTTAGTTTTGGCTTTTGTTTTGTGGGCCCCAAATCACAATGCATGAAATATATGTGGAAAAAAAAAAACCCAAACTCATATGATTCTGAAGAGTTTTATAAACACAGCTTCCTTTCTTTGTCTGAACAACTTCATGGGCTCCTAAAATGTGGGATAAATAATAGGGATTCAGGATTAAAATATAATAAATTCTTTGTACAACATTGAATATCTTTCCTTTGTGTCCCATGACTTGAATGAGCCTGTGCTATTTTCTTACTGTACCTTGATGCTTGTGAGTTCTTTTATTCAGGCACATAGAAAAAAACAACAGTGACTGAAAAGTATTGATTTTTCCAGCACTGCCCTGTGCCGTTCGTAGATTAAGAAATGCCAATACAAGTATTCCACTCTGACTCTCTGGTTCATGTCAAGTTCACTTGTCATTTTCGATAATTCTGACAAGCTCAAGATGCTTAACCATGATGTAGTTAGCAATGCTGGGTGGCCCTCAGGGTTTCTGATTGAATTAGCTGTCTGTGTTCTGCCATTTGGTACTAGTCTGAAGAATCACCAACACAGAGATGGTAGAGACACCCCTTGAACCAAAATGTACTAATTTATAGTACTCACTGAGATGCAGTAACCAGTGTTTTCACTGCCCAGTAGTTGGATACAGTTAAAAAGTCAACTGAGCCAAAGCCAACCAAACAAATGACATGATTATCCACAGCATATCCCTGCAGAAAAAACCCACGGTAGCATTGATGATGGTTCTTTTCCATTGAGATGTCTTTATGTTAAGTTATGGTAGTTTTATGCACAATAACTAGACCCCAAAACAAAGGAAGGTGCATGGAAAACTTTCATCATATCATTTACACCTGTGCTTTTGGTGCTGTAATAAAATGTCTGTCAAAAACAAATGTACAACAGATTTTTATGAATCTGGGAATAGTACTTTCCAGATTTGTGTATACTATTCCTTTAAGACTCTACTTTTGAGATCTGTTTTATTTAAAGATATTTGCTGGTAAGTTGTCTTCTGGAGTTACTTTTTGCAATTTGTTGGTTATTACGTTCTCGTTTGTTTGTACATAATGGAATGTGATTGCCAGTGTGTGTATGCATTCATATCTGAGATAGCTATCAGTAGAAAGAGAAAGAGGAGGGAGAGATTAGGCGACTTTGTGTGCTAATCCCTGTGAAATCATTGCCCCAGGGGTATAAGGTGGGGAGATAGGAGAGTGCTCCACTGATCAGACAGGCTGTGGCTCACTGTGTGAAGCTGTCTGTATGCTCAGTAATCTCTCCCCAAGCCACAGAGAGGACTGCCTGAATGATAGGCAGCTTCCCTGTCTGCAAAACCAGACTTCTGCCTCTAAAACTGTTCATTACAGCCAAGACTATGAAGACTACAGCGGAGTTAAGGAGGTGAGGGCTGAGGTGACGCATTAAGGAGAAATTTGATTTGGCTGTGAAATAACCAGGGATATCACAAATATGGTTTTGTTGGTTTTGTACAACAGTTTGGAGATATTGTGACCATGCATACATGAGGCAAATAATGTTGATTGTAAAGTCTGCATGTCTGTGGGTCTAAAAGGGCACATTTAAAACCAGTGTTGATGAAATCATTATTAGACTTCCTGGTTAGAAAATCTCCAGGGGAGCTGGAGTATTCCTGGTCAGCAGTGGTGAGTACCTACCAACAGCAGTCTGAGAAGGCCTGAAACAGGAAACCTGGTCTTGGATGTTGAGGTAACTGTTGGAATAAATTTCATTCACATCAAAAACTGGTCATTTGTTAAATTCTCCAATGCCAGGGTATTCATAAAAGGTAGCAAGCTGCAATTTGAAATTCAACATTGTTTGACAACTTTAGCCACCAAAAGTATTTTAATGTTCTATTTTGTAAGATTTGTAAGAACAAAATGTCAAAAAAGAATAATAGTAATTTTTTAAACATACTATAAAAAAATAGCAACCTTGGCGTGTTATTACCTTTTTATTTTTTAGCTACAAGTATTTAACTTAGATTTGGTTAGCTTAACTTAAATTAACTTAAGTTAGCATGCAGCCAGGTCGTGACCTCAGATAATTTATACATTAACATTAAGATGCAACAGAAACAATTCTGCAAAGCTGTATTTTTAAAAGTTGAAACAGGAATATTGTGTTAGCAATGCCACATGTCCACTTTATTTATTGTTACTCGATTAGCTATTCACAAGCTACATTTCAAAGGACTAACTTTAATGTGTTTCTATATTTCATTATTAATTTTATTAATTAATTAATTAATTTTATCTATATATATTTAAAAAAAATTACCCCCTCACCCCTGTGGGCGGTTTATCCTTCAAGCTCGGGTCCTCTACCAGAGGCCTGGGAGCTTGAGGGTCCTGCGCAGCATCTTAGCTGTTCCCAGGACTGCACTCTTCTGGACAGAGATCTCCAATGTTGTTCCCAGGATCTGCTGGAGCCACTCACCTAGTTTGGGAGTCACCGCACCGAGTGCTCCGATTACCACTGGGACCACCGTTACCTTCACCCTCCACATCCTCTCGAGCTCTTCTCTGAGGTACTTCTGCAGCTTCTCGTGTTCCTTTTTCTGATGTTGCTGTCATTCGGAACCGCTACATCGATCACTACGTCCGTCTTCTTCTGTTTGTCCACCACCACTATGTCCGTTTGGTTAGCCACCACCATTTTGTCCGTCTGTATCTGGAAGTCCCACAGGATCTTAATTCGGTTGTGCTCAGAGCTTGTTCCTGTGCTGCCATTATTAGTGCCTCTGTGCTGTCTTTCAGTCCAGCTTTGTCCAGCCACTGGTAGGATTTCTGGATGTCCATCCGACTACACTTCTCCAGTCCGAAGGACATTCCGATGTCATTGCTGTATTTCCTGGTGGTGTGGATCAGTGAATCATTGTCCCGTTCATTCTTGGTATACATCTTGATGTCATCCATGTACAGGAGGTGGCTGACGATTGCTCCATTCCTTAGTCTGTATCCGTAGCCAGTCTTGTCAATGATCTCACTGAGGGGGTTCAGGCCTATGTAGAACAGCAGTGGGGACAGCGCATCTCCTTGCTAGATACTCCTTGATGGTGACTTGTGCTATGGGCTTGGAGTTGGCCTCTAGTGTTGTCCGCCACATCCCCATTGAGTTTCTGATGAAGGCTCTTAGGGTCCTGTTGGTCTTGTATAGGTCTAGGAATTCCCGGATCCTGGTGTGGGGCATTGAGTCATAGGCCTTCTTGTAATCAATCCAGGCAGTGCACATGTTGGTCAGTCTGGTCTTGCAGTCTCGGCTGACTGTTCTGTCTACCAGTAGCTGGTGTTTTGCACCTCTGGTATTCTTGCCCATCCCTTTCTGTGCCCCGCTCATGTATTGAGCCATGTGCCTGTTCATCTTACCCACTATGATGCCTGATAGGAGCTTCCATGTGGTACTGAGGCAGGTTATTGGCCGGTAGTTGGATGATACCGGTCCCTTCTGGGGGTCCTTGGTTAGCCATTCTGGGTGTCTCTTGTCAATTAGCGGCTGGTTCATTTGTGCTGCCAGGCACTCGTGCAGTCAGCTTCTTCAGCCAGCAGGTGTGAATCATGTCGGGCCCTGGTGCTGTCCAACTCTTCATACTGGAGACCCTTTCTTGGATGTCTGCCACTGTGATGGTTACTGGACCCTGTTCAGGGAGGTTGCTGTGGTCTGCTCTTAGATCCACTAGCCACTGAGCATTGCTGTTTTGGGTTGCGTCCTTCTCCCATATGCTCTTCCAGTATTGCTCCATCTCCAGCCTTGGTGGTGCTGTTCTCATATTGTTCCCCTGCCACTGAGAGTACACCTTGGCTGGTTCTGTGGAGAACAGCTGGTTTATTCTCCTGCCTTCAATCTCTCTGGTGTACCTCCTCAAGCGGCACGCCAAGACTGTGAGTCTCGCCTGGCAGTTTTAATGAAGCGCTATTGAATTAATACACGTCAGGTATTAAGCAGAATATTGGGCTATTGTTAATCAGAAGATTTAAGAACGGCTACTGGAGCTGATTGTCAGTAATTAATAAATACACACAACACAAAATGCTTTTGCAGGTACCATGTATTTCAACAAAACCAAAGGAAAATAACAAAGAAAGAAAAGGGAAAACTTAAATAATCACTCCTGCTGCAGCGGTTCGATTAATCAAAAACCCAGTTGGGGTGCACAAAAACAACTAAATAATCCTGTAGCTTATATCAAGCAATGTAGATTCTCAAATCAAAAACAATGTTCCCTATAAATAACACACATCAGCATCAAAAACACAGGTCCACACTGAAGAGGGAAAAGTCCATGAATTTTATCTGAGTGTCCATGAGAGATGTCCAAGCACTATTGTCCATAAACGGGGGAATGGTGTGTATGATTGTAGAAATCAGTGTAATTGAAAAATGGTTTCAGAGAAGGGGACAGAGCATCGTCTTTGATAACTTCCTACCAGACCAGTGGAAGTGGAAGCTTCAATGCAGAACGATTCCTGTTCCTAGCCGTTCGTTGGCTCGCCATCCTTTTTTATACCCAAAAAGGGTCACCTGGCCTGCATTAAATAAACAGAGCCAATAACAAATCACAAGAATATGAAAATGTCAGCCAGCTGAGCTAAATACAGTTATTCTTGTTCCTGTGTACACAATTTATAAATAAATAAACAGTATATTTAATCAATAAGGATTTAACTAAAACAGTTCAACTGCTATATACAGATTGTATACCTTCAAGACATTTGTTATCCAACAAATAACAGCAGCCGATTAGCGTCAGCTGCTACCATCACAAACAGTCAATTAAAAGTTCAAGCTCACCAGTGTATGACAACACTATACGTCTCTTGCTCACAGTAGTCGGTGTCTAAGTCGCATAAGGTTATAGTTGGTGTTAAAAAAAAATGCATTAAAAACGGAAAAAGCAAGTGTTGAATTATAGTGCTGAATTAACTGTTAAAGAATCAATTGTTGACCGTAATAGATCAATTTCCACAAAAAGGTTTGGTTCTATCACAGTTTGAAATGTTGCTGTCATGATAGCTAAAATCACAGCTATCATGAGACATAAAGTAAATATGGAGCTGTCAAAACAACATCTAAAACCTTTTCTTATTGGACAGTGGATGAGGCTTTGGAAAAGTGGAGAAATTTGCTTATGTGACTAATCTCAGTGCAATAGCACAAAATGTAGTAAATGAAAAATTAATAGTGTTTTGCTCACCATTAAAATACACAAAACTAAACTAAAAACAGATTAAAACATTACCAGTTTTGTAAGAAAGCCTTTGCTGTAGGGCTAAATGAGAAAATTGTCTTAGACAGATTCGATTGCATTGTGACACAGAAAATATGCTCATACACATGCATATGGTGACAAGCAGATACACACATGCCCTCACAAATTGGAAATGAAAATGATCCATCAGCCAGTGTTTGGGAGACAGAAAAGTAAACAATTTAGGCAGTCACATTAAGACACTTAGAAGTGTAATTACTGCTCCTCCATCGACCCAGATTTCCAGCAGGGGACCCATTGCTGAATGTACTTAGGTTGTTAGGAGTAAATGAGCTCACTTTATTGCATTCTCGTTTCTAATGGGTCTCTCTTCTGCACCTCTGGCCAGCGGTACACATCTTTAACCACTCACAATCAGCCCTCACAGTCAATGTTTATAACCTATTGTATTGTACAGAGCAAACAGTAATGTGCATTTAACTTGAAATACCCTGTCAGGGGAGCCTTGTGCTTACTTTAAGTCCAGTGTGAAGGTTGAACTGTGTTTGGTTGACAAATATTGTGGAGAATGCCATAAAATATTGCAAGAAGTAATTTTTCCCAGAGGATAGATCCTATTGGTAGTGCTATTTCCTGAGTCTCTTAGTGCTACCACCAGGTTAAGAAATTGTTCAGGAAAACATTGAAGCATTTTTTAGACGACATTTGATACCATCATCAAAGTAATGACGTACCATCTACAAAGTAGTCAATCTTTCAGTCTCCAGTTGATCTTTCTGAGTTAAGTTCAATAACTTCCTCTAAATCATCACCATCTCTATTAAACCCCATCCCTGGAAGACTACTCAAAAAAAGTCCTGCCATTAATTAATGTTTCGATATTAAATGTGATCGATCTGGTTCTATTAGTGGGCTAAATACCGTGGGCCTTTAAGGTGGCAGTAATGAAACCTTAAAAAGCCATCACTTGACCCAGCTGACTTCCTAAAAGAGAAATTGTAAAACATCCAACTGATCATCTGCAGAGGCGTTTCAGTCGGGATTCAGAATTTAGTACTGAAGCAACATTAGTGAAGGTTTTTTAATTATAGGTACTGTGCTACAGTGGTTTGAATTATATTTGTCTAATAGACTCCAGTTGGTTCATGTTTTTGGGGAATCGTCTTCACACACTAAGGTTAATCACAGAGTTCCATGCTAGGATCAGTTCTATTGATATTATACAGCGTTCTCCAAGACAGTATTATTAGATGGGATAGCATACATTTTCCTTGCTATGTCAATGATTCCAGGCTTTATCTGTCTATGAAGCCAGGTGACACATACTACTTAGTTAAACTGCAGGAATCTCTGAAAGACATAAAGACCTGGATGGGCTCTAATCTCCTGGTCTAAAAGTCTTAGAAACGTAGTGTTTAACCAGATAACTACTCTGGAAGGCATTACGGTAAAAATGTGCGTAATCTTGGAGCCATTTTTGACAAGGATAGTGCACATAATCAATAAATACTGTGCAATTGCAAAAAACCCATTCCTAAAAATCTTAAAATTACAAAATTAGAAACACCTCAAAGCAGGAGACATGAAAAACATTATGTATACTTATGTTCTAAGTTGGATAATAGAGTTGGCCGGGAGTTTCTTAGATTCTTTTTTTTTTTTTTTTTTTTTGCCGCCTGTCCCGTTTGGTTCTTTTGCCATCAGAATTATTGTCTGAAGGCCAAGAAAGATGCCCAACCGATTTACTTTACCGAGTGGACCATCCCGGCCTTGCCGTATTGGTCCATTTGATTGACCTTTGTTTTTATTGTTTATTTATTTTATTTTCAGTTCTTACATACGGGACAGACATGACTGGGGAAAGGAAAGGGAGAAAGAAGTAGAGGGAGGGAAAGAAAAACACCTGGATCGAGCAAAAATACAAAAGGAAATGGGAAAGGTGAAAACTAAACTATAACCTAAACTGGGTGAACTAGGACTAGACACAAGAAACTGTAAAAATGAACATGGAAGAAACTGAGACTCGATTGTCTCATTATGAGCATGCCCCGACATCATCAGGCATGCATACAAGCATGTGGGAGCCGTACAAACTACCATTGTGAGTTGCTCGAAACATATTTCAGCAAAATGCTGCATCACTTTGTTCGGGGTGTCTTCAGTGGCCCATCCAGAATGTTTTCATACAGTGGCCACTAAAAATTTTGGGTGGCACAAAAAAAGAGATTGTCCAGTTTTATTATGCTGTTGTCAAATAAAGGGTTACTTGAAAAATGTGGCAAAAAAGAGAGAAGAATTGTCTAGTTAATTTCCTGCTATTAAAGTTGATATCACTGAAAATAGGTACATATGAAAACCAAATAAGATTTTTAAATCCATAATAAACAGTCATGTTAGAATTATTGCATACATAGGACAGTGTTGCCAGAGGAGGCCAGAAAAATTTGGCTTCCTTGTTTTTGACTCATAATTTTGTACTTTGTTTTAGTTTAATAAAGCCATCTTTTAGTTTATCTCTTCTGTTTCCAAGTCTTGCATTTGGTTCCAACTCTGTCAGCCACACAGCCAGCTTTGGCATCTGGTGGGTTTTCAAGGTGTTGCTTAAATTTTTGGAGCAGCGTATGGTTCCTGTTATTGGCCAAGTTTCTGTTGTAACCTCTGTGAGGCTGCATTGATACATTTTTCTGTGGCAGTTTGACATTAGTTCATTTTTGCTCTCTTTCATAAAAATGTTTCTGATGTGTGCATCAAGAAATGTTTCGGGACTGGACCCGAGTTACTCTGTTTTTATCAGACGAACAAAATAAACACGATCAGTCATCAGAGCACAGACTTCCTGAAATACAAAACTTCATAGCACATGATACATGAAGTAAACACAAACCATGTAAAAGGAAATATAAAGTATTCCAACTCTTGATTACTTCTAGTAGTCATGAAACTAGAAGTCATTTTGTTGGCACATTTGCCACAACACCGCTGTTCTTGGACCGCACAAATCATCCATCCATCCGTCTTATTCCACTTATCTGGGACTGGGCCCAGGGGGCAGCAGCCTAAACAGAGAAGCCCTGATCTCCCCCTCCCCGGCCACCTCCTCTAGCTTGAACACCAAGGAGTTCCCAGGCCAGCCGAGAGATATAATTTCTCCAGTGTGGACAAATTATATAAAATCTATATGCACCAGATAACACTATACTGTGTGAGATTTCATCAAAACAATTCTAAAAATTGAATTTCCAGCCCTTTCCCCATCTGTGGATCCAACCACAACCATCTTCAAATGTTTAATTTGATCCCAACTGCAGACCTGTAAAGACTGTCCTGACTCTGTCTTACATAGTCACCACACTGCAGTCTTGACAGAATCTGCACGCAGACAGGCATACCAATAGCTGTTGTGGCTCAGGTGATAAAGTGCATTGTCTATCAATTGGAGGGTCATTACATTGAGACCCGACCCTCCAGTCCACAGGCAAAAGTATCCTAGGGCAAGATGCTGAATCCCAAAGTGGTTTAGTTTCACTCGGTATCAGTTTGAAGCTCAAAGGTATAATTTCATGTACTGAAATCATGCTTAGGCACGATTCATGAGTGGAAAATTACTTTCCTGCTTCATGCAGGTTCAATTAAATTAACAATAGATTAAGTGCAAATGTAACTAAATATAGCTGTGTGAACAGGTTTTGACCCATGGATGAATTGTGACTGCCAAACTGACTAGTTCTCATAAGTAGGTTATAAAATAAGGATTTCTTGTGGAGAAAAAATAGGATTTGAAAGTAGTGCCTATACGTAATTCTGACACTGAAGCAGGTAAGTTCTCCAGTTTTCTCCTTGTTGGTTGTGCTGAAGCTAAAAACATCAGCTGCTGTATGCATGTTCCCTTGAGGCTGTCAGACTTTACTCTTCCTTATTAAATGATCAGCTACACTGCTTATAGTCACAGTAGAGTGAGTTTTGGCAACAGCCATGAACTGCGAAGCAGTGATGCCAAAAAGTGGCTTATCTTGATGGATGGGTTCATTATCACCTTCTAATTACAGGTGGATTGTCAAATGTATTCATTACTTGTGCTGACCGGGGTTGTGTGAATGTGTGTCCAGGAGTTAGTGTTACACCTGCTGAACTCCAAGGGGTCAACTCGTGTGTGTTGGGGAGGGGCTTGGGGTGGGACTGGGCTCCAGGGGGTTTTGTTTCAGCTTTGCTGTAGGCTCTGTGCAATATTCATGAGTTATGTGGGGATCAGTGTGCTGTGTGCTGTGTACCACTCAAACTGGTTCTGCCTCTGAAACTGCCTCACTTACTCTGTGATCTATCTATCTATCTATCTATCTATCTATCTATCTATCTATCTATCTATCTATCTATCTAAACTATACCAGAGAAGTGGAAAAATCGATTTTATCAGCATTTAGAACAAGCGCCTTAATCTTTTTTTTCATCAATCTTCACTTATAAACCTATAAAGTTTGGAGATTTGCTGTAGATAGAAACAATGTTTAGAATTGTAGGCTTTTGTATTTATTATGGTTCCAAAAACACTAGAACATTTCCCATAATATGACTCAAAAGTATTTCTTTATAAGCACCACTGGTGACTATTTTTTACAGATATGGCCATGCCCTGCAGAGCCACAGATAACTTTGCTTGTTTATACAGGCTTCACAGGCTGCATGGTGCCTTTCATAATGACTGTAATGATGAAGATATGTGATATGAATAGATAGAATGTCCTTGTGTCAGATCTAGTTGAAATGGAAAACTTGAGACTCGTTCTCTGCTCTTCATGGTTTTCTCTGGTATAGTATGGTGTCAGATAGCAAATTAATGGTGTTAGTTTAGATGAATGAGTATCTTCTTTTGACACTTGATTTTAATAAGGCTTAAGCATCCAAATATGTATGTAATATTTCTAAAGATTTAGAAATGGGACAATTTGGGAATAAACCAGTTTGGCTGGTTTATTTAAACCAGTGGAAACCAGCAACCCAAAAAAGAATTTCTTGCTGTTTGGACCTTTATGTTAAGGTGCAAGCACCAAAGGTAAGTGGACTCTAAAGCATGACCAAGTTGAGACTAGAGAGTAGTGCAAATGTATTTACTTTGCACAAGAAGTAGAGAACTTGAAACACTGAATGGTTTGCACTGGGAAACTATGGGCCAGAGAACACGGGCACAAAGGGGAGAGCATAGATGGGTGAGCTTCAGAAGGCAGAACCTGAGCCTGGGATGGCGGTCCACTGGGAGAGAGGTGATGGGTGTTAAATCCCAAAAATGTACATGGGTAAAATAACAGTTCCAAGTGTTGTTAAGATTAATGTTCAGGTGTACTTGTGAATAGTGGTCCAGGAGGGGTGGACTGGTTTACTCACAGGAGATCGTAGGCAGGAGGGCAAGCAGGTGATGGAGCGGAGGGTTTTCCAGGGGCGATTTCTAATGGAGAACCAGCTCAACAAAACAGATGAGGGAATACAAAGACAGAGATTGCTTAGGCCCACTGGGAGAGAATCTGAAACAGGGAGCAAAGAGGCCTCAGAAGACAGGAATATTTAGCACTGGGGGCCCTGACACCCAAAGTGCTTCAGACTACAAGGCACATTTTCAAACATACATTCACACAGCACTTTTATCTACTTTACATCCATGACAAATTTCAAATGACCAATTACCTTACATGTGTCTTTGGAGGAAGCCAGAGAACTTGGATGAAACCCAAGCAGGCGTTGAGAGAACATTCAAACTTTCACACAGAACCAGAACCTAACCCAACCAGGAGATTTAAACACGAGACATTACTATGATGCAGTAGAACCAACCACAGCACCAGCATGAAAGATTTCCTCTGACACAACTCAAGCAAATATAACACAATATCACAATGTGCTGGTGTGGAACAGCTACAAGGCAGGAATAATACAATCACAAGAATCAATAACAAGAATGATATTGACAAACTTTATACACAAAAAATCAAAGAACTTTTTTTACTAGAGCAACTGTAGAAACTGAAGAGGAAACTGACATTCACTAATGTAAACCAAGAGTTCAAACCACAAAACAGAGATGATAAGAATTAGAGACATTTACAAGAAAATAAAATTCTGGTTTTAGATTTAATCAGTGTTTGCCTGGTCTGTCAGTAGAACAGGTAGGCCAGCAAAGAATATGCATCACAGTAATTTAGTCTTAATTTGAACACAGGCACAGGGAGAGTAATTATTAGATAGAATATACTGAGCTTAGTTCAGAAAGCAGCACTTCTTGTCTAATTAGCACATGATGCTATTTAAAATAAAATATTTACAGGACTGTGTAAAAGTCTTGAGCCACTTAACTTTGATCTATAAATCATTGAAACATCAAAAGGCACCTAACTAGGTGAATAAACTAGTGTTGTACCTACACCTACACACCTACACCTACACAAAACCAAGTCTATCTTTAGTCTGGTCGCAAAAACACAAAATTTGTTCTCATTTCTTTAGTTGAATTTACAAATTTCCAAAAATATCAAGGTTTGAGAGACATACAAGTGTATTTTTGAACCAACGAGGTGATTCCCACAGAGCTATCAGCCGAAACATTTGTCAAACCTCAATGTGGTATGGGATTTGTCCTTAAAGAAATGTAAGAAAACTGTGTAAGTCCACAACAAAAGAAGTGTCTATAGCATATATATGTCTATAAACAGTATCTAAAAGTCATGTCCTTAGGAAATGGGGGTAAAATCCCAGCAAAGAGTCTCAATGGAAGAGAGAATTGAAATGAGGAGAAAAGGCTGAGCTATTTCTAACCACACACGTACTGGACTGCAACTTGTTTTAATCATTCATTAATCCAAAGTGGACATTTTGGGTTCAAATTATTGTTTATATGTACAGTCTAGGTTAGGGAAGAAGTACATCAGTGAGTGGCTTTAGCCATCTGTAAAACACACCTTAGGTGTCGTCATGGTTTTTTGGGGACCTTGTAAAGTTAAAGGTATTGGAACAGCTTCGTTTTTCCAAATTACAGTGATCCCAAACACTGCAAGTGCAGTAAATGCATACCTGCATAGAAAAACATACACATGGGAACACGATCAGTCATGGATTGGCCTCGTGAAAGCCTGTACCTAAACATTATTAACGTAGTGCAGGATCATCTTAACAAAGAATGGAACAAAAGGCAGCCAACTCCAAAAAAACCTTTGAAATGCCCCTCGTGAAGCCCAAAGAAGTACTTCTGTTCCTTTTTAGAAGACCTAGGCTACCTGCAAACCTGAACGACCCTCAGGTACCATCTCAAGCTACCAGTAGGAACAGCAGACACTAACAAAATGCACAAATTGAGAAAAAGGAAGAATTGGTTAGAGCAAAGGTGTGTGCCAATCATCTGAAAAACTCTCCAGTGGTCACGATGGTTTTTGTTTCCTCACTGAAGTTTATCTATCTTTGTGTTTGTGATCAGCAGCTGTTCCCTTAATGTTGTTTTGAGGATTTGTATATAAGATTTCCCCCTCATGCATATTCCTAAATGTGCGAGAGGACAAATAATTTATGTTGATTGATTCTCTCATTCATATGATTTCATGTTTGAAAACAGATAAAGATTCATCTGCCTGGAAGAT
Source organism: Pelmatolapia mariae (assembly GCF_036321145.2). NCBI lineage: Eukaryota > Metazoa > Chordata > Actinopteri > Cichliformes > Cichlidae > Pelmatolapia > Pelmatolapia mariae. The sequence goes on along the minus strand of NC_086245.2, from coordinate 34,497,053 downwards.
CAACAGTCAGATGAATCATGTTGTTGTCAATAGCAGATCATAGGAAACTGATGCTGTGTGAAAATGCTATACAAAGAACACTTTAAATAAGGAAGATTCTCGAAATAATAAATGTGTTCCCTCAGCATGCAAGCCTGTAGGCTTAAATGCGTTCTACTTTTGTTTGGAATGATTCATTTCTTTGAATGGCAGCTGCACTGTAGCCAAAATAAATAAGAGTATTTAGAAGAACCCTCAGTAAAGTGGTTCAAATTATTATGCTAAAGTTTCTTAATTTTTTTTTTTTGCTTTAATCTGCTATTTTCAAATTAAGTCAAAGCAACTTAAATCTGTATTCTGGGTCTTACTGAAACTCATGTTTTAGAAGGCAGCCTTTTAATTATTCAGATATTAAATGCTACCAACATTGTCAATATGTTTAGTATACCAACATATTGGTATACTATTTATTTATTTGATTAGTGATAAGAACTTTATCGTCATTTTATTATCTTTTATCTTTGAATAAAAAAACAATACTCTATTTTGTTAATAGTAAACGTTCTTGTTTTACATGAAAACCATGTTTTTCACTGACAACAATAAGCATATTCACAGTTGTGCGCATTAGTAAAAAATATAAAGGGCTTATAAACTAAACTGTGACCTGTGATTTGCAACATTTTAGAAAACTGCTGACTTTGTTGTTATAATACTGTATAATGACTAATAATAATAATAATAATAACAATAATACAATTAATAATAATAACGACAATAAAAACCCTCGTTTCAAATTTTAGGGACAGCTGCGTGGGTCTTCTTTTCCAACTGAAGAAAGTATTATTTTCCCTGCGTTTCTTCACTTCGCCTTGTTCCGCGCTGCGGAGCTGCAGTGATGTCAGCCTGCCTGGGTGATTTGAAGGTCAGCAGCCTCGGAAGGGTTCATACAGAGTTCACCGGCATATATTAAGCATTTCAATCTTTCACTCTCTGTGGCAAAACTAGTTGGAAATGAGTTGCACGGGGGGTGGATAACCCATTCGTCATCGCAGAAGAAACGTGAGCTTTTAAACGCCGTCCGTGGTTCTTTTTTATTATTATTATTACAAGAGACAAATTCTCCCGTTCGCGCGGGTTTTACCACCGCTCCCAATGCGAGACGGGGCGATTTCCAAAAAACAGGTCGGATTATTGTTATTATTATGGAGTCTTCAGAGGTTCGCGGCAGGGCGGAGAGTAGACTCGGTGCAAGAAATGAGGATTTAGAAAAAGCGGCGGAGCGTTTCGGACTGAAATAATTAGTGATTCCAGTGCGGGACGAAGGAGAAGAAGAGGAACGAAATCCGCCGTGCCAAGGAGAGGGGGAGGGAGGGGGAGAGGAGTTCGACGGAGTTGCTTGCGCTTATGTCGGCGATTTTTATCCATCACACACAAGAGTAGTTGAACGAAGAGCCTCTTATCATGTTTGACTGCATGGACATGCTGACCGTAAGTCCCGGACAGATGCTGGATTTCTACACGTCCAGCCCGTCCTCCTGCATGTTGCAGGAGAAGGCTCTGAAAGCATGCATCAGCGGACTGGCGCATAGAGAGTGGCAACACCGCCGGAGCGCACACTGTAGGTCCAACTTCTCCACATTCTGTCGTATTCATGCTGTCGTTCTTGTGCTTATTGTTTCGCTTTGAGTTGCAGAGGTGAGCTCGAAATAATCATACAGGCAGAGTCCGGCATCTGTTCACAACAAGTTCTAATGAAAGGGCCTGCAGGTGGCAAGAGTGACAGTGGTAAACACGATGGAAACTGCTGGGTTTGAGAGTTTTACGCTGCCGCATAATTAAATCTTCCAAATAAAAAGTATTAAAGATTCACAGGGAGACCATTTGTGGAGCATCTTTGGAGCAAAATCAAATGTTTTGATGATTAAAAACAAAGAAAAAGTCTTCGAGCGCCTCACGTGCTTCCCAGCAGAGCCGATCTACTGAATGAATGCTGATGGCTTCCAGCAGTTCAGTTCAGAGAGCAGCACCCTAGCTGGAGGAATGTAGACCGTAAACACGGGCGGTGTTTCCACACCTCCCTCCCCGGGCTGCACATGACAGGAGGGGGCGGCCTGGCAAACCGCGACTTACGTTCTCTGACACTAATGTAGATAAACGAGCGCGCGGACTTCATTGACTTTAGCGGCAGCTCGCTGCTGGAACACGAACTGACCAAAGCTAATGAATGATTTTGTGCTAGTTTTTATCCAGTAGACCAAGTGGACGCTTTAAGGGCACAGAGTGTTACAACTGTACTGTTGACATATCGTTTCAAAAAGAATAAATGTAAGATTTAACAGTCCACAGTCAGGACTATATCGAGAATGAGCACTGTGTCCTAATTATTATTATTATTATTATTATTATTATTATATCCCTTTTTATGAATTATGACTCGTTATTTGTGGATCTGTTTAGATTTTTGTTACAAAACTAGCCTGCATGTTACCGCACGATATTCGAAACAGCCGATATAATATCACACTCACAACTGAGCCTGTTGTCATGAGGCAGTTGTCAGTGTTTGTTTATGGCTGACGCCCTGTTGCTGCTCTCTGATTTATCTTAATTTGTTAACGACCTCGTCAGGTGTCACTGCTCAAAGGCAAAACCCAGTGAGCAGAGGGAAAAGTTTCGGCTGAAGCCTTTAACCTGCAGCCGACTCCCACAGCGCTGTGCTGCGTGTCATTTACCTCAAATTTACATCTAGTTCTTATTTTGGTAATGAATGTATTTTCTTCTAACCTGTCAGAAACCTGTTCCTGGTGGTCAGGGCTCTTTAAATGATCAGCATGCCAAAGAAAACTCGATTGTCTTTAAGAGCTATGCTTTTTCTCCTAAAATTTATATCCAGTTGACATAAATTTGTGGTTATCTACAAATTATTGCTCTAAATAAAATAACAATAATAAAAAAAACAGCGATCAGGCCGTTAAACCTGTTAAATATTTTCCCATTTAAAAATGCTTTCTATTACATTATGTGCTCAGTTAGAACTATGTAAACGTTTTAAATATGTATTTAAAATTAAATGAATGATTTTTTTTATTTACGGATATTCTGTATAGGTTTTCAATTATATGCTTTTTTATTTTTATTCATTTATTTATTTAAGACACAAGCAAAACCAGAAAGCGATGATAGCATGGTGCTGTGAAAGGTTTACTCCAGTGGGTAAAGTGTCAGCATTAAGAATGTAAATGTAAAGACATTTCATCACTTAGAATAATAATAATTTTTTTAAAAGGTAAATCTTAGTGTGTGTAGCAAGGAGCATTAGTCCCACGAGTTCTTGGATATGTCCATGTAAACTAGTCCTGTCAGCTTTGAACAAAAGGCCAGCATGGACTGGATTTTATTCAGACTTCTGCCGTGTCCACGTGTTTTTTCTTCCACTAAGTCCAAATGACTTTTTAACCATTGGTCTATATTGATGTAGTTGTTGCAGTTTTACATGATCTCTTAATTCACAGTGAGCCTACTAATTAACAGATTGCGTAAATTTACTTTGTCTCACTGGCTTGCGGGAGTATTTTCTCTGTCATCAGAGCAGAGGCCTGTTCCAGTGCATATTTATTTCTTTATTTCATATATCTACTATTTCCTATTCAGTTGTTCCCTTTTTGTTTGAAACGACTGTTTTTGGACTTGATTTACTTCAAATAGAAAAGTGAATGTTTTTTGTTTGTTATATTTTGCATTTCATAATTTTTTATGGCTCTGTGATTGAGTGAACTCACTCTTCTGTTCCTCATTGACGATGCAAAAATGTCCTTAATCTGTTATATGAACCCTCAAAATGAACTCGATACTTTAATTAATAAGTTAATTAAGTAAATTAAATTAAGAATCGATTGATGAAAATAGTGTAGCTTGTGAATATTTCAATATTTGCAGGGCATGTAAAGCTGCTGTTGGTGACTGGGTCAATGTTTCTTTTATCAATAATTCTATTCTTGATAAAAGTTTGCAGATTAATTTTTAAAGTAAGGTAGAAATAAGGAAATGACTGGGAAAGCCTCCCCTGCCCCCATTTTTTAAATATGCCATTATTTTTTGTGCAATCTCTCAATGTCAGATCTCAGTGAACTTGAAATAGCCGCAATGCTAAAAATGAGGAACTCATGAGTAACACTTTGGCCTGTGAAGCCCAGTGTGCAGGTGACAGGAGGGCTTCTGACTAACACATCCCAGTAAGGTACTGTTCAAATAAGACCTTGATTTGAAGAAGCATGTCTCGTGTTCACTGAAACATCGGTTTTATAATTTGTTTTTCCAGGAAAATGCAAACCTCCTGAGTATTAATTAGCTGCAATGACAACAAAGCAACCATTAATGCATTTCCTCATTCAGTTCAGATGTTAATTAAGAGTGAAAGAACCTCTTACACAGATGAAATGGGCTATCGAATGGCTACACATGATGTCAATAATCTGGAAACAAGCAGCTGAAATGTTATCATGAAAAGACAAAGCCAAAGAGACAGCCTGGTATGGATTGTAGATCTGACACATGCTATGAAATAATGAGTCTTTTGTCTTTAAGCCTTAGCATCTCTGATATGGACATGAAAGGCCACGACTTGCACACCAAACTAATTTAATGACTGTGTGAAATAACAGGTGAACGGGGGGAAATTAAACGCTGTGTACAACAGTGAAATGGTTAGGGTGGCATTAAGGCTGCCCTGGGCTGTGCTGACACTGTGTGTTGATGAAAATACCTGCCTTTAAATAAATATCATATATTAGCGAGCTCATAAATCATCATAGCTGCTGATACATGCAACTTTTCATATTTCATATTATAAAGAATGACTCATTTTAACACTTTCTATAGCTGATGTTATAGTGGTAATTAAAAAATACTAGATGTTATTACTTTTTAAAAAAAGTTTATGATGCTGAAAATTTGATTTGTTTCACAGAAAAATGTTTTAAATAGCCTGCCCTGAGCTTCATGTCATTTTTAAATGCATAAAATGGACAGTTTTGTTTAAAACTGCAATAAAAAAAATAAAGAAATAGGATAAAACAACAGAGTGAACAACGGGAAACCTCAGTACAAACCAGTAGATAATAATTTTATCGACTATGTTAAAAAATATGAGGAATTTTTTGTTGTGTCTTTTGCAGTCTTATTAGAGTTTTAGAGGAGTTTTCCCTGATTTGTCATTAATTACTTGACTATACATTAGAATTTCTCCTTCTGAAAGTATATTTGCAGAAGTGGAAAATATACATGTTTTAGGCTACTACAAAACACACTATATGTGGACCTCTCCCATCCCAAAAATGGACTCGTCTCACTGTTGAGGTCTGGGAAATGCTTCCACTCCCTTAAGGCCAAAACAGAGAGAATGAGGAGGAGCTTCTTCCCTCAGGCTATTCGGGTCCTGACCCAGGGATACTCTGAACTGTCATGCATCATGTCACTACACACACACTGTTTATTTGCACACTTTTTATAATTTCTTTCTGAAATGTTTTATTTGCACATTCTACTTTTTATCTTATAATTTACCTTAATTCTTAGTTTAGTCTTTAATTCTTAGGTTAAATTCCTAATTTATTCTTTAAATCTGTTAGACCTTTTTTTTTTACTGTAAACTTTTAAAATGTAAATTTTGTAAATTTCTTTACTGTAGTTTAATGGTGGACATTGTACAGCAATAACATTTCACTACATGTTGTACTGTGTACGATAGAATTTGAATTTGAATATATAAATCTGAAAAATACATTAAAATACATTACTGAAAATATACTGAAAATTTTTCAGTCTGCTGTGACACACTGTCACAGACCTTCTTATTAGGGTCCCAGTGACTTTTCCCAGTGATATTTTCTTAATTTTTCGAGGTTGTGTGTTTATGTGATTTTTCATGATTTTTGATTTCCAAAAAAATAAACATGTAAAATAATCATACAGTTTTGTGAAGCTGATGGGCAAATAGTGAAATGTTTGGTTGTAAAGTAAAACAATTATTCTTTTATCAGAATGATTGCTGAATAATTACAAATCCCTGTACTAGACATATACTAATGGCAGCTCAAAACTACCCAGTGTTTGGGTAGTAATGGTATGTAGTAATGCAGACGTGAGGAGCTGGAGATTGAGCCACCAACTCTCTCTCTTTATCCCTCACACACACACACACACACACACACACACACACACACACACACACACACACACACACACACACACACACACACACACACACACACACTTCTGAGATATAGTAGGGGATATAAATCAGTTGTAGTTTGAATGAAATTAACAGCAGAACAAACGTTTTCACTCTGCATCTTTTCTGTTTTTTCATTATTTTGCATTTGGCTGGGGTCAGTGACCCTACTAGCAGCACGAGGCAATAAATGGACCCTGCAGAGGTTCCACAGGTAGTCCAACATGTCCAGGATGGCACATTAAGGCCACCTGTGTATGTGTCTTTAACTAAACAATCACAAACAGACTCTATGAGGGTGGTCTGGTGGCCCTAACTCCTGTAGTGGGCTTTGTGCTCACTGCCTGGCATCATAGCCCAATTGGAATTTGCCATAGGATACCAAAACTGGGAGGTGGGAGAAACAGACCTGTACAGGCTAGCCCAGGGGTGCCCAATCCCAGTCCTCGAGAGCTACCATCCTGCAGCTTTTAGATGCATCCTTGTTCCGTCACACCTGAATCAAATAAATGGCTTGTTATCAGGCCTTTGCCAAACTTGATGGCATGCTGAAGAGGTAATCCAATCATTTGATTCAGGTGTGACGGAACAAGGATGCATCTAAAAGCTGCAGGATGGTAGCTCTCGAGGACTGGGATTGGGCACCCCTGGGCTAGACAATGGCACCCTGACTGCCTTTAGGTATTGGGGTGAAATCCTTGGGTCTGCGGTCATACCCTATGCTTCCAAAATGGGTCCTGGAGTCTTCCTGATTCAAGACGATGCCTCATGTGGGGAGAGTATGCAGGCAGTTCCTGGAGGATGAAGGAACTGATACCACTGACCTGCCCGCACACTCACCTGACCTAAATCCAATAGAACAGCTCGGAACATTATTTTTCCGTCCATTTGATGCTGCCAGGCTACACCTCAGATTGTCCAGGAGCTCAGTAATGCCCTGGTCCAGATCTGGGAAGAGATCCCCATTATCCGTCATCTCATTAGGAGCATGCCCTGATGTTGTTGGGCAGACATACAAACATGTGGAGGCCATACAAACTACTAAGTAAGAGTTTCTGCAGAATGGACTAGTCTCTCACATCAGTTTTTGCCTTTGATTTTTGGGGTGTCTTTTGAATTCAGCACTCGAGGTTGATTTTTATTTCCATCAAAAGATGTGGCATTCTTTTGTTCCTAACACATTACTATGTAATGGTATCGATACCATGCTCATATCAGTACAGACATCCAGCATGATTTTTTCCCATTGAGATCTGATGTTTTCAGCACACACACACACATATGTGTGTGTAAAATATGTAATATATTGCCTCATGCTACCAGTACTGACATCCATCCATCCTCTTACACTTAACGTTGTCAGGGTTGCAGGAGGGCTGGAGCCTATCCCAGCTATCATAGGGCGAGAGGCAGGGTACACCCTGGATAGGTCAACCAGTAGTGACACTGACCCCTTAAATTAGCTTAAATGCTTTGAGTATTTTAAGCTCTTCTTGCTCTCTCTGGCACACATTGGAAGGCCATGCAAAGCTGCTTCTAATGTGGTGCACACTGTGTGAAAACCTGAACAAAAAAACACTTCCATACAGAGGAGTGTCAGTATTTAGAGTGAGCTTTCTTTCCACAGCCACTCAGGTTATGCCTACGTCTCCACATCAAAATCACCACAGCTTAACACAAACCAAATACAGAAACATCTCTTGTAATTTGTCAGGTTTAATTAAATCCTGTGATTTATGATAGTACCACCCAATTGATTTTTACTTAGGATATACATTTTTAGCGCACCTTCCCTTCTGCAGCATAAAAGCAGCTTTGTCCTCCAAAGCCTCATTGCTGTTTGTAGCGACAGGCTTTGCTTCATATTCTTTGCCATGTGTCCATTTTGTGGCCCGTGTGGACAGAGTTTCACAGGCTACTTGTTTTCCATCCTAAAAAATTGGATATAAGGATGCAGAGGGCACAGAACAAATCTCCAGATTCACTTTTATTTATAATTAACTACAAGTAACATATCTTCCCTCACTCTGCTCATTTATAGCTGAACTAGCATTAGCGTCGCTGTTTCAAAAACATTCTGGCCCCAGATAAATGAATCAGAAAATTCCTGTTAGATCAGTCAACTAAAAACCTTTGTGTGTGGAATTGACATGCTCTCCCTGTAAATAGGTTTCCGTCCACAGTCCAAAGATAATCATGGTTAGGTGTGGTCATTCTAAACTGGCTGTAGTGTGCTGTGAAAATGAAAACACTGAAGAAAAAAATGGTTTCCTAAAAAAAGAAAATGTAGCATGAAGTGTGAAATATTTCATAAAATAAAGTATGTACAAAGTTTCTTTGAATGGCAGAGATGTAGCACAGAGCCATGGGTCAGCGTCTGAGTGTCTAAATGAGTCTCACATTGAAGCCATTTATAATTCTTAACTTGTTTGATCTGCTGCTCACAACAAACAAACACAAGCAGAATTTGTAGACTTTTAACTGTATTTTCTAAGTTTTACAGCTTTTCCTACTGATAAAAACCTCCCTTATGGCCATTCATTAAACAATAAATAAATGACAGAAAAGTTTCTTTTTTCACCTTCTACTATAGAAATTTTAGTTTTTTCTTTTCAGTTTTTCTTTCTTTGTCACAGCAGCTTTTTCTTCATCATGTAGAAAAATAGTTTAATATATTAATATTGATATTATATAATTATATATTATGTATAAATGTATGTAAATATCCTTTACACTGACACAAAGGGGAGTGTCACTGCTCCGGCCCACTAATATCAAAGTGGGCTGCATGTGGCCCGCCGTGTAAAATGAGTTTGACAACCCTGCCTTAAACTGTGGCAGCGTCAGCTTCAGTGGAGCTATTGTGTTATCAGTCTTTTTGTTGAAAAACTGAGGGCTGCTGGGTTTAATGTTGTCAAACTTATTATTCACATGCTGTTGTGGTGCAGATCTATTTTTAGTCACGAATGTGGGTTAAACGCTCCCGCTTACACGGTGACGACGGCGCACTATGGCACTGTGCGATAAACAAAGCGTTGAAGCAAAAAAATGTGAAGATTTTTTATAATTCTTTTTCAAATTACTTGGTGAATCGTTGCAGCCCTATTCTGAATTATTTGAATTTTTTTAAGGGGGAGGTATATGGTGTCACTTCTCCATTCCAAGGGAGAAGTACTTCTCAGTCAGCATGTTCTCTTACTGGCTGGTTGTAAAAGGCAGTGTGTGTTCATATTAGCTTTCTCTGGTGTCACTAGCCACAGTTCTCATAGATAGCCAATCACAGTCCCTCCCCTTATTCATCTCGCAGACTCCAGCAGGGAGCCTGTGCTTTTTTACCCAACCAGCAGGTTCAGCCAGAGGGTAAGGGTTGAGGAGTCGCTCATTTTTCTCTCCCTGTTCGTAAGCCACACTAGCTATGCCCACTTGTCTGTCAATGGCCTTTATTTCTCTGAGCTTTCTGTGTATGTTAACATGCAGAGAAGCCGACTCAAAGTTTAATCATGCAGAAAATGGAAAAAGGCTCCCCCGCAACTGATGCCTATGTAGCTAACTGATGACCACACCTCCACACATACATGTAATGAGGGGTGTAATGCATCTATGTTTATACGTCCCATCTGTCTGCAGGTGGTCACACTGCCTCTTAGAAGCAGCCATGAGTTTCAAATAGGTAGCAGGGCTAAATTGTTGTGGCTGCCTCTCCTCAGTGTGTAATCGCCCAGCCATCACAAATGCACCAAAGTGTTTTTCCTCTAGATGTATGTTGAAGTGTGCTGTACCGCCTGGTGAAGGCTAAGGCACATTAATTCTGTGCTTCAGTAGTCCTCACCTGATGCGAACACCTTGTTTCAGTTATTAAGTGTTTGATACAGAATATTACACTGTGGTTATTATATGGCGAACTGTTCTTGTGTAGAATGAGCTGCTGTTTCCATATTTTAAGTCACAACAACAGACTGAACTATGTATAAGTAAAAAATTATATTTCAATACAATGTGCTGAAAAAGTAAAATGACTTATACATTTATTACTTGATGTATGTATAATATAATCTATCTATCTATCTATCTATCTATCTATCTATCTATCTATCTATTAGGGGTGGGCGGTATAAACGGTATACGGTAGAAACGATATGAATTTGGCCAACGGTCGAGATTTTGACTATACCGCTCTACCACGATAGCGCATGTTGATGGTGCCATCGAGCTGCGCCTGTTTTGGTCGAAAGCATTGTAGCGGCTGCAAGCAATATCATCTGCAAATTGTGCTGGGCGACAGTAATAGCGAAGAGACGAAGCACGTTTTGGAATATGAGGGAAGCCAAAAACTGCGCTTCCTCCACTTCCGTACCATTGATTCAGTAAAGTTGAATTCTCTTGCAGCTGCTCTATTCCCATGTTGTTGCAGTATATTAATGACTAACCTCGTATTGTGGATGGATTATCTCAGTTGTTCTCCTGACTGAAGTTTGGTCCGTTTACAGCATCCTGCCATGCGATTGCATTTGTCCCTGACCATCAGGAACCCTCACGTTAACATTTGTCGAGTGGAAAAAAGTTAGCGTTCATCCTGCAGCTTCACTGTGTTTATGTTATGCTAACATAGCTGTGTCGCTAGCGATCACGTAGCACATCATTATATACCAGCTAGCCCAACTTCAGTAACCCTACAAACGTCACTGCTGTTTAGTTTTCTGTCTTCATTTATGTTGGAAGTGATAGCAGAGCTGTATGTTTGAATTTTTCAGAAATCTCTCAGTCAGAACATGCTATATGATGCTTAGGTGGAAGCTAGCGAGCTAACTTCCTGCTAACTTCTAACTCTGTTAAATGTAATAAATTCTGTTTTCATGGATGCCTGGATGTTAAACTTAATTGTTACACCTGGTAAAGCAGCAACGCTGATCATTTTATTAAAGATGAAAGAATTTACACAGTTTTTAACTCTCAGTGATGTCGCAGTGTTCGTTTGACTTTGGGACCTGAGGCGGACGGAGTCAGTGTTGCCAACTCCTCAGTAAGAAAAATCGCTATTGGCTGTCTTAAAAGTCGCTAGAAGTCGCTAAATGACATCATCGCCTAATTTGCATAATTGGTCATGTTAATGTAATTGTAGCCTATGTTGTAAGAGAGAAAAATAACATTGTGGAAGAGACAAAGTGAGTAAAAAACGTCCTAAATGCATTTAGAATTTATTTAGAACTACAAATTAAATTTCTTTTAGCAATTATTGTTTTTTAATGTCCAACCCTACTCCTTTATCCGGGCCTGGACCGGCAAAAGTGACCCAAAATAGGCACTCTGGTGGAGTTACTTTGTGTGTGTGTGTTTATAAGTAGTTTTAAACCTTGTGATCCACAAAACAGCATAACAGTAAAAGAAGAACTGACTGCATTATAGTCAGTGCAGAAGAAGTGGCTTCGCTCATGCGCGATTCATTTCCAGTTTGAACGCATAGGTGTGAACATCTCCTGCCCTGATAGCAACTGGGGTAGGGCTATCCTCCGCCCGTGAGCGCTTTGGCATGGGCGAGGTGCCCACGGCAGCACCCGCTGCTTGTTGAGAAGAGCGATATTCGCTTTCACATCAAAAAGTCGTCATAAATAAGTCTTCAATAACACTAGAAAAAGTCGCCAGATTTGTCGCTCGTCGCTTTTTAGAAAAAAAGTCGCTAAATATAGCGACAAAGTCGCTAAGTTGGCAACACTGGACAGAGTTTTGGACCCAGATTACTCAGTGAGGCTCCTGACTACGGTACCTGTAATGCTCCAACAATCCATCAAGCGGTGGATTCGTAGCTTACCAAAGTCATACTAAAACATTTTTGACAGATTTTGAGCGCCGTGTACCACATAAAATCAGTTCGAGGTCAGTAAGCAGAACCAGAATTCATACATAAGTCGCACCGGATTTTAAGGCGCACTGTCGATTTTTGAGAAAATTAAAGGATTTTAAGTGCGCCTTATAGTGCGGAAATACAGTATACAGAAGAAAAGAATATATATATATCTATATATGTATATATAGATATATATATATATAGATAGATAGATAGATAGATATAGATATATATATCGTTACCGCACATGCTTCAAATTATACTGCGATATAGATTTTAGGCCATATCGCCCAGCCCTGCTTACTCTCTCTCTCTCTCTCTCTCTCTCTCTCTCCATATATGTCTGTACGTATATATGTATATATATGTATATATATATATATATATATATATATATATATATATATATATATATGTATATATCTGTATGTATATGTGGAGATATTTGAATTTGAATCTGAATTTCAGAAGTGAGACCAGTGAGACCACACCTCATTCACGCCCCCTCTGACCCTCAGTCTATATATGCCCCCTTCACTAATACCTGCTGTTCTCATTTTCATGTGAACACGCTGCGATGTCAAACAACTCTAAGAGTGTTCTAAGAGCATTGCCCGCCCGGGGAACCTTCCAGCAGCCATTCTCGCCCCTCTGCAATCCGGTCTGCTATATCCATTCCTCAGAATTCCTCTCTCTGCTCCATTCAGCAATACAGCAACTCCGGTCGCTCACCATCCCCGCGAAATTACAACCTCGGAACTTCGATTAGAGGAAGATCAATAACCAACAAAAGTTCAAGGCACACCTCTAGTCCTGATCACTCTGAGATACATCTCCAGCCCTGCAGAGCTTCCCGAAAATCCGACCCATCACAGTGCCTAACTCCTAGGACACACCGTCATTCCCACATCCTGGTGAGGTCTCCCAAAGACAACTTCCCATCAAAGATTTCAGACTGGACCGTAGCCCATCTTCAACGAGTTTTAAAAGAAAGGCATTCGCTTTTACCAGTCTGACAACAAGGCAAAGCTATTCCATTCCTTTTACCTTCTCAGCGCTCCCTCATCCATACAACAAATGAAGATAATCCTCTTTTCCCGGCATAAACAAAGCCAACGCCTCTAACAGCGAAGCTTCCCCTCACCTTGCAGTCTCGACCACCAGCCACCACATCGTGTGTTCCCGGAGGCAAAATTCCACCTCCCTCCTCAGCTGCTCCTCCTACCCCACATGGCACGGGGTTGCCAGCTCTGCGGTCTTCCATCCTTTCTTCGCAATTCGCCTCAGCAAATCTTCATGGAACCGGGTTGCCACTTCTTCAGCCAACTATCATTCTTCACTAAATTCTACACCAAACTTTCCTGGCACCGGGTTGCCAGTTTCTCTGCCATCCATTTCTTCTTTGCTAAACTTAGCAGCAAACCGTCCTGGCACCAGGTTGCCAGTTTCTCAGCCACCCATTCCTTCTTTGCTAAACTTAGCATCAAATCATCCAGGCATTGGGTTGCCGGTTGAGTGAACATTGGCGCGACTTGCTGCCGCTACTCACCGGTATCCTCTGATTATTTTTGTTTACTTCTTTTATTCTCCACCAATTTTAATCCTCTGTCCTATATTGACACTATTAGTGACCTGGCGAAATTCCCAAGCACCGGAGTATCTGGGTTTAGCTCTCCTTGACCGTCTGTTTTGGCTACTGTCTCCCACGGACTTGTTCACCTGGCTGTTTGGCTTACCAATATCTCCGTCTGCGATGTGGACTGGCAGGATCTGCATACTCTTCATGTGGGTTTGGATTATCCTGTCGTTGGTCTACCGTCCTGGTGCTTGACTTTACCACTATACAACTGCCGAGCTTCTCCGACTCTGTTTCCATCTGGCTGCTTGGCCGCCGGTACTGCTTCATCTCCACCCGGATATCGCATTCCTCCCTCGCTGCAAGTATATCCATCGGGGCTCTCCCCGAAACCTTCATCATGACAACTCTAAACCAATACAATCCTTCTGCTCCACCTCTCGTCATTCCCCATGTAACTTCGACAGGACTGCTGACCACAGTGTTTTAGCCAGCCTGCCCAGGGCGGCTTACACTTTTGTTCAGTCTGACACCACCGATGTCAATTTCGTCCGGGATCTCATCACTGACCGTAAGTTTGACTTCTTCTGTTTGACTGAGACATGACAACAGCCCGATGACTTTTCCCGGCTCAATGACTCCTCTCCCCCGGGGGTTGTTTACACCTGCCAACCCCGTGAGTCCAGCGGTGGTGGAGGTCTCGTGGTAATCTATACTGATAGGCCAAAAAAAGGAGGCGGTGTAGCTATTTATGTCAAATCAAGATTTAATGCCTCGATTGTTCTGTCCCAATCGATATGTAAACAAATGGAGTTTTTGGCTTTGAATGTAGATATTGCTAATACTCTTTCGATAACCATTGTTGGGTGTTACAGGCCCCCATCTGCTTCAAAAGAGGCATTATCTTCACTAAAGCACCTTTTGGCTAAATTAAATTACACTGAACTACTAATGGCTGGAGATTTGAATTGGGACTGGCTAAATGCAACTTCTGGTGAATTTAAAGAATTTTGCGATTCAATTAATCTTACCCAGCTAGTCTATCTTCCTACCAGGCCAAATCTTAAATGCCCTGAAAAGTCCACATTAATTGATTTGGTTTTAACAAATGTACCTCATAAATTCTCTTCGCTTGGTGTCTTCTGTAATGACCTAAGTGATCACTGTGTTGTTGCTGTTTGTAGAAATGCTAAAATCCCAAAATGTAAGCTGCGCATAGTGTGTAAAAGGAATCTTAAACAATTCAATGAACAGGCTTTTCATCATGATTTGTCAGTAGTTAATTGGGAAAAAATCGGATTATTACCAGATGTAGAGTTAGCCTGGACATATTTTAAGGAAAGCTTTATGGAAATTGTTAATAAACATGCCCCCTTACGGAAAGTTAGAATTAAAGGCCGAGAAAATCCCTGGTTTTCGCAGACACTCGCAGATAACATACACAAGCGTAATAGAGCATGGGACAAGGCGAGGCAAACAGATACTACCACTGATTGGTCTGCTTTCAAACAGCTTAGAAATAAATGCACTTCTCTTATTAAAAAGGCCAAATCCGAATACTTTTTGTCTGCCACCACTGAGAATCTCAACGATCCACAGAAATTTTGGAAAGTAATCAAGTCCCTTTCTGTCAATAAAATGACTCAAACCTTTCCTAAATTTGTTGTAAAAGATTCAGTCTCAATTAATGATAAAACTGAAATTTTGAATTGCTTTAATGAACACTTTTTATCAGTGGGTTCCTTGTTTGATTCTGCAGAAACTTTTTTAACAAATTCTTGCCCAGAATTCTCTATGTTTTCTGGAGACCGTTTTAACTTTGTACCTTTTAGTGTTTATGAAGTGCATAAAGCTTTAAAGGCTTTGGATCACAGAAAACCTCCTGGTCCAGACTTGATGGAACCTTATTTTTTGAAGCTGGCAGCGGATTATATTGCAGAACCACTTTCAATTCTATTTAATTTTTCAATTAAAACCAAAGAAATTCCATCGGTTTGGAAATCAGCTTTTGTCTTGCCTTTGTTGAAAGGAGGTGATCCATCGGTGTTGACTAATTATAGGCCAATATCAAATTTGTGTGTTTTATCCAAAATCATGGAATCGCTAGTTTGTGACCAGTTGAAGGAGTTTTTGTACTCTAATGATATTGTCTCTAAATTTCAGTCAGGCTTCAGGAAAAAACACAGTACTAACACTGCCACTATGAAAGTGATAAATGATATTATTATGGCACTTGATAAGAAATTGTACTGTGCGTCACTCTTTATTGACCTCTCAAAAGCTTTTGACACTGTTGATCATGCTGTCCTAAAAAACAGACTGCTCAGCCTTGGACTGTCAGAACATGCAATAGCGTGGTTCTCAAATTATTTGAATAATAGAACCCAGTGCATTAAACTTGAAGGTCTTTGTTCTAAATTTGTTGCTGTCCACAAGGGGGTGCCACAGGGCTCAGTTTTGGGTCCCCTTCTGTTTCTTTTATATATCAATGACTTGGGTCAAAATGTCTCAGACACAAATTTGCATTTTTATGCTGACGATACAGTTATTTACTGTTATGGATCATCTCTTACTCAGGCCATTGAAACCTTACAGAAAGCCTTTGTTGCTTTCCAGCATTCACTTATCCAGCTAAAATTAGTTCTCAATGCTGACAAGACTAAGCTAATGTTGTTTTCTAAGTCAAAGAAGGTCCCAGAGCCTATTCCAGTGGTGTCCACCCTTGAAGGAAATGTCATAGAGATAGTTCATGAATATAAATACCTTGGTGTCTGGATAGATGACTCCTTTACCTTTAAACCACATATAGAGAGACTTGTAAAGAAACTGAGGCTGAAACTTCGTTTTTTTTTCCGTAATAAACAGTGTTTTTCTTTTGCAGTAAAAAAACGTCTTGTCACTGCAACCTTTTTATCTGTGTTAGATTATGGTGACATTCTGTATATGAACGCTTCTTCTTCATGCCTTCTAATGTTGGATACGATGTATCATGCTTCCTTGAGGTTTATCACCAATTGTAGATATTTGACCCATCATTGTGACTTGTACTTAAGAGTAAATTGGCCTTCTTTGGCCATTAGAAGACAGGGGCATTGGTACACTTTTATTTACAAAGCTATTCTTGGATTGTTGCCTCCTTATATTTGTACTTTGGTCACAAGGACAAATAGTGGTTCTTACTCCTTGCGTTCAAATGATCAGCTGCTGCTGTCTGTTCCCCTTGTCCGCACAGAGTTGGGTAAGAAAGCCTTTGTCCACTCTGCGCCTTTTTCATGGAACCTGTTACAGAAAGACTGGAAACTGACTGAATTGTTGTCTTTAAATGTTTTTAAAACTAAACTCAAAGGCCTACAGACTGCCTCAATAATGTGTAATTGTTTTGTGTAATTTTTAATCTTGTTTGTTTGTATGTATTTGTTTGGAAATGTGCTGCCTCTTGGCCAGGACTCCCTTGAAAAAGAGGTTTTTAATCTCAATGGGACATTCCTGGTTAAATAAAGGTTAAATAAAAAAAAAAATAATCTATCGCAAAAATTGGAAAGTCTCGCCGCTGTCTTTGCCTCTTTTCAGTTCTTTTGAATCCGTTACCTGTCAACTCCCAGGCCCTGCTCCAACTATCGCCCTCTTAAGTCTAATTCTGTTTTTATAAGTGACTTCGCTGATCTTCAGATTCACCTGGCTACTGTTTCCCCCAACATAATACTCCTGGGTGACTTTAACATTCATATGGACAACAGTGATCCTCCTCTTACCAATAACTTTTTATGGTGTCTTGATAGTTTTGGTTTTAAACAGTATATAAACTTTCCTACTCATACTAAGGACCATACCTTGGACCTAGTTTGCTGCTCTGGACTTACTCCTTCCAACTGCAAAGCTGATGAACTACCAATTTCTGACCATTTGCTTCTCTCTTTCAATATCAAAATGACATTTTCTATAACCAAAAATCCTTGCTCCATCTCTTTCCAGAATATTAAGAAAATTAACCCTGATACTCTGTCTACTGCCTTCTCTGGTTGTTTGCATTTTAATAACCTGCTCACCCTAGAGGATTTGGCTTCCTATTATAACCACAGTCTCAATAATATTTTAAACCCTGTTGCCCCACTAAAAACCAGGTCTGTATCATTTTCCCACTCAGCACCCTGGTCTACATCTAAAGGCATCTGAAAGCAAAAGGTCGACAGCTTGAACGTCTCTATAAGAAAACTGGTCTCTCTGTCCACAAGGAAATGTTTAATAATCATGTTTTGCATTATAAGGAGTGTATCAGTCAAACTAAATCTGCATACTACTCGACCATTATTTGTTCGAACGAAGATTCCCCTAAGATACTGTTTTCACTGTTTAACTCTTCTTTTAGAGCACCAGATCCTCTCCCTGCTCACCTTTACTCATCTTCCTTTTGCGATTCTCTAATGTTATTTTTCTCTGAGAAAATCCACAAAATACACCAAGTCCTGGCCTCTGAAGTTGTCTGTAGTTCTCCCTCTGTAATTCCTCTCCCATTGCACTGTTTTTCTGCTTTCCAACTTCCCTCTGTCACTGATATTTCAGATCTCATCTGTAAGTCAAAATCTTCTACCTGTCAGCTAGACCCCATTCCTACAGTTTGGGTCAAAGCCTGTCTACGCTCTCTGCTTCCCCTCATATCTGCTATCATCTACTCCTCACTTACCACTGGAACTGTTCCTGCTCCCTTCAAAGTTGCGGTAATCACCCCAATACTGAAAAAACAGGCTTAGATCCCAATAATTTTAATAATTTCCATCCTATCTCCAATTTACCATTTCTATCAAAAATTCTTGAAAAGATAGTCGCCACACAACTCCACTCATACTTAACTAATAATAATCTGTATGAACAGTTCCAGTCTGGTTCAATAACATCACTCAGTCTGCATATTTCCAACTTCGTAACATTAATCGTCTCCATCCTTTTCTCTCCCCACATGCCACTGCCATTCTTGTTCATAGCCTGGTCACTTCCTGGATTGATTACTGCAACTCTCTTCTTTTCGGTCTTAGTCAAAAATCTATCCATAGCTTCAACGTGTCCAGAACTCTGCTGCTCGTATTATCACCAGGACCCCTTCTATGCACCACATCACCCCTGCTCTGCAGCAGCTTCACTGGCTTCCGGTTAAATACCGCATCAATTTCAAGATACTTTTGTACACTTTCAAGGCTATCCATCATCTCTCCCCTTCATACCTCTCTGACCTGGTTCAGATCACCATTGCTTCTCGGTGTCTCAGATCCACCTCCTCTCTTTCTCTTTCCCTCCCTTCCCCCCCGGCTAGCCACCATGGGGCACAGGGCTTTCTGTTGCTCTGCCTCCCATCTTTGGAACTCCCTTCCTCCTGAGATAAGAAACATCACCTCCTTCCCTCTTTTTAAGACTCAAAACTCACCTATTCACAATAGCCTATTCCACGTAAACTTTTCCATCCTGCTACTTTAATTTATTTTTTTTATTTGCTCAACGTTTTATCCCTTTTTTTTTGTAAATTGTTACGTTTGTTGTTGTGATCGCTTGTGTACAGTGTCCTCGAGTGTTTTGAAAGGCGCTTTCTTAAATAAAATGTATTATTATTATTATTATTAATCACTGCAGCCAGTGTTGGGGAGTAACGGAATACATGTACCGCCGTTACGTATTTAAAATACAAAATATGAGTAACTGTATTCCGTTACAGTTACCGTTTAAAAAGGTGGTATTTAGAATACAGTTACTTTGTTGAAATAAATGGATTACACGGCGGTATTTTCCTGTTTCATATTGTCGCGGGTCAGGACTGTTTGGGTTTTGTTTGACAGCTACGTTCTGTTGTTCCAGGCTGCAGCGTTATGGTTGCCATGGTTACAGGGCGACGCACTCTCTCTGCGACTGTGTGTTTCCTGGGTGAGAGAGCGCCTTTTTGTTGTTGTTGTTGTGCTAAGCTATGCCGAGCAGTTTGGTTAGCGGCGGTGTGTTTCTGTTGGAAAATAAACGGCTGTGCTCCCTGGCAACTCGGGGAAGCAAGACCAAACGACACATCTGTCTCCTCCTTGTCTGAGCTCGCCACAGTATGTTTGGCTATACCCTCTATTTTTGGTAATTCCACGCTTTAAGAGGCCCTAGTGCCCGTGTCTCAATCTCGCGTCTCATAATGACGTGAAGAAATATTTTTAAAAATGATTTAATATGAAGGCAATAAGAGAGTGTTACAGGCATAGCGCTAAAGAATGTAGCCTCATGGGCAGTGTAGTCCGTGCTGCAGGGAGAATGGACTACCATACCCGTGATGTTTCTGTAAGCAAGGGAGGGAGAAAAAGGAGAAAAGTATGAGTTGTCATCGAGCAGAAACAGGAGCTGGAAGCATGTAAATACAATAATAATCACTGCAGCCAAAAGCCCAGCTGTAAGTACGCTATTAAGACTCGACTGTACACCGTGTTCGTGTTTTCCTCCGAAACAATAAGTTCCGTTGGAGCAGCCTTTCAACGCCTCTCTCCGTCTCTCGCTAGCAAAGTTGACCCAGACAACAAAGTAAAGCTATTTTTTGGCTACGAGCCCGACACGAACCCGACGTATTAGTCAGAGGTCCTTTTACTACGGTTCGGAGCCGCGGACCTTCAGTAATAGTAATAAATCACACAGCAATAGTACATTCATGTAGCTGTAAAAAGCATGATAATATATTAAGTAACTAGCTGAGCTCATTCTTCTACCACTCAACCAGCCCACTCCACCCAGGTCGATCAACAGCCACGACGGTCCCATCATCATGTGCGACCCCATCTCGGGCAAAGGAGCTCACTGCGCTTGAGTTTGCTTTCGCGTTTTCACTATACAGAGGTGTTCTCTGCACCTCTTTTCCCTCCCAAAGACAAGAGCTCGATACGTACTTGACTATAATACTTGATCTCACCCTACGATTCGGCGGCACAGGCTTTTACTAGTACCACATCCAAGTTTGCTTCTCATGTAGCAGCTTGCTCACAACAGTTTGATCAGGACACATTCTGGGGCAGTCTCAACCAGGAACTCAGGCCGCATCTTTGCTGCCCATTTTTCTCTCTCCTGCAAGATATGCGGTGCTCCTGTATCATCCTGTATCGTTCGAGCCCAAAATAATTCACAGCCCATAAGCCGCACATCCACTCTTAACCGCTTGGCCCCAACATGTACACCAGAAATTTCAGAACCCACAGAATCCATTCCTAGCATGCCTTTGCCACAAGGTTCAGATAGGAAGGGCAGACCCATCATGCATCCAGGAGGCCGCACCATTTGCAATAATTTCAACGATTCTGGTTGCCTCAGGTGTTAGTGCCGCTATCTCCACTCCTGCTCCTTTTACGACAGCGGCAATTCCCGCCCACCATGCCCCCGCAACCCCCCAAGCAATGACTGCCTTTACCCGTTTCGACACCCATTCAGAATCCAAGATCAAAAGAAGCCTTAAAAAAATCACCCTAACCAGGAGTTGGAGTTGTTTTAGCCAGTTGTTGTTGACAGTGTGAGGTAAGATTTGGATTGTGCTGAACAAACAATTTATTCTGTCTGATATTCTCATATCATGTAAGTACAAGTATCTAGAGATTTGGACAAAATAGTCCACCTGAAAATCAGCAGAAAAATTGTTCAGCGTAGTATGACTAGTTATAATTTGTATAGACATGCTGCCACACAGTAGAATGATGTATGTAAGACAACTGCATTAATGCATTATTCCAAGTATCTATGTGTATTATCTGTGGTTTGGTTATATGAGCGAATTTTGCAAAAAATTGAGATAGAAAGTTCCAAATTCTTCCTTAAATAATTTCCAACCCAGGCTGGTCTTTAACTCATACTGTAAATATATAAGAGCATGCACAAGTGCCTGTTTTCTTGATCCTCCTTTATCAAGTGGCTTTGTGTGTCAGACCACTGGCTCATCTCCAGCAGATTGTCTCAACGAACATCTGCTTTATGTGCAAATGTTTTAACCTGCTCTCTGCCAGCTTCACAGGGAAACCATCTGGAGCATTAGAAGCAATAAAATGAAAATCAATGCTTGTCTCTCTGTCCTTACCAAGTTGGAAGTGCATTGTACATTGGCACTATAAAAATGCAATTGAATTGAACAAAGTAATAGTAAATAGCAAATATAAATAGTCAAGAGTACAGCTAAATATAAATACCCCAAATTGTATAATTTGGAATAACCTTGTAATTTGTAAGTAAACGGTGAGTGTGATGGAAGATCAGATTAAATCACCAGGGAATTCCATACAGGGACAAGGGTCCAGTAATTATAAGAGCTTGTCTCTCAAGATTGGTAATTGGGTTTACCCTGATGAACTACGGAAGAATGTAATCTAATCTGCTGGATAGAATGCTTCCCATTTTCTATGTAGAAAGGTTGTGTATGTGTGTGGACAGCTGCTTGGTCTCTACAATTATCATGGTTTTGGTGCATTTTTATTGATGGTGCTAAATTCTCTCTTGTAGCATTGTTAGTGGTATTTTATCTGCATGTTACATGCACATCTCCCATAAACACTGCTGTTTAATGATTAATGCTTAACATTTATTTTATAGCCATCTCTTTTCTGTGTGTGCTCAGCTAATTTACTGGACCCTCTTTCATAATTATCTGAAAATGAAATAATATTTTGGAGTAAATTAGATGGATGTTTCCAAGAAAGGCCTATGCTGTTTGTTAATTGTAATAAGAGGAATTTGTTAACAAGTGTCTGTTTGGTGGATTCAAGTTTGACCAAAATAAAATGGGAAATTTAACTTGGATTGAACCAAAAGAACTTCCTATTTTTTCACTATTCTGGTTGTAAATCCGTGTAACCCGTTGCTCACACCAGTTTTAGTCCTGGTTTTCAGTACACAGTGAACATCGTGTATCAGTTAGTAAGTTTCTGTTCACATACGCACGTTGGTTGGAAAGATATTCACGAATATGAGCTTCAATAACTTATAAGAAATTAAGTACAAATACGAGCAGTGCCTATTTCTTATTGTAGTAGACAATGAGTTTTTTATTCTAAAACAATAGTGACTTTTACTCAGTTGTATCACAAAAATCATTTCAAACATCTTCGTTTGGTTATACTTCAACAAGGAATTTGATAAATGGTTATATTTTCTAGATCAAAGACTTGGCTGACAAGGTAATTTAAATGAAAATGAACCATCTCTGGAAATGCATTAAGCATTTTGACCAAGCAACACACACAAACTAATCATGAGAAATACTCGAAAGCAGAATGTGATGTATAAAAGTTTATATGTGGAATTTGTGGCTAATGTTTTCTCTCTGTAGGCAAAGAACCTAATTGTAGTGAGACAGTTTAGTTTCCTGTAGGTTAAAATGTAAAGTTCTTTTCTAGTTCCAAATTGTTCAATTATTTTAGTTATTTTAGTAGAACAACCTTCTTCATCTCCTTCTTTTTGTTTGCAATCCCTGCAGCCATTGAAACACAGAGCACCAGCTCTGAGGAACTTGTCCCCAGCCCACCATCCCCACCACCCCCTCCTAGGGTGTACAAGCCCTGCTTCGTCTGCCAGGACAAATCCTCTGGATACCACTATGGTGTCAGTGCCTGTGAGGGCTGCAAGGTAGGACTCTTGTACTTTGTCACACAAAGTAATGATCTTTTTTGTTTCTCTGCAATGCTGAGAACAGGGATATTTTTGCTGAAGAGGATTACACACAATTGCCTTTGTTTTTGCCTTTTGAGAACCTTGTGATGGGTTTTTTGTTTCTTAAATAATTGTTAATTTTTAAACCTTTTTTTCCATTGTGGGTGCCATGTTGCCTCGTAAGTAACAGCAAGACTGACAGACAAAGATACAGTGCTATGAAAAAAAGTATTTGCCCCCTTCCTATTTTTTTATTAAAATATTTATTTTCTTTTTTTTTTTTTTTTTTGCACATTTGTCACGTTTCAGATCATCAAACAAAGTTTCATTATAGACAAAGATAACCTGAGTAAATAAAAAATGCAATGATTTATTTTATTAAGTGAAAAAAACTATCCAGGTCTACCTGGCCCTGTGTGAAAAAGCAATGGTCCCTTAAGTGATTGTGCCACTCTTGGCAGCATGAACTGCAATCAAGCATTTGCAGTAACTGGACATTGTTTTAATTCTGCCACATTTGAGGTTTTTCAGTACAACTTGTTTAAGGTCATGTCTAGGCAACTCCAAAGCCTTTAAGAGGTGGATTCGCTGGTGTGATGTGTTCAGATCATGCTCCTGCTGTATAACCCAAGCACGTGTAAGTCTTTGAGGAGTTTCTGGTAGAGAGCAGAATTCATGGTTCCATCACGTATGGCTAGTTGTTTAGGCCCTGTCCCAAATCATCATGCTACCACCACCATGTTTGACTCTTAGTGTAATGTTCTTTTATGATATGATATGGTAGTTTTATAATTGATAGAATGGGATTCAAACTTCCAAAAAGTTACTGTTGTCTTTTCAGTCCACAGACAATTTTCCCAAACGTCTTAGAGATTATCAAGATTTTTTTTTCTTGATTCAAATGTTGGGAAAATGTGCGACAGCAATGGTTTTCACCTTGGAATTCTATCAGTATCATTTTTGCCCAGTCTCTTTCTTCTTGCTGAATCATGAACGATGACCGTGACTGCTTAACTGAGACTGAGGCCCTTGGATGTTGTTTTGGTTCTTTTGTGAGCTCCTGGAGGAGCTGTTGATTTGCTCTTTGAGCTCTTTGTTTTTAGGACAACGAGTCCTGGGAAGATTCAACACTATTCCAAATTTTCTCCATTGTCAGATAATAACTATCGCGATGGTTCACTCGAATCCCCAAATCTTCTAAATGGCTTTCCAAATGTCAGTGACTTTGTTTCTCATCTGTTCTTTAGTTTCTTTAGATCATAGCGTGATGTGTTTTGCTTTTTGTGCTTTTTGAGAGAACCACCTGACTTTGTCAGAATGTATTCCTTGATTCAACAGGTCAGGCCTGGGTGTTTCCAGATTATGTGGTTAATCAAAGTTAATTTGTGATTTAACAAATGTGTGGAAAAAACACAAAACATGTCTTAATTAAGTGGTAAGTTTACCCAATTTTGTTTTGTAATTGTAGTGTATAGATTTTTAGTTTTGTTTATGTTGGTTTTCAGAGCCTTAAACACCATGAAGTAATTTTTTTATATATCTGCAGGAATAAAAAAATGTTAAGTGAGAAAATCTGATTGTTTTCCTAATATGAGTCTACCACTCCTTTATCACACAAGTGTATTCGTGCCCCGTCTCTGTCTGCCACTGTTGAGGTGTTCTACTTTTAGAAACTCCTCCCAACATCGGCCCAGGCAGCAGTTGTCTCTCTTCTGACACTTTCATATCTGTTGCTAGGCAACTGCTCACACCTGCATGCAGATAGACACATATACAAACAATATTCAGTAGGCCTGTGTGGATTTTGGTGTGCTTCTTTAACGTTTCTAATGGATTGATGTACAGTACTGTTAGTAGGAGTAATAGAGTAACAGAGTAATATGATATAATATTTTCTGAGGAATCCACATGTATTTGTTGAAGGTGGGCTGTACTATTTCTTGTCAAGTTCTGCAGTTTTTCTTTCCATGCAGTCCAACTACGTGATGACCTCTCCCCCTCCTGTCTTTGTAACATGTCCTCATCCCAATGTGTAACATACCGACGACTGTGAGAAATCATCGCTGGGAATGATAATTCTCTGGGTCAAACTAAGTGCTGTGTAGGCTCCTATTACATCTATGTCTCATCATAAAGATCTGTCATGACCTCTGACCTTCTTGCTGTGTCCTTGATTTAAGGAAAGCTCACATTAAGTGCGGCATCACACAAGAAGTATGGAAAATAAAAAGAAACAAAAGAAAATGAAATCAGGAATGGAGCATATCCTTTTTCACAGTGTTACTAACTCTGATGTTAAAGTAGTTAAAATCATGGCCGCATGTTTTGGGGGTTTTTTGTATTCTATTTGTTACAATGAATCTTCTGTCTCAGTGACAAAAGCTTTTTTTTCCTGCAGTGCATGGGGCAAGCCCCCTCTTATAGGCTGGTGCAACCAAGCATGCAGTACAGCTGTAGGCTTCAGGCCAACAAAGAAGACGTTTTACTGCTCAGTGAATGTGCCAGTTGGAGCCACAGATACAGTCAAAAGCAGACAGTGAGAGATTCTGTGTGTAGGCCCGGTGGAGAAATGTTTGAGTAAACTTTTAAAAGTCTTCTATGAAATCTGGGAAACAGACACTATCTCTACTTTTAAGATTGGGCTTCAAACTTTCCTTTTTGATAAAGCATATAGTTAGGGCTGGACCAGGTGACCCTGAATCCTCCCTTAGCTATGCTGCAATAGACTTAGGCTGCTGGGCACTTCCCATAATCCACCGAGTATTTCTTCTTCGTACACCTTTTTCATTCACCATGTATTGTGTATACACCATTCTGAATTTATTTACTTGATATTATTAATCTCTGGCCCTCTTCCACAGTGTGTCTTTGGTCTTGTCTTCCTACCCTCACTCCAAATTGGTTGGGCCAGATGGCCACCCATCCCTGAGGCTGGTTCTCCTGGAAATTTCTTCCTGTTAAAAGGGAGTTTTTCCTTCCCATTGTCACCAAGTGCTTGCACAAAGGGAGTCTTTTGACTGTTGGGGTTTCTCTCTATTACTGTAGGGTCTTTACTTTACAATATAAAACCCGCTGAGATTGAAACCCTTGTGATTTGGTGCTATATAAATAAAGTTGAATTGTGTTGAAATTGTCACAACAGCCCTGTGTATGCTCTGCTTCTCCTTTCTCCTTCCAAAGATTACAAAGTATATTTTAGGTGAGGTTGTTTTTGTTAGAATTATTATTATTATTATTATTAGTAGTAGTAGTAGTAGTAGTAGTATTGTTATTACATTCTGTTTTTGATTTTTCTCCTGCTAAATTTCTTACAGTTAAAGTCTAAATTGTGGACATTTCCTTTTTAACCCTTTGTGAAACACTAAAGGTAACAACAGAGTATTAATCCATTTTAGTGTGAATAGCTGGTCCAGGTTACTCTAGCCCATTAAAATGAACAGACCCTGGGGCCTATTGACCAGGCCCCTAACTTTAACCCAGTTATTACCAGGTGCCCCGACCTAGGGGGGAGCTACCGAAACAGGTGTGGGTGATAGATACTGGGCTTGCAAGGCTACTCAGGTTCCCGGCTTTTATTAGAGCAGGCTGGGTAGACACCTGGGAGAGAGAGATCATTAGAACTGGGCGAGTCCCCTCACCAATCCATTGGCTCTATTAACTCTGCATTACCTGCTGGGTAATACTCATAGGGTCAGATTAGGGTTGGTTCAAAAAAAGAGCCGATCCAGACTTCCTGCATTGGGGTGCTTGTCCCACCAGATCAGACACTACATTTATCAATGTTGTCTGTGATCTTCCTCTTTTCCTCTTACCTGGCAGCTCCATATTCAACATCATTTTCTAACACATCCACCGTCCCTTCTCCACACATGTCCAAACCATCTCAGCCATGCAGGAAAAAAATCCAATATTAAAACCTGAAGCAGCTTAGGTCCTCCGGTAAGACAACGTCTTCATTTCACACCTGTTCACTGTTGATGTCATGTATGTGCACCTGTTTCAGTGTTACTCTCAGACTAATGTTGAGAGAAACACATGTAAAAGCATGGCCGAGGGTTGTACTACAAAAGACGTTTGTCACCCAAGCTTCCATTAGCTGGTTCAACACAGACTAAAAGCCGAATATATTGTAATAGGTAGCATTATGGTTATCAGCTTTCACTGTTAACCCAGGCTTTCATCAGGATCACGCGTCTTCAGCACAAAGTTATGTATTGATATGTACTTTTACATGATATGTATTTGTTTTTTGATAGAAACTCTGTATAATGTCATATTTTTGTAGAATGGAGAGAAAAGGTTGTTGGTGCAGGATAGGCTGCACACCCATCTCTAAGGTTTATAGAGATTGGTCAGAAAAGAGAAAAATGTGCAGTGAGTAGCAGTTTTCTGGGCGGAAATGACTTGTGGATGCCAGAGTTCAGAGGGGAATGCACTGTTTATTAAAACAAATGGTTGCAAATGTCCTCGGTGATATTGGTAGCATGAGATGGTACAAGCAGTCCATTAAAGTCACGCATGTAGTCCAGTTCAATCAGGAAGTCCATAGCTACAGTTGCAAGGTTTGCTGTGACTCTAAGCACAGTGTGGTAGAAACACTAGGAGGCAACTACACAAGGAGAACAGGAAGAACAGGGCAGGAACAATCTTCAATCTTCTGAAATCTGTCTAGATTTTTAATCATACTGATTATTTTGTAGTTTATGTAACTACAAGTTATAGTTTGAGAATATTTCTAATAACAGGTGTCAGTTAATTCGCTGTTAAAACTTTTACACTACATTTTAACACCAGACCAATGAACATGAGTGGGAAAACAACATTAATAGATGGTGGTTGTCCTTTTTGCAGTGTTTGATTCTGTTATAACTGAGTCAGTGTGTTGCTCTGTCTTGGCAGGGCTACTGTGTTAGCAGAGCTGATTTGAATTGTTAAAATCGGGTGCAGGCATATGGGCTTCCAGAAGCACATGCATATGCAAAAGATGACAGTGTCTTCTGCATTGACCCAAAGTCACATTCAGTCACTCCTTACACTCCCTGCTGAGAAGGGACATGTCCTTCTGAAACTGAAGGTGAAATATCTACAACTTTCCAAGAGTGTTAAACTGCCGACTGTCAGTTTTCCTTTAGGTGCAAACCCTTCTGTTTAGAAATGTGAGTCGTTTTATTTATAATCAAGTACCACGTCCTTTTCATGGAACAAGAATCTTTAAGGGATGGTCACAAAAAAGGAAACAGGTGCAACACATGTTGTAATTACCGTGTCACATAGGTTATACTTATATAAAGAAAATATTTAGAGTTTTTAAAAGTAGAATGGGAGGCAGAGCTTTAAGCTATCAGCCCCCTCTGCTATAGAGCAATCTCCTAGTTTAGATTTGGGAGAAAGACACCCTCTCTACTTTTAAGGCATTAAACCTTCAGGTGACCCTGAACCATCCCTTAGTGGTGGGTGCTTTTATTCTGTCTCTATTTAATATGTTTAACTTTTTATATTTTCATACAGTGTTGAGTTAGCAAAATGTTGTTCTTTGTACACTCAGTGTAGTAAGACAGTTCTTCCACCCTTTTCCTACTCGGTTTTCCCTAACCTTCCTTGGAATGCTTTTGAAGTTCTGCCTGAGGTGGGAGTTAAAGATCTCACGAACTGGGGCCTCTGTCAGGCGCTCTCAGCACACGTTCACAATACATTTACTGAAGGTTTGCCAGGTCTGTCCGGCATTCTCTGCTGCCACCTGATCCAACTTATCACCAGGTGGTGATCAGGTGATAGCTCGGCTCGTCTCTTCACCTGAGTGTCCAGAACATACGGCTGCAGATCAGATGAAACAATTACACAATTGTGGACCTGGGTGTCCTGGTGGCACATGCATTTATGGAGAGTCTCATGATTTAACATAGTCTTCATTGTAGATATTAGTTCAAATGTTATTAATATTAATAATATATAGTTATTACTATTAGTTTAAATGTCAAATATGTATTTTTCATTAAATGTTATCTTGACTTTCTTTGTATTAATTGTAGGAATCAAAGCCTAGATAGATAAATCCTAAGACACAAATATGACCAGCTACCACAACAGTTAAATCAGACCGTATGTATTCTCAGTTCACCATAAAGAAAGATGGGTTGAACTTGTAAATGCGTCATGAGTGCTGACAGGTGTTTGGGGATGAAGACAAAACTTTGAGTCGTTACACTGCTCACCCCCTCCCTTCTATTTGTTGGGGTCTGGAGCGTCGACACAATAGGATTAGTTTGATGGAACTGGTTTGACAAGCGAGAGACCTTAACCTCGTCTCTTTGTGAACTCTCTCTGCTCTGTGTTTCACCTTCAAATCCACAGAAGGGGAAGAACCTCACCCACAGCTATGTTAGATTTTTAGGTTGAAAGTTAGGACTCAGCTTACTATTGATTTTACTGGATGTATGCTGACTGACATGCCAGCGTGGCAAAGACCAGGAAATCCTCCAGGCTGACACCTAAATCGTCTTCTTTCGTAAGTATAACAGGTGTTCACATTCATCCGTCCATCCATACTCTTCCGCTTATCCTTATCAGGGCGTCAGGTATGAGCTGGGATGATCAAACCCAATCTATCTTTTAATTTCTTTACGTGGTCTTCAAGAATGTTTCTTCAGTCTTTATGGAGGACACTCCAGAGGTCGTCTTTGGATGCTGAAAGACAGACACACAGAGAATTTCAGCAGGTTTTACAGATAGCTGTACTTACAGATGGTGCACCTTTCTCCTCACCTCCCTAAAAGCTATTAATGAAGAACCAAACATTTCTAATTTTATCACTCCATCAAAACTTTTGCCACTGATTTTCAATACAGTTCGAATCTATTTTGGCATACCTCGGCCTTTTTCTCCTATTTTCCTTCCAATGGCTTCTTGACAGCCACCTTTCCACTGCTGCTGATGCCATGGCAAACAATGGGAGATGCATTTCCCAGGTCTTGTGATGGGTCGATGCTGCATTTTTTCCTACTTCTTGAAGACATGATTTTCAAATGCTACTTATCTGCGTTAGAGTTTTTTCTAGGCATTCTGTTGTCTTCCCCTTTTCCAGTTTCCTCAATTTTCTTTAAGACACACTTCATGCCATGCTAATATATGGCAAGTTTTTGGCTAATATCTCTTTTGGACATATCTTGTTAGCGCAAAAATACAATTGTATTCCAATTAAACTGTCTTATCTTTGGGATTTTCATACATTCAACTAAAGAAATGGGAACAAAATATATGTTTTTGCAACAACAAGTTGTTTTTTTCTGCCATTAAGTCAGGTGTGTTCCTTTATTCTTAAATAATTCATATGTCAGTGTTCAGTGGTTCAACAAATGGTCAGGTAAACACTGGACTGAAAATAAATGAAAAAGAAGTCAAAGTTCAAAGAAAAACTTGTAGAATTATTGCCCGAGACCACTGTTGCACAGTACTATGAAATACATTTATTTGTGTTGTAAATGTATATCTGAGGTACTGTGTGTGGCACAAAACCCTACTCTTTTCAGAGGGTGTTTTGCATGTTGGGGTGACTGTAGCTCAGGAAGTACAGTAGTTTATCTAAGACTGGTGCTTTGAACCCTGGCTGCTCCGTGCCCAGAGTATCCTTGGCCAAGATACTGAATCCCAAGCTGCTCTCCGATTCGTTCACTGGAGTTTAAATGTCAGATAGGCAACACCTAGGTGCAAAATAAGTGTTTGTGTCAATGGGTGAATGAAGCATGTTGTGTAAGTGCTTTGAGGAGAAAAGTGCTTTAGAATAACTAATCCATATTTGTGGTTTTAGATATCCTGCTGACTAACAAACACATAAACAGGAGTGATGGATGGATGGATACATGTATATAAATGTGGTAACAATCCTGCATCTGTGTATTTCTGTACTGATTTCAAATCGACACTCTTAAATCTGCTTATTAGTTAACTGTACACTGCTGATCAGTTGTATTTGCTTTGGGGTTAATGAAAATAACAGGTGCACGAGGGGAACAACACTGAGACAAACAGGAATGGCTTTACAGCTGGAGACCACTGACACACTTTCCTTTTCTGTCTGTTTTTTTCACTAGCTTTGCATTTGGTCAACGTCAGGGTCACTACTAGTAGCTTGAGGTGATGGAATAACCACCAGTAAGCCACTTGTGTAAATGTCTCTGACCAAGCAATCAGAAATATACTTCATGAGCGTGGCTGAGGGCCTGACATCCTCTAGTGGGTCCTGTGCTTATTATCTGGCACCGTAGGGCCCGATTGGCATTTGCCATAAAGCACCAGGTCCAACAGCGGCTGAGTACACATGGCAGACGTGAAAGGGTTATGTTACCTGTAACATCGTTCGCAGTGATTGGTTTGGTAGCGGGTTAGTGATGGTCTGGGGAGGCATATCCATGGAGGAAAACAAAGACCTCTACAGGCTAGGCAACAGGACCCTGACTGCCCACTGCTTCACTGAGTGAATGGGTCAAATGCAGAGAGAGTAATTTCCCCACAGGGATCAATAAAATATACATTATTATTATAATCTTTGACCCACTGTCGGACCTTACACCGGCGGGTTCCTTATGTGGCTAGAGTATGCAGGCACTTCCTGGAGGTGGAAGGATATTTGACCCACACTTGCCTGACCTAAATCCAATAGAACACCTCTGGGACATCATGTTTTAGTCCAACTGACGCTGCCAGGAGCTCAGTGATATCCTGGCCCAGATGTGTGTGTGTGTGTGGGGGGGGGGGATCCCCCACGACAACATCTGTCGTCTCATCAGACGACAGATGTCGTCTGATATTGCAAAATGGACTAGCCTGCTGCATCACTTTTTCACTTTGATTGGTGAGGTGTCTTTGAATTCATCAGACACTTGGGATCCAATGTGTTCTGAAGTGGTCCTTTCTTATTATGACTGCTCTGCACTGCAGCCTCTTCTTCCAATTTCCTCTTTATATCATTATTTACTCTCTGCAGTCAGCTTCTGTCGCAGAATGAAGATGAAGAGGTCAGTTGTGTCAATAGTTTACTGCAGAGCCAAAAGAGGACATGAATCTGCTCGGGCCTTTCTCTGCCTGTCACCATAATCTCTCTCTTACAGTCTCTCTCACTCTGTGCTAACACACACTCCATAATGTGATTTGTCAAAGTTGTATAACATACAATAAGCCCAGGCAGTAATAGAGAGGAAGAAATAAAATGGAGAAGGTCAAAATGTCAGAGCTGTGACAGGAAATAGATGCAGTGGTGTGAAGAAATGTTTGTCCCTTTTTTCGTCACACATAATATTTTAGATCATCAAACAAATGTAAATATTAGACAAACACAAGTAAACACAAAATGCAGTTTATAAAAGAAGGTGTTTATTGTTAAGGGGGAAAAAAACCCAAATCTGACCTCAAACATTTAAGTGTAATAAACGTGCAAAGAAATAGGACATCAGTGTGCAGCTCACTTCTTGTCTGCTCGATCTCTGGCATTGTGTGAATACACACACAGGCTGAGACATTTATTCTGGTAACAACATAATGACATCAGGTCAGCTTCACAGCTAACAAGTTCTATAAAACAAAGAAAGAAACAGCAATCCTATGTATATGTCACCAGTTTACAACAGCAAATACAATGTGAAAGAAATGAACTGCTGCTGGTAACATATTTATAACAGGATAAATCAGTAAAATAATAAAGTATGCATGGACATGATCTAAAGTGAAGTTTTTTTAGGTATTCCAACTTTCTCCCATAGTACAAAGACATGCATGTTGGGTTAATTGGTGATTATGGCCATTGGTGGGTATGTGAGCTGGATAAAGTGGTTATAGATAGTATGTAGAATATTCTGTGTGTATTTATGTGTGAATATGGGTCCTTCTCTCAGTGACCAGTAAGAATGAAAAATATATAAAATGCAGGTCCGTTTCTAATTCCTTTTTAGTGGGGAGCACAATAATGATGCATCCATCATCCATCCATTCTCTTATAATAAATACTTGTATCACTTCTATAGGATTCTGAATATTAATACAGAAGCTAACTGATTTCAAGATGTAATTGCATCCTTATCAGAAAATTAAATCAAATTTACAGCGTGTAGTCTTTCAAAATTACCTGCGCTTTGGTTTGCAAACAACATCTGTCAAGAAAAGAACCTAAACCATTTGATTGTATTTACATTTCATATTCAAATATATTTTTAAAGTAAACATTTTTTATAAATGAATTAATACAGCATTTTATATAATTTCATTTTAAATATGAAAAATATTATGATAGCCTTGAAATGGTATGGTCTAGTACACCTCGTTTCTTTGTGTTTCTCTGTGTAAAACAAACGATGCTGGAGCTGCTGCAAAGTTTCACATGATGCTTCACATCAGAGTTTGTTGATGAGGCCGTTGGCTGGATGATTCCTGCTAACTTTGTCCAAGTAAAGGTTTTAACGGTGATTAAACCCACAGACCTTCAGTTAATACATATGATTACAATAGTACATATGAATACATTAGATTCATATGTATAGGAGTGTAGAGGATCCTCTTTCACAGCATCTTTGATATTACTTGGATATTAAGTGGTTATTACTTTGGTAATTGCATAGTGATAACTTTACCACATTATTACGCTCCTGTTTTCCCCTTGTTACTGTGCTATTACTCCTTTATTACTGAGCAGTAATAGAAAGTGCTACCATAATGTCGATATTTGCTAAAGTTACATATGTCCTGGTGTCACATAATTGAGTTTGGTCATTATTTTGCGTTCATATAAATACTAATGTGGCAGAATGTTAAAGCTACGATAGTCAATAATTTTCATACTAAAATACTAAAATGTCTCAAATAAGTCTATTGAGCTCAGACAGGAATTAGATCTTTGGTTGCTTTGGTTAGTGTACACTTTGTGGGTAGATTCTCATTAGGAGAGATATTTTTATATATATATAAATTAATAACTAAAAGAACAAAATAAAATAAAAACTATCCTGTTCTTTACCTAACTAGAAGCGAATGGCAAACAACGCTAAGAAATAAAATAAAAAACATATTTTTTGAAAATACATAGATTAGTTGGGTAGATGAATCTGAAAGTCTATAAGATGTTTTATCAAAGTGGTAGGTGTGTAGAGGCATAATCTAAATTATTATCAGTTAGAATTACCTAGTAAGAAAAATTTAAATCTGTCACCACAACAAAAGTACCAAAAAGATTTGGCCTGTTATTTTAAAGAAGTACGTTGGACAGGTCGGCAATAGCTTTGAACACAAATAATCTAATCTAGTTTGAGTCTATGCAGAGTGTGTTTGTGTGTAACTGAGCACAGCTGAGAGTGAGGTAGCCTAAAGATGGCTTCTGATCACTATTAGGGCCCTCGGCAGGTCTAGGCCGAAAGACAAGCCCAGAATGGCGAGAACAGTGGGGCCACAGTGGGATGTCTGTGGGACCGGGTGATCTGAAACCTCTTTATTCTCTCTGTTGTCTTTTGATAGCTCACGCTTAGTCTCTGGTTCTCTGTTGCAGCTATTCAAAGCAGGCTGGGTGAGTCACACGGGTCCTCTGCCGAGGACTCCAATTAACTTTCTCTCCTTTTTCCTTCCTGCTCCTGTTCCCGTTGTATTTCTTGCTCTTTCTTTGATTTTTCCCTTATTCGGTTTCCTGTCTCTACTGTACCTCCTGGTCTAATTACAGTTTTTGGATGCTCAGGTGGATAAATATGCTCTGATTGGGTTGGCAGGTGTGGTGTGGAGATAAATAAAAGAGCAGAGGCGGTGCTCTTTTTCTGTGTTAGTTGGTGACTGGTGATCTGTCTGTGCCTTATCTGTTTAAGTTTCGTGTTTTCCACACTAACAATGCAGGTCTTTGTGCTTGTGTACCTTTTCTGTCCTCTTTTTTTGTATTTTCAGTTGATATGGCTGATGAACCATCAACATTTCAGCCCCTATTTGTGTTTACAAAAAAGCTTTTAGCTTCTACAAACCCCAAAGTGCAAAAAGACAATGACTTTGATGCACTGTTCTTGTAATGTCAGGTTAATTTTACAGTGGCGGTATGAATTGTTGTATGTAACTGATTTGAAATCCAGCCAAGGTTTACCTTGACTTCTGCCCAGTGGTAGCTGGGACAGGCTCTACAGAGTTATGATTATATCATTATAATATGATTATAATATGCCCATAACTTTTGGCAGTTAGTTTGGAAGGGAATTAATTAAACTACACATTCTCAAAGCTGCAACAGTTCAAGGACCCAGTGGTTGGTGAACCCAGATGGTGTGTGTTCAGTAGAGTCTCAATATGGACCTTATGTGATCGTAAGCCTTAGATAGGCAACAACGTTTTGCATAATAGCTTTAAAGACATGAATAAAAACAAATTGCAGACTCAAATTTAGTTGAGGCTCTTCATTTTTGACCAAACGTTGACCCCAAGTTAAAAACGACCACAGAAAGAACTCAAAGTGTCTAAAAGAAAACAGCTACAAAAAGGTGACAATGCACTCTCTAGACAAACATGAGAAAAATGCAAAAACAGCCACAGAGAAACGTAACATAATTTCTTGTCTTCTTACTTTGAGTCAGCCAAAGTCCCTCCCTAAAATCAGTGATGTGTGTCACCCCTACACACACACAGACACACACAAACCTCCCCTCTTCCCTCTCTACATGCTACATCTCCTCATTTTTCAGGAACCCCCTGGGTCTCCAATCCCCTCACGTTTTCTGATAGCTGTAAGATGCTGACACGATTAAACATGAATCCTAATACTCTGCTGTGCCTCTAATCCCAACAACCCACCCCCACTTATCCCTACCTCTTGGCTGTACTGGATGCTCAAGCAACACAAAACACCATGGCCCAGTGAGGCAAGTGAGATAAACAGCCAGCTGAAGGTAGAACCAGTAAAAAAAAGAACAAAAAAGGGAGAGTAAAAGATAAAGCAAGAGTAAATGAGAGGTTGCGCATGAGTGAGAGAAGGGAGAAGGGGTAGGCCAGGTGAGCAAGGGTTGGATTCTATCTAAATATTTAATGGGCAGCACTTTCGTTTTTTAATCTGTAAATGAGAAGGCCTGAGATGTTGAGACCATGGCTGTGACACCCTATCCCTGGCCCATTAAAATAACAAGATGCTCGATACTGATCTTGGTTAAGGTGCACTATATCAGTCCAGGGGGAAGTGGCCTTGTCTCCCAGGTGGCTGGGTCTCTGTCCCTTGTACTCAAAATTATTCATCTCTACATGGCCTTATCTACCAAATAAAGAGAGCTCTGCTGTGAAGAGGGCCGTTATTGGCATTGCAAACACATTTACCTTTGGAGTGAGTGTTATTTATATCTGTTCAATCAAGCTTAAGGTGCAAGTTATGACATTAGAGCTAAGCTGTTTTTTACACAATAGAATTTTATGTTGCGAAGAAGCCGCTGTTATTTTTTTGATTTATGGTTATTTCTGACACTTTGTGGATTCCTTTGGGTCAGTTTGGATCTTTCTGTGGTAACTTTGCATTTTGTGGAGATACTTTTGTGTGCTTTTGCAGCTATTTCTGTTCATTTTATGTTATTTGTTCTGGTTTCCTTGTATCCCCTTGTGGTAATAATACAGTTATTGTGGGGGGGGGTTAAACTCTCTTTGTGTTAATTTTTCACTTTTAAAGTTGTTTTATGCCTTTTTGTGGTTGTTTTCATATGTTATAGTGCTCCTTTGGTGTATGTTTTTACAAAATTTCTATAGATGCGAACATGGCCATGGAATTTTTGAATTGTAAAAGTCTTTTACAGTCTGCTGCACACGTTTCGGTGGTGCATGCAAAAAAAGATTTAATCGCACTTTGCATTCCAAGAAAAGGGGAACATTTGTCAATGCACGATTTTTTGGTATACTGATTACACTGATGCGCACATCAGAGCTACAAAGAATCATAAGAAAGCGTGTTGCTTGGACTCATCGGAGGCAAATTTCATTTCAAAAGACTACCCAACAGAAGCCTTGATAAAAGCGTGGTTTGCATACCACCGAAGCATTTCAACCTTACGGTAACATCTAAATGTAAAACATGTTGCATGTGAGCACAGAAACTGTGGGAGCTGTTAGCGCTAGCAGTCCCAGTTCGGCAGCCCAAACTTGATGAAATGACTGGCTTCATGACCAAAATTATTAAGTCAACATCAGACAAACTTACAAATTCTCTTGCAAAATGGATTTCTCTGGACTGTAGACCACTATCAGTGGTAGAAGATAGGGGGTTAGAAAATGTGCTACAGTTAGCGTCAGGTGATCCAACTTTCTTCAACTGCTGTGCAGAAAGCCTATTTCAAATATAATTCAACAGCTTTATGACACTGAAAAGAAAGCAAAATGAGATGCATTACAGACAACCCTGCTAATATGGAGGAACTACACCAAGAGCAAACAAGACTGGGGCAACACAAAGAGCCACTCATACAGGATGTTTCCACACAGTGGAATTCAGCACGGGATATGGTTTCTCTCTACTAAAGAATCAAGAGGCTGTTTTTGCTGCTTTAGACAAATAAAAGCACAAGCTAGTCATTTTAACTCCATCACAGCTGGTAAAACTTCAAAAGCTGGCAACTGTTCCTGAGCCATGCAGTTAAATTAAACTTTTTTTTTTAACTTTTTAAACTTATTGTTACTGTAACAGCCCTACAGAGCAGAATCCACCATCAGTGAGACAGACTGCCTGCTGCTGTGGTGGTCCAGTCGAGCAGCGACCCACCCACAGCTGTCTGTCCTGGCCTGCAAGTACCTGATTAGTCCTGCCACTTTCCAATGTGAGAGACTGTTCTCACTTGCATGTCACATAGTAACATAAAAGAGAGCTGCCTTGAGCTCTGAAAATGTGAACAGGCTAGTTTGTCTAAATAACTGGCTGAAAGAGACGGACAGTAAATAAGCATGGAGGTATTGTGAGTCCAATGGGTTTGTTATCTTTTGCACTAAAATGTTCGATGATCACACTGTTTTAGTCTAATGTGTAAAATAATTTTGGCTAAGGTTACTTTAAAGGTGAAGCTGGTCAAATAACCTTTTATGTTTCTGCCTTGTTTTTTTAAGAAGAAACACTGCACTTTATGTTGAAATTTTCATTATTACTTTTATTTAAAGACAATACCATTTTGAAAATGTACTTCAAGTACTTAAAATAGCACTTTATCTTTAAGTCTACCCAGCGATCTGCGTTAACTATATACATATATATATATGTGTACATATATATATGTATATATATATATATATATATATATATATATATATATATATATATATATATATACATACACACATGCTGGATAGCATAGTGGTAAGACTACATGGCTTTGGAGCAGGAGAATTAAGGTCTGCAACAGGTGTTGAGGAACCAGGGCACCCTGATGAGAAGTGGGCTACTGGAATAAGGCGGCATTGGTAGGCGAGAGATGAAAATAGGGCGGTGTTGGAACGCTACTACGCAAATAACCCCAGCGGAAGGGGTTACATGAATATCTTCGATACCCAACATCCAGACTGACAGCTCAGTGTTCCAACATTCGGAAAAAGGGACTGCTCTCACAGCTAGAGATTGACAAGGTACAACACACATGCTACGGCAAGGGGGAGCCAGGACAACAAGTCGGGGAGGAGATATCATCAACACCCCCCCGAGATTGGGTACCAAGCCCCAAGTGCGATGGAAGAAGGATTGTTGAGTGCGAGAGGAAATGACCTAAAAGATAGGATCATGGCGAAGCTTGAAACTTGGAGCTTCCGTAGCCTGTTACCACAACGTGAAGTACCCTCACAAGATCTACTAGATGATGTGAAAGCAGCACTATGGACAATA
This sequence comes from Pelmatolapia mariae, assembly GCF_036321145.2. Classification (NCBI taxonomy): domain Eukaryota; kingdom Metazoa; phylum Chordata; class Actinopteri; order Cichliformes; family Cichlidae; genus Pelmatolapia; species Pelmatolapia mariae. The sequence continues at coordinate 34,457,953 of NC_086245.2, read as the reverse complement.
ACCACCACCACCATTACCTAGACTAACAAGCTGATCTATACCACGGCAGCAATGATCAGTGAGATCCTGGGCTTCAGGTTGAACAGCCACAAGGAGCAGAACACTCGATGGAGAAGGAGACTAGAGGCTAAGATCAAGGTAGCACAGAGGGAGATTAGCCAGCTTTTGGAGCTGCAGAAAGGTGCAACAAAGAAGATGACTAAGAAGTATAGCAAGCTGTCTTTACCCGGGGCCTTGGAAACTGCCAAGCAAAGACTCACAGCTTTGGCCAGCCACTTGAAGAGGTACACTAGAGAGATCGAAGGCAGGAGAATAAACCAGCTGTTCTCCACAGAACCAGCCAAGGTGTACTCTCAGTGGCAGGGGAACAATATGAGAACAGCATCACCAAGGCTGGAGACGGAGCAATACTGGAAGAGCATATGAGAGAATGATGCAACCCATAACACAGAAAGGCACAGAAAGGAAATGGCAAGTATACCAGAGGCACAAAAACTAGCTACTGGTAGACAGAGCAGTCAGCCGAGACTGCAAGACTAGGCTGACCAACCTGTGCACTGGCTGGATTGATTACCTACCAACCTAGATTTCGGCTTAAGACCAGAGGTGACCGCGCATTCTCCTCTGTTGCACCCTACATCTGGAATAATCTCCCTCAAGCTATTCGCGCGTCTGATTGAATTCAATTTTTAAAATTATCAATATCAACACTTCACTGAGTTCTTTTGATTCCTCAGAGGCATCCGATGGAAGACAAAACACTACTCAGTAGACCATTTAACACTTTATTTCACTTTCACAATACTTCTAGAAGGGAGATGCGTCCTGCAAGACTGTCAGGCAGTGATCAGCTGATCACGGGGTCGGCCTTAAAAGAGAGACACCACCCACCTGTTCTCCGCTCAGACATCAATCTCTTCATGTCAGGAGCTCGGAATCCTTGCCGACGTCAGTCTTCGCCTGCTTCAGCAACCGTGAGTGTTTTCTCTCTTGACTCTTCAGCTCATCCCGGCTCAGTTCGCTCTCCGTCTGTAACGTCGGTTCCGAAGCCGTGCTCTGTGCACCGATCGTTACTAGAGTAACTGCGTGCCTGTCCCAACCCATCGCTAGCCTTCGCCGCGTTTGGGTCTAGCCAGCACGCCACACGGGCACGCCGAATTGCTGTGTTTAATTCGCGCGTTACCCCCGATCGTGACAGGATGTCTGAGCCCGTCATAGACCCAGCGGAATTCGAACGGCTGAAAGCCGAAGTGATATACCTTCGCGGCGTGGTGGATCGGTTGAGCACAAAAGTGGAATCTCTCACCGGAACTGTCCTCCAACTTTCCACTTCCGTCACCGCGCTGCAACGTCAGCCAATGCCGGTGAGCGCGGAACCCCGGATCAAACTACCAGATAAGTGGAACGGAGTTGATGGCCGACCTGATGGCTTGCTTGCCACTCTAGACATGCTGTTTGAATGTCAGCCCCCTAAATACGCCACCGCCCGCGCAAAAGTAGCAATGTTAACCTCCCTCTTGTCTGGCCAGGCCCAGGAATGGGCTGGGGCTCTCTACAACAATAAATCCGCAGCTTGCAATGACTACGCCCTGTTCGTGGAGGAATTAAAGAAGACATTTGTTCCCCCGAGCAGTGAAGTGGAAGTGGAGTCACAGCTGCTTCATTTACGCCAGGGCAACCGACCAGTCTGTCACTTTGCTTCACAATTCCGTACCCTGGCCGCCAAGCTAAATTGGGGAGACGCTTCTCTACGATCCATCGTTTTGGAGGGGCTGGCTGATTACATCCAAGATGAGATGACCGGTCGTGAGGCCCCCAAAACTCTGGATGAGGCCGTGGACCTCGCCCTGAAGATCGACCAACGAGTGATGTCGCGGCCTCGCCACACCCCTCGGGCCTTTAAACCCTCCCAGCCTCTGAGGGCCACGTCTTCGCAGTCTCCTCCCCCCTCTGCAGGAGCAGCCGCTAGCCCAAGCAGCACGTCCAGCGGGGAGCCCATGCAGCTGGGTAGACTGTCTAAAGAGGAGAGAGAAAGACGCTGGCGTGAGGGTCTCTGTGCCTATTGTGGATCAGCTCGACACCGTCGTCCCCAGTGCCCGCTGCGCCCGGGAAACGACGACGCCAGGTAGACTGCGGGGGAGTCCCACCTGGCCCGTCCCTTTCCTCTGACCCCTCTCGTTTTCTGTTACCAGTAATATTCCACCTGAAGCACCAGCAGTTCTCATCTAAAGCTCTCCTGGACACCGGAGCAGCCGAGAACTTCATCGACCAGAAACTAGCCTCTCGACTTCGCATTCCGTTAACCCCTGTTGATCGATTCCTCCCGGTGACCTCCGTGGATGGGCAACCCCTCCAACCCTACCCGATCCAGTTCCAGACCCGGCCGGTCCACATGTCTATCGGGGATCATCAGGAGGAGATCCGGTTTCTAGTGGTCTCGGCCACCTCCCCTCTCATCCTAGGATACCCCTGGTTCCGTCACCGTGACCCCCACATCTCCTGGTCGTCCTGCCAGATTCTTGATTGGGGTCCCCAATGTCCACACCACTGCCTTTTCTCTCGGACCAAAGTGAACTCCAAGTCGGAAGAGGCCTCTCCCCCGAAACCCATTGATCTGGATAAGATCCCTCCGGCCTACCACGACCTATCTGAAGTCTTTAGTAAGAGGCGAGCCTCCATTCTACCTCCTCATCGTTCCTACGACATGGCCATTGAGCTCCTCCCGGGAGCGGTGCCCCCTCGCGGTCGCCTGTTCTCTCTGTCTCCTGAAGAGACTAAGGCCATGGAGGAGTATGTTGCTGAGGCCCTCCAACAGGGCTTCATTCGCCCTTCCACCTCTCCTGCTGCTGCTGGATTCTTCTTTGTCAAGAAGAAAGACGGCGGGCTCCGCCCCTGTGTTGATTATCAGGGCCTGAATAAAGTCACTATCAAGAACCGCCATCCTCTTCCCCTGCTATCCACTGCACTCGACTCCCTCTCCCAGGCCTGCATCTTCACCAAATTGGACCTACGCAGCGCCTACAACTTGGTGCGCATCAGGGAAGGGGACGAATGGAAGACGGCCTTCATCACCCCTAACGGGCACTGGGAGTACCTCGTGATGCCCTTCGGCCTCTGCAACAGCCCTGCTGTCTTCCAACATCTGATCAACGATGTCTTGCGTGATATGCTAGGCCGGTGGGTGTTTGCTTATCTGGACGACATCCTGATCTACTCCCGCACCGAAGTGGGCCATATTCGCCATGTGAGGGCCGTGCTGAACAGGCTGCTCGAGTACCAGCTGTTCTGCAAACTGGAGAAGTGCGCTTTCCATCAGCGGTCCACCACCTTCCTCGGCTTCACTATCTCCTCCGACGGCCTGACCATGGACCCGCAGAAGGTCCGAGCCGTGACCCATTGGCCTCAGCCCTCCAGCCTTAAGCAGCTTCAGAGCTTCCTGGGCTTTGCCAATTTCTATCGGCGCTTTATCCGAAATTTCAGCACCATCGTCGCCCCGCCGACATCTCTCACTAAACCAGCTGACCTGCCTAAACCCTTCTGCCTCTCCCCGAGCGCAAGACAGGCATTCCGGGACCTTATTCACCGGTTCACCACGGCCCCCATCCTACTCCACCCTGATCCTGCCAGAGCTTTTGTGGTGGAGGTGGATGCCTCTGATGTCTGCGCCGGCGCCATCCTTTCCCAACATGGCCCAGATGGGAAACTTCACCCATGCTGCTATTTCTCCAGGAAATTTTCTCCCACGCAGCAACGGTACGGTGTCGGGGACCGCGAACTCCTGGCCATCAAGTGGGCCTTAGAAGAGTGGCGGCATTGGCTTCTGGGAGTGAAGAACCCATTCCTGATCTTGACTGATCATCAGAACCTGATCCATATTTGAACGGCCAAGCAGCTCAACGCAAGGCAGGCTCGTTGGGCCCTATTCTTTGAGTCTTACAATTTCCACCTCACCTACCGTCCTGGTTCCAAGAACGCCAAGGCGGACGCCCTTTCCAGACAGTTTGCCTAGGACGGTCTTACATCGGACCCTGGACCCATCCTTTTTTTTTTTCTTTTTTTTTTTTTTTTTGCCTGTCCCGTTTGGATCTTTTGCCATTAGAATTATTGTCTAAAGGCGAAGAAAGATGCCCAACGGATTTACTTTACCAAATGGACCATCCCAGCCTTGCCGTAATGGTCTATTTGATTCATCTTTAATTGTTTATTTTATTTTTACTTGTTGTATGCGGGACAGACTTTACTGGGGGAAAGAAAGGGGAGAAAGAAAGAGGGAAAGAAAAACAGCTGGGAAGAAGGACGGGGAAAAAGGGCAAAAAAACAAAAACCAACAGAATAAGCAGACAAAAAAAATACATATTGACCACCTGGATCACCTGTTGAGAAAGAAAAAAGAAAACAAGCAGAAGAAAACAAGAGTAATAGAATAAACAACATCACAATGATATATGGGAATATGGCAGTAAATATTAAATGTTAAACATTGTTGTGCAGCACGTAAGATTGACAGCGCACAGGGTGCTTTGAGGTAGGAGCCAAAAAGGGTGTAGTTTGTGTGTGTGATCACCCGTGTGTACACCTGTGGACATGGACGCGCTTGATTTTTTTAAAAGGTTCCTTCATGTAATGATCTGCTAGAGGGTGGGGGGGGGGGGGGGGGGGGGGGCACTGCCCCGTCCTCCAGGGCATGAAGCAGGTGTGGAGGAGATCAAAACTCCAGACATCCAGAGGCCCCCAGAACACAAAAGACCAAGGAAGACCAACAGAGGGGCAGCCGCGCCACTGTCCCAGAAAGAGCTGAGGAGAGTCCCAGATGAGGGGTCACTCAGCAGCCGCGGAGCAGAGGCCAGGGGGGGTTGCAGTGACGTGCCCGTGAGCTCCGCCGGCAGCCGGCTGCGCCAGAGTGACCGGGCCCCGGGCCGAGAGGCCGAGGGCACCCCACCTCCGAAGTGGCCCGAGCGAGCCCCAGGCTCCAGGCCCCGATAAGCAGCCGCCAAGGAGTGAGCCGGTGTGTATCCGGACGCCCACCCCCGGACACAAAGAACCACCAACGCACCGATGTCTGGGGGCGTCCGCCACCGGCAGGGGAAGTGGTGGGGGGAGATAGGCCTCCAAACCTTGGAGGACCTGAGATGTCCCCAGAGAGGTGGCATCTGATACCCAACCTGACATATAGACACAGACATACAGGCACACACAGATACAAACATCCATTCCCACCCTCATGCTCTCATAAGCAATTACTCCACACTCAACCAACGTGGAGACAGACATAAAGAGACGCTGTACACACAATCACACTCCCCAAGCGTACTCTAAGAACCGGGTCTAGGTACCCTTGCCCCTGGAGGGGGAAACTGCACCCAGACCCAGGTGGTGTTACCCTTTTCCCTGCGGTGGAGAGAAGCAGACCGCCCCGACTCCGCAGCAGCAGGGAGGCCCCACATTCCAGACCCCAGTCGGACGGCCAACTCCTCCTCCTAGCCCCCCCGCTCCAGCAGGCCGCAGAGAACGGGGGTGTGAGAAGACTCCAAACCTCCCTCCGCCCGCTCATATGTAGTGTTGATGTATGTGTGTTCTAAGGTGCATTTAAAACCCAGGAGGGCATGGAGCTACCTGCCAGAGCAGCAGGTAAGCGCATAGCCCCTCCTGCTAGCCCTCAATGTCTACGTGTATTTAAAATTGAGAGGTGGGCAACGACGCCAGGGGTGAGGTTGTACACCCTGATGGTAATTTGGATTCCGTGTAGCGTGCCCACCCCCAAGATCCTATATATATGTGTCATGAGAGTGTGAGTAATGTGAATGTCTAAGTTGTGAGATAAAATTGAGGCACAGGCAGCCAGAAGGGGACAGAGGGGGGGGATGCCTCCTCTGCACCCTGGTGACACACCCCTACCCCAAGGCCCTGCATGTGTGGGTGATTGTGGTGGAGCGGGAAGAGGGAGGCAGCTGGAGATGGGGAGGGAAGGAAGGGAGGGGCAAGTGACCCCTCCCTGGGGCCAGCTCCCCCGCTGACCCCAGTAGACACCCCCATACTCCGCAACCCGCCAGGGAAAGGGGGCCCAGGCCCATCCGGACCGGGGCCCAGTGCAGCAGCGCCGCCCGGCCCCACAGAGCCCGGGACAGTCCACCTGACCCCACCACAGAGAAAACTGCACCCACCCCTGGACCCATCCTACCTGCCCATCGGTTTGCTGCTCCCCTTCGGTGGCCCCTGGAGGACTCCATCCGGGACGCCCTGGTCGCCGAACCAGCTCCGCCTGACGCCCCTGCTGGGAGGCTCTATGTGCCCTCCCGGTGCCGTCAGGAGGCCTTGCTTTGGGCTCACTCCTCCCCGCTCTCTGGTCACCCGGGGCCCAACAGGACCCTTCAACTCCTCCGTCGTGCCTTCTGGTGGCCCTCCATGACTCGGGACGTCCGTGAGTTTGTTTCCGCCTGTGACACCTGTGCTCAAGCTAAGTCCTCAACTCAGCCTTCAGCTGGCGACCTTCGCCCTCTCCCTGTGCCCAGACGTCCCTGGTCCCATGTCGGCCTTGACTTTGTCACCGGCCTCGACACCATCCTCACCTTTGTGGACCGGTTCTCAAAGACTGTGCACCTGGTCGCACTGGCTGGCCTCCCTTCTGCTAAACGGACAGCCGAGCTCTTCTTGGACCATGTCGTCCGGCTTCATGGATTCCCCAAGGACATAGTCTCCGACAGGGGGCCCCAGTTCACTGCCAGGTTTTGGAAAGCCTTTTGCCGTCTGATTGGAGCCTCTCCTAGCCTCTCGTCCGGCTATCACCCTCAGACCAACGGGCAGGTTGAAAGGACCAATCAACAACTGGGGCGCTTTTTAAGGTGCTTCGTCTCCGCCCAACCGTCGCTTTGGCCTCGTTACCTGCTGTGGGCTGAGCTGTCTCATAACCTTCACGTCTCTTCTGCCACCGGCCTCTCGCCCTTTGAAGTCTGTCATGGTTTCCATCCTCCTATCTTCAACCATCAGGAGGAGGAGGTTGAAGTACCTGCGGCTGAACGGATGGTCCGCCGCTGTCGTCAGGCCTGGATCAAGGCGCGGGCTGCCATTTCCCGATCTAACGCTCGGTACACCAAGCAGCATCGTCGCCGCCACCGTCCGGGTCATCCTTTTCAGCCGGGGGATCGCGTCTGGCTCTCCACGAGGCACCTGAGGCTCCGTACCGAATCCAGGAAGCTCACTCCCAGGTTCATTGGCCCGTATGAGATCACTGCCCGGCTCAACCCCGTAACTTACCGTCTCCGGCTTCCGTCCGCCATGAAGGTCCACCCTGTTTTCCACGTCTCGCAGCTCAAGCGGCGCATTACTTCCTCGCTGGCGCCTCCCTCCCCGGCCCCGCCCCCGCCCAGGTTCATCGATGGGGATCCTGTCTACACTGTCCGGCGGATCTTGGACTCCCGTCGCCGGGGTCGGGGGGTCCAGTATTTGGTGGACTGGGCTGGTTACGGTCCTGAAGAGCGCTCCTGGGTGCCGTCCCGCTTCGTCTTGGACCCCTCCCTCATCTCGGATTTCCGTCGCAGCCGTCCTGGACCGTCGGGTGCCGGTCTTCGGGGGGGGGGTCCTGTCAGGCAGTGATCAGCTGATCATGGGGTCGGCCTTAAAAGAGAGACACCACCCACCTGTTCTCCGCTCAGACATCAATCTCTTCATGTCAGGAGCTCGGAATCCTTGCCGACGTCAGTCTTCGCCTGCTTCAGCAACCGTGAGTGTTTTCTCTCTTGACTCTTCAGCTCATCCCGGCTCAGTTCGCTCTCCGTCTGTAACGTCGGTTCCGAAGCCGTGCTCTGTGCACCGATCGTTACTAGAGTAACTGCCTGTAATGTGCCTGTCCCAACCCATCGCTAGCCTTCGCCGCGTTTGGGTCTAGCCAGCACGCCACACGGGCACGCCGAATTGCTGTGTTTAATTCGCGCGTTACCCCCGATCGTGACAAAGACACATTGCCGCGGATCTCAAAATGGTGACAGGCACCTGACAGTTTTATTACTGGGCACCCTATTCTAGTCTAAACAAAAGTATTTTTCAGTAAGTTTCCACTACAAGATGGTTCCCTCTTATCTACTGCTCTACAGGTAAACATGGGCGAGAGCCTACGACTGAAGGACACCTATTCTACTGCCTTTATTATTCAGGGCTGTGTCCACTTAACACTACTTCTATATGATTATATGGGGCAGTTTTGATTAATATGAGATTAACATAAGGCACAGTAATAAAGCACTTCAGGTACAATCATTCCAACATCCCCTCTTTTGGTCTGCCCCCATGACAGACCAAGACTACTGCAAGTCATCAAACATAATATCAGCAGATTGACACCCCCCCCCCCAGTACCCAAGAGTGGCATCATTTTGTCTGCCTTGGCATCAGATCCTCCAACAGCCTGATTAATCACTCTTACCAATAATGCTCTGAGGCAAGGCACACAACAACAGCCACATGTTACCAGAATAGCTGTTAAAGTAGATAAAGAAACCAAAATAGACATAATAAAACTCTTCCATTGCCCAAAGACAGAGGTCATCCACTCTCCCAACGGATTATTGACTCCCGAATGCTCGTGCATGGTATTGGACAAAGTCTTCAGGCCTTCCAACGCTCTGGTCACAGATCCATCAGGGGCTGTATTATTAGGAATAAAAGTGCAGCACATATCGCCAAACATTGCGCAAGTGCCCCCTTTTTCCGCCAACAACATGTCTAATGCCATTCGATTCTGCACAGTCATAAGTGAAGTGGGTCCTAATTGTTCCGCAAACCCTCCTACAGCATCACGGGTTAAATAAGCCAATCTAAGGATATTATAATGGACGTAGTTAATACGATCCATTACTTATTTGGAGTAATTGGGATAATTCCTGCAATCAAAGGCAAATACTCAAACCCAGCCGCAATTGGGTTGGCCACCTTATGTCTGGCTCTGTTCTAGACTGGTTTTCATCTTATATATTTGAAAGGAGTTTTAGAGTGTCTGCAAACCAGATCATGTCAGAATCTACAGAGTTGTTGTGTGGAGTTCCTCAGGGCTCTGTGCTGGGACCTATTCTGTTTTTAATATACATTCTTCCTTTAAGTCAGATAATACAGCAGTTTCCTGAAGTATCTTATCATCTTTTTGCTGACGATATTCAGCTATATTATTCTTTTAAGCCTGCTGAAGCTCATAAGCTCTCCAATCTGATTGACTGTTTAACCAACATTAAACAATGGTTGAACAATAATTGCTTACAGCTAAACCCGACCAAAACAGAAACCTTGATTATTGCACCAGGCAGTGCAATACCTGATATTAAACGGCGACTGGGTTATGTTATGTTCCTCACAGAAACATAACCTTAGAAACTTGGGTGTCATTTTTGATGAAGCTTTTTCTTTGGAGGGACATTTAAATCAGATAGTGAGAACCTGCTTTTTTCACTTGAGGAACATTTCTAAACTTAGATCCATCGTGTCAACAAGTGAACTCGAGATGATAATACATGCTTCTGTCTCTACAAGACTTGACTACTGTAACAGCCTGTTTACTTGTCTAAACATGAAAGGGCTAGCCCGCCTACAGGTTGTTCAAAACTCTGCAGCGAGGCTACTGACCCGCTCGAACAAGGGTGCTCACATGACCCCTGTTTTAAAGTCGCTGCACTGGCTACCAATCAGATTTAGGTTCCATTTTAAAATTCTAGTTTTAACTTTTAGAGCATTACAGAGACAGCCCCCCCCCCCCTACATTGCTGATCTGATTCGTACACATACCTCCACTCGTAACCTGAGGTCAGCAAATCAAAACCTTTTAGTGGTCCCCCACACTCGTTTTAAAACCCGAGGGGACCGATCTTTCCAAGCAGTTGCACCCAGACTGTGGAATGCACTTCCCCTGTTTCTACGGGGTTTGGACTCAGTGGAGACCTTCAAAAAGCAGCTAAAGACATTTTTATTTCAAAAAGCTTTTAATTAGACCAGAGTTTTTATGATGTATTTTATGACTGTATTATGTTTTTACCTTGTAAAGCACTTTGTGACATATGTCTGTGAAAGGTGCTATATAAGTAAACTTTACTTTACTTTACTTACTTACTTATAGTCGTCTGGCACCCCTCTGGGCACACCAATGCAATCTATGTACGTTGGTGAACCTATAGAAAGGTCAAATGAGCTTGTCGAACGCTTCTTCAAAACATGACGTCTACGTCTCGCTGTTAGCTGGGCAGTGCCGGATTTACCCAGTCGCACCCTCTTTTCACCCACCAGTATTAACGGGGCTCCCAACCGCACTAAGGCGCACAAGCCAGATGTTCCCCTTGGAATTCTCATAAACAAACGATATTCCCCACAATAATAACACAAACCAGATCGTGCCCATGAACCAATATATGTGTCCTTCTCCCTTGAGGCGTTCCCCCTGGCTGGAAAGATTTCTACACACCAGTCATCTGGAATCTCGCCGGCGTCATGCTTGTGGCTGGAAGGTTCAGAAACAGTAAAGTTAAAACAGGTGTAATTTGCTTTACTCGGTGTGAACGGTGGGGTGGGACAATGAGGCACTTCTGTGATTGGCCAACATCCCGACCCTAAATTGCTGGATTTCTCTTCCCAAGAATGTGACCTTGGGTCTCACCAGCTGCAGTTTGTCCTTACTTACTTTAAACCCTGCCTCCGCCAGTCTCCTGAGCATGGTCATGGTAGCTTGAAAGCAAGCGTCGGCCGTGGGAGCCGCAATGAGCAGGTCGTCCACATACTGGACCAGGGTGCACTTCACTGGAAGTACACATGGTTCCAGCGTCTGTTTCAATACCTGATTGAAAATTCCTGGTCACAAAGCAAATCCCTGTGGAAGTCTGGTATACCTGAGCTGGTGACCCTTATAAGTGAACGAAAAAACATCTCTCAGGGAGTGGTGCAATGGCACACAGAAGAAAGCATTAGCCAAATCAATACAGGTAAACCACCGTTGTTCGGGTAAAAGATTGGTCAGAGCCGTGAAAGGATTAGGGACAGGAACAGTTTTAGTTTTCAACATTAATCATTAATGGCCCTCAAATCATGCGCCATACGATACTTTCCCGTGCCGTGCTTTTCTACAGGCAAAATCAGAGTGTTCCAGCGCGAGGTTGAGGGTTCTAACACCCCCACCTTCAATAAGCCCTCTATGGTCTCCGCAATACCCTCCTCCGCCTCAGGTCTGTGAGGGTATTGCAGACGCCAAATCGGGACTTCCGTCTTCAACTCAAAAGTCACAGGGGAGCACGTGGCTAAGTCAACATCTGTGGGCCCCTGTGACCACAGAGTGTGTGGCAGGGCAGCCAGGCATTTTAATGGCCTCCGGGTAGTCCGTTAGTTCCCTGCCATGAGTTCTCCAAATAGGGCGGTGTTCTAACACCCCCTCATCCCTCTGGATAGTAGAAATTCTATACGTGTTCGTGCTTGGGGAGAATGAGACCTCAGGGATCTGAGTTTGTTTCCAATCCGTTGCTCGGGATGCCACTCGTATCATAGGACCCAGGTCCTTCGCCTGGTGTTTGGAATGCACTGCCAAGGACATATGAGGACCGACTCGTCGCCCATTCTGAACCAGCTCTGTTTATCCTCCGGTAACCGGACCAGGGCTGCTACACCTTGAGTTCCCACATAAATGTCTTCAGAACAAATCTCCCAAGATTTGCCCTCAAGAAACTCAAGAAACAGATCTTCATACCACTCAGTTTTATCGCGGTCATAAAAGAGCGTCACGTGGTACGGGTCAATGGGAGGAGAGTAAACATCCAAGGCCATTATCCAGGGGCACCAGAGCTGAAAATGAGCCAGGATGCTGTCAGACGTAGTCAGCCGGGCCCAATAGATGTCAGCTGTTTGCTCAATGTCCTCAGACAGCAGCCATTGACCTCTGATCCCCGTCGAGATGCATGGCAGCTGAGTGCCATTTCGCAAAGTCACTGTCAGTCCGTCAGCCCCACACATGATCACCCCTCCAAGTTTAATCAACAAGTCTCTGCCCATTAAATTCACCAGGACTTGGGCTGAAATCACATACGGATGCATCACTACTTGGTTACCAAGTTCAGTCTTTAAAAGTGTTGTGACAGGCAGCATCATTGGAACCCCAGAGAAGCCGACCACACTGACTTCGTCCCCAGATAATCATGTCTCTCCTGGGGCCTCACTAATGGTGGAATATGGGGCTCCAGTATCAACCAGGAACAGCAGAGTCAGTCCATTCACTGTCATTGGGAACAAGGGATCTGCCTTTCCCCCATCTCCCCGGCCTCTCTGTGGGGAGTGTCACTGCATCCACTGCTGCCCGTCGCAGCCAGCCTCCCAGGTTGGGAATTGTGGACGTGGTCCGGGTGTCATGTGTGGGTTAGGTGCTTGATATTGGGGTCCCCCTCCACCCCACTGCAACTGACCAGTGTATTGTTGAGGCTGCTAATAACAGTTTCTGGCCCAGTGCCCCGGCTGGCCACAAATCCAACAAACATCACGCCACCCATGTCCCGCTCCAGGTGCTCCCCTTCCGTAGCCAGGTGCCCCCCTCACACCCATCGAGCCACCACGGCCTCTTGCCCTACCTCTACCGGGCCCCGTATTCCCACCCCAGTTGGGCATGGGTGCGGCTGGCAGTCCGTCATAGTACCCTGGACATGGATTCGGCAGATAATTATTTAGGTGCGAATCAGGGTGCCTAGGGTCGCGACCTTGCGCCACCATTACCTTAATAGCTTTACCCTCTTTCTTTCTATTTGTCACCTGCTGTCTTGCTTCTCCCACTTTAAACCTCAAGAGTTGTTCTTCAAGTTCCTCTAGATCATCTTTCTTTTTCTCTTTCTCCAATTTATACTTATCAAGATGGTGCACTAAGTGTGTCTCCCAGCAATGTGAACCCGCCCCCCTTTAAATCAGGGTCATCCAAAATTTTCTCTCTCACCTCCTCTGGAACTCCTGCTTTCCTGAACCACTCTTGATGGAGACCCCATCTAGTTGCGTTGTGGCCAGTTTGCTGCAGCCACTTCTCCTTGCTCTGCTCTATATAGTCTCTGGAGTTCTGATCAGGTTTCCACTCCAATTTAATAATTGCAGCAGCATTTGGGTTTGGCTACATCTGTCTAACGGCATTCCCTACTCTCTCCTGCACACACCAGTAAGGTGTGGCATCAGGAAGATCCACCACCCTTGCTATCACCTGCACCTCTTCTAACGCTGTTATAGTGATGCATCTTCCAGCTATGGCCCTGAAGTCCCAGAGCCAGTTGGGTGCCTGAAGTCACTTTATCCAGTTGTCTCAGCCATGCTGCTCCTCCCTCAGTTATTGGAGGCAGCATCTGTACTAACCCAGTGACATCCCCCACATTAAAAGGCTTGCACCTTCTATCCCTGCCACTCGTAGCCACAATGGGGTACTGTCCAGGACCCTTACTCACGTAGTTCTCTCTGTCCTCGCTTATAAAATGCTTCATACTCTTCAGGTTCTTCAGTCTCACTGAAATTCAGTCGTTTTGTAGGATTCTCATGATTCTCATCCTCTTTCACTGCAGCTTTTACCCAACCACCCCACGAATCGTCATCCCACTCTCTGTCTGTTACTCTCATTTCTCACTCCATCGCTGGAGTAAATTTCTGACATTTCTCCCGACTCCCTCGCTCCGGACCTCCCTCTAAGTTCTTTAATAGTTTCTTAGGGGCCAGGAGCACAACTGAGGTACCCCCTTACCCTTTCGAATTCTGCAGCTGGCTCTTAAATATGTCCAAGCTCTCTTCTTCCTCCTGCGCTGGACTGTGCCCTCTGTCTTCCTTCTGTGTCTGAGCTGGAGTGGGTAGTCCTCGAAACTGAACCGCCTTTTCTCCCTCTTCACTTACCTCTTCCTGTGAGGCCTCCTCCGGGCCCCCGCCTTTTTAAATAAAGTTCGGTTCAAAGTCCTAGGTCGCTTAGTCGGCTCAAAATCACAGTTGATGGGCCCCGAGTTGAGCCTCACCACTGTGCCGTCCTCCTTCTCCATACTTCTGTCAATAACCACGAAAGTTGGGGAATTTCCTGGACAGAGCACACTCCACAGGGGGCGCAGTGGGCCGGGACGGTGGAGAGGGGAAACCCTGCTTACCTTACCACCGGCTCCCTCATCCAATGCTCTACCCCCTGGCACCAAACTCCCCATTTCATTAGGTTAGCTCTTCTCTCCTCCTCCTCCTCAAGTTGTTTCTTAATACCCCCTTTCTTCCACACATTTTCCCCTTCCATCTCCTTTGTCAAATTCTTTCCCTTTTCTTCAGAAGCTCTTGTGGCTTCTAGCAGCACTTTGGCCAGTGGGCGGCGCGTATCATCTGTCACCCCTTGCTCATCACATATTTCTTTAATTTCTCTTCGTATTTCCAATATTTCCCCATCCTTACCTGTATTATTTCCAGAAATCATACTCCTCAGAGCTTTTCCCAGTTCTTCTCTCTGTTTTCCAATGGTTTTCCATATATTTCCATCTCCTGTTTTAACCCTAGGCTCTCCTCTAATCATTTCTTTTCATTCTGCCATTTTTATTTCACAAATGTAATACTTACCCCTGTCCACCAGATGTCACCCTTGTTCTCTTCTGTCCTCCTCATTGCTCCTCCTCTGTTATGCCCTCACGCTCAACTCCACCCCCCCTCTGAGTTGGGCTGCTCGCTCCTCCTTCTTCTGTCAGTCTGCTTCACCCCGCTCTGGGAGACACTTCCTTCTCACACACTCAACACACCATACAGAGCGCGTGTCTCGCTCTGCAAAACCCAAACACACAGTTTTAGATGCAAATTCACTTTAAGCCTAATTTACTAACCCCAACTTTAACCCAAACAGTCTGTAGGCGCTACAGCGGCCAACGAACCCAGCTTCGGAATCTAACTGGCGAAAGAACTCAGCCCCACTGTCAGGCAGACTGTCAACTGCAACGAATTATTTTAACTTTTTATACACACTCACAATCTAAAGACACTGTAGCAGGATTCCACAATCTCTGACTCGGAATCTAACCGGCTAAAGAACTTGGGCCCACACTCATACAGGCTGTAAACTGTGGTGAATTTACCCACTCGATTTCAATCGAGACACGAGACACAACCTCTCGCGCTTCACACACACACACACACAGCTTGAAAGCGCTGCTACAAAGACTCTGCCTCACTCCCCTCCGCGGCCCATACGTCCATAGCGGAGTACGAGGGGGGGCCTATTCTCATACACACTTCAGCTGTGGCAAGATCCCCGACCCTGACTGGTTCTTTAAGATGCCCTCAAGTCCAGGTTACCACCCTAGTCCTCCCGTCCCACGGGTCTCGCCCTCGCGTCCGCGAGCAAGTGGGGCAGCCAAGCCCAGAGCAATTACTCTTACTCTATCACTTTCAGCCGTCATCCGCAACAACCAATTTGTTTACTTGGCTTATTACACCCCAATTTAGTTGCTCTAGCGCACTGGGACGGATGATGCTCACACACCGCCTCTTTGTCTACTGCAGCAAATTGACACTAAGAATTCGATCAACTTAGCAAACAGACAATTTAAATAAACTCCAATATGCACACTTACAGGCGGTGCCTACCTTTATTTAAGATGACCCGGGTCGCTTTTTCGTTTCGCTGGTCGAACCCCCTTCCTTAGCCTCCTATTGGAATCCCGGACGAGCCCCCAATTATTAATATCAACACTTCACCGAGTTCTTTTGATTCCTCAGAGGCATCCGATGGAAGACAAAACACTGCTCAGTAGACCATTTAACACTTCATTTCACTTTCACAATACTTCTAGAAGGGAGATGCAAGACACATTGCCACGGATCTCAAAATGGTGACGGGCACCTGACAGTTTTATTACTGGGCACCCTATTCTAGTCTAAACAACAGTATTTTTTAGTATTTGATCAAAAACTTTTTTATTTAGCCTACTCTTCCTGTCTTCCTAGAGTAAGTGTACTATAATTTATCGTTTTGCTCTGATTAATATTTATAATGATTTAACCTTCAGCCTTTTGGATTGTGCCTACTATGCCTGGTGTATTATTGGTTAGTTATGTCTCACACCTGTCAGCATATCAGTATTTGTATCTGTTATTGCTCTTAATTGGTTCTGTGAAACACTTTGGCATACCTCTGGTTTTTAAATGTGCTATATAAATTGTATTGTATTGTATTGTACTACAAGAAGGCCTATGACTCAATGCCCCACACCAGGATCCTGGAATGCCTAGAACTGTGCAAGATCAACAGGACCCTAAGAGCCTTCATCAGGAACTCAATGGGGATGTGGGATGTGGCGGACAACACTAGAGGCCAACTTCAAGCCCATAGCACAAGTCACCATCAAGTGCGGGACCTACCAAGGAGATGCTCTGTCCCCACTGCTGTTCTGCATAAGCCTGAACCCCCTCGGTGAGATCATTGAGAAGACTGCCTACAGAATGGAGCATTTGTCAGCCACCTCCTGTACATGGATGACATCAAGATGTATGCCAAGGGTGCATGAAAGATTGATTCACTGATCCACACCACCAGTATATACAGCAACGACATCGGAATGTTGTTTGGATTGGAGAGGGAGAGAGAAGGACTGAGGGAATCTAACTACTAGAAGGCAACATTGCAGAGATTGAGGACAGCTACAAGTACCTGGGGATCACACAGGCAAACGGAAACCATGAAGAGGCCGCCAGCAAAGCTGCAACCACCAAGTACCTGCAGAGGGTCAGGCAAGTGCTGAAGAGTCAGCTGAATGGTAAGAACAAGATCTGGCTATCAACATCTACGCCTGCCTGTGATCAGGTACCCTGCTGGGATAAAAAGCTGGCCAAAGAAGGAGAAAGAAGCCACTGAAATCAAGAAAATGAAGCTCGTGAGCATGCATTGAGGGTTTCACCTTTAGTCCAGCACCCTGAGGCTGTACACTAAGTGGAAAGAAGGAGGCCGGGGACTAGTGAGTGTCAATACCATGGTCTAGGATTAGACAACGAACATCCACGAATACATCAGGAAGATGGCCACAACTGACCGCGCGCTCAGTGAATACCTCAGGCAGCAGAAAACCAAGAAAGAGGAGCAAGAGGGGAAACCATCATGGAAGAACAGGCCTCTGCACGGTATGTACCACCAGCAGATAGCGGAGGTGGCTGACATCCGGAAGTCCTACCAGTGGCTGGACAAAGCTGGATGGAAAGACAGCACAGAGGCACTAATCATGGCAGCACAAGAACAAGCTCTGAGCACAAGATCCATAGAGGCTGGGGTCTATCACACCAGGCAAGACCCCAGGTGCAGGCTGTGTAAAGATGCCCCAGAGACAATCCAGCACATAACAGCAGGGTGCAAGATGCTAGCAGGCAGGCAGGCATGGAACACCATAACCGAGTGGTCAACATAGTATACAGAAACATCTGTGCTGAATATGGCCTGGAAGTCCCGAGGTCAAACTGGAAGATGCCCCTAGGGTGGTGGAGAATGACCAAGCTAAGATCCTGTGGGACTTCAAGATACAGACGGACAAAATGGTGGTGGCTAAACAACCGGACATAGTGGTGGTAGACAAACAGAAGAAGATGGCCGTAGTTATAGATGTAGTGGTTCTCGATGACAGCAACATCAGAAAGAAGGAACACGAGAAGCTGGAGAAATACCAAGGGCTCAGAAAAGAGCTCAAGAAGATGTGGAGGGTGAAGGTAACAGTGGTCCCAGTGGTAATCGAAGTGCTTGGTGCAGTGACTCCCAAACTAGGCGAGTGGCTCCAACACACAGGAACAAAATCGGAGATCTCTGTCTGGAGGAGCGCAGTCCTAGGAACAGCTAAGATACTGCGCAGGACCCTCAAGCTCCCAGGCCTCTGGTAGAGGACCCGAGCTTGAAGGATCGACCGCCTGCAGGGGCGAGGATATTTAATGGTAAAAAACAACAGAGAAAGTTATTATCTCATTTATCAAAAGATAGAGAGCAATAAAACATAAGAAAATCTCTCAAGAAATTTCAACAAATTATAAAATAAAGTGTAGAAAAACACTTGAAACATATTTACGTATATCACTTAAAACAGGCTTAGGTTTTTATTTTCCAGTGTCATTTCATATTGATTCTACAGTAATACAGAGAAAACATCAAAATCAGACAATGGCCTATGAGCAAGCACATGCCAACAGTAAGAATGGAAAAGCTCCCTTTTAGCAGGAAGAAACCTCTGCCAGAACCAGACTCAGAGAGCCACATCTGATGGGGGGTGATGGGGTTGTCACATATTGTTGGCCATTTGGGATTTGGGACCACATTTCCAATTGCCCCTACACCTAGAAGCTCAGGTGGTTGGACAGCTTTCCCAATGTAAACTTCAAAATTTGATCCTGTTGTGATTTGGCACAAAATAAATAAAGCTGAATTGATCCAGCAAGGACTAATATCTTGAAACCCCATTTTCTTGGTGTACTGGGTTGGTATTCTTGTCCATAAATGGCACAATTTGCTCATCCACAATTTCTCTTTCATAGAAGGAGAAATAGTCTCATCATAGTCACCCATATTGAGATTGAGCGACTGTTGTCACTGAAAAGGAGAAATTTTTAATGCCCTCTCACTGTGCAAGAAGTATCACATCAGCATCAGCATGCGAAATGTGCCCAAATCAACGTCTCCTTCAATATCGCACAGCAGTGCCCTGAGGCAATGAAAAGAAAAACTGAATCGCTTAACATGCGAAATAAAAAAAACAAAAAATCATGAAAACATCTCTACAGCTTCATATGCTCACGCTTGTTTTTTATTTACAGGTTATGTCATTTTAAATATCATTACTAGGGCAAATATTCTTACCTCAGTCTCACACCATATGTTCCTCCAACCATGTGTCAGAAAAAGGTGTCCCATCTTCAAATCATGCTTGATAGTGACTCCCACATTTTTTCTGTTGGACTTTTTCAAACACTGATTGGTTGGCATCATACATTCACATGTAATATAGACATGTAACAGGCATGAGGCTTAAATAAACTTTCTGTTGCCCAACAGCAATGCTGTAAAGTCTATTTAAACGTAAATGAAACTTATAGTTGGACATTTTAGGATAATTTGTACAATTCAGAAGAAAATAATAAAATAAATACATCTCATCTTAAAAAAGTTTATCCTTTTTGATTTACTTAAGCTTCTTAAGTCAAACATATTCAACGTATTATTTGTTAAAATTATTCTTTTTCTTTTTAGTTCTAAATTAGTCTTCTCCACAGAAAGTGTCTGACTCTGTTGCTACTTTATGAAGGCCAAGTACATAGTTACTAACTTAAAAATGATAAAATCTTTATTGAAATCAGTCCACATTTATCTATTTTAACTATTTTTCAATTTTATTTAACAACAAAGACAACATACATCACATGAAACTGCGGAAATTTTTATTTTGTTGCCCAACATTTTGTAATTTTGGGTAACAAAGAGTATATTTAAGCATCATGCCTCAAATTACTTTTGTAATTTTGTTATAGCATGTTTCAAAAGATATATTGTGGTATAAAAACCACACACTCATCAAGGAAGGCATGAAAAGCTGACTTCAGAAATTCATGTCCATCTTTTATACTGTCTTTGGTTTAATCAGAATTTATTTGGAACAAAGAGGAGGTATGCCAACGTGGAAGCAGAGAACGCTTTTTCTCACAGAAGCTGTGTCTAAATTCAGCGGCTGCATTGAGAGGCTGTTAAATTCAATGGTCTAGCCTAGCAACTGTGACAGCAGCAGCTACAAAGGTTAATTCTAAATTATAACTATAATATATATGATAATATGATATCTATATTTTATGTTTATTCATAAGAAAGGTCAGTGGTTGAATTTAACTCAGCTGTCTCAAATATTGGATCATGTTTCAGATAAAATGAAGGGTAAACCGATGTAGCGGGTCTAACAGGAGAGACGTTATACATGACACATGACATTCTTACAAAATATGATGTAATGTTGTATATTAACTTACCCAGAAATACATCAAGCATATACCAATCTACAGCAGTAATATGCAACACCCACATACAAGTAGCAGCAATATACATCTAAAAAACACCATGTTTCACTTAACTGGAGAAAGAAAACACTATTTTCCTGACATTTATATTTTAAGTACATTTTGGTGCTAATACCCGCACAGTTTAAGTTTTTGAATTTACAACTTTTTGCTGTCCTTGAAAGGCCTCAGTACCTATTCTACTGAAACCACCACAATCCCACTTTGATAATAAAATATTGTAATATGAACTAAAATTACTATTACTATAATATAAATTAAACCCTCATTGAAGCTGTCCACAGTTCCCTTTATTATTCCGTCTTTCTATAAACATCCTGTCCTGCAGGATAAACCTTAGTGATTCAGGTTGAGCAGAGAGGTCTTGACAGTCTGTTGGAGCTTCTCAGTAGGCACAGAGACATGGACAGGAGGGCTTTGTATGTATAGTAGCACCAGGGAGTCACTGCTCTGTTAGAAAAATAAAAGGATTCATTTTCCAAAGTAAAAATTGCTTTCTTTTTCAGCTGCTCAGCTAAAATAAATTTCCAGAAAAATGAATCTGAATGCACAGGCGTTTGTGGGCTGCAACTGAAGGAGCCTTTAAATTTAGACAGCCTTCATCACCTCATTGTAATGTAATCAACCTTCACATTCAACCTTGGGATTCAGAGGGTTCAGGGACATGGGAAAGATGCAAGAATATGTGGAAACTCACCCATTTAAAAGGAAATGAACTGCTTTCTCAGAGGAAAAAAGGGGTTGAACAAGGAGAGTGACAGAAGATAAAGGAGGAATTAAAACTGGATATTAGTAACAGACAGCAAGCTATTATATACTATATATTTCTACTCAGTGAGTTAAAAAACCCTCTGCATTTATAAATGCAACAGTAATTTCTTATTTTTGTTTCATGCTGCTTAGATGTGGGATTGTAATTCAAATTGGCATTCGTAGGACTTTTATTTCTTGGCACAACCTTGGTGGCTACCTGTAGACAAAGAACGCCACATTCATCTGTGTTTTCTGTTCTTGTATTTAAACATTTCACTGGTAGTGTCAGGTAGGCCAGATAATGGGACATAACTCAGTAATCTGTAGGAATCTGTAGAGGAATGCCAACCTATACAAAGAGCCCTTCTTTTTCTAAAATGGGAAGTGTATAAACTTACTGTATTTCTTATTTATAATATCTTGTTAATCAAATACCAAATCTTTGATAAAAACAGTCAAGCTTGAAAGCAGTCTGACTTTATTAGGACTGAATGTGACACCACATTGTTTAATTTCACTGTATTTTACATTTGTTATTCAGACTGTGTATGAACATAGAATTTTTTTTTTTACTTATTACCAGCCATCAAAAATGCTAAACAACTTTAACACAAATTCTACTGCTTTTGTACCTCTGCCAACATGTTCTGTGTGGGGGTGGAAAACCACACAAGCAACTAGACATGAAGTGTCAAAATAGAGCAGAACTGAAAAACAGATTCACTGAGGAGGGGTACCCATGCAAATGCAGAGTAACATTTTCCTCCTTTGTACAACAGACAAACTCTTACAGAACTTAATAACAACATCACCTGTGACTTCTTGGAGTTTATCTGATGTAAAAACTCCTCCCTCCATTTTTAAAAGCACAGGATTTTCACAGTGTCACCATTTAAACATTATATTAGGAACTGGTAATCAAAACGTATTTGCAGGGATCTTTATTTTATGGAAGTAATAAAAATAAGAAATACTTGAAACCCTAATTCCAAGAAATTGGGACACTGTAAAATGTAAATCAAAACATAATACAATGATTTGCAAACGTATAAACTAATATTTTATTCAGATGTATTTCAGAATAACATTCTTTCATGATAGTCATGAAGACTTCACCATCCATAATATCAATAGGCAAATCTGAAAATTTCAAGAGACAATTCTAAAATTCTGTTTTGAATTTTGACAATATGGACGCCACATCTAAAGAGAGCAGACTATCCCGGTTGTTATTAGCACACATTTCAAAAAACGGAGGACACATCCGTTTGCACATCTGGAAAGGTGCCATCAACACTGACTGCTATACCACATTTTAGAGCAACATATGCTCCCATCCAGATTATGTCTTTTCAGGTGTTGCATATTTCAGCAAGGCAATGTTCAGCCTCATACTGCATGTATTACAGCAGCATGGCTTCGTAGTAGAAGAGTGTGGGGGCTGAAATGACCTCTGTGCAGTCCAGGCCTCTCACTAACAGAAAAGATTTGGCACATCATGAAATGAAAAATTCAACAACTGATTGTTGAGCAGCTAGAGTCATGTATCAGAGCAGAGTGGGACAGCTTTCCTCTCCCAAAGGTTCAGCAACTGATCTCAGTTACAAAATATTGACTGTATGGACTATCATTATAAGACGTGTGTTTCTGGACATGTGCTGCTGCAGTTTTCTGTATTCTATTGTGAATGTGAGTTTATGACTTTTTGAAACATTTTTGTTTATTTATTTTTACATTTTTTACACTGTCTCAGTTTTTCTAGAATTGGGGTTGTACAATATTCGGAACAAACTGCATTGCTGTTGCTAGTCTCTTCACCCTAATACCCAAGCTGTACTAACTTACCGCATGAAACTACAGTATTGTGCAAAAGTCTTAAGCCATCCTTTTCTTTATATTTTACTAGGAAAATGGTAAATATGTATAATTTGTATATTTTGAGAGTTTGTATAATTCCAACAAGCTTGAAAGTCAACATTTATAGTAGGTCCACGTTTATTCTTTGGCACAGCCTGAAGCTTCCTCAGAAAATCCAAGATGGCGCTGGAGTGACGGCAGCCTTTCCAAGTAGCTCTGCAACACTGTACTTGTTTCTTAACTTTTAACTATTTTTATACTACTTTCAAACTTTTTTTCATCTTCCTCTAGTTACTTTACTTTCTACCTCTTAGATATAGCATGGATAACACACTTTTTAAAACTTCTGGAACCAGCTCCTTCGTCTATTCGAGAGCGAAGCTGCTGGCACTAAACACAAAGACACAGACCGGCATGAGACACAACATCCCGGCCGAGCTAAAAAGGAGCTACAGAGGCTGCAAGGCTGGTGCGAGGAAAGCGATCGTGATAATGGGCAACGTGAACTTGCTACAGAATAAGATTGATGAACTGTCTCTTTTGAACAGCCACCGACTCTACTGTGAGTGCAGTTTGTTTATCTTCACGGAGACATGGCTAACCAAACTAACGCCTCAGACTAACGTAGACCTATGTGGATTTACATCCGTGAGAGCCGATAGGCCTGTGCGTACAGGCCAGCGGAAAAAGCAGAGGTGGGGGACTCATTGTCTACATTAACAACAGATATTGTAACCCTGGACACGTCTCCGTTAAAGTATCGGTATGCTGTCTGGACCTGGAGCTGCTAGCTGTTAGCTTGCGACCATATTATCTACCTCGAGAGTTCAGTCATGTGATCTGTGTGTGTGTTTACATCCCTCCGAGGGCTGATGCAACAGCTGCCTGTGAGGAAATACAGTTACAGCAAGACTGCAGACACAACACCCCAAGGCTTTCATTAATATATCTGGAGACTTTAATCATGTCATACTGGATTCTACTCTGGCTGCTGTTCACCAGTTTGTGAACTGTCCCACACGAAACAACAGGACAATTGACTTGATGTATGCTAATGTGACAGATGCATACAGAGCCACCCCCCTCCCCCCACTAGGGAAGTCAGACCACAACCTGGTCTACTTACAGCCACAGTACACACCCCTCGTCCAAAGGCAGCCTTTGACAACGCGTTCCATTAGGAGATGGACCCCAGAAAAAGAGGAAGCTCTGAGAGACTGCTATGACACCACAGACTGGGATGTTCTTCTGAGCCCACATAGCGAGGATATAGAGAGTGCAACACACTGTCTATCTCAACTTTTGTGTGGATGTGGTCGCCCCTGCTAAGACGGTACGGTGCTATCCCAATAACAAACTGTGGGTAACACAGGAAGTCAAAGCTGTCCTCAACATGAAGAAGAAGGCCTTCAGAAGCAAAGTGAAGGAGGAGATGAAAGCAGCACAGCGAGAGGTGAAACGCTGCCTAAGGGAAGCAAAAGACACCTACAAGAGGAAGGTGGAGCAAAAGTTGAAGAGGAACAATATAAGGGAGGTCTGGAATGGTGTGAAAACCATCACAGGCCACAACATCAAGAGCAGCACAGTGTGGGGGCGGGAGGGGGGTGGCTGTGGAGAAAGCAAACGAACTCAACAACTTCTTCAACAGGTTTGACCCCACCACCCTCACCTTTACAGAGCCCTCTCCCTACTCTCCTATGTCCCTCAATTCTCCCCCTGACACTATGGTAAATGATAAATTGACTGATTCTTATATAGCGCTTTTCTACTCTCCCGGAGTACTCAAAGCTCTATACAACATGCCACATTCACCCAATCACACCCATTCTCACATAGTGCTTTCTAAGTACATTCACTTTCTAAGTACATTCACTTTCTAAGTACATTCACACATATTCATACTCCGATGCATGCATCGGAGAGCAACTTGTGGTTAGCATCTTGCCCAAGGATACTTGACATGCAGACTGGAGGAGCCAGGGATCGAACCACCAACCTTCCAATCAGTAAATGACCAGCTCTACCTCCTGACCCACAGCCACCCCCTCCTCCAACCACTCTCTCAACAGCATGACAGCCCCCCCCCCCCCATCTACTCCCAGTGTCACAGTGGACCAGGTCAGGAGACAACCGGTGGCACTGACTCTAGAGCGGCTCCTCCTCAACAACCTCCGACCACAGGTACAACATGCCCAGGACCCACTACAGTTCACCTACAAAGCGGATGTCAGAGTGGAGGATGCCATCCTGTACCTCCTACACAGAGCCCACTCACACCTGGACAAGGGAAAAGGCACGGTCAGGATGCTGTTTGTTGACTTTTCTAGTGCCTTTAATACAATCCGGCCCCGTCTGCTTCAGGAAAAACTAAACAGGATGCAGGTGGACCCCTGCCTGGTCGCTTGGATCTCCGACTACCTCACTGACAGACCACAGTACGTCAGGCTGAAGGACATCACGTTTGACACTGTGGTAGTTTGCAGACGACACGGCCATCATGGGGTGTGTCTGGGATGATCAGGAAGAGTACAGGAGTCTGGTGAGGAACTTCGTCACATGGAGTCACACAAACCACCTGCAACTCAACACCTCAAAGACCAAGGAACTGGTTGTGGACTTCTGGAAGTTTAGAGCAGGGTCACTGCCAGTTCAGATAGTGGGAGAGGAGGTGGAGGTGGTCAACATGTACAAGTACCTCGGGCTGTGGGTGGACAACAAACTGGACTGGTCATGCAACACGCAGCACCTGTATAAAAAAGGCCAAAGCCGACTGTACTTCCTCAGGAGGTTGAGGTCTTTTAACATCTGCAGGAAGCTCCTGAGGATGTTTTACCAGTCGGTGGTTGCAGGAGTACTGTTCTATGCTGTGGTGTGCTGGGGGAGCAGCACAGCAAACAAGGACTCATCCAGGCTGGAAAAACTGATCAGGAAGGCTGGCTCTGTGGTCGGCATGAAGCTGGACACTCTGGTGACAGTGGCAGAGAAAAGGACACTAAAGAAACTGCTGGACATTATGAACAATGCTGGGCATCCTCTGCACACGGTCGTAAACAATCTGAGGAGCCTATTAAACGACAGGTTGCTTCTCCCAAAGTCAAGAACCAACAGACTTAAAAACTCCTTTGTCCCACACGCCATCAGACTGTTTAACTCCTCGTTGGAGGAGAGAGGGAGGGGAAACAGGAGGACAAAGGAGGGCGGGAACAACTGAGCTGTAGTGATTTTTTTCACTGTGCAATATTTGTAATATTTTTTCTTATATTCGACTGTGCAGTAATCACTGTGCAATAGACTCACTCAAATGTGCAATCCACTGGTATTCCCATTCATCCCTATTATATATTTTGTATTTATATATGTGTATATATCGTATATTTATGCTCATATCCTTACTCTCATTCCCCTTTATTGTATCTGTAACATGCAACTTCTGTCGGTGCTGTGCTACTGGAAACTAAATTTCCTGGAGGAACCCACCCGAGGGATTAATGAAGTTTCATCTAATCTAAAATCTTTTTGGTCATTTATTTAAATAGCCTTCAGGGATCAAAGCTCTTCTTTGGATGTTGTCTGTTCTCTGTCGAGATGATACCACACTGTTTCAGTAAAACTGAGGTCTGGGCTCTGGGGAGGCATGTGATAGCATGTTTGGGATCATTGCCATGCTGACAAATTAACATTTCTCCAATCAGACGCATTCCAGATGTTATTGCATTGTGTATCAAAAACTGACAGGACTTTTCTTTGTTCATAATTCCATCAGTTTTGACCTGATGTCCAATACCGCTGGTGGAAACATAATAAACTTATAAACTTTATTTATAAAGTTTACCCATATCCCCAAACCATCACAGAGCCTTCATCCTGTTTTACAGATAAACACTCAGGACTGAACCTGTCTCCTCACCTCCTCTGTACACAATGAGCCAAAAAGGTCAAATTTGAGTCATCACTCCATCAGCTGTGCTACCCCTGATTTTCAGTACAGTTCTTGTGTACCTTGGCAGCCTTTTCTCCTAGTTTTTTTCTTTAAGAATGGCTTCTTGATAGTCACCATTCCAGTAAATGTACTTCTAATGAGGTTCTGGTAAATACTGTATGGATCAACTGAAGGGCTAGATGCATTTCTCAGTTCTTTGCTGCATTTTTTTCCCATGCTTCTTAAGGATACACTACATACCATGCTGACATATGCCAACTTTTTCCAATGGCTCTTTGCGAGTACTCCTTGTTGCAAAAACAATGTTATGCCTGTTATAATGACATATTTATCTTTGGCATTTTTTGCAGATTCAGCTAAAGAAATTAGAACAAATTATGTGTTTTTGATACAGCCTGCTAGTAACAAAGTAACTGAAGATATAGTTCTTTGCTAGGTTGTCAGATTCATCCCTTATGTTTGGTGCCATTTTTTATCTTTGAAAGATTCAAGCTGCTTAACAGAAAAAAAAAGAAAGAAAGAAAAACAAAAAGGACTCTGAGAAGTCCAAGGACTGAAGAACTGGACTGTAAATGAGTGAAAAAGTCAATGTCCAAAGAAAACGACTGAAATACTTTTAGAAAGTCCTGATAACTATTACCACTTTAATAAATTGCAGGAATATCTGGTTCCTTGGAAGCAGCCTTGAACTGTCAACAAGCCTCTTCCAAGTAGAGGATCCCCCAAAATCTTGAGAAACATTTTATAGACAGTACATAACACATCACCTTCTGCAGGTCCAACTTCCAATATACTATCACATACTATCTCACATACACATAGACTTCCAAGGCTAAGTGACCTGGATGCGCTTAACTTTGAATGACTTAAGTACCTGGGTAGCCTTGGATTCAGAATCCAACCTGAACACACTTATGCATCAGCTGTATGCGTGTCTCTCCCATTGTTATCCATCAGACCTCACAAGTAATATTTACCAGCTCACTCAGCTTACATCATCCAATATAAAGGCTTCTATTAAAGAAATGAATAATATCAAATGAGCAAAGGTGACCTCGGTCTGCTCACGTGCTATCATGGCTCAGACACAAATGGCTGAGTTCAGCTTGTATCCGTGCTACCAAGTGTGCTGCTTGGTACTTGACAGATGCTTGAGTCTGAGGCAAGATGGGCAACAGAGACTGCAGTTTCAATCCTGTGATCTAATTTCTAACCCATCATCATCCCACTTCCCTAATGAAAGGAAATGCAAGGTCCCATCTGTCACAGGGAGATATTGCAAATGGAACCTCTCCATAGTGAAGGAAGTTCCTGAGGCAGAAATGCCTTCAACCATCTGCAAAAGGATTTGGATGATGTATAAAAATCATTTTAAGAGCTAAATTAATATCTGCAGACTAGGATATTGAAGACTCTTACTTTCTTTAGTTGCATCCCTGCTTTTTGCCACTCTGCATCAAAACAAACATGTTCCTAAACCTACTGTTGTGTCCCAGATCTTTCTGAGGATATGAATCATCTTCCTTATTGCTTTCCTTTGAGGGGGCAGTCCAGTGTGCATGCAGCATCATTCAACATGATTAAAAATCGTGCTCTCTCCTTTAGTTTGTGTTTGCCCCATCTCCCTTTGCTCTCGTCTTCCTGCCTCTTGTCTTCTTTTCCCCTCACACCCAATTGCTTGCCTTCCAATTGGGTTCAAACGCTCACTTTTAAAATTTTCTGTATGGAGGTTGCATGTTCTCTTTGTGCTTGGATGGGTCACTTGGTTAAATTTGGCACTAAAGTGTTCTGACTGATGAAGAGACAGATGTTGGTCCACTTTCAAACTATCCACAGATTGTATTTATTTATTTTTCTCCATGCAAGGTAGAAGACGCTCTCAAACACACAACTTCAGAAACCAAAGTTTTCAAAATTTCCAAATTCTACATGTTTTTAAAATTTGAGTCCCTTGCAATGGATCATGTAGACTGTAAAACAGTTTACATTTTGACAGGTCACTAATATGTAGTCAGTGTTGGGGAGTAACAGAGTACATGTACCGCCGTTACGTATTTAAAATACAAAATATGAGTAACTGTATTCCGTTACAGTTACCGTTTAAAAAGGTGGTATTCAGAATACAGTTACTTTGTTGAAATAAAGGGATTACACGGCGGTCTTTTCCTGTTTCATATGTTCGGCTGTCCCCTCTCTATGTTTGGTAATTCCACGCCGGTGGAAACCCAAACAAAACACGCATTAAGAGGCTCTATTGCCTGTGTCTCACCTCTACTTGCGGCCCACATAATGACATGAAGAAATATTTTTAAAAATTATTATTCAAAAAATGATTTAATATGAAGGCAATAGGCAGTGTTAAAGGCATAGCACTAAAGCATGTAGCCTGATGGGCAGTGTAGTCCGTGCTGCAGGGAGAATGGACTGCCATACCCGTTATGTGTCTGTGAGCGAGGGAGGAAGAAAAAGGAAAAGTACGAGCTGTCACCGAGCAGAAACGGGAGCTGGAAGCATGTAAATATAATAATAACCACTGCAGCCAAAAAGAGTGCCTGACGAGCCCATTTGTAAGTAAGCTATTAAGACTCGACTGTACACTGTGTTCGTGTTTTCCTACGAAACAATAAGTTCCGTTGGAGCAGCCTTTCAACGCCTCTCTCTGTCTCTCGCTAGCAAAGTTGACCCAGACAACAAAGTAAAGCTAGTTTTCAGCTACGAGCCCGACACGGAACCCACCGTATTAGCCAGAGGTCCCTTTACTACGGTTCGGAATAGTTTTCTATACGAGATCGCTGCAAAAAGTGCAGCCTTACCTAATGTCCACCTACTGTTACTCATTTATATTAAAATTCAAAGATCTAGTTGGTATTGGTATGGCGAGTAACCTTCAGTAATAGTAATAAATCACACAGCAATAGGACATTCATGTAGTTGTAAAAAGCATGATAATATATTAAGTAATCCAAAGTATTCCGTTACGTTACTCTCATTGAGTAACGTAACGGAATACGTTACAAAATACATTTTGGGGCATATAATCTGTAATCTGTAATCTGTAGTGGAATACATTTTAAAAGTAACCTTCCCAACACTGTATGTAGTTTGTCATATCTCTCAGCAAACAGCGTTACTACTTAGATCATCTGCTTCCATCTCACCCTATCCCTAGGGACCTCTTCTCAGACACCAACCCATACATCATAGCAGGTCTCACTATCATCTTGTAAACCCTCGCTCTCACTCTTACAGCTGTCCTGTCTCAAATCACCCTTGGCACTCATCTCCACCCACTCCATACTGCCTGCACTCTTCTCTCCCCTGTATTTTCTCTCTTCTGTCGTCTATTTAAACTCATCTCTGTTTATTAGTTGTTCACCTTTCCACCTGCCTCCCTGTCATTCACACACATATTCAGTCTTGCTTCTTCTGACTTTCATTCCTCTTCTCTCTAGGGCATGCCTCCACCTCTCCAGGTCTTCCACCTGCTCCCCAATCTCACCACAGATCACAATGTCATCTGCAAACATTATAGGCCACGGAGACTCCTGCCTGACCTCATCTCATCTGCCAACCTCTCCACCATTGCAGACAAGATTTCCATCAGTATTGGGGAAATTTAAAAGTAAATGTGCACTGTAAATCAATACAGAGCAGTATTTAAGGTCTGAGTCTTATTACCCACTGGAGCAGAAACTGGGTTTCATCAGGACGCTACAACACAGTACAAACATCCCCACAGACACAGCGGCCAAGAAAGCAGAAGAGCATCATTTCAAGAAGGCCCTGAGTAAATGTGGTTATCCCAGGAACAGCTGAGGCGCATTTTCTCAAGCCATAACATTTCAGTGGCTTTCAACCCCCCCGCCCCCCCCTCTCTGGTCCACAGGAAGGACTAGGTCCCCTTGCACAAAAGGGTCATGTAGTGTATCCGGTTCAGTGCCAGGTGGATTACCATGATTTATATATTGGGGAAATCAATTTATAATGTACCACCATGGTACTCTGATCAATGGTCACGACAGTTTGCATATTAATGATGATGAAATTGACCTCACGACCCATTATTAGTCAGTTGTGCCAGTTGCAGTCATATAAATCTACTGTTTATAAGGTTGGGGAGACTGAGAAAGAGACTTGGATGAGTGATGAAAAGTTTCTCCCACTGAAAGTGCAATGTCCACATGAACAGAATCTACTTTCTGGGGTCTCTTGGAGCCATTTCATAATTCATTTCATCAGTTCAAACAGTTGTACGTAAGTACTATTCATATATGTCAACACTTTGCCATAACCTGTCATAAGACTCAGTTTCCACTATCAGATGAGTAGAAATTGGTTAGGATGTTCAGGAACAATCCAGGAATCACCAAGGCTCAAGCCTGCAATGAACTGAGAGCTGCTGAAACACCAGGGTCACTGTCCACAGTGAAGTGCAATTTACCTTGACATAGACTGAGAGGGTGCTGACCAAGAAGGAAGCCCCGGCTCCAATATTGACAGCTTCTTTTTTTTTTTTTTTTTTTGTCTGTCCCATTTGGTTCTTTAGCCATCAGAATTGTTGTCTGAAGACCAACAAGGATACCAAATGGATTTATTTTGCCAAATGGATCATCATGGCATTGCCGTATTGGTCCATTTGATCAACTTTTGTTGTTATTATTTATTTTATTTTCAGTTGTTACAGATGAGACAGACATGATTGGGGGATAGGAAAGGGAGAAAGAAAGAGAGGAAGGAAAAGAAAAACAGAAGGGAAGAGGGACAGTGAGAAAGGGCACTTACAAAGACAAAGAGAAAAAAAAATCTCCTGGATCACCTGTTGAGAGAAAAAGAATAGAAAACAAGCAAAAAAAAAACAAAGCAACATACTAAACACAACACCATCATGTTAATCTAGCTAAGTGTAAACAGCAATAAATACTAAATATTGAATGTTGTTGTGCAGCACGCAGGACCGACAGCGCACAATGTGCTTTGAAGTAGCAGCTAAGAAAGGTGTAGTTTATGTCTACGAACAGTGAACACCCATGTGCACACCCGTGTGGATCAGCGCGCTTGTATACAGAAGGTTTCCCCATGTAACGGTCTGCTAGAGGGTGTGGAGGGCCATAGCCCCGTCCCCCAGGGCATGGAGCAGGCATGGAGGAGATCCAGGCTCCAGACATCCAGGGACCCCAGAGTGCGAGAGCCCAAGGAGGACCACCGGAGGGGCATCCGTGCCACCCTCCTGGGAAGGGCTGAGGAGATCCCCAGACGAGGGGTCACCCAGTAGCCACGGAGCAGAAGCCAGAGGGGGCTGCACTGGCGCGCCCGCCGGCTCTGCCGGCAGCCAGCTGTGCCAGAGTGAACCGAGCTGCAGGCCCCGAGGCCGGAGGTTCGAGGCCCCCCTTTGCCCCGGAAGAGGCCTGACCGAGCGACAGGCACCAGGCCCCGCCAAGTAGCCACCGGGAGTGAGCTGGTGCATACCTGAGCGCCCAGCCCCGGACACCAAGAACCACCAATGCACCGACCCCTGAGTGCATCAGTCACCGGCAGGGAGTGTGGTGAGGGGAGATAGGCCTCCACACTTTGGAGGGCCTGGGTGTTCCCAGGGAGGTGGAGTCTAAGACCTGACCTGACATATAGACACAGACAAACAGGCACACACAGACACAAACATGCATTCCCACCCTCATGCACACATATACAAATACTCAGCACTCACCCAACGTAGGAATAGACATATATGCACATGTACACACAATCGCACTCCCCAAACATACTCTATACCCCGGGTCCAGGTACCCTCGCCCCCAGAGGGGGAAACGGCACCCAGACCCAAGAGATGTGACCCTTTCCCCCGGGGTGGAGGCAAGCAGACCGCCCCAGGCCTCGCAGAAGCAGGGAGGCCCCCCGCCCCGATGGCTGGCAGAGAACGGGGGTGTGTGAAGACCCCATACCTCCCTCCTCCCGCTCATGTGTAGTGTTGCTGCGTGTTGTTCTAAAGTGCATTTAAAACAGGGGAGGGCATGGTGCTGCTGCCGGAGAGCAGCAGGTGTTAGCACGGCCCCTCCCGAGAACCCTCAATGTCTACATGGATTTAAAATTGAGAGGTGGGCACCGGCGCCAGAGGTAGGGTTGAATACTCAGACCATTCACTGGACGCCGTTGGCGTGGTCACCCTCAAGGCCCTATATATATGTGTGTGTTATGAGAGTGTGAATAATGTGGATGTCTAAGTTGTGGAATAAAATTGAGGCACAGGTGGCCAGAAGGGGACAGAGGGGGGGGATGTCTCCCCTGCACCCTGGTGACACACCCACACCCCAAGGCCCTACCTGTGTGGGTGGGTGTGGTGGAGCGGGAAGAGGGAGGCAGCCGGGGATGGGGAGGAAAAGAAAGGAGGGGCAAGATGCTCCTCCCTAGGGCCAGCTCCCCTGCTGACCCCAGTAGGCACCCCCGTCCTCTGGCACCCACCAAGGCAAGGGAGTCCAGGCCCATCCAGACCGGGTGACAGCTTCAAGTTTGACTGAAATTTACAGCTGCCCACATGGACAAGCCAAATGAATGGAGTTTTATGGTCAACCAAGACAAAGACTTGAGCTATTTGATTATATTAACAAGAGATATGTTTGGGGGTATAAAGGTGAGGCTTTGAAATCCATGAACACTGTCAAGCATCGTGCTTTGGGGTTGTTTTGCTGCTAGTGGTATGAGCACAATGGAAAAAGTTGAGGGAATAGTGAAGAAGGACGAGTACTTCCAGATTCATTAAATTCACCTCAAATCAATATCTGTACGATTGGGACACAACTGGGTGTGCCAACAGGACAGTGATGTCAAACGCATATCAAACTGGTTTGGGATGAATAAAGCAGGCTAACATGAAGCTTCTGGAACTGCCTTCTAAAAGCCATGACCTCAATCCTATTGAATATTTGTGAACTATGCTTAACAGCCAGGTCGGTGCCAGGAAACCAACCAATTTATATAAACTCTACCAAGCACCGTTTTCAAATATCAAACAAAATTATGCCCAAAGCTTATTGATGGCTATCAGAAGTGTAAATAACCAAAGGCCAAGGAACTTTTAGAACAGCAAGATAATAATGTTTCATTTTTTTATGTTTGTTAATAACTGCATGCTGTAGAATAATATTATCACAAATGTATTTTGATGGCACCGAGCTGGGAAGGACTCTGTCTGTTCAGCTGCAAGTCAGAACAGTCCAAAAGCACTGAAGATGGTGGTTAGCCACTCTGTGGCAAAATTTCTCATCGAACAAAAAATGTTCCTTAAAAACAAATTTGGCCTTTAGCTCGTTAAGTTATATTTCAAACACAGCACAATACCAGTAATTTCACTGAGCATTTGAGCAGTAGTGTCCATTCTGTCCCTTCATTCAGTTTAGGAGGTCTCTTTGTTATTCACTTAAGATGCTCTAAGAGCAGCTTTTATGAAGGAACTCACTTGGAATCGTTAGTGCCATTTATGCAAAGTAAATCATCTTCCTTTTAATCCAACTCCCGTAGATCCCAAAGCAGAGTCTCTGAAATCGGAATGATCTTCTCCATCAACACAAATCTTTCCACTAACCCCAGGTTTTTAGGCACTTTGTTGCCTAAAACTTTTTGGACAGACTCACAGATTGAGTTCATTTGAAATCCTCTAGTAATTAATTATTAGAACACTCATTTGGTCTTCTGCAGAAATTTAATGTTACTTTAAGTTCAGATATGGCAAGTTGTTGGTTAAGTCTTCCATGCTGTACAAGCAGCCTCACTTTTTAATACCATTAAATACTTTAGTGTCTGTTCCTGCTTGTACTCAATTTCCCAGCTCAAAGCAGCATTTGAAGCTCCCAGCTGGGACACACTCTCTTTTCGCTCAGTATTAATGGCAATAAAAAAAACCAAAACATCCAGCACATTGTTATACACACTGTTGTGACATTATGATATCCAGTGACAAGAGGATTTCAGTGGAGCTGTGTGGATGTTTTAGCAAAAATGCAGTTGCAGAAGATTAGAAGTGAAGTGAGGATAACTATGTGAGACGCTGCTTTTATAATGCATCCCCACCCTCCCCTGCCTTCCTATATGTATCTGTCTCTGCAGGGTTTTTTCCGCCGAAGCATCCAGAAAAACATGGTGTACACGTGTCACCGGGACAAGAACTGCATTATCAACAAGGTGACGCGGAACCGTTGTCAGTATTGCCGCCTACAGAAGTGCTTTGCAGTTGGAATGTCCAAAGAGTGTGAGTTTCTGACACAATTTACACAAAGTACTGATGTGAGCACATTAAATACGGCTGTTGGTTTGAAATAAAGGATTTGTGGTGGTCTATATTTTCCAAGCAACAATAAAATCAGGGGTATTAAATATTTATTTTTTCAAAAAATAAGAATTGCAACATTTATTTGATTATTTGATTAACTCATGTAGAGGAGTAACTGTCTGCATTTCTATTAATGTATAAAACTCCAAAACAAGAGAAAATGTGATTTTTTAATACAGTGAAAAGATGGAATTGGAAAGGTTCTATCAGACACAAATTTTCAAAAGGACATTTAGTGTCATTGTAGTTTTGTTGGTTGAACTTAACAGATTTAGTGCTGATTAATCAAGCATTGTTTGTAAAAGATGGCTGTAAGCACTGGATCTGAGAACTGAAGCCAGCACTGAAGTGCAATATCACTGGGAGCCAGCTATATAGTAGTTTTTCATACCTTCATAAAACATCTTGATCCAATAGTCACCCATTCCGATTTCTTTCACGAACCTCAAAATATTATGTTGAAATTAGCAAATTTGACTCCTTCTGTTAGTGTGATGGTGGTCCTTGTGAAAATAACTCATTCATTAATTTGATATTAGCCCTCAACCAGAAGTGTCACTCATATGTTTCACTCTGGTTACCAAATACAGTCACGTCTTGGTTCTTATATAGTGCTTTTCTACTCTACCTGAGCACTCAGACCGTTTTATATAACATAACCATTCACACTAGCACTTTTTTCAACACCTAAGCACTCTCTATCTAACATTCACATACATTCAAACTCCAGTGAACACATTATTGCCCAAGGATACTTAGGCATACAGATCAGAGCATCTGGGGATCAAACCACCAACCTCCCGATTAGACTTATTCTACAAAGCTATAATTTATTATTTGATTTCTAAGATATAAACTAATACGTTTTATTTACAGACATGTGAAAATTATGTTTTTCACAGGACTGTGAAAACCAGTACGTACTTACTGCTTCTAGAAGTAAGAACTAAGTCCTGCTAATTTATCATCAGAACGTGTGACCATTTCTACAAAAGAAGAGGTTTTGTCATGTTACTTGTCCGGAATTTATTTTCTCTAAGTTTATATAAAACCAGTGTTAGTACAAACAATGGCAGTATAAACACATAATGAGTGAAAGAAAAGGTGAGAGTGAAGAAGAAACACATTATGGGAAGTCCCCAGCAGCCTCGGAGCAGGATTTTGAATTCAATTCTAGATTTAACAGGGAGCCAATGAAGGGAAGCCAAAACAGGAGAAATATGCTCTCTCTTTCTAGTCCCTGTCAGGACTCTTGCTGCAGCATTTTGGATTAACTGAAGGCTTTTCAGGGAGTTTTTAGGACTTCCTGATGATAATGAATTACAGTAGTCCAGCCTGGAAGTAATAAATGCATGAACTAGTTTTTCAGCGTCACTTGTTTCTAATTTTAGAGATATTGTGCAAATGCAAGAAATTTCTTTAATCACACTATCTGTACTTTATCACTTGCTGTTGTTAAGACCCTCAAGATCCTCTGCATCACAGACATTCATAGGAACAGTTTGCATTTCATAGGTTACTGGTGTCCCTTGGCTGAATCAGAATTTATGGTTTAGGTCCACTTCATGTTCCATTAGTCTCAGTGGGGAGGGGGTCCATTCCCTTCTGTTATGCACTCTTATATCTGAGTAGAAGAAAAGTGGAAAATATGATATCGTGATTTCTTTAGTCTAAGCGCCCCCACAGGGCCCCTGATTAAAAAGAACTTACTCTGTTTCCTATATTCTTGTTGTGATCCTCAGCCTCTTACCCTAACTACCCTAACTGTCTATCTGTCAAATAAAGCTGAAAAAGACCCCCCCCCCCCCCAAACAAAATAAACAAACAAGAAAAAAACTACGTTCTTTGGTTTGTATTGGCAACTACTATGAAATGATACTGGTATATGGGGATTCTAAATAACAGATGCATCCAAATATCATGTCACATTTGAGCTCTGATGTTGCATCTGCCTTTCTTTCAAGGTGAACCCAAAATGCATAATATCTTCAAAGAAGGTATTATCAAGAGAAGGATAATGAGCTGCCTAGTTAGTATGATATTTTATAATAAGGTTCTAATGTCATTATTTACAAGTCAGTAGCTATTATGCATTACCTACTCCTGCATAATGTTTGTGTAATCAAAGTAACCATGTGTCTGAGTTTTGTCTGAGTTTTACTGCTTTACAAACTTCTTAAAGTATGTTTTTTTAAAGAAAGAAAAAAAAATGAATACATACACAACACAATACGATTTTCTTAGAGTTAAATACTGCCCAGAGTGAGAGCTGCCTTTACAGAGGTTTGCACTCTCTGGAAGAGAGATCTTTCTTGGTTGATGGTTTCAATTACTCTTATGTATGTGTGAATCATCACAATAGTATATATAAAATTACTCCCAATGTTGATCTTGTTACAGGGAATTCTCACAAAAAGTTACAACTGGCATCTGCTGGATATGCATGACCTTATCTCTTAGTCCCTCAGTCCTTCCTGGCTGAATTCACCGGGCTTGGCTTCTGTCTGTCTCTCTGCCTTTGCTTTCTTTCTCTTCTCTCTCCTATCTGTTGCAATTGTTGTGTGTGCTCATGGGCAGGACTCATCCTGGGTTTCTCTTGCCCAACACACCTGGAATGATAACCCACCTGTCTCTGACGTCATTCAGGATGTCATCAACTACTTAAGGTTGTGGCTGGCGGTCAGTCTTTGCTGAATCGTTGAGCTACACAGTTTGTGAAACACTGGGTACTTCTCTGCCTCTGATCTTCGTGGATTCTTAGCGTATGTTTCCTCTGCACAGATTTCCTCGATTCGCTTCCCCGGTGTGTGGTGAGCCTACCCTGAGTTGAGAAAGAGAGAGAGAGTTTTGTGTGGATTCCCTTTCTTACTGGACCTTTGTTTTCTCTCTTTTCATTGTGTTCAACACTGTTTAACTTCCACTGTAAATAAAGGCACTGAACTTTGACTTCCTGAGTCCTGCGTTTGAGATCAGCCTGCCTCATTGGCTGTGATAGAACAAGCGACAATATGGACCCAGTGGACTCCACCCCACTTCCTATTGCCCTTGCCTCACAAAAAGCCAAGTTAGATCGGCATGAGAAAGTGTTGGAGAGCTTTGAACAATCGCCCAGAAAATTGCAGAATTAAAAGGTATGATAAACCAAGGCTGTCTTTTCTCTCCTAGGAAACCACCCTGAAGAAATTAGTCTTTATCTGCTAGAAACTCTGTTAACTCCTCTCATCCTTGGTCATCCCTGGCTGAGAAACCATAACCCCAATACTGATTGGAAAAGAATAGCATTTCATGCTGGAGCACACATTGTGTTTGTCAAAGGTGAGAATTGTGAATTTCATGTAGACAGTGATTCCTTCCTCGGTTACACTGTTAACTCAAACCAGACCCAGCTGAGCCCCAAGCTGTAATCGATTGGCTGCTTCCAGCT
Source organism: Pelmatolapia mariae (assembly GCF_036321145.2). Lineage (NCBI taxonomy): Eukaryota > Metazoa > Chordata > Actinopteri > Cichliformes > Cichlidae > Pelmatolapia > Pelmatolapia mariae. The sequence goes on along the minus strand of NC_086245.2, from coordinate 34,419,643 downwards.
AACTGTAAACACTTGCAACCCATCCTTGGTTTTGTTAACTTTTACCGTAAGTTCATCAAGGATTTCAGTGAGATTGCTCTTCCACTAACCCAACTCACCAACGTCTCTTTTCAATGCAACTCCTCGACCTAATCAGCTTTTAATCTCTTGAAACAGCGCTTCCCTTCTGCTACAGTTATGACCACACCTGCCAGTTCATTGTGGAGGTAGACAGCTCTGATTCTGGCATAGGTAAAATGCACCCGTGGTCTTCTTTTCCTGTTGTCTCTCTCCTGCAGAATGTAAGTATGATATTGGGGATCAAGCACTACTGGCAATCAAACTTGCCCTTGAGGAATGAGGGGTTGAACAACCTTATATATATACCTTATAACCCAGACCACAAAAACATCGCCTTCCTCAGTCAGCAAAATGTGTAAAAACTCAGCAAGGCAGGTGGGCTCTGTTTTTCTTCAAGCCAGATGGCGTGTCAGTTCTCCACTTCCAATAAAAACTCCAACGAGATTACCATCCCGTCCCCCTCTTATGCCATTGGCTTTCGCACCTCGGAGATCAAGTCTGCCATTCATGAAGCCCAGGAAAACCGGACCTGATCCTGGTAATGGTCCTCCTGGTCGCCTCTACTTGCCCTCTGCTGTCCGACCAAAGGTAATCCATTGGGCACACACCACAGAATATACCTGTCACCCTGGAGTTAAACGTACAATAACTTAATAATAACAATATCCAACATCTGTTCTGGTGGCCATCTCTGGTGAATAACATGTCAGCATGTTCCTTTTGTGCTTAAAACAATCCTCCAGCTCTCCCCCCTGCAGGTTTATTATAGGCTTTGCCCACTCCCAGCCCCCCTTAATTTGAACTCGATTTCATCACTGGTCAATCTCAGCAGGTAATACTCCCCATCATTGCTTGATCACGGCATCCGTTCAGACCGTGGAGATCAGTTCGGCTCTCAAGTCTGGCAGAAATCTCTGCAGTCTCTCATCTGGCTTTCATCTTCAAACAGCCAACGTGCAAACGTGCTAATCAACACCTGGAGGCTGCCCTACACTGCATAGCCTCTTTGAACTAGTCTACTCAGACCGCCCAGCTGGCCTGGATAGAATATGCCCACAACATTATGACCTCCTCTGCAACAAAACCATCGCCCTTCGAATCATCTGTTGGATACTGCATCCACTCTCCAAAACCATCTCCCCAGATATCATCATCTTTGTAAAGCCACCCATGCCGCCCTACTCAGAACAAAAGAACAAAATAAACATCTGGGACCTGCCTACAGTCCTGGTTGGTTTGGTTGTTTACTCAGTACATTCCCATCCTTTTTCTGTTTCTGCCCATCTCAAGCTACTTCAGAACATAATATTTAATGTCTTCCATGACTCTCAACTGTCCTTTGTGGCACTCTGTGTTGAATGATAAGCTCCAGTCCAAAAGCTTTTGGACAATGACACAATGTTTTGAAATTTTACCTCTATATATCATCAGAATGGATATGAAATCAAATAATCTGTAAATAATATGTGATTGAAGTGCAGGCTCAGTAAAACTGTATTTTATCAACTGTTTGGGAATTACAGACATTTTTATGTTATAACAGTAATAGGACACAGTGACATAGTTTTACATGTAAGAACTGCATTTAATTTAGTATTTAAATACTCATTTGCAACAGTATCGGTACTAACACTTCTGTCCTTGTCTCCCCCAGCTGACACACAACTTCACACAGCACTGCTGCAGCGCAGTGACGATATAAAACATGGCCAGTTGGCTCTAGTTCCTTCCACAATACTAAAGCTAGATTTTCCTGGTTACGATAAAGTTCCATCCTGCCAGTTTTTGGAGCCAGAGCATGCTCAATAGTCCACCCCCACCCTCCCTGGACTTTTATGTAGCCCGTTCAGTTCATTTTTTTTATTTTGATAGTCTCCTGCCTCACATGTATAATGTTCAGTTTTTCTTGTTTTGTCTCATTAGTCTGTATTAATGTCAACTATGTTCCCACCTGTGGCATGTTCCCTCGTTAACCCTTGTGTGTATATATTGTCTGTATCTTACTTTGTTGCGATCTTCCTCTTGCCTTGTGTCCTGTTTGTTCAGAGCTTCCAGTGTTTGCATCCTTGAGTACCTGCCAGTTAAGCTCTTTGTATTTTCCAGCAATAAAGCTCTTCTTGAGTTCAGTCCAGACAGTACTGCATTTGGGTCCTAACCTGCCTGCCATACATCATACCATGACAGCAAGACACGGCTGCAAAGGCAGATGTATGGAGTGACGAGAAAAGGACCCAAGTGCAGGCACTGATGACAGAGTAGTTGTTAGTTGTTTTTATAATGCAAATAAAAGCAGAGCATGTCAGGGACTAAAACTAACAAAACCTGAATTGGAAGAAACTAAGAAAAGAACATGAGGCGCATAGAAAACATTACAGAAACCTGCAGAAGATGATGAGCAGAGGGTGAGACACAGGGGAAGATGAACAGACGAACCAGTAATGAACAAGGAAGAGGCTTAGGATAAAAAAACTAAAGTTGTAAAGAGTTGTGTATCCTTTTCCATCCATCTCCTCTTATGATCCATATTTGAGCTCCAATTACTAAATGGAGATACCCTGCGACTCCAGCTATCAGTTAAAGCTTTCAGTCATAACACCCAGTTCTCTTTCCTAGCATTTGTTTCAGTGTCTCTCTATGGGATGCACTTCCCTGCGTATTCCTCAGAAGCATGTATCTCATTCAGCCAATCTTGATTGGCTGGTGATTGCAACAATCACATCAGACAGAGACATCCACCCTCAAATAACTTGTGCTATTACATAATCATTATTCAAAAACCTCTTCTTGCTTTGGGGCATATCTCAACCTTCTTAAGCTAGCTAGCTTAATTGTCCACAGACAGGAGTGTTAGCTAATTCCCGTCGCTAGGCGCTAGCTACGGTTTGCTCATCTCTCCTGAACCCAAATTTTAACCATAGATCAGCTGTCATACCAGTTACCCTCCAGTAAGGCGATCTTATCTGCAAGACTTTATTTGGACAGCACTAAGGATTTTCAGAGTAATTACCAGCTTTTTAGGCCTTACAAGGCAGGCCCTCTTAAGAGCAGGCACATCACTAAGCAATGGCTCTCACTTTGGATTGTGGAGGTGATTGCTCTTTGGTATACTAGCCTGCAGCAGCAGGGACCAGAATGCCTGCAGGCTTACTCCACTCATGGTCTGGCAGTGTCCTGGGCCCTTTTCAGAGGAATGTGAATCCAGGTATCTGTGCAGCAGCAAGCTGGTCTTCACCTCTCACCTTTGTCCGGTTTTACAGGCTGAATGTCTCAGCTTCAAGTATTGCCCAAGCAGTGCTGGGCACTGGGTCCTCACTTGGATAGGTGAGATACTGGCTATTTCTGTGACTGCTTGAGATAAGCTTGTCCAACAATATGGGAGCCTCCATTTTCCATAGTGAGAAATGTTAGGAATGAGAACTTTAGGCTACTTTGTAACCCCGGTTCTCAGAGTAGCATGAGTGAGATGTCTCACCAGACGGCCCTTCTTGCTGGGATGAAGCAAGAAGAGGGGCTTATCTTGAATAAAGACTATTCAAACTATTTAAGAGTGGGTGGCTTGGTCCGACATGGTCATTGCAATCACCAGCCAATCAGAACTGGCGGAATGAGATACATGCTTATGAGGAATATGCAGGGAGCCGCATCCCATAGTGGACCCAGAACAGTATGTGAAGAACTACTTAAACTTTGCATAGGTTCTTTTTGGGTACTCCGGCTTCCTCCCACAGTCCAAATACATGCACAGACAGTGTTAGCCCTGCGACAGACTAGCGACCTCTCCAGAGTGCACTTTGCCTCTCGCCCTATGGCAGCTGCAATAGCCTCTAGCCCGCCAGTGACCCTGAATTAATAAGCAGAATAGGATGGATAGTTTGACCCCCACTGGACGGGATACTGCAGCTAGGCACCAGGGGGCAATTGAAACATTTTGGCTTTTTAGAAGCCACTAGAATATTTTATTCACTCTTTGCTTGCAAATAGGCAAGCAAACAGATCCTCCCTTCAGCAGCTGAAGTAGTTGACATGTAAAGCCCTAAAAAACACTTTTTTGAGGATGTTAAAGAGGTCAGTAAAGCTAAAGGTTCAGCATTGAATTACCGATTTGTCATCGTGAATGTTAATGCTGTAGCATGTGTTAATGTTAGATGCTTAACTGTTTGTATTTACATAATGGCCACAAACCCAGCCTCAGGGATGTCCCAAGCCCATATAATTGGGAGGATTACATCAGATAGCACACCCGGCTTCAAATCTTTGCCAAATCTTTGCCACTCCATCCAATGTGGTAACCCCTGAGAAAATACTGTTGACCATAAATTTTATTACAGCTATTAGAGCACGCTGTAGGTATTAAAGGTAGCGCCCTGCAGTGGTTTGAATTACATCTATCTAATAGACTGCAGTTTGTTAATTTAAGTCGAGAGTCCTCTTCACACACTAAGGTTAATTATGGACTTCCACAGGATTCCATGCCAGGACTAATTCTGTTTACATTATGTCCCTTAGGTAGTTGAATTAGAAGGCATAGCATACATTTTCACTACTATGCAGATGATACTCAATTTTATTAATTTTATTGACTGAGTGATGCTGAAACATTATTATTTCCATGATGGACTTAATAATTTATTATTATCAGGATGTACTAAAAACTTCTCTGAACCCATTTTTAGTTATGCTGCAATAGGTCTAGGCTGCTGGGGGCTTGCCATAATGGTGTGAGTGTTTCTTCTTCAGTCACCTTTTTCACTCACTATGTATTTAATCATTAGTTATTATTGATCTCTGGCTCTCTTCCTTAGCATGTCTTCCTCCCCTCACCCCCAACTGGTCACAATTAGATGGCCGGCCCTCCCTGAGCCGGCTTTGAATTGAACTGAAATAAGGACACAGAGAAAGGTACTTTTATCTGACAACCACATTAGCTGTGTGTTAAGTTGTAATTATAATTAAGGTATAATTAATTATGACATTAATGTGGGAGATGGGCAGCAAAAGTTATCTAATGGGCAGGCAGGGGTTGGGTTCACCAGCTGGAGTCAAATGGATCTTGGTCTTATCAGTAGCAAAGCCTGTTAACCAATAGTTAGATCATCATAGAGCAATCTTTTATTTTTTAAGTTGTGTTCGAGTTGTGTTTGACTGCTGAGGTGATTTGGTTTCTCTGTATTATTGTAGGATTATTACATGACAATATAAAGTGCCTTGAAGCAACTCTTGTTGTGATTTGGTGCAATATAAATAAAACTGAAATGAATCAAATTAAATTGAATTGAAAATTTGCTCCAAGGTAATATTTTAATATTAATAATTTGCTATCCTGTAAGTCTCCTATAAAACCACTCTGCTAAGTGATTTTATAGGACTTTTGCAGGATATTGAGAACTTGTGACTGAGGGAGGACACGGCATATTGAGACACTTGTAACAGATCGAGAGCCCTTTGGGCAGACGTTTCCTCTAATCCAGTGTCTTCATTCCAAAACCTTTAAATTTTCCAAGTGAATGCGGCTTCATATGTACTGATAAAGAGAGTGAGTGTGAAAACACAGGTCAATGCACCCAAAACTAAGTTTGTTTGCTACTACAGGGGCTCTCAAATGTGATTGTCTGACGAGTGGCCCTGTTCCCAGTGCTGCAGTTTTTGTAGAATGAAGCTGGGATCAGTTTTCATTTCTGCGTTTCACAAATTGGATAAAGTAGGAGAAAGGAGGATGGTGCTTTAGCCTGTTCTTCGTTGTACTTGGAGCCCTGTTTGATCCATGACTTCTGCAAGACATGTTTTTCAACAATTGGGTTTATTCCTGTTGGAGTGTTAAGAAAAATTCAACTTGGCAGATATAATTCTATTTTTGCTGCTTTGAGTTCTGGGGGGGGGGCAATCTGCGAGCTCCCAGAGGTGGTGACTGTCTGAAAGCTAAAGATCTGCTTCTGGATTATTAACTTGAACAGTTCTGATTCTCAGAGCATGTTGAAGAGACTCGGTAGGCCAGTTAGTGAGTAAACTGTTCACTGCATTTTAGGTTTAAGTCTTCATTGTCATTGTGAAAAATAGATCTCCATGCTATACAAGTCTCCAGCCTATTGTCAAACACTGTCAGCCCTGCAGTCAGTAGGTCACAGCATGACAGGCGGTCAGCAAGGTCTGATACATCAGCTTGTCGTTGTAGTGTGCTCCAGTGTGGTTGTACTGATGAGGAGGTGGACGTTTGGGCTGCTACACAGAGGTTGCTCATGTGAATATGCAGCTGCTGTTGACATGTTCCGCCCATCATTGTGGGTGTTGTTCAGGTCACTATTTTGTTCTCTACTGTGTTATGTCGCAAACAAGTTGGATGAATTGAGGCTGCAAATAGCAGCCAATAACTCCCTCAAAGATTCATGCATCCTTCTTATCACTGAGTCCTGGCTTCATCAATCCATTCTGGACTCTGCTATTGAGCTAGCAGGCTACACCACACAGCCCCATGACCGAACAGTGGACTCCAGTAAGAGCAAAGGAGGTGGGCTCTGTATGCATGTGAACAACAGCTGGTGTGCCAACACAGGGATCACAGACTGTCACTGTTCACTGGACATAGAATATCTGACTGTCAAATGGAGGCCCATCTACCTTCTAAGGCAGTTCACCGTTGTCATAATAACAGCCGTTTACATACCACCAGATGCAAATGCTAACTCTGTGATTGAACTTCTGCATACAAACATCAATGAAAAAACAGAGCATATACCCTGTCACTGTAGATATCATATCAGGGGACTTTAATCATGCAGACTTAAAAACAGCAGTCCCTAAATTCCACCAGCACGTCAAGTGTGCCACCGGGATGACAATATACTGGACAAAGTTTATTCCAACATCAAAATGGGCTACATGGCCAGACCTCTACCACATCTGGGCAAGTCTGACCATTTGGCCCTATTTCTAATTCCTGCATATGCTCCCTCAAGAAAACTGCTCCCACCATCACAAAGACTATTACCATATGGCCAGAGGGCGCCTCTCAGCAGCTGCAGGACTGTTTTGACAGGACCAACTGGGATATCTTTGAACATCAGGACCTGGAAATGTTCACAGACAGTGTTCTTTGCTACATAAACACTGCATAGACACCATTACAGCAGACAAATGTATCTGGGCTTATCCCAACCAAGAGCCCTGGATGACCCGGGAGGTCAGGCAGCTGCTGAAGGAGAGGAACATCACGTTCAGGTCCTGCAAAAGGGACCACTACACCGCAGCCCGATCCAACCTGAAGAGATGCATCAGAGAGGCGAAGGGGGACTATAGGAGGAGGATTGAGGACTATCTGGAGAGTAACAGACAGCAGGTGTGGCAGAGCATCCAGCATCTAACCGACTATAAGATCAACCTCGGAGCTGCTGGAGTTGAATATTTTCTTCACGCTTTGAGGCCGTGTTACCAGAGGCATTGGAGCCAGAGCAACAACACGCAGCCCACAGCAGCACTACCCCCACCCTGGAGGAAAACAACGTGAGGCACACTCTGCAGATTGTTAACCCAAGGAAGGCGGCTGGTCCTGATGGCGTGCCAGGTCGTATATTGTGAGGGACTGTGCAGAACAGCTGGCTGGGATCTTCACCAGGATCTTCAACAAATAACTCACAGAGTTGACTGTCCCACTCTGCCTGAAGTCCTCCAGCATAGTTCCCTTGCCTAAGAAGCCCCACAGCCTAAGTGACTACAGACCAGTGGCACTCACCCTAGTAGTAATGAAATGGTTTGAGAAGCTGGTCCACAGTCACAGCAGCCCTGCCTTGCAACCTGGATCCACACCAGTTTGCCTACAGAGCAAACAGATCCACGGAAGATGCCGTAGCCACAGCACTCCATGCTGCCATAACACACCTGGAGGGGCATGGGAGCTATGTCCGGATGCTTTTTGTGGATTTCTGCTCTGCATTTAATACCATCTTTCCACACAAACTGGTGGTCAAGCTACAGCACCTGGGGCTTCCTTACAGCATCCGCTCGTGGATCAACAGCTTCCTCTCTGGCCGTAGACAGAGAGTGAGAGTTGGCCATGGCACATACTTAGCCCTGAGTCTCAGCACTGGCTCACTCCAGAGCTGTGTGCTCGGTCCACTGCTCTACACACAAGACAGCACCCATATCCACCAGAGTAACACCTTTGTGAAGTTTGCAGACGGCACTACCGTGGTGGGGCTCATCTCCAGGGGCGATGAGTCTGCTTACAGAGACGAGGTGGAGCAGCTGTCGTTATGGTGTAAGACCAATAACCTCCTCCTTAACACTTCAAAAACCAAAGAACTCATAATAGACTTCCAAAGGAAAAAGACAGAGATCCCACCACTGATCATCAGCGGTGACTGAGTGGAAAGGGTAGCAGACTTTTGCTTCCTGGGAGTCAACATAGAGGAGAACCTTTCCTGGAGTGCGAACACCTCCGAGCTCCTGAAAAAGGCCCAACAAAGACTGTACTTCCTGAGAATTCTCAGGAGTAATAACATCACACAGAGACGGCTGGTGTCATTAACACCACCCAAAAGATAACTGGCTGCCCTCTCTCCACGCTGGAAGATCTACACAATACCCGCTGTCTTAAAAAAGCTCAGAACATTATAAAAGATACCTCACACCCTGGCCACTCCCTGTTTGAACTGTTGCCCTCGGGCAGACGGTACAGAGCAATCAGTGCAAGGACAAATAGACTCAAACACAGCTTTTTTCCAACCGCAATAACACGTCTGAATGCTGCTACTAAAAAATGGGCATCACGCTACTCTTGAAATGATCTATGCACTGACTGAGTCATTTGCGTGGGAATGTATGTGAATGTTTGTTCATACAGTTAGATTATTCTTATTAGCAAATATTCTTATTTGCATTTAAGTATTCTATTGATTTTATATAAATTTGATATTTTTATTCAATTCAATTCAATTCAATTCAATTTTATTTATATAGCGCCAAATCACAACAAAAGTCGCCTCAAGGATGATGCACTGATCAAAGACCACTTCTAATTTCATTGTACCTGTGACAATGACAATAAAGACATTCTGATTCTGATGTCTCATCTTCCATATTAGCGTTGTTGTGGAAGTAGGCATCTAAATACTCTAAATACTCTTGAGTGTGGCTAACGCCCCCAGGTATTGCGGTAGGAACTTCTGGCAGCTCCACAAACTCTGCTTGCACCAGGACTGTAACCTGGCAGCTTCTCTGTTTACTTTGCTTGTACTGCAGCTAAGCTCACTGCTGAGCTGTTTGACCAACTTGATGCGGATGATCTGCACTCTGACCTGACTTCCAGTTGGAAAAACTGAGGTGTCTCTGCGACTGGACTGCTGTCGATAGAGTGGAGTGTCTCAGGATCCTGGCAATGCTTGATGTGTAACTGTTCTTTTTACTCTTCTGCCCTGAGCTGAATGCTACTGTTCAGCCTATGCAGAGAGGTAAATATAAATGACTTCAGCAAACAGTCATTTGTGTTGTATTTTTTCTTTTATTGGTGCACCATTTGTAATACTTTCATTGTTGTAAAAAGAGCAACAGATTCAGACCTTGACTGGCAAATGCCTGGCTGGTTATTCAACCAGTCAGTCGTGGACTTGAGCAGACATGAGCAGACCAAGAGTAAACATATTTGTTGACACATAGATTCAGTAACATGACTATGAAGTGTCATATAACAAACTTATCACAAAATATATTTCAGAAATAATCTGAGGGACAGAATAATACTTTTTTAATAAAAAAGTGATGTAATAAATAATATACCAAATTACTTTCTCCAGCAAGTAATTAAGTAATATACTGCATTAATCTTCTTTTTTAATAAGGAGTCCAGAAACAAAAAAGAGTTCGAAACAAAAGTTGCTGGAGTCCAGGAACAGTTCAAAACCCAAAATCCTAGAAGCAGGAGTCCTAGGACTCACCAAAAACAGTCCAGGGGCTGGCCATGTGCCCAGACAAAACAGGCTGAGACTGAATAGGGGGCCGACCCAGATGCCGACGGCACAACAGTCCATAACAGGGCTTTTCTGGGGGCCAACCGCGTGGAAGACTGCTGCTTTCCACTGCTGACCGCGTGGAAAGCGAAGGCCAAGCAGATGTGGTCGTAGGCGATGACCTTTGGGCACCTGGAGTGCTGGACGCTGCTTGATGGGCGCAGGACCAGATGAGGATAGGACCAGAAGCAGACGGTGGAGCAGGCAGCGGCGTGGAATTCGCAGGTGGTGGAGCAGGAGGTGGCTGAACGGACTCACCAGAGCCTCCAGCAGACATGAGAAGGTGCTCGACAAGCTCACCAGAGCCCCCAGCGGGAGCAGGCGGCAGTGTCGGAGCCATGGAGTGCTTTCCTGAACCCCCAGAGGACACGAGGAAGTGCTGGCCGGGCTCTTCCAAACCACCAGCTGACAAGGAAGGTTGCTGGACTGGCTCTCCTGAGCGTCCAGCGGGAACAGGCAGCTAACCCTGAAAGTTCATTTTTAGGTAGCTCTAAAACCGGGCCGGGCCGCAAATCCTCCAGCGAATCCTCCAGTGGCCCAGCTGAAAATCCTCCAGAGGGCTGGCCTGAATAACCTCCAGTGAGCCGTGCTGAATAACCTCCGGTGGGCTGGGCTGAAGCTGCTGCTCTGGGTGGACATGCACAGTGGAGATGAGGAAGTCCTAGATAAGAGGGTGCAGCAATCCGAATAGCCAAGGGACTCCAGAAATCATCCTCTGTAACCAGAGAGCTATCTCCTCTTGGTATTCCTTAATGGGCAGCACTAACCACTCCTGACACAGAAACTCCGTTGTGAAAACAATGTCCTCGCGGAGCTCAGAGGAGGGATTATAAGCTGCTGGGTCCACTGTCTGGTCGCATTCTTCTGTCATGATTTCAACTGTGTGTAGGCAGGAAACGACCCAAACGCAGACTCAAACTCAAAGAAACACAGCTTCATTTGATGAATGGCAAAACAATACAAAACTAGACTGGGAAATTATAGCTAAGACGCAATGAGGCACACAGGTTAACACACAGCCATGGATGAGGGAGATCGCGACAACGAGCAAAGAAGACGCAGACACTAAATACAAGAGGGGAACAGGGCAAAGAGGAAACACCTGGGAAACACGGCTGACACTGATTATACAGACGAGACGGGAGAGAGCAAAACATAACATTATGTAAACTGACGCAAGACTATCAAAGTAAAACAGGAAGTACACAGAGATGCAGACTGGAGGGAGCGAGAGAACACAGAGGAGCACGAGAGAGAGAGAGAGAAGACATGATGGGATGGGAGAAACAGATAAACATGAAAAGCAGGGGGATCACAGAATGAAATACAAGGAAAACAAGACACAAGAACTCACACAACATACATAAACACAGGCACACAGAGGGTGAAGACGCAAAGGGAAAATACTAATAAATCAAGGAACTGAAGAAGGAATGTAAGAAACTCAAAACAGAATACCAAAGACTACTAATGAACCAAAACATAACCCATAATACAAAATTAATACAAAATATCACAAGAATACAAGAAAACACAAAATGACCTCCAGAAAAGAATTAATTCTATGGTCTTCAATTATTTATTTATTTATTTATTTTCATTTTTATACAAGGTGCGTGTGTCATTTTAAACAGAAATGGTTCAAAAAGGGCTGTTGTTGCTGGTTTTTCTTTGTAATAACCAGCATAGATAAATGACTTAACATAACTGTACAACTTTACATAGGCTTTTCACACCAAAAACACACAACTGGAAAACAAAAGCTCAGTATTTTGTTGTGCCTGTGTTTCACACATCCCCAAACATTTTAAAAGGTAAATTCTCAGGTTTCAGATACACATGCAGTGTAGCCATCCCACATAGCAGACAGGTCTGGCCCGGATCTGGTGTCAAGCCGGCACTGCTGGCTGACTTCTGGTATGGTAAGTCATCCAGATCTGGGCCATACCAATTTTGCTATGTGGGATGTAGAATGATTGTACTGCATTCATCTGTAATCATTTTTACAAAAGGATCATTTCATCTCAAATTTGTCAATATTTCTTTAAGTAGTCCTGTGTGGCTTGTACTGTCTATTTTTCCATCCATCCATCCATTCGCTTCCACTTATCCTTTTCAGGGTCGCCTCTCGCCCTATGACAGCTGGGATAGGCTCCAGCGCCCCCCACGACCCTTTCTATTTTTCAGTTTTTCAAAACAATATATCTTGAAAATTATTTGATATAAAGCTAAGCTCACTGTAATCATATATCATATATGTTCAAACTATGTACCATAAATTGGAGATGGTTGAGCAGAAGGCCCACGTTCATTGGAGCCCTATTACCAAAAACAAGAACTTGGTGCACAAGAGTTAATTTATTAAATTTAGATTTTTTTTGCAATCCACAAAGGGTAAGAATTATACATACATATTTAAATACATACATACTATAACGTATACATAAAACCTTTAATAAGTGATGCTGAAAGTTTTACAGTGTCTTCTACTTTGACAAGGCCAAGGCCCCTCGTTAGTCTTCACGTTTGACTAAAGCTGGTAGCTTCTCTTTTACAGCATGAAAAAGTATTTGTTTGACAGCACTCCAAGAAAGTGTCTAGGGAACTCAGTGAAGAGCTCATCCAGGTCATCGTAGTCTAAGGAGCTTGGAAAGAAAAGCGAAAAGTTTCCTTGAAGACGTTTCACCTCTCATCCGAGAAGCTTCTTCAGTTCTAAGAGTGACTGGTGGAGAGTCCCTGATATACATCACATCAAAAACTCCACCAACAAGGTCCAGAAACTTTCACTTGAGCCAGATGAAACCATGGTGTCCTTTGATGTAGTCTCTCTCTTCACTTGCATACCTACAACAGAGGCAGTGGAGACGGTCAGAAAACGACTACAAGAAGACAGCTCCTTGGAAGACAGGACCAGCTTCATCCCCGATCAGATTTTCACACTGTCAGACCTCTGCCTCACCTCCACATATTTCAAATACAACGAGGGATTCTACAGACGCAAACATGGACGTGCCATGGGCTCCCCGGTGTCACCGATTGTAGCCAACCTTTACATGGAGGAAGTGGAAAGAAAGGCTCTTGGCTCTTTTAAAGGGAGAGTACCCAGCCACTGGTACAGATATGTAGACGACACCTGGGTCAAAATTAAGACACAAGAAGTGGAATCCTTCACTGCGCACATTAACGCCGTGGATAAAAACATCAAGTTCACCAGGGAAGACACAAAGGATAACTGTTTGTCATTCCTGGACTGGGCCGTGCGCTTTGAAGGGAATCGAAACCTCATTATTGAAGTTTACCAGAAGTTCACAAATACAGACCAGTACCTCCTCTGTGATTCACGCCACCCTCTGGAACACAAACCTGGAGTAATCAGGACCCTACACCACCACAATCAGAAAAATTTTATTTATCCCCAAGGGGCAATTAACATACAACAGAGCAGCCTAACGTTGAAGATTAGAGCAATAAGAACAGGCAGAAAGAGTGAGATAATAAATACACAGAATATACTGTATATACAGTTTTAAAATTACACAGTTTAAAATTAAAGTGACCAAAAGATGAATAAATAACTGTAAGTGACTAAGAGTGAGTAAAGTGTCGGTAGTATAAAAAGAGTGTAGTTTATGTTTCTGGTGTGGGAAATGTTCTTATCGGCTGGAATTAAAAGCAGAGTGGCTTTGGGGACAAAGGTGGCTCTCCTCCTCTCAGTCTGTCTCTTTAAACATGTTCCAGTCTGTGCACTCGAAACAGTCCTGAAGTGCTGAGACAGCCCCACTTGGCCAGACTCTGATGGTTTTTCTGGCTGGTCTTGTGCATTTCAGCAGTGATGTGTACGTGGGCAGCAGCATCACAGTGGCATGGTCAGATGAGCTGATTTGCGGGCTCACAGCTGCCTTAATGACACTGGCACAGTTTAACGTGGAGGCGGAGTCTGTTTACACACCGAGAGGAGCAAAGAGGCGGAGCCGTTACTGAGACGTGGAGCTCAGGTTAAGAGAAAGAAAACATATTTCTAGCATCCAAAGCAGCAGTGCTGTTCCTGTGATCAACATTAAAACCTTTACTGGGAAATAGCCAGTGAGTCCTTCATCAAAGCACCTGATCAATAAATTTAAACGTGAAGAAAAGCAAACTTGATAGCTGCTCCATCCACTGGCATTTGTTTTACAGTGAAAAATCTGCAGAAAATCTCCATGAGTCATAGTAACATATGCAGATGAACTCGTAACTTAGTCTGATGCTATGTTTAAATTATACAGCTAGCTGAAGGCTGACAGCAGCCATCCTATTTTACATGGAGCCAACAGGGGTGAGTCTAAAGGGGGGCATGGGGTGGACTAGACCATATTTATTTTAAGGTTTTCACAAGTTTTTCAGATTGAAAGTGAAACAATATAAAATACTGTCTCGATTAAATTACATTCATACTTAGAAATATAAAATTAAAGCTTTTGTCACAAGCCCATAAAAATATACATGCCCCAGTAAAACTCTGAGGGTTGTTAGGTTGGACACTGAATTATTGTTAGTATTAATTACCATCTACACCATCATAACAGTTTGTTTCAGCAGCACAAAAAGCAACTTCAGAATGCTGATAGGCTCGCTTCTCTGCATTGCAGCCTCCACATTCTCCTCTAAAGGCTTACAGACACAAACTCACTCATTCACTGCACACTTAAACACACAGAAACACGTACAAGAACTCATAAAGCCTTCAAGACAGAGTAAAGATTCATTTTTATGCCTTAGTTTAGATTGCATGTTTATTTTGTTTTTACTCTGACTCTACTTAAGAATGTTTGTATATTTTTGTATTAAAGAGAACATTTTCTTTAAATAATAAAATTTAATATGGCACATAAATACACAGGGTTTGTTTGTTTGTTGTTGTTGTTTTACAAATGAAACAGATGACAGATGAAACAAAAAAAAAAACATTGCAATTCCTAAAATGGAAACCAGTGAGCAGTTAATTTTTTAAGACCTGCGTTTTTTTTTCTTTTGAATAGTTATTATTGCTCAAGAGACAAAAGCATTTCTTATCTGGTTAATCGATTGAATAATTGATAGATCACTTGATTACTAAAATAATCAATAGCTGCAGCCCTAATAATAACTAATGATAAAATGCAGAGTGGTGTTTAAATATTAAATATGTAGTGAGAGAAAAAGATGAGTCAAGAAGAAACACTCAGTGCATTGTGGGAATCGCCCAACAGCCCAAACCTACTGCAGTATAACTCAAGGTTGTGCTCGTCCCTGTTAGTTGTGCACCTTTCCCTTACACTTTTAACTAATATACAGTCAACATTTTCACAAATGACCTTTTGTTTTTTACCCCGTTTGTTGACAATGTTGATAATTGTCATCAGGACAACTGTCAAGTCAGCCATCTTCCTCAGGATTGTGGTTGAATGTACTGAACTAGACCAAGAAGTAGAATTGTGGAAGTCTGCTGTCTAACATGTGTGAGCCCTCGTTAGAAAATAACAGTAAATAACCAAATGCTGAGTCATTTTGGTGTATTTTCAAGAAGCTGGTCCTTCTGCTGAATATGATCTGCAGACAGGTGTGTGAAAGCAACACACGCATTATTACTGACAAATGTAGTTTTTGGACTTTACCAATTGTACATTGGTGACCAAGAAAGACGCCCCTGCTCCAAAATCAACACGTCCAAGCTTGACTGAAATTTGCAGCTCATATTTGAGGTGGTCTTCTTTGTATTAATATTTAAGTAAAAGTGAATATATATGAGCCTCTGTGGGTCCTACGTTCTATACAAGTGTTTCTGAGATAGCAGTCCTCATTCGTTGTTCCAGTTGTTTGTTCAGTGTGACAGAATATGAAAACATTGGAAGACGTGCATCAACAGAAAGCCTGTATATATGTGACATTGCTTATTCTAAAGGTAGCCAGATGAATGCCTACTCACACTGCTACTATATTGTAGGGATGTACAGTACTTCCAAAGATCGGACAGCAATCCCAACTTGGGACATAAATACTCATTAAAGATTATTTACAGAGCAAAATATTTTTATACTTTTATGCCTTGATGAAAGCTTTGCACTTTTTGTGTTTCGTCTATGAACTGTCCCCCTTAGGGGTCACCACTACGCCTGTTTCCCTCCTGTCTGGCATCTTCCAAACTCTTTGGCCAATACGTTCACTATCCCGCCTCTGCACATGCCTGAACCATCTCAGCCTCACCTCTCTAACTTTGTCTCCAAACCACTTAACTTGATATGCTCATTTTCCTGTCATCCCCAAATTAGCATCCTCAACTGAGCCTTGTGTCTTTTCAATTAGTGCCACTGCCTCTTCACTACCGATTATATCAGGTCTCACTACTATCTTGTAAACATTCCCATTAACTCGTGCTGCTATCCTTCTTGTACAAATCAGCCTGGACTCCATCTACTCCATCCCGCCTTCACTCTCTTCTTCACTTCTCTTGTGCACTGTCTGTTGCTTTGGATGGTTGGTGCCAGGTATTTAAATTCACTGTCTCTACTCTTGCATGTTCAGCTTTTCACCTTCCTCACTCTCATTTACACACATATATTCTATTTTGCTTCAACTGACTTTCATTCCTCTTCTCTCCATAGAGTTCCTCCACCTCTGCAGGCTCTCAAAACAAATCACAGTGTTGTCTGCAAACATAACAGTCCATGGAGATTCGTTCCTGACATTATCTGTCAACCTGTTCATCACCACTGCACATGACACGGGGCTCAGAGGTAGTCCCTGATGTAATCCCATCCCATGATGTGAACCCATCGGGCACTCCTCACCACTGTTTCACTGTCCTCACATGTGTCCTGCACCAGCCTCACATACTCATATAACCTCACTACTCTGCCACTCCTGCCTTCCTCATACAGTAGCACAGTTTCTCTTTTGGGACTCTGTCATATGCTTTGTTTGGATCCACAAAGACACAGAGCAGCTCCGTCTCTGTACGTCTGGAAACAAACATTGTATCTGCTACTCACTGATCGTCACCTCTTTTTTTAACAACTCTTCTCCATAGCTTCATGGTATGGCTCAATTCAATTCAATTCAATTCAATTCAATTTTATTTACACAGCGCCAAATCACAACAGCAGTCGCCTCAAGGCGCTTTATATTGTACAGTAGATCCTACAATAATACATACAGAGAAAAACCCAACAATCATATGACCCCCTATGAGCAAGCACTTTGGCGACAGTGGGAAGGAAAAACTCCCTTTTAACAGGAAGAAACCTCCAGCAGAACCAGGCTCAGGGAGGGGCAGGGCCATCGGCTGCGACTGGGTGGGGTGCCTTATATGTTGTTTGCTTCACTAAGAGCTACATTTGTTTAGAGGATAATCCAGATTTTTGTGTTCCTCCAGCTGTTCGAAATGACCGGAACAAGAAGAAGAAGGAGAGCCCAAAGCGGGATCTGGCAGAGAGCTACGAGCTGACAACTGAGCTGGAGACAATCATTGAAAAGATCCGTAGGGCTCATCAAGAAACGTTCCCCTCCCTCTGCCAGCTTGGCAAGTACACGACGGTATGTATGATTTAACAAGGTGCCTGAACAACGTCTTTCTGCAACGAGCATTTAGTTGCATTATTTTTTTATGCAGTAAATGTTACATTGTTACTTTGACTTTATGCCCCTGTATTGCCATATCCCTGTATGGCAATGTGTTTCTGTGGTTTGATCCAGGTACTGCACCAGTACAATTCAAATTTAAGTGCATTTTATTTATAAAGCACCAAATCGCAAAAAACAGTTGCCTCGGGGCACTTCGTAAATACCCTACAATAATGCATGGCGAGTGAAAAGAGGTAAGAGAAGGACAAACAGAAGGAGCTCATTTTCATACTTTTGTACTGTACTCTAAATCTCCCTGTAATGCAACTTGAGACCTCAGATGTATGCCTCTGATAGTCCTCACAGAACCTCAGTGATAATTGTTGTTCCTCTCTCAGCAGCCATATATTGGATATAAATTGTGACAAGTAGAATAAAAGTGCAGCAACCACATCATGATTTTAGCCTCAGAGTTCGATGGTAATAGTGTTTGTTTACAACAGTTTTTATAGAATGCAACAGATTGGAGAAGCTAAACAAAAGCTGTAAATACTGGAAGACTTAGCCATTGTCAAAAGCAAATCCTCATCAGGGAGATTCTTGCAGAGCAGGCAGCTGCCCATCCGTCTGGCTGGGGCTCACTCCAACCTCCAGTTTTTGACATGTCTGAAAAGTGGAATAAATGTCGTAAACCCAACGTGTGTCCTTTTCTCCTCGGGTAAATTAAACCACAGATTTGTGCACTGAGTTAAGCTGGGCGCTCGCAAGGCCTTTCTCCCCCTTCTGTCACCTGCCAGTAGACGTCAAGGCCAAGAGTTATTTAAAGTTATTTAAATGCTAAACTAAAAAGCAATGAAATGCCAGATAGTCGGAGACTGCTAATCCACAAAGGGCCTTGTCAATCAGAAACATCAGGACCTGGTTTGTCCAGTCTGAAAGCAGATGAGCTTTCCCACTGAGGGAAGGTTCTGCACTCATTGTGACATGGCAAAAAAGTAAGAGGTCATAGAAATGTTTAGAAACTCTCCAAAGTACCATCTCCTACTTGACGTCAGCTAAATTCTGTGATGCTTTCACAGGCAAACAGTAGGAGCTGCATTACAGCTGATACATTCATAGCATGTTGAGATAATATTGACCTGATTGTGTTTGTTTTTAACCTAACGGAGAGCATTTGGTAGCAGGAGACTGGGGTGTATGTTTAATGATTTAGTGGTAGTACTAGTTTTAGTCATCTCATCACATCAGATTTCATAAGTGAGTATTTTTTTAAATCCACTGGCAGTTATAATATGAAGTAATGCCTCTCTTTTTGGGGAAGTGATAATAAACCTCTGAGTAGAGTTGGATATGAGATCTTAAAGGGGAACAAACTGGCTTATAGTACAGCAATTTTGCTCCAATGTATGCAGTTGTATACTGACTGTGTTGTCTCAGTGTAAGCAGCGTTTGCTGTTTGTTGGAGTGGTTAGTGTGGTTCGTGCTAATTATACTTGTTTATAGACTGCGAGAAATCCCTCATTATTACAATCGATTGGATCCTGATGCGCCTTTTGATTCGTGCTTGTCTGAAAAGTGGACCAGCTCCCGCTCCCCTAGATTATGTTAAAGCACCAATTATGTGGTGAAATATTCAAATCCTGGTCTGCAGTTATTTAGGAGTTCATTGCTGGGTTAGCTGAGATAGCTGTGCAATTGAGAGGGCTTAGCTCAACAATGAATAATGCTTCATTGACAGTGATGGTAATGAAAAATGAGCCTGGCAGTTTCAAAGACAAAATAAAGCACTGAGCCACACTGGCTCCAGGCACTGATGATGGTGGTATATGCCACTGCAATACAGTGCTCAGCTTGATGATATTTGCTACCTTAGAGTTTTGCGTGCTATCACAATCCTTCACATGTGGTGGCTGCTTTTACTGCCTTTTCCATCTCTGCATCTGCACATGAGTTTTTCTGATGTACAGTTTTTCACACTACTAGTGTATTTTGTAATGTTGCTACTTGCCTGATTTCTTTGGATAAATGTTGGTAAATTAAATCAGAATTCCCCAGCAACTTTCTTGTTTGGTCCTATTGAATTATGGGACTGGTGTAATTAACTGTGTGTGTGTGTGGGGGGGGGGGGGGGGGGGGGGGTGTTATTCCCCCGTCCTCTCAAGTTCCCCTTATTCTAGCCTTTCCCTTTACACCCAGAAGGAAGAGCAAGATAAGTTGTTTTAATATCGGCCATCAGCCCAACGTGCACTGAGCAAATGCACACACGTGTGTGTTGCACCTTCACATCCTCATTCCCTATGAATCTGGATGTCAGTCAGTTTTATGTGTCCGTAATGCTGTTGTGTGGACTGGAGCTCATTGTCTGTGATTTAAGCACAGCCCTAATGTGCTGCTCACTTAACCCCAGATCATATTTAATGGTCCCTCTCTCCATTTATCTGACTCTCTCTCTTTATTGGCTTGTGAATAGATTTCTTGCTTGTGACGATGTCCAGCATCTGTGCTAACTGCCTCTCATACAACCTCAGACGAATGAATGTGCTGTAAAGCCAGATTCCTCTGGTTGTCTCTGCCGTCTTTTCAATGGACTGTCGGGCTGCTCTGTGTAAGCCGTCTTAAACCAAACTCCACTCTTCCTTATAAGAGCTGCTCTCCCTTCCTCCTCACTAATCCCCTGCAGTTCCTGATTCACTAACTGTTTTCCATTTGTCCTCCTCTTGCTCTCATTCATCAGATCTTCATCCTTTCATCAGGTTTTCTCTGTATGTATTATTGTAGGGTCTACCTTACAATATAAAGCACCTTGAGGCGACTGTTGTTGTGATTTGGCGCTGTATAAATAAAATTGAATAAAATTGAATTGAATCATCTTCTCAGTAGATTCTCTCTAATTGGTAGCACATTTTCATTTGTCCTCAATCACTCTAACCTGCTGCACATCCTTTCCAGCCTGATCTCTCTGCCTACATGTCCTTTGCTCCCTCCTTGGTGTCTTGCCTTACATACAACTCACTATAGATATATAAATTATATATCACGATTAGGGCTGGGTATCGTCACTGATTTCTAGAATCGATTTGATTCCAATTCACAAGGTCCCGAATCGATTCGATCCACGATTCAGATCATGCATCAGTACATTTCCATATTTTTATATCTATAAAAAGAAAGCTGACACTTGTGAGCCTTTATCAAAAGTGTAAGCATCCCAGCAGATGCCTTTGTGTATAAGTGACTGAGGATAAAACACAGAAAAACATGAAGGTGATTTTCCTGGTCTGGGATTTTATAAAAATATTCTGCAGTAGATCAAAAACAAAACAAAACCATTAATCAACATATGAACATTACCTGATGCTGCTGAAGTGAAGCAGAGCAAAGTTGTAGAGGTTTTATTAGAGACACAGCTGAGCGTTTTGCAATTTTGCATAATTAAAAAGTTTAAATTTGTTCAGTATTGAACGGTAGAAATGAGGCTTTCTTTTCGGAAGTAAGTAAAAGGAAAAAAACTGCAAACGCTGTAAACAGCGGTAGACACATGTGTAACAAGCAAGCGAATAATGCAGAAAACAGATTTTTAGAGGGGAAACTGTTCTTGAAGTACAGAGAGAGAGAGAGAGAGAGAGAGCTGTGCATGATGTGTGATTTTATCGTGGTGGAAGCAAAACAGTAAAAGTCAGAGAGAATTCATGACGATGTTTATGTGAAGCGTAGTTTGGATCTTCTTTTGCTGCTGGTTCGCTCAATATTGTTTGGAGAGAGATAAAACCTGCAGCTTCTGAATCAGCACAAAAAGGGCGTGAACACAAAGCGCTGACAGATCTGAATCAGCGAGCTGCCGGCTTTCAGCCCCGACCGTGTCCGTGCTGTCGGGTGAGAAAGTCACATCTCACTGATTCTGATGCGTCGGCGGGTCCGCGCTTTGTGTTTACGTCTCTGTGCAGAATCCGTGTACCTGCTCTCATTGACTGTTTTAGCTGTTTGGTGGTTGTTGAAATGTTGTGAGGTTTAACCTGAGGCTCTGGCGTTTTGGACAAAATAAATTTAGATTTAAAAATCGATTCAGGATTTTAATGAATCGATTTTACATTATCCAAGCTAGAATCGATTTCAATCGATAAATCGATAATCAAAACCCACCCCTAATCACTAGATATCAAACTTACATGTTTCAGATCATCAAACAAACTGTAATATTAGACAAAGATAACCAGAGTAAATAGAAGATGTGTTTTTCAAATGATGATTTCATTATTTAATGGAGAAAGGTTATCCAAACCTGCCTATTCCTGTGTGAAAAAGTCATTGCCCCTCTTGTTAAATCATGAATTAACTGTGATTAACCACATTTTTTGGAAAGCTGTGTTCAGTTTCACAGACCTGTTGAGTCAAGAAATCACCTAAATAGAACCTCCGTGACCCAAGCTAAAAGATCTCAAAAGCAACAAATATTGCTACGATCGAAGGAAACACCTGAGTCACTGGCAATCATCAGTCTGAAGAGGGTTACAAAGCCACTTCTAAGGTTTTGGGAGTCCAGTGAATCATGGTGAGAGCCATTATGCACAAATGGGGAAACCTTGAAACAGTGAATATTTTCCAGGAGAAGCTGGCCTACCAAAATTATTCCAAGAGCACACTGAGACTCATTCGGGAGGTCAAAAAAGAACTGAGAACAACATTAAAGAACCACAGGCTTCACATGTCTCAGTTAAGGTCGGAGTTCATAATTCAACCATAAGAAAGAGACTGGGCAAAAATGGCATCTGGCAGAGTTCAACGAGAAAACACTTGCTGGAAAAGTAAAAAACACAAAGGCTCGTCTCACATTTGCCCAAAACATCGAGACAATGCTGAAGACATTTGGGAAAATATTCTGAAGAGACAAAAGCTGAACTCTTTGGAAGGTTTGAGTTCCATTAAATCTGGCATTAAACTAACACAGCATTTCAGAAAGGGAACATCATACCAACAGTAAAATATGGTGGTGGTAGTGTGATGGTCTGTGGCTGTTTTGCTGCTTCAGGACCTGAAAGACTTGCTGTGGTCGATGGAACCATGAATTCTGCTGTCTTTCCCCTGTCCAGAGGATACACCTTTTCTCTCATTATGACAGCAATCATTTGAATAAGAGAAGCGGTAATATTAAAACCATTAACTTCTGCAATTACAAGGCCAGCGTAAATTATTGTGACCTGTCCAAAATTGGCATCCTGAGATCGAGGTTGGTTTTAACCACCCTTACCCTTCGACCCACTGTTCTTCAGTTAATCTGTGGCCCCCCATAAACAGACAAACAAAATCACTATTTAACAATTTAACAAGATAAACAAGATCAGATTAATTTATACAATCTAATCTTTGTCTGCACAATACATGTACATGTAGCATGCAGACATGTTTCTGCATTCCTTGCTGGCTTAAGATTGTATAAATATAAATGTAAATATAAATATAAAGATGTAAATATAAATGTCACTGTAGTTAAATACATATCTGTTATTATTAGATGAATATGACCAATGGTGGAGTCATTTTTTTAAAATATTCCCTTAGGAAAAGAAGCAATAAAACATCATGAAAAGACCACAGTACACATAAAACTCCACTATTTGAAATGTGCATAAAACATCAAAAGTAAAAATTATTATTCTGTACAAAAATGTCCTCCAACAGCGTTAAATGGATTAATATTACTGCAGGAGCTCACTTTAAATACTTTCTTCATTTCTGTTTAATGTTCAGCAAAATATTCCTTACATCAGTGTGTGTGGTGACAGCGAGGACCAAGTAACACTGAAACTAAATCAGCTAAAAACACAGGCCTACATCTAGATTTTTTTTTTCATTTATATAAAAATATTAGTTGAAAAATCAGCTGAATTAAAAGACTGAACAGTGTGTGACATAGTTAACTGTCAATATAGATGAAGGTGGGGTGTTGGCAAACAGGTAGGTAGACTTATTACTGTCAGGGACAATCTCCAAAACACCCTGAACAACAGCATTTCAAACCATTAATCGCATTCTTTAATAAAATGTCACACTTTAAAAGCCGCTTAACTGTGGGCCACATCAATTAGCACATTATGAACAATACACAAAAAGACAACGAACACAAGGCGGAAAAATAAAATAAGCTGACTTTCATGTGAGTTGTGAAAATGCAGTACTACAAAAGATGTTCATGTAAAACTTGAAAAACAAATCAACTGCCAATAATGGTGTGTCACAGTGCGCTAAATCTAACTCTAAAATAGCAACAAAACCATGAATCATCTCCCTCAAAATGAGTAACAACAGAAAACCTATTAAAAACAATCAGGCTTAGATTAAGAGGGGTTTTTGTATGTTTGTTTGTTTTTTACAAAAATCAGCAGTCAGCTAACAACATCATAAGTGTACTCACTCAGCTGAAGTAACATTTTTGTTCAGGTCAAAATGTTGAGATGAGTGAGGAGATCTCAGTTTATTTCAAATAAGTCCAGCAGCAGAAGTAAAATCTTTCAGCTGGAACAGATGTAGCAGGGATGGAGAGATCCCGACTTGCAAGCCGACGTAACCGTGGGAAGCACTACATCTGCCGAAGTCGCCGCGCGAAGCAGCAACTGTTCACCTTTCGCCACTGAAGTGGGTCTTCATTAGGTGAAAGACCAGTCGAGTAACACCCCAGCTCATCTATTTCTATGGGCTCTTTATAGACATCCCCAAAATTGAAGTTAAGCAAGTGACTGCACATTTCTCTGTTTAGTTCATTTCCTGCTATTCTTGGCAGATACAGCAGGAGAAATAATTATTCGATCCCCTGATAAATTTGTTTGCTCACTTACAAAGAAATGAGCAGTCTCTATTTTTACAGTAGTTTAATTTTAACAGCGAGAGACAGAGTATCAACCAAAAACCCAGAAACAACACATTACATAAAAGCTCTGAACTGATTTGAATGTTGCTTATTGGATACCGCATATGTGTGCATTGGATTGGTAATAAAGAAGGTACCTAGAATTCATGAAGTTATGGTGTGCACCCCAAGCAGTTCATCGCATGGTTTAACCTGGTGACTGTCTAGTTCAATAGTATTCTATTGTACTGTAGGTTGCTGTTGTTAAATATATTATCATACATAATATAATGTTAAATTTTCCCTCTTTGAGCACAACAAAACCTGAAAGTAGGTTTTATTTTTCAAACAAACATGTGAAATGTGACCATTTTAAATAACACCTCTGTCACTGACATGAAAAATACACAATAATTAGTCTTTCTGGTTAGTCTGTAAATCTAATGTGAACTCAGATGCTTTCTGCTCTTGACTTTATAATAGTTATTTATGGAGAATAAACAAGCTAATTGTCCAAGGAGTTTGCTTGGTGAGACAAAGCACTCTGTCAGCATCTCTGAGCAGTTGCATTTGTGATTGGAACAGCAACAGTCAATTACAGTAACACAAAGGCTTTGTTTCCATATCTCCTGAGGTCTGTGAGTCACACTGTGTGCACTCCTGCCACATCACAGTGTTTCTGTAGGCTAGGGCAACTACACAAACATTTTTAATGTGTCATTTTTAATACAGTTGTGCGAGCTGTTGTGTGAAGCAAAAATCCAGATAGATGGATAGCCACTCATTCTTTCTTGACTGTCAAACTCCCATGTCCCATTTTTGCTGTCAGTTAGTGTTTCCTAGTACAGCCTACTAGTCGATACTGTTATACTTCTTTGAAGTCTACCGACTGGAGCGCATGTGTATTGGTGCGTTGAGATCTAAATTCTCCATGGATGAATTTACAATAGAAAACAAGCAAACAGAACGCAAAGAAAACAGACGAGGCTCTATGTGGATGTCTGCGTGCCTGTCTGATGGTGGGTACCCTGCTGGACTTGCAGACGTGGAAAGTGTAACATTTATGATCACCACGTTAGTTCCTTCACGGGCAAACAGTGACATTGCAACAATCCTGTACCATTTACACCAGTCCTCGTAGTATGATTGTTTTATTCATATGCATGTTGTTGTGAGGCTGGACCTCGGTCTGTGGGACAAGTTCAGCGAGCTGGCCACTAAGTGCATTATAAAGATTGTGGAGTTTGACGAACAAGTGCCTGGCTTCATGATTGTTTTATAATCATGCACGTTGTTTTCCTTGTTATTTTTGCTTTCGCTCTTTCTTTCAGTGCCCATCATTTGCGATTACTGCTCCAGGTTGCATCACTTTGCTTTCAGTCTGCCAACCAGTTCACACTTTGCTGGTGTCCTGCCGTTTCCATTTGTATGTCTTCTGTTTTCTGGCCTGCTCCTCGCCTGATTGGTTTGCCACACAGTTTGCCTATCCATGTAAAAGTTGTGATCAAAAAATTCTGAAACCAATCAACAGCCATTCATGATTTACATTCAACCATCTTCCATTCAATGCCATCTATTCAGGTACAATCTGTGCAAAGGTCTTTAGTTGCCTTTCATTGCTATTTCTTTTTCTATTTTGCTAAAATGGGAATTATGTAAACAGTCTGTAAAAAAAACCCTAATTCTTTAACACAGACTGAACTCTCTTTCTTTAGTTATTATTATTCAGGCTGAGTTCTTCAAGGACTGTTCTTAAAGGACATTCCAGAGCTCTTCTTTCGATGCTCACTGCCTTTTGTTCCTTTCTCTGTCACAGTGATCTCACACTGCTTCAGTAATGTTAAGGTCTGGGCTCTGGGGCAAAACTCCTCATAGTGTTTCATTGTGTGTGTTTTCTATCCAGGTGTGCTTTTACTGCACTGGCAGTGTATTTGGGTTGATTCTCATACTGGCGAATAACATTTTCCAACATAGCAAATTGGTATGGTCCGGCTCTAGCCCACATAATGTGCTTACACATGGCCCACATACCACAAAGAATGACGGCCCTTTGGTGGCCCAGACCTGGTTTGCCAGAGGTGGCCCACACATGGCCCAGCACAAGCCAGTTGCAGACACACTGCTGGCCCAGAACAGTTGCAGCTCTGGCCCCAGATGTCAGCCTAATGTGTACCTTAATCAAGCCATGTAATAACAGCATGCGCCGGAATATAATAGTGCAAAAGTAACATGACGAAACTCTGTTCAGACAGTGAATGGACTGATTCTTATATAGTGTTTTTCTGCTCTCCCAGATTACTGAAAGTGCTCTATACAACACGCCACATTCACACACTTTCTCTAAACTGAGTGCTTCCTAACTACATTCACACTCTCGACATGCAGACTGGAGGAGCCAGGGATCGAACCACTAACCTTCCTATCAGTAGGTGACCTGCTCTACCTCCTGAGCTTCAGCCACCCAGTGGTAAACATGAGTAAACCCTCACTAGGTTTTGGATAAAGTGTACACTCACAAACCTGTCAAACCTGCATTTGAAACGTTGGCTACCATAGCAGTATAGTATTGCAACATGGCATTTGGGTCTTCTAACTAAAATAGGAAAATAGGAACATAAATATTGCCATCATTGCCAGACCTGGCCCACATCTGGTTGACATACACTCTGCCATGACACCAGTCAGTCAGAAGTGCCAGCTTGATGCCGGATCCAGGCCAGACCTGTTTTCTATGAGCCTGGGCCACAAACCAAACCACAATCGGGCCAGATGTGGCATGCCATCACATAAATAGTGTCTTATACACCAGGCCTGGCCCATATCTGGATGACATACAGCTTACCATGCCAGAAGTCAGCCAGCAGTGCCGGCTAGACACCAGATCCGGGCCAGACCTGTCTGCTATGTGGGTTTGTATATTACACAGTGGATCAAAATCTGATAGTGGACGTTATGTGAATAAACATTCTCTGTCATGATATTTAACAAACACAGATGATCTCTGAGAGACAATCACTTGTTCACATTTTGATCTCAAATATTAAACCTGACTTGACTGCATTTAAGCCCTAAACAGAGTTCTGCTACTGAACAAGAAAAAATAAAATCATAAAATAATTTAAAGCAAAATAGAAAAACAATCAATCTAGGATTCATCTTGGCCAGTAACTCAAGAAATAATCAGAACAAATCATAGCAGAGGTGAAAGTCACAGACTTTGTTACGATTTGAAGTTAAATTCCACAAATCAACAATCTGTTGTACTGATTCTCACTTTAACACACTGGTCCCATGAGACATTATCTCAGGATTGCCTTTCCCTCTTACAGTTCCCGACTCTAGCCCTTCATTTGCCATTACTTTTCTTTCTTTCCTCCCCTGAATCACTTTTATTCTTTCCTGTTTTTATTGCTCTATGGATTCCAACCATCCTTGCCTCCCTGTCATCTTTGGATAGATTCTGCACCATATAGCTGTATTAATGATACCCTGGCTTCAAACTGCTCTGCACTATCTGTCACTGCTCCATTGCTGCATCCCGTCATTGCCAAAGCATCCCTCTGACACTGTTAGGCTCATTATCGCAGGGCCTAGCCACCAGGCTCAGTACAGCATATTCACAACAACAATCTTTGTGTTTTTGAGAGCTTGGGTTTTATGATGAATATTTTCTATATGCACGTCTGAGACATGTGGAGCAGAGTGAAGAGATCATTAGCAGCAATGACGACAGTAGCTGTCTCTTGGCCTGACACTGCTCTCTGTGTATGCGTATATATGTGTGATGCAGAACTCGAGTGCAGACCACCGTGTGAGGCTGGACCTAGGACTGTGGGACAAGTTCAGCGAGCTGGCCACTAAGTGCATTATCAAGATTGTGGAGTTTGCCAAACGAGTGCCTGGCTTCACGGGGCTGACCATTGCAGACCAGATCACACTACTGAAAGCTGCCTGTCTCGACATTCTGGTGGGTGCTTTTATTTTGAAGAAGCAACGTTATTATTTAGTGATTGGACGATGCTTTCTTTTGTACTGGCCTCACATTGATGCGTCTTTTGTCAAGGTGGAAAAGACTTGGATACATCTCAGCCAATCATAATTTTCTTGAATCACAATTTTTTAATATACGAGGCATTGTTCGATGCCAACAATGTATAGTCAAGATCAGCTTTATTGTCAATACTACCATATCATCTCCTGTCTCACAATGTGCAAAACACATACGTAAATTATAAATGGGGAAAAAAGAGAATAAAAATATGGGATACAAATTCAAAAATATGAATATTGATAAAGAAATATAAGAATTTATTAAACCCTATTATTATTGCAGTCTATATATAAAAATATGATGCATGCTAGGATTATTATACCCTATACACAATACTGCAGTTTCTGTATTAAATCATATACAGAATATAGGCACTGTGTCCCTGTCCAGGAGATACTTCTCATTTCCTAATGTGGAAAATTCTTCTGAATATTTTTGTAGGGCTGAGGCAGCTGAAGCAAGCACTAAACATAGAGCACTGGCATTTCCTTTAATGTAGGACAAATTGTGTTTTGGTTTGTGAACCTGAATCATAGCGAGGTGCTTTATATTGTAAGATAAAGAACCTACAATAATAGAGAGGAAACCCCAACAAACATCTCCTTTGAGCAAGTGCTTGGCAACAATGGGAAGGAAAAACTCCCTTTAAATGGAACCTTGGCAGAACCAGACCTAGGTATGGGGCAGTCATCTACTGTGACTGGTTGGGGGTGAGGAGAGGGAGGAAAAAGAAAAAAACTATATAGGAGAGACAGACATTAATAATATGTAATGATTACATGCAGAGAGCTGTATAAACACAATGTGAAAAAGGTGACTGAAGAAGAAATACTCTTTCTTACATGGGAATCCCCCGGCAGCCTACGTCTATTGCAGCATAACTAAGGGAGGATTCAGGGTCACCTGGTCCAGCCCTAACTATATGCTTTAGCAAAAAGGAAAGTTTGAAGCCTAATCTTGAAAGTAGAGATAGTGTCTGTCTCCTGAATCCAAACTGGAAGCTGGTTCCACAGAAGAGGGGCCTGAAAACTGAAGGCTCTGCCTCCCATTCTACTTTTAAATACTCTAGGAACAACAAGTAAGCCTGCAGTGTGAGAGCGAAGTGCTCTAATAGGGTGATATGGTACTACAAGGTCATTAAGATAAGATGGGGCCTGATTATTTAAGACCTTGTATGTGAGGAGCAGGATTTTGAATTCTGGATTTAACAGGAAGCCAATGAAGGGAAGCCAATACAGGAGAAATCTGCTCTCTCTTTCTAGTCCCTGTCAGGACTCTTGCTGCAGCATTTTGGATTAACTGAAGGCTTTTCAGGGAGTTTTTAGGACTTCCTGATAATAATGAATTACAGTCGTCCAGCCTGGAAGTAATAAATGCATGAACTAGTTTTTCAGTGTCACTCTGAGACAGGATATTTCTAATTTTAGAGATGTTGCACAAATGGAAGAAAGCAGTCTTACATATTTGTTTAATATGTGCATTGAAGGACATGTCCTGGTCAAAAATGACTCCAAGGTTCCTCACAGTGTTACTGGAGGCCAAGGTAATGCCATCCAGAGTAAGAATCTGGTTAGATACCATATTTCTAAGATTTTCAGGGCCGAGTACAATAACCTCAGTTTGATCTGAATTAAGAAGCAGAACGTTAGCGGCCTCTGTAGAACAACAAGGTTCAAACATGTGGCGAAGTAAGATGTGAGTTTTGTGGTCCATCTTCTGCACATTGTAATTTCAACAAGGTGGATATCCAGCATCACATTGTTAAGGAGACTAGTGTAAGGTTGTTCCAATTCTCACTGCTCCGCTCTCCTCTTTCCTTAGCCCTTATCGATTTTCCTACCCATCAGAATTTGGGTAAGAGGTTAGGAAAGATAGGAGGTGTTTTTGGAGCAATTCCAGCTGTGCCTGGAAGCTGTCAATCAAAGAGGTCAGACATCTTCCACCAGGATCTATTTGGATGAGTTATCAGAAAATTCGCCCAGCTGAGACTTACGAAGGGAGAAACAATCAGTTTGTCTTTTTTTATTTCTATTTGTAAAATAAATATGCTTGTCGATTATGTAAAGTTAGCAATTTCATCATGAGTCTGCAGTGACTGATTTGCTTTTAGCCTCAGCTGGCCAGTGGACAAACTGCACTTCAGCGCTGCCTTCATTTTTCTCTATGGAGGTTTCCATGTAGTCACAATTGTAAACAAACGTAAAAGACAAACCAGCCACTGGAACCTGAGAGCAGCAAGCTGCCACACTGTCACGTGACTCAGCCAAGTGAGAGCAAGAATGTATGATCTTAACTGATACAAATACATCTGCTATAGTCTTTATTAACCACTAATAAACCCGACTAACATTATAGTATAAACATAAAAGTGGTAAATTAAACTGAGAATGTAAAATCCACCATTGATGGCTATTGATGTAGTTGCAACAGAATCACACAGGATTTCAGGACTTGTTGGTCGCTACCACATTATTTATTATTCTTTATATGTATTTATTAACAGGTGAGTTTTGGGGCTATTGCTGTAGTTGAGTTTGAGACTTTGTACTGGCCTGTCGCACTTGTCAGGTGTGACAAAGCAGTGTAATGAACTCACAGGGACACACGCGAGGTGAGAAGTTGAAGGCCGACCACGATGAGTTTCTGGCTCTGACTCAACCATCAACATCCGCTCACCCGCACGTTTTTATGGTGAAGGGCGTAGATATTATGCACAAGGGCTGGGTGAGGGAGTGTCAGAAGAAAGATCAAACACTTTGTGGGTAGATGTGTGTATGTGTGTGTCTAAGCGCAGGCCTGGCCAGCCGGTGCGAGTCACCGCCAGTAGCCATGTTTTATTCTTTTTCATGTTGCAGACATGCCTGCCACTCACTGTCAGAGTCAACCCACTCAAATAGCTTCAAAGGCTACTGTAAGCTTCACATCCACCATCAGTTGCTTCATTAGGTGAACACACACACACACACACAAACGTGCAGTGCAACAGGGAGATCCAAAGGTTACTCTCTTTGGGTCTTTGGAAGGTCACTGTTTTTCTGGTGTATTGTGTCTGCTGGTTTATGTAAAATGTGTTAGACCTCATAGAGTCAGCTGACTTCTATTAAAATCAAACAGAGCAACATGTCAAGGTAAATAATGGTCTGTAAATAAGAACAGCAACCAGGTGTTAGGTAGATGAATGTGCATTTAACTGCTTTTTTTTAGGTTGAACATGTCAGCAAATCACTGGATCGTTCAGCAGCAACAATACATAGAGCAACTATAACATTCGACTTTAAGTGTCTTTAGGATCTAGTCTGCATTTAGCCCTCTCTGTGGTCTCTACTAACTGCAAGGAGAAACATCTTTCTCTCTGGTAGTAAACTACACTACACTGCACTCCACTACAGTTTATATTATTGGACAAATTGTGATATAAAGCTAATCACGTGGATTCTCAGAATAAAGATATAGTCTGAAAGTGAGCAGAATAGGTCCCCTTTAAACTTGTATTTCGTAAAAAAAAACCTGCCAGCTGTGTATCGCTCACAGTTTCTGCCTTGTTTGCTTCTCTGTCAGATCCTGCGCATCTGTACAAGATACACTCCTGACCAGGACACCATGACCTTTTCAGATGGGCTGACCCTCAACCGGACGCAGATGCACAATGCTGGCTTCGGTCCGCTTACTGACTTGGTGTTCACTTTTGCCAACCAGCTCCTGCCCATTGAGATGGATGACACAGAAACAGGCCTCCTCAGCGCTATCTGTCTCATCTCTGGAGGTGAATAAAGGACAGAGCATGAGGCGTTTCGTGAGAATGGGAACCGTTGGTGTTGATTAGTGTTGGTACCAAAGAATGACGAGAAACTGACAACGTAAGAGTGTACCTCAAAAAAATAAGGACACGAGGACACAAATTTTGAGCAGACCTCATCACATTTCTGTCGGCCCTCAGAGGGATTGTATGGTTACACCTGCTTGTGCTTGCTCAAAAGAAGGAATTGCCCACAAATGTTATCTAAGCAAACAGATCTTGGCTGTAGTCACACCTATACTTAGATCGTTTTAGTCAAGAACCACCGCGTGGTGATCAGAGAGTGGATCCAGATGCAGGACTCAAACAGACTTGAACTCAAATCACAGCTTTATTTGCTAAATACAAATACAACTGAGCACATGAAGCTGAGTGAAACATTAAAGGCTGCCAGACCAACAGGACCACACATAACATGCAAGAAGACATGTCAAAGAACAGAGAACATATCATCTCTACACAGGAGAGCAGAGTGGACACACCTGGGAGTCCAGCTGACCACCGCCTACTCGCGGTTCAGCATTCGCAGATTTACTTATTGGCACATTTTTCAAGTTATTTGCGGAAAACTCGCCCAATCATGGATTTTTTCATAGACCATATCTAAAATATTCACTAATTATTTTCATTTTATTTTCGTGACTAAATACATTTTTTATGATTAAAAAAGGTGTGTTTCTCTGCGAGGGGAAACGACATCTGCAGACACGGAAGCGGGCGCTTGTGGTCCCTGAACCATGTGAACACAGGGGGTCGACTGTACAGCTGAAAGGGATCTAATGAGACAGGGGAAACAGAACTGAACATCACGCACACGGGACAAGTAATTTAACAAAATAAAACAGGACCTAGCATGTACACACCGAGATCCAGACTGAGATACGGCAACGTGACTGACCAAGAACACAAAAGGACACAATCCAAAGATATGATCACGGGAACGGGAATACACAGGGATCACGATTTAAGGTTCATTAACTAAATAACCAAGGAGACAGAGATGGAGAGACCAGACAGGCACGGGGTTTGAAAAGGGAACTAACATAAAATAAACAAAAACCAAGAGCTAGAAATATATTATGAACACAGAAGCCTCAGAGCCATCATAGGTGACAACATGGTGTCAGATTAATCGTGTGAACCCTTGGGTCGCCCGTACCCTGGGGTTGGGAGCCACTGCAAAGCTTCTCAGGAAAGACTTACATCAACCTAAGACATAAAGATCAAAGTAAATGCTGTTTGCAGCCTGATTGCATCATAGTCTAAAGACATACACTAAGCAGTTTATGGTGAAATGTTGGAGTACATAAAGAAAATGATCCAGTCCACATTTAAACTCTGCTCGACTGTTATTCGTTCAGCACAGTTAGCCCGTATTGACTCCAGCTGAATATCAAGTGTAGTCTGAAAGTCAGCCACAGGTTTCTTTGAGTAAGGCAGCAACGATCAGACTGTCAAACACATGAAGGAAATTAGAGAGTAATAATGTCTCATTTACTGTATGTCCACCAAAATCATGCTTCAGTTGTCTTAATCACTCCCACCCGACATCAGCACTCAGATTTCATCACTGCTGGGTTTTCATTCAGAGCTCTATATGTATATACTCAACCCACAAGGTCTTGCTACATATTACAGGCTCTTGCATAACCCATGAAAGGCACAAGACACCTCTGATTGCATTTGTAATCACATATCTTGACTACAGTTTCCCCAGGTCTAGATCTGAGTGTAAACACTGCCACCTTATGACTTGTTTGTGAAGTACACATTACACCATCAGGCCATCAACATCCATTCACATTTTTATTTACATACCACGTAATCTCATCTTGTTTGCTTGCTAATGTTTCAGTTAACTGTAAATATTTCAAATGAGTTCCATCACATTACTCAAACACACAGAACCAAACAGCAACAAAATATCAACTGAAATCACTTTTGTTCAAACTAACAAACCTATTATAGATGATAGGTTAAAGGTTAAAGGTTCCTTGGCTGCACTGGAGGTACAGTGGTATCATTAACTTACAGTGTCAATAGAATACTGCACATGTTATATTTTAGTTTTTTCTCTTTAATGAATTTGCAAGAATTTCAACACAGTGAACAAACAAACAGTTTGTTTGTTCACTGTGTTATTATGGCATTTTGAGGTGGAAATTAATTTAACCTATTTTGAAATAGGTTAAACATGACAAGAGGTGGAACAGGTGAAGCTCTCTGAATACTTTCCAGATACACTGTATCAAACAAACAAACAACAACAACAAAATATTATTATTGTTGAGTCAAACAAGTATTTGAACCCTCAAACAAAATATGATTTAGTACTTGGTGAGACATTACTTGTAGTTGTTCACCAGGTTTGCACTCATCTCAGGAGCGAGGAGTCGGTGAACTCTAAATCCTTTCTTGGCTGCCACTGGGCAACTTGAAGCTTCAATGACCAACACAGATTTTCTATAGGACTGAGGTCTACAGACTGTTTAGGCCTCTCTAGACCTGCAAATAATTATTTCCCCCACTGTATATGAGTGGAGGTAGGTGCACACATATGGACTACATCATATGCAGACGGTGCAATCTGAAAGACAGGAGACTGCAAGGTGATATGAAGAGTAGCGAGGCAGCATCGAACAGTAGTCTGCAGGATAACTTTGGATGTCCAGAAAAGGACGCAAGTGAGAGCAAATGCTGAGTTGTTCTCTTTTATGTTAAAGGGTTTTTTAACCTTGCAATTTAAAGTACACTGAGATCATTGCTGCTATTGAAAGACAACACTGAACCAGACTGAACAGCTCTGTTTGCAATGTTTTTCTTCTAAATCAAACCAAGCTTCATCACATATAATAGCCTCAGTTTTGTCTATATCATATAAAACCAATATATGAATTTGTCCTAATTGAGCCTCAAGTCTGACGTGTTTTGTGCATCTGTCTGTGTATCAGATCGTCAGGATCTCGAGGAGCCCTCTAAAGTGGACCAGCTGCAGGAGCCACTGCTTGAAGCTCTCAAGATCTATGTGAGAAAGCGTCGGCCAAGTAAACCACACATGTTCCCCAAAACCCTGATGAAGATCACAGACCTGCGCAGTATCAGTGCTAAAGGTAGGGTGGACATTAACGTACCGTGTGGTGATGATTGAGCTTACAATCAGCAAAGTGATGTGTTTTTTTAAAGAAGATCAGTGCTGTGTGGTGACAGCTACAGGAAGACATTATTAGTACCACTGTAGTTAAATAAATATCTACTATATCCCCAAAGATCATTTATTATTAGCTGAAAATTAGCTGAAAATAAAAGTGGTTTTAAATAAAACATCATGAAAACACTTCAGGACACATAAAACTAAAGTAAAAATAATTATTCTGCAGAAGAATGTTTTTTTGACTCATGCTAAAAAAGAAAAATGTTCACAAACAACCAAATTATCCATTCATCCAGTGCATCTTCAAGCTTTTTAATAGATATGTTTAGGCATTTCCTAAAGTCTTTAAAAGGAAAAGACAAAAAGCCAGTATTGACCCCTCAATGAGGTGAAGTAGTCCTACAGCACGTTTCCACCTCTGTGCTTGACTGTGGGGATGCTGTGTTCTTTGTGTATTTGTACAGCGGGTCAGGTTGATGGCAGAGAGCTTGACTTTGGTTTCATCTGACCGGAAGCCTTCTCTGAATCATTTAGATGTTCAGTGTCCAGTGTTGGGGAGTAACAGAGTACATGTACCAGCGTTACATATTTAAAATACAAAATATGAGTAACTGTATTCCGTTACAGTTACCATTTAAAAAGGTGGTATTCAGAATACAGTTACTTTGTTGAAATAAATGGATTACACGGCGGTCTTTTCCTGTTTCATATGTTCGGCTATGCCCTCTCTATATTTGGTAATTCCACGCCGGTGGAAACCCAAACAAAACACGCATTAGGAGGCTCTAATGTCTGTGTCTCAGTCTCGCGGCCCATGTCACCCCTACTTACGGCCGCATAATGACGTGAAGAAACATTTTTAAAAATTATTGTTCTTATTGTATTCTATTATTGTATTTAATATGAAGGCAACAGGCAGAGTGTTACAGGCATAGCCCTAAAGCATGTAGCCTCATGGGCAGTGTAGCCCAGTTGTAAGTAAGCTATTAAGACTCGACTGTACACCGTGTTCGTGTTTTCCTCTGAAACAATAAGTTCAGTTGGAGCAGCCTTTCAACGCCTCTCTCTGTCTCTGCTAGCAAAGTTGACCCAGACAACAAAGTAAAGCTATTTTTCAGCTACGAGCCCGACACGGACCCGACGTATTAGCCAGAGGTCCCTTTACTACGGTTCGGAGCCGCAGACCTGTTTTATATTCGCGCTGAATAGTTTTCTATACGAGATCGCTGCAAAAAGTGCAGCCTTACCTAATGTCCACCTACTGTTACTCATTTATATTAAGGTTTAAACATCTAGTTGGTATTGGTATGGAGAGTAACCTTCAGCAATAGTAATAAATCACACAGCAATAGTACATTCATGTAGTTGTAAAAAGCACGATAATATATTAAGTAATCCAAAGTATTCAGAATACGTTACTCTCATTGAGTAATGTAACGGAATACGTTACAAAATACACCAAGTGTTGTTGGTGACTGTGGTTCCAACTGCCTTCCGATCATTAACAAGCTCCAACTGTGTAGTTTTGGGCTAGTCCACCACCTTTCTCATGATCATCCTCGCCCCATGAAGTGAGATCCTGCATGGAGCTCCAGACCAACAGCATTTTGTATTTCTGCTATTTCTATTTTAATCAGGAATTCTGGGAATGGGACACTTAATACTGACATTTTTAATGTGTTGAGCTTCTGAAGTGCTGATATTTCGAGACACTGTGTCACATGACCATGGCTAAGTAAGGTTTAGTGCACAAGCATTTACAGTCAACACTCACCTTTTCACCGAGCTCAGTGATTGTTTTGTAGCCCATTCCAACTTTGTGCAGGTTTACTTGTCCCTGATTGATTGATTGATTGATTGATTGATTGATTGATTGATTGATTGATTGATTGATTGATGCCATAAGATTGGGGCATCAATCAATCTTGGTTTCTATGGGATTACTTATTTATCAGTCAATTACATGCAAGTCAATTTATAACTTTTATGCAGCGTGACCCAGATGGGATCTGCGGGTCTCGCCTGGGGTCTACTTCCTGTAGGACATGCCTGGCTAGTAGAGGCCAGGAGGCAACCACCTCAGCTGGCTCCTTTCTATGTGGAGGCATAGCAGCTATACTCTGAACCCTCCCACACGACTGAACTCCTCACACTATTAATAAGGGAGAGCCCATCCACCCATTGGAGAAAGCTAATTTCAGCTGCTTGTATCAGCAATCTCATTCTTTCACCTTTAGAGAACGATAACAGTGTTAACATGATGTTCAGGCCTGGATTAATAGATTTATGGCGTTTCCTAACATAGATGCTCTGTCTGGTAGCAAATGGCTGCATAACATTTATGAAACAACAATCTATCAGCATCGGCATCAGTTACAATGTAAAACCATTAGATTAAACGACTCGTACGTAACAGCAACAATCAGTCGACTACTTGTGCACATCCCTGCTGCTAGTATTTTAGGTATTATATGGTTGATATTGAGAAAAGGACTATAGATGTTAAGGATTTATATTCCAGTTTCAAAACTGTTTTTCTCCTACCGTGGTCTTGCAGGAGCAGAGCGAGTCATCTCTCTAAAAATGGAGATCCCAGGGTCCATGCCACCGCTAATCCAGGAGATGCTGGAGAACTCAGAGGGCCAAGATAGCCAGAGCAGCAGCAGCAGCACTTCAGCTGAGGTGGGGCCCAGACTCAACAGCAAGGGAAATCGCAGCAAGGATGCTGCTACTGTGGAATCCCCTAATTCCTCAGACAACGAGGAGGGTGCTGCCACGCCACCCAGAATCGAGCCCTAGGAGGCACCCGGGGGCCTCGGAAACTCTCTGGCATTACTTTGCTCAAAAACATGGGCAAGATGTACATCCCTTAAAATCTACCTAAGCTTGATATTCCATTTTCCGTCCATTTTGTCCCTATTTTTCTCTCCAATTTCCCCACAATTCTTTCATTGAAAAGAATATAACACAGAGGCCTCAAAGGATCCCTGCTTTGTGTACATTTCTGAATTGAGCTCTTATTTGACATGCCTCTGGGACTGTGACAGGAAGGGCATCGCTCTCACAAACCAGCAGAGATAATACTCCTCAGGTCTCCTGTGTAAATTCTTATCTGCATGACGGGAGTTTGATAAGTGTTTTCTCTGGCTCGCTCAGTCTTTCTCTGTCATCTGTTTTCTTCTCTTGTATCGTTGGCACATACGCATTGTACATATCATTGAATGGTTAGGTCTCTGTTTCTAAGATGAATTTTGTGGTGCTTTATTCATTGTCTCTGAGGTGACACATCGAGGATTAAAGCGGGGCTCATTTTAAGTCCTTCAAAAAGTTATCTAGAACGTTACTGCATATAGACATCATGGAAGTCTAATATTTTATATTTCTTATTATATTTAAAACGTTTTATCTTTTATAACCGTTTTGGGTTCACATTTCTCCGTGAATAAGTGTACATCCAGACGTCGACAGCCGAGTTTGTTCGTTTGTTTCCTCGAAGGAGGAAAGCACAAGAGCAGAAGCCTGGAGATACACGCTGATCAGATTGGTCATGTCTGTTTTGCTTCAACCTTCCAGGTAAACTGCTGAGACCGATTGTAGAAGCTTAGATTGAGAATGCACCAGTCTATGAAATCAACTCATCTTGTCAAAACTGATTGGGGAAATTAGGCTGATGACAGATACCAGAGGTTTTTCTCCAACAGGTGGTGATCACATAAGATTCCCTATTACAGTGTACTTCAGGTTTACCAAGATTCTCCTTTAGTGTCTGCACTTTGGAACTGGGAGAGAATAACTGGAAAACGTGGAAAAAGATTCCATGTGTTCTCGCCATCTGTTTCCACAGTGTCAGATTAGCCTTCTGTGTAGAACGGAGAGGTAGTTCCTGGTTTTAACCGAGTCTATGGCTGCAGTTCCACCTCAGATACTTCAACAAGATACCGGGAACATTTGAAGAAAGTCAGTCCGGGCAGATTCTATCACAGATTATTTTATTTTGGTGTTAACTTGTACTCACTGATGAAATCTGAGAACACAAAGAATTACTGTCATGAAGTTATGCTTTAAATCAGCGGTCCCCAACCTTTTTTGCGCCACGGACCGGTTTGTGCCCGACAATATTTTCACGGACCGGCCTTTAAGGTGTCGCGGATAAATACAACAAAATAAAACTAGTACCGGTACCGAAAAAAAGAAGATTTTTTCATACCACACGTGAAAAGACCCAGGAAAACCGAGTTAACGAAAAAAACGATAACAAAATAACGCTAAAAACCGATAAAAACCCTGAAAACCATACATTTCACACCCGAGTCTCAACTCTCGCGGACCGGTCCGTGGCCCGGGGGTTGGGGACTGCTGCTTTAAATAACCTAGCTTTGTTGCTAACTTTATTTGGAGCTAAAGCTGAAAGTTAGCACAGTCAAATTGCTGGCAGTGACCTTTCATTGCACACAAACTACTTGCTTAACTGGACTTTAGTTGTGGATGATAATGTTACTTCTAATTTTAATGTGTGTAATTCCTGTGTCTGGCTTCAGGCAGTCAAGAACACGTTGGTTTGACCACTTATTTTAAGTCAGGTGTTAGCAGGTAACTTGGTGATTGAAATAGAATAGAATACCTACTTTATTGTCATAAAATAAGCTAATAAG
Source organism: Pelmatolapia mariae (assembly GCF_036321145.2). Classification (NCBI taxonomy): domain Eukaryota; kingdom Metazoa; phylum Chordata; class Actinopteri; order Cichliformes; family Cichlidae; genus Pelmatolapia; species Pelmatolapia mariae. The sequence goes on along the minus strand of NC_086245.2, from coordinate 34,379,519 downwards.
AACCACAGTGCAAAACAAGCTAATAAGACTTCCTCTGTCTCTTGCCAGTCCCCGTTTTTTCTGTCAGCAAGCTGTGCTAACATTTGTGCTTAACCCTCCTGTTTGATTCCAGCCTACATTAGCTTAGCAGCGATGAATGATTGGATGTCAGCCTAATCAGTGACTCCAGCACTAACAACATGTACTACCAAGTGCACGTGCATCTATTATGGCCTTATGAGAAGAGCTCCATAACCTCTTTTTTCTGTCCCTTGCTTGAATCAGTGACACACGGGGGTAATGCTACACACATGACAACTGTACACTAATGTAAAAAGCACACAGTGGGGTGAGTTGTGGAAAGACCCCAAACACTGACCTAGCTCTTTACATTGATAGACTTTCATCCCTCTTAAGTCAGCAGAGTAAAGCCTCTTTTTGGACAGCTGATCCAATATTAATCTCACTGACTGTGAAGTGGGTGTGGTGGGGGTCAAGTAGCTAATCACTTAAACTAACTATAGAACATAAAGATGGTGAAGCTTTGATGAGTAGCTGTAACTATAAAACTAAACAAAATGACGATTAACAAACACAAACACGGCACAATGTTCAACTTTAAAACAATTAAGTACAAAAAGTGTATAACAATTTTTTAAAGAAAAAGATGGATTTCTTCATTTCAAAGAGGATGCAGTAAAGATGAAAAGATGTTTTAGTTTCAGCAGTATACGGTTTACAGGCAGTTTTGTGCTAGCAGGCAAAATTCATGCAGAAAATCAAGTTTCAGGTTTGATTTAAACAACTCTGCATTGATCATTTTCAAACCAGATTTTACATCTAGACTGTAATTAAATATTATTAATAATAATAAATTATTTCAAGTCAAACAGGTTTAATTAAAGCTTTAAGTTTGCATTGAACTGAGCAGTTAATTTGTCACATTCTGAATAAAAGCATGCAGAGCTTCACAGTTCTTGCTTTGACACGTGACATGAAGTTTTTCCTGATCAGCGCACAGATGCTGCACAGATGCTGCACACACTGCATCTTATCTAACACGGGTTCGATAACGTGGAACTTTTGGGGCTAACTTTTCAGTTTGAGGGAATAGCAGTTTCTGCTTTCTTGTTGATAGCAAAGTGAGAGCAGCAATGCCATCCTTGTGTCTTTTCGTTAATGAAACTAGAGCCTTAACTACAATAACTGAGTTTACCATGAAGACAGAAGTGTGTCTTACAACAAACCTCATTAATTATAACATTAAATTTGCCTTCTTTGTTCTTTAGACAGACTGAATCTTGAGAGACACCAGTTGTATCCTTTGCAACCAGCGACAAGAATCTGAGGACTATGTTGAAGCAAGTTCATTATAGCCAGGCTCATTTCACACAGCATGGACTGAGTGCCGCCTGTTTCAGTTGGAAACATTATTCGAGCAACAAGTGTAAGAATTCTACAAAAAGTATAAGTCATAACAAATAAGACGTTAACCACTTAACACATTTATTTTACTGCTGAGTTCTAAAATGATTACACTGTGAAAATGATGGTAAATGTGTTCAGTACAGGTTACTCCGTCTGTTCAAGTCTCATACGATTCTGCAGTCCAGTGAAGACCTGCAGTCACATTAGTTTTTAGCAAGATCACAATGATTTGTCAGACAATACGTGGACAGCTCTTTTCTATTACATTGAGACAAAATTAAAAATAATAGTTCCTCATTTTCTGCATTACCAACTGAATTCTTGATTCCTCTGGTAAAGTGACTCAAAGGTATGAAAGTGTAGCACAGCAGGTTACACTGTGAAAGTGTGTGATAGCTATGCTGGTCCACAGAGCAACATTTATCTTGTATTCATAATCAATACTGTTAGATTGTAACATTCTTGTGTTTGGAGGAGCACACTTTGGTAGTTCGTGTCCCTGCTGTCAGCATGCCAACTCATTCCAGATGCAGTTTGAAGCATGAATCCTTTTTCATGTCACTCCATCCTGTGAAATTACACTTCAAATGCATAACACATGAAACATGCTTAAAATGGTGTGTGTGTGTGTAATGACAGATTACTACACAGCACGAGCAAACACAAAACAAAGTCCCCAAAAAACACTTACACGAGGTTAAAGTGATGTCCACTGTGGGCGAGTACAGCTGTTGCATGCGTTGTCATTGCTCTTATTGAACCGTCATCTGACGATGACATTTAAAAAGATCAACTCAACATCAGCTGTCATGCGTTTTTGGTACTGCACAACAAAAGGACTTAACTCAAAATCACTCCCTATTGTACATTTTACACTCCCACAATTTATTGAAAGCTCATATCAGATTAAAATAATGAATTCTCAGTGGACTGATTAGGATTAGGTGAACTGTGACGCGACACTCTCGGTCAGCATACATGGATGACATTTGTCCCAAAAAAGGCTCCAAAGTTCAGAACAGGTTTTCACGTATGGAACATGTGGCAGCACATCTGGAACTCTTAATGTGTGACTTTGATCGGAAACAGAAAAAGCAGCACTTAAGGGGACAGGTTCTAAAAATCTAGATTCTATCACTGGAAATACATATCATACCTGAGCTGTTTAATTTTTTGTTTGTGTGCTTGGATGTGAGTAACGTGTTGGCGTCTGACAGAAGAATGATGTGCAGTATTAGGGAATTTTATCTTAATGTAACATAGGAATTGTTCTCCTGTGGTTCTCTCTCTGACGTGCTCTCCCGGTGAGAGATTCAGGGAGACTTTTTTTATTTTGACATGAAAAGTTCTCACAGCTGAAGAATGTCCACATCCTGTCCCGAAGCATCGACGAGCCCTCGGCTCCTGGATGCAGCAGGGACTGTTCTCTGTTTCTTTTAGCAAAGAACCTCACCGTGCTGAATTACTTATTAGTCTCCATTGAATGTCGTACCGATGTAACTGTACTCTACTATCTAGCTCACTGCAGAGATGTTATATAAATGGTGTGTGCTTTGCATTCCAGTCGGCAGCTCTGTGGAAACGACGCTCTGTGTTTGTGCTTGGAAACATAAACTCCCACTGAAACAGAGGAGGAGGAGGAAAATGCAACACGCGTGTCATTTAGGACAAATGGGACAAATGCCAACCGAGTCACCTCAACTCTCGATGTTTGATGTCCTCTGTTTGTGTTTATGTCAAACAGCAGAGCTCCATCTGCCATGCCTCAGCCAGGGAGCCAGTTAGCTGTCATCAATCAATCGAATCAATCATCTGACAGCTACTTGGTTCACAGGTGAGGTACGAACTTGAGTTCGACTGATATGGGAAGACTAATCAGCATTGGCCAGTATTCTGTAGCAACAATCAGTTCAAGTTCAAATGGACCTTTACAGATACTCAACAATGAACTGTCCCCTGCTAGGAAGTTAACCCTGTACATACTCCAGGTCACCGGTGACGTAGTGAGGCTTAGGGGTGGGATCTAACTCTTTCTGTGCTTAATTTCATCTAATTTATTTATTTTAACTTATTTTTTTTGTTTCCTCTTTGACTTTATTTGGAAGATAGGTTTCTGAAAATGTACTTGGTTTGCATGAGGTTAGAACACAATCCAACCTGTACACTGACCATGAGAGGGTCACTGGTGATCTGATAGATTACGATTGGTTACAGTCATGAGGAGCTGATTTACAGATGTACAGAGTACATTTACAGATTTACTTTCTTGTTGTGAATAAATAAAACCCAGACAGGAGTCTAAAAACTCCACGAGTGCCCGAGTATCAGTCTAACCCAAGATGAAGCTAATCAGGAGCCAGAAATCATGACTGTGAACTTCACCATCAGCCATATAACAGTAGGTCTGTCGTGTTTGAACCCCTCCAGGACAGACGAGTTCCCAATCACCTTTTCCCATCAGAAAATAGACGATATGCAGTCTTGTATATTTGTGTTAATATGAGACGATATGCCCACAGTTTACTGTGGGATCTGTTGTACATTTATCCAGCCTCTGCTGCAGGCTGAAGTCAACCATGGGAGAGTTTTGAGATTTAAGCTTTGATTGGTTTCCATTTTCCATCATAAATATTGTCTTTGTACATTAACATATACTTTTTATGTTCATATACTGTTTAACTTTACCATGAACTGTCCTGGCAAAGTAATAAAATATATTTATTTTAAACACTGGTGTGTGCAGATGCTTGAAGGACGAAGATGAACACCAAGCCTCATATTACTAATTTAAAACGTTATTTAATACTTTTCCTGTTCTGAGTCCCTCTCATTGTCGTATAAACCAGTCCACACTGAAATGTGTACACTGGTGACAATTTTTTAAGTGTTTTAATCTTATATAGCCCCAAATGACAACCGTCACCTTAAGGCACTTTATATTGTTAAGCACGTCTAGAGCATCACCTCTCTAGTTTACTTCTGAAAGGCTAGCTAAACAGAATCAGATTAGCCGCCTTCATATGTGACAGCACATTAAACAAACAGGAATTTAATAGTTTCCTTTGCCACAGTCTAACAGTCAGTTACTGCAGCCAGTGTGAGTCTCCTCATGCAGCCACAGGCAAATACTCTGGGTATCCCAACAATGACTCTAAAGTTGTACTAGCTACACATTGTATCCAGTGCTTTTCCCCCTCTGTATGTTGGTTGTGTAACATTAGCATCAACTTTAAATAAGAATTTAAAATGAGCAGACACTAAGATTTGTTAGCGTCAGTGTAAACTGATGGAAGCCGTAATTACATCAGTAGTTTGTCGTCTTACGCAGCGGCTCAGTAATAAAAGAATGAAACCAGCAGACTCGGGGACATTTCAGCATTTACTTTCAACTTCATGTTCCAAAAGGTACATATTATTTTAACAATTAAAATGTGCTAAAGCACTGCATTCTAAATTTCTAAAAGCTGCTTCAGACAAATACAGAACGTTTCAATGAGCATAAAAAAGAAACCTGTATATGTAGAATAATAAAAAGTGTAAAACATCTACACATTAAAAATCATTGAACATCACCATTAATGAAAAGAAAATGTAACAGGAAATGTACAAAAGTCTGTGGGGAAGAGGAGGAGGAAGGGCAAATTTCTATACAGGTGGCGTTTGTGTGACGGCGGGCTACTTTAATCAAACATGTCGTCGTCGTCTTCTTCCTCGTTCTCCGACTCGTTGAAGTACTTCACCTCCTTTTTGGCGCGGCCTGGCCGGTCGCGGGTCAGAGCGCTCAGGCCGCTCATGCTGTTGCTGTCGTCCTCGTCGTCTGACGGAGGTTTCTGAGGCTTCTGCACAGAATGAAACACTCGAGTTAATCATTCACGTCACTACGATGCTCGCTAAGCAACACGAGACTCAGACGCTTTATTAAAGAAGCAAAACCATAACACGACTACATTAGACTTGTTATGAATGAAGAGAGGAACTCTAATAGAATTCACTCAAATGACAGTTCTCATTACTCCACCCTGGCTGTATTATGTGTGTTAACTTTATACAGATGATGTAAATATGTAAAAATTGTGCTTCTGTTCTGTGTCCTGCTCTGTTTGTATATGTGTGTTTTTGCTGCTGATACAACCAAATTTCCCCTTGTGGGACAATTAAAGGATTATTCTATTCTATTCTATCTGTCCAAAGGTGGACTCACATAAAACAGCCTCCCACAGTATATTAGCCAAGTACGTCAGGCTTCTGTGCTTGGATGACTTTTTAGCACTGAGGATACTAAAATCCCTTCTAGGGTTTTTCTATATATATATATAAATACTGGCAGTGGCCAGCAGTCCCTCTCATGCACCTGTGGTATCAAAATCTTACATCACCTTCTTCTCAAGTTATCAAATACACGAGACTGAAAAACCACGACCTCTGACCTTGACGTCGACATCACTTGTCTGATATCTTTGGTAGAAACACCTGTGGTGTCAGTTTGAAACTCCTATGCTACCTCTTCTTCAAGTTATCACATTCACAAGATTTTCAGCAAACACGACCTCTGACCTCGAGGTTGAGATCACCCAGATTCACACTCGTTTGAGATTTTTTGGTATCAATTTGAAGCTGCTACAGTCACAAACTTGGTAGTCCATGTTGGCTGATGGTGTAAAGTGGAGTACCACCTGGACAGGTCACCAGTTCAGCGTGGCCTCGCCTGCCAGAATCACACAGTAAAATTTCGTCTCTATGCACTTACTCTCCCCGGAGGCTTTGCAGTTTTCTTCATGGGGCTGTACTCGTCCTCAGAGCCAGAGCCCTTCCTCTTCCTCCCCCGGCCTTTACCTGCAACAAGGTAACAAAAGCTCACAACCTGCACTGTGACTTTTTTACATTTCTTCTTCTTCTTTTTGTGCACGTGTGCCTTACCTTTAAGAGCTGGTGCTGGTTTCTTAGAGCCAGTATCAGAGTCAGAGTCCCAAATGGATTTATCGGGTTTTTTTGCTTTTGGTGCTGGTGGTTTCTTAGGTTTAGGAACTGCATCAGATGGCTTCTTAGCTGCTACAGAAAACAAACACCTGGTCTTCAAATGCTGCACGTGCATGACTTCACAGTCACATGAAGGATCAGCAGTACTGTGGCACATTTGAGCCTTTGCTTTGACGCATCAGCAGCATCTTGACACAACATAACAGACTGTCACTGTAAGGAGTGGACTGCTCTCTCCTGGACATACTGACCTTTCTTTGCTGGAGATGCTTTGTCAAATGCAGAGCTGCTGGAGTAAGTGAACACTGGGCTGTTGTCATTGTCGCTGTCAGACTTTGCTTCGTCTACAACAAAAACATAAGCATTCAGCTGCTGTTGTGTCTGTAGGTCACTGATAGATCATCCCCAAATCTGCTCCAGACTTCTTTTAATAAAACCTCCCAATAGCAGCTCTACTAGACTGAGATCAGGGGACTATAGAGGACATTTGAGTACAGTGAATTCGTCGTCCTGAAATGACTGGAGCTTTGCAACAGCATGCTATCCTGCTGAAAGCATCCACCAGAAGATAATGGGATAAACTGGTCAGAAACATGCTCAGTTGGCCCGTGTTGATCCTCAACTTGTAGTAAGAGACCCAAAGAAAATATATTGTGACACCACAACACCAACACCCTGAACCACTGATGCTAGCAGGATGTTTTGTGTTGTTTACATCAAATTCTGACCCTGCAGTTCAAATTGCGTCGAAGAAATCGAGGCTCATCAGACCTGGCAATGTTTCGTTTCCCCCCTACAAGCTTCTATTGTCCAATTATGGTGAGCTTGTGTTAACTGAAGCCGGTTTCCTGTTCTTCACTGACAACAATAGCACAGGCGTGATCATCTGAAGCTGTAGCCCCCCATCTGTTTCAGTCTGAAGTGTTCTCAAAGACACAGACTCACCACTTTCATTGCTCTTTTCAGACGCAGCTACCTTGGATGAGAAGATGCTGGCTGTGTCTTTCTTTTTAGCTGCAGTCGCTGAACTGCAGAGAGGGAGAAGGAACACATTCAAAAGTAAAATACTCGGCAAGTCAGAAGGGAGAGATTGTGTGTGTGTGTGTGTGTATTCATATCTTTGTGGGGACCAACAACCCTTTGAAGGCATTTTTGAGACTCAAAATGGGGTTTTAGTGACAGGGTTAGCTTTAGGGTTAGGGGCTAGGGAAAGCATCATGTCAATTAGATGTCCCCACAAGACATGAATAGCAGACATTTGTGTGTGGTGGTGGGTGCAAGAACACAAATGGTGGAAATCCAGGTGCTGAAATTATCATTGAACGTAGTGAACTATTCCTAAACCTTACACAGCTTTTTGTTTGGGTGACGTATATGCTTCATCGTTGTCATCATCTTCATTGTCATCATTATGGTCATTATAGCGGTCCTTAGGGAAAGCAAAGTCGTCTTTGAACGACCTCACTGGAGAAGAAGGAGGCTCGTCGTCTGCGTTCTCCTCTTCATCTGCCTCTTCCTCATCCTCCTCCTCCGAGAAATCAAATGTGTATTTTGGTTTGGAAGCTGAAAGATGAGAGCAGGGTCTGTGTGAAACCACATTATAACTGCCGGGGATTCTGATGCCACTCTGATGTACAATAATTAGCCGAGTTACATCAGACTCCTGTCAGAAGCTGAGTGATATTTTTAGCCCCGGGTGGTTTGAAATCAAGGAGCTTGCTTCGGATTGAAATGAAATGCTAACCAGTCACACTAAGCAACCACCTGATGCAGACGGGGGAATAAAGCAAAGACTCTGAGTGGATTTAAAAGAGAAACAAAAGGGAAAAAATGCATGATGCACAGTGTGAAACGTGAAGAAAATGAGAATTTTCATTTTGCACATTTGGCGCAGTGAAATGCATATTTAATAAATACTTTCTTTCTGTGCCTCTGACACAAACAAATCCCATCAACCACCCACAGGCTGCTTTAGACTTTCTTGGTGTCTAAACTGTTTCCTTCGCTAATGACAGAAAGACAAATATATGACATCATTAACAATGCATTTATGCTCTGTAGTGCACTGAACACGAAATGAACGCGACAGTTCAAACACTGATGATGATTGGAGAGATGACAGTGAATATTCATAGTGACTGTAACCGTACCCGATGCTCTCTGGGACTTGGTCTCTCTGGGAATGATGGGTTCACTGTCCTCTAGGTCACTCTCTGACTTGGACTCATCGTCAGACCATGGGTTCCTCTTCTTTACCTTTTTAGCAGGAGTACCTGCACCTTTAGGAGCAGGAGGTTTTCTCACTTTAGGAGCTCCTGTATAAGAGTGAACAAGATTACCAGCCTGTCTGTAGGAGTGTTAACATAATACAGTGATGCTCCTCGATGTGCTTTTTAAACTGCAGTAAATCATCAATCAAGGATGAAACGTGTAGTGTTAAACAGCATCCATGCATAGCCAAATCACACAGCATGATGTAAAGTAGCTGATAAACACACATGCATTTACCTCCATACGATGTGCAATTCCACAACTTTTCACAACCCACAGTTCAAACCTCAATTTTCACAAACTTTGCAACTGAGAAATATTTGTCATTTTCACTGCAGCACACTGACTTAACCACTGTGTAACTGAATGATTTCTGCAAGAAGCACTGACCGGGCTCCTTCTTCTCCTTCTTCACTCGTGGAGCTTTCGGTTTGCTTGCAAAGTTTTCTCCACCTCCGCCCTCACCACCCAAACCATCGTCATCAAACTCCAGTTTCAGTGCTGGGTCTGAGTCACCCTGAGAGGAGAATGCAACAAACCTTTATTCCCTTTATTTGGACATGAAAGTGTTTTAGTCTCATATTTGTTTTTCTTAGGAAGTATTTTAGGTTTTATAAGAGAACAACACCTGTGTAACTGTGTGTTCTAGTAATGCTGTCATGAAATCTATGTCAACTTTGAAGCCGAAACACAAAGGTTACCTTCTTCTTTTTGGTCAGTTTTTTGGCTGCGTCAGATTTAATTGCTTGCGTTGGAGGCTCCACCCTTCGGCCAAACGGTGAAGGCATAGTTTCCTCCAGGTTCATCTTCTTCACTTTGGGCTTGCCCACTTTACCCTTTACCAGTTTGATGGCCTTGCCTAAGCTCTGCTCCTCTCGTTCCTGGGCCTCCACATTCTGAGAGGCAGAACATAAAGATGAGTCATGGTATTAATGTTGCAGATTACCAAATAAAATAACACTGGACAAAAGTAGCCTGCACAAAAAAACAAAGGACAGTTGCTGCAAGAGTTCTCTTCATTCAAACTCTACTGACCTAAACAACACAAGACGAACACATTTCAGGTGAATGCTTTCTCCTCTGTATTGTTCGGCTCTGCACCTGCCCGTACGATGTGCGGCTTTAGAAAACAATAAATGGCAACAAACAAACTTACATCCAGCTCCTCGATGAACACCGTCAAGTCCTCCTTCCACAGATCCTCTGGAGACTTTTTCTGCAGGCCATTCAGCTCTCCTCTCTGCACACAAACACACACATTCACTCGGTTAATCAACATGTTATAGTCTACATATTCTTACATGTAAGGATGACTGATGAGACTGAAATTAACATGATGTCAGTCTGTAAAGATATCTATAGAATACCTTTTGGTCCCTCTGCTTAAGCAGTTCGTCCACCTTCTCTTTGGTCAGGCACCACAGAGGCATGTTGAGGATATAGTTGAAGTTTGGGCCTGATGTGGACCCTGAGTCCACTGAACTGTCACTCTCGTTCCCGTCCTTGTAATCCTCTTCTTGAGACTGGTGGATAAAAACATGAAAAATAATTAGTGTGTTAAAGAGATTCTCCCTGCAGTGTTTGTGTTCAGTACCAATCCTGTAATGTGTGAATATTTCTAGAAGCTCTGTGATACCTTTTCCTGAGCCTTGGTCCAGGCAGCAACTGGATCAGATTCATAGCCTTTCTGCACCAGCATGCGGATGAGTTCACGCTTGGACTTGTTTTCTGGTTGGGTTAAAAACAAATGGTGAGATAGAAAAAAGGAATCCGTACTGTGTGCCATGTGAGTGTTGGAGGATTTTCTGTGTTCCTACCGATTACGATTTTTCCTTCGATTTTCTCGAGTACAAAGCGAGCTTGATTGGATAGTTTGGCGGCTTCAGCGCCCAGGCTGCCCAGTAACCAGTCCTTCCTCAGTTTGTAATAGTGCAGGCGGAGCTCAAAGAACTCCTTCAGGATGTCCTGGACTGAATCGTACCTCTTCAGACAGCCCATGTGGTCAAACAACACCTGAGAATGATGTAGTTAAAAAAATGAAAACGTTCCAAGACAACAGCTGTGGTTAAAGCAGAACAAGATAAACCAAGGGGAATATCTACCATAGAGTTACAGGTGAGACTAGACTGCAGTTTAAAGACTTTGTGAAGGCCAGCTGCCTCTGCTTGGGCCAGCTTCTCCTCAGACATGCGAACCACAAACTTTACTGTAGCATCTGTATGGTATTCCTTGTAATCGTTGATGAGAGCTGGCGTCTTGTCAGTGCCCTGCAACATGGGCTCCAGCACAGACTCCTTGTACGCCTGCATACAAAACGGTTAAACATACAGACAGACATAAAAATATATTCCAGATCATTTTCGTTTTATCAATGACTCTTTACACTCTCGAGAAAACAACCTGGACTGTACCTGTGTCCAAGTCCGAACAGGAAGCTCTGTGATCTCAATGGTGTTCTTGTCTATGACTGACACTTCTCCACTGACCAGATACTGGTTCTGACCCAGTTCATGGATTATCCCTTTGAAGTTTTTGTAGCTAGGAAGCTGTGGGTAGAAGGAAATAAGGACAGGGAGGTTAAAGCCTTTATCTACACTTCAAACAACAAACCACAGCAGTTCGTGGAAATCAGAAGCACAGCGTGCTGATGAGGACTGTTTGTTCACATCTCTGACTCTGCATCCATCCTATAATTTGATGCCCTCTCATAGCCCCTGTTGGAAGCTACCCAGGCTTTTAGTCATTGGCCATCTTTCAGCTACCTGTGAGTCATAATGGATTGCATTTATAGCGCTTTTCTAGGCACCCAAACGCTTTACAATTCCACTATTCATTCACTCTCACACACTGGTGGAGGTAAAGTGTCTTGCCCAAGGACACAACGACCAGGACAGAGAGAGCTGGGGGATCGAACCGGCAACCTTCCGGTTACAGATGAGCTTCCCAACCCCCTGAACCACAGTCCTCTAGACACAGAATGAGCACGTGTGTGCCCCGCTGACAACCGTTAACAAGCTGGGGGGTGTACTCTGTGGCACTTTCTGCACGTGCCCTGTGGACACTCCTGTGATCCTGTTTGGGAGGCTGACAGGAAACTAGCTATAGAAACATCAAGCTGCTTTTGACCTACCTTCAACCACTCTACAATCAGTTAAGATATGCCACGTTTTACTGTACAGGTAAACAGTTAAGAGGTAGAGCGAACAAGCAGTTTACACTATGACTTATCTACTTGTCAATTTCTTTTGCCAAGATTTGTGATATAAAGTAAGTGTGTGGTACAAATCAGCTCGAGCCATCTCCAGATTTCACAAGGCATTTTAAACTTTGCACATATGGAAATATGCTTGATATATAGAGGATATGCTAATCTGAACCAGCAGTTTTATCTTTAAAATATACTTTCATCTGTCTCCGTACTTGGCGTGCTTTTATTTTTCACAATGTTTACCATTGGCAGTGGGTCCTGATGGTTGAGCATTCTGTTTATATTGTTGACAATCTCTCGGGGGTCATAGTTGGGAATCTTGCAGGCCCAGCCTGTCCCGATGCCCTCGGCACCATTCACTAGCACCATTGGAATAATGGGAATGTACCATTCTGGCTCCACCTTCTGGTTATCATCATACAGAAACTTTAGTAGGTTGGAATCCACTGCTGGAAACAACAGCTTGGCAAGAGGACTGTGGGAAATTGGACAACATTTATGAAAATTATGCAGTGGAATCCAAAAATGTTTAGTCTGTCTAAAGGTGTCAGATGAGAAACCTTTTTAGAAAAATACATTTGAATTAAAAGACATGCAGGACTCATTTGTACCTGAGCATGGTGAAGATGTAACGAGGACTGGCTGCATCTTTTCCTCCATTGATGCGAGTACCAAACTGACCCAGCGGCTGCAGGATGTTCACGTTGTTGCTGCCCACAAAGTTCTGTGCCAAGTTCACTATGGTCATCATGAGAGCTTGCTAGAAGTACGAATGAAAGAAAAATACATGAATTTGGGTAGTCGGGAGGAGGCAGTGTTAAAGTCTCAGGGTAAATATTTAAAGGTTAAAAAGTTTCAGTTGTTATTAATATGCTTTCAGATATTCCCGTGTATCCTTTGTTTGTTTGTAGGTTTTAAAATATATTTTACTATATTGTATCTGTGTAATCTGTACAATAAATAAAACATCAAGACTAAAAAAAACATCTTTCATTAAAATTTAAAAATGAGAAGTTTGTTGAAAATGAACACGTTTTCTTCTTAGCCAGTCTGCTGTTTTAGGATGGGGTCAATATCCTCTCTGTGGTGTTGAAAAGGAGCATTGAGTATTTTCCCGGGTATCAGTTTATAGTTAGAAACTCACAGATGCGTGGACAGAAATCTCACGCTGTGCTGCTTACGATGGTTCATAACATTCTTAATGATTTGACTGTACCTCTCCATGATGGTAGGCAGACATCTCTGCTACTGAACCAGCCAGCTGAGCGACCTTCACTTCCCTCTTGTCATTCCTCTTCAAGCAGGTAAACAACACTTTTCTCTGGCCTGGCTTTAAACCTAAAAGCAACACACAAACACCATCATCAACATTTACAAAGCTGAAATATCCAGGGCTGATTATACCTCGCATACATTTACAAAATACTGACGTTATGTGTTTGTTGGTATGTTACGGATGCTTTCACTGTGAAAAAGAAAACTTAGCTAAAAAACCCAAACAGTTAAAAGATGGCGGAAGTGTACAAACCATCAACCAAAGACGGGATAGATCTCTCATTGTCAGAATTGGAGAACAAAATCAGCTCTTTGTTGATGAAGTCATTGTAGGAGAGGTGCCGGGCATGAGTTCCATAGAGGTATTGCTGGGTGGTGGGAAAGATGAGGGGAGGGGGAGAAAAGAGAAATAACTCATCTATGTTTTCTCCATTTCACCCAAATCAAATATTGCTGAGTTAGCAGGATTCTGTGTAAAGTCAGTGCGAGGAGCACACAATAAAAGCTTCTTCCATACAAACCTCTGGCAGGCCGTGCATCCTTCTCTGACGTCTGTCTTCCATGAAGTTAGTGAGCCACTCCTTCCTGTCGTCTGTCTTCTTCTTACTGAAGGCCTGAATCAAAGTAAGCATATTGAACAGACCCTGAGCACGCACAAATGTATGCTATAATTACTGGCTGCTTTCAGCCAGACTAAATTCTGTATAGTGGAGTTTTCACAGCCTGTTTGTCCTAGCAGCAGTACAGCGTGCTCACCAGAGTGATGGCAGCATCGTCCTCAGCACCAGTGTATCTGAATGTGATCCGGTGTTTCTCCATGTCAGCAAAGTATTCCTTTGCTTCTTTGCTTGTACTTGTACCCAAACCTGCAACAAAAAATTGATCTTTTTAGTGCAAATAATGAACAATTTTTCAGACAAAAACGTGTGATTTCAAAAGTCGCTCTAAAATAGTTTCTGAAATGATTCAAACACCAAACCTTTGTAGTACTTTATATGCCAGGTTTTATAATTTTCCGTGTGTTTCTTCCACTCGTCAAACTCTGGAATGCTGTAGAAGGCCAGCTCTTGTTTGTTCTTAGTAGCCTGGAAATACATGATGAGGAAGAATCTTTATCACAATGTGTTGCAAGTCGCTCTATTCGCTGCTGTCACAACGCGTGCATGACCTGAATGATCTGAGTCCAAGACACAAATATCACCCTGCATATTTTTCAAGCTTCAGGCTGCTTGATCGGTTTAATAAAATGGTAATGGTGTGCCTCCCTTACTTTGACAATGGGTGTGATGAACTCCTCCAAGAACGTGTGTTTCAGCAGGGAAGGCCAGTTGTGATGGAAGAAGTTGATGAGCAGACCTTTGATATGGGAGCCGTCTTGATCCTGGTGCACAAGGAGAAGAGTTACCGCTATTTTCTGCGCAGCTGTGAGTCCTACCAGAACTGCGAGTGAGTGTCCGTGAGGCCGGTCACCTGATCTGTCATGATCATGATCCTGCCGTAGCGCAGGGTCCTCAGCGACTCTGGGTCGTCGTAACTCTTCTTGTATTGGAGCCCGACGATCTTAATGATGTTGTTAATCTCGGCGTTTTCCATGATCTGTTGACAACATGGATGAAACAGCATGCCTCAGAAGCCGACTACTGCCAGTGATAATAAGGTCCACACAGATTTCAGCTCCTTTTAATCTTCACAGTTCAGTAGAAATAAATCAGAACGTGAGAAATTTACAGGTCATTAACTATTAATGACCGAATGTCTTCTTTGTTTAAACCATCTAAACAATGGTTTAGATGGTTGTCTGATTCATCCACGACTATTTGATCCCATTTTTAGGATGGTCTCTGCTCTGTCCACAAAGAGGTCCTCTCCAAACATTAAAAAAAAAGAAAAAAAGAAACTGGACATATCTGAATATAACTAACAACAATTATTATCGCCACTAAATAAATAAATAAAAATGGAAAACAAAGAAACGATAAGCAAATGGACAAAAACACAGAACAGGGTCAATGTCCTGTTATCACGTGACTGACATTTGTTTTTTTGCATTAATCTGTTTCACCTGCTTTTGTTTCCTACAAGTGAAATGTCATTATTGCTCAGGCTCGTACCTGCTTGTGTGTTGCCTCTCGCACATTCAGGATCTTGCCTCTCAGCGGGAATACTCCATAACGATCCCGACCAATGACTCCCAGTCCAGAGACAGCCAGAGACTTTGCCGAGTCCCCCTCAGTGAGGATAAGTGTGCATTCAGAGGAGTGTTTGCCACCTAAGATGGAGATATGAAGAGGATTACTAAGTTAGCTGCAGTGTGCAGCTTCATGTTGACTGTGAAGAAAAACAAACTTAATTCAGAAGGCTAACATTTTATATTTATTACACATCTGACACACTTTTCATTTTGATGATTATGGTTCATAGCTCATGATGCCGTAAACAGGTGTTGATTTCTTTTTCCAGGAGGACTTGGCACCTTTCCACAGCTACCATCACATGGTTTTCAATTCAATTTGTTTTGTTTTTTTTAATTTAGTTGTTACTATGCGTGAACGCAAACTGGGTCTCAATAACACAACAGCAGAGCCACAAGCGATGAACCTCCACGCCACACAGTTGGACATGGCAAATTCTTTTTAACTAAGAATTAGTCTAATAATAGACTAATATTTTTAAAATATATTTTCATGCATTATTGTACTTCTCTCTGCTTGTAGTCCACCTGAAGTGCATATTTTTAGCAGGTTTACTGCATAGTGTAGAGTCTCAGGAAAACTGTGAAAATGACATCACTATGACCCAATCAGACCCAACAGTACACCATGCAACTCTCTTCTGTAAGATTTCATTAAGAGGTAGTTGCTTGTGGACATTCCTTATTTTAGACTTGAATAAATAATGAAACTAGTTACATACCGGCATCATTGGCATCATCTAGCTTCGGGATGCCTTTGATCTTGCTGTGCTTCACAGATGAACACTTTTTATTCAGCTGTGTCTGAGCTTTGAACTTTACCCAGTTGAGTATGCTCTCCACAATCCCACAGTTGGTTGCCTGTAGGTGACAAACGTTTTTTCTTTGAAGTCCAGCTACTTCACATGAGAAAAGATTAAGTACAAACAATGGTGAAGGCTTGAAAAGAAGTGAGAAATGTCCTTACAGCCCTGATAAACTTGTCTGACAGAAGGCACTTGGACCCAAAGCTCTTGGTCTGGAGTGTCATGTTCTCCTTTGTCTGGGAGTCAAACGATGGATTCTCAATCAGTGCGTTCACAAACACCCAGATGTGGTTTTTCACCTGAAGTACAAATGACAGAAAGATTAAATGTTTTTCAACATGAAGCTGTAAATTGAAACCAATGTATAAATAAGAACCCCAGTGACGTCACCTGGAAGGGTTTAACTGACACTCCTGCCTTGTTCTTCTTTTTCACCACCTCAATAAGTTTGGCTACAATCTGGTCCACCACATAGTCAATGTGCCTGCCACCCTAAAACGTACACGTCTCAGTGTTAAAAGAACATTCTTTACTTCTGACTGCCATTTACACTTCTGCAACTTACTACTCATATCCAGATACCTTTGTGGTGGCAATGCTGTTAACAAAGCTGATTTGTTGGAATCCTTTCTCGCTCATGGTGAGGCAAACCTCCCAGCGATCGTTCACCGTTTCATGCACCACCTTCAGAGCCACGCCCGTCTCATCCAGTTTGTCCTTCACATACAGGTCCACATAGCTGCGGAACCCGTTAACCTTCAGTGAAAGAAGAAGGGTTATTGAACATATAATGTGATATTCAACACGGCAATTAAGTTATCTTTATTTTGATTCAAGCAAACTTTGGTAAAAGCAGCCATGACACAAGAACCATGTACTGTGGAGGCTATAAAGTTCTTATACTCCAAAAATAACACTTCTCATTTAAACAATCCAAACTGGCGTGATGTGAAGATCAGAGTCTGATACATCCGTGTCCTTTAAATGGAAACATTCACACCCATTATCATCCCGTTAACTCAAAACACATTCTAATTTCACCTTCAGTGCTCAGCATTGATGTTTACACTCAATGGTACAGTTTTTGCTATATTTACGCAAACATATACAGTGACAAATCTTTACACACGAACACAACAAATGACTACTTTATGGTTAGCTAGTGTGGCACGATAAGGGAAAACATAGAATGAGACTTACAGGTAATTTTTTGCCGTTCAGAGACACTTTAACTCCCCTGCAGGAGCCAGCTACATCATATGCTCTGCGGGTAAGAAGTGCTACAATATCTTTGTCCAGTTTCTCCATCTTAAACTTGGACAGGTCCGGCTGGAATGTCACAGAGGTGAAGTCATCTCCATCAAAAAACTTAATCTTGGGCTCGGAGGTTTTGGTCATGTTGTTCTGCCACGTCTGAGGAGGATGAAGCACATGATAACATACACATACCTGGTATTTAGACATGGTCATGTGCAGGAGTCTTAAACTTGGACCCCCTTTGCTGCATTAAGTGAACCTGAAAATCTTAATGTGAAAACATTTGGTGTCTTAATAACTGTGCTTGTAAAACCCAGACAAGTGGACTTCTTTATGTTTGTAAAGATGTTTCACCTCTCACCCAAATCACTTCATATGATTGTGACCACTTGTCACAATCCCATGAAAACAGCTCTGATTTCAGTGGGCAAGTGGCACCAAGGCAGATTTCAAATATCAGTCTATAAACAAGGAAGACTGTGACCTTGCGGCAAAAAGAACCGAAGCACATACAAATTTTCTACCTAAATATATTTCTATATGTATATGTAGTGCTACTGAAATGAAATTCTCACTAGACATCTGTAACGGCCCATCCAATCCACACATGTAACCACAGATGTCCTTAAATTAAGTTGTATGTAATAATGAGAAATGAAACACGGAAAAGGGTATTGAACACATGAAGAAAGGGAGGTGTAAAAAGGCATGGACAGTCATGACACCAGCAGAAATCTGTCACTAATTAGACAGCAGCGCTACAAATTAATATCAGCTGGTTCAGTCCCAACTGATGGCCTATAAAAACATGTCTCATTACCAACATGTAACACAAGAAACATCTCATGATGGGTAAAACCAATTAAGACCTTCACAACCTTATTGTTGCAAAACCTGCTCATGGCATTGGTTACAGAAGAGTTTCTAAACTACTGAAAGTTCCAGGGAGCACTGTTGGGCCATAATCTGGAAGTGGAAAGATCCTCATTTCACCATAAACTGTTCACAGTCAGGTGCTCCCCACAAGGTTTCAGACAGAGGAATATAAAGAATTATCAGAAGAGTTGTCCAAGAGCTGAGGAGCACCTGTGGAGAGCTACAGGAAGACCTGGGAGTCAACAGATACAATCGTTTCCAGTGACGAGGCCAACTGAAACTTTCACTATTCAAAGCTTTTTAATACGGTCCTCTTTGGTGGCATCTAGTGGCCAAAAACATGAAGAACAAGTTGAACTAAAGTTGAACTTTCATTGTGAAATAGTGAATAGTGTTATGTCAGATTGATTAATGATTGTGATAAATAAACTTCCTTGTTTTAAACATCTCACAGTTCGTTCTCCCTTTGCTTCTGATGTTTGTAAACATAATATGTGCTTATGTAATTAACAGGTATCTTTACACCTTTAGTGTATTTCTAATCTATCTTAGCTAAATTTTATTTCCACAAATGCAAATACACTAGCCAAAAGCCTCATTTAAAACACTACTATAATGATACTCTATCTTACTTAAAATTGATTATTGTACCACTTAATAAAAAGGCTATAAAAACAATCACTATTTGTACTAATTATAAATTATTTGAATGTAACTTTTTATATTACACCCCCTGGCATATGTTAATTATGTTCCAATTTGTATTCTCTGTATACTGTTGCTTAATTAAATTCTGAAAAAAAAAAGTGTATTTCTAATGTGTTTCATCTGGGTGTAGAATTGCTCAGAACTGGAAACACTTATTAACATCAAAATAAACACACAACACATACGGGGTTATTCTATCTGGTTTTTAACTAGGGACAGGCAGAACATCCTCTACTCATTACTGGCTCCATTTCTCTCAGTACAGTTCACATCTCTTGGATAAAATCACCACAAATCCCACCAATTACTCTTTTCCTTATAAACAATGTAATTGGTAGTGGAGCAGAAACATTCTGAAAAAAGTTTTGGCACGTGAGCTGGAAAGAGAATTGACTCAGTGCTTCTGAACCACTGTGAATAGTACCTTCAGAAATATATAGGTTTATAAAATTGGGGGGTGTTCACCACTTGCAGCTTTGATGGAAAAATACTGACGGCCGCCAATATTACCTCTCAGTCTCCTAACAGATACAAATGTGGTGTCAAAGTCTATCTGTTGCTAAGTTATCGAATTCTTTTGATTTTCAGAAAAGTTGACTTGTTAAAAAAAAAAAAAAAATCAGAAATCTGCAAAACCAACTCGTGAAGTTATGCCAAAAGAATGAGAAATGATAATATAATGAAACATGCAACAGGGTTACTATGAAACCCCAGAAACCGGATATACATTGGTAATATGTATATGTGTAGTAATAAAGCATGAAAAGTACTGCTGTGAGGAAGTAACAGTAAGCAAGTTTGTAGTTATCTCACCTGTTTGAAACTGTGTCTGTACTCCTTACATGCCGTTTCCACTGTGAACTTGGTGCTAAAGATATTGCAGAGTTTAGCACCATAGCCATTCCTTCCACCTGAAACCAATCAAACAGTCAGCAACGCTGCTTTCAGCAACTTTTCTGCATTCACAATAACAACTGAGTGATGTCAGACTTTCTGCATTCACCTGTGACCTTCTTTTCCTCGTCGTCATAGTTGCTGGAGGTGAGCAGGTGGCCAAAAATGAGAGCTGGGACGTACATCTTCTCATCTTTATGCTCCACCACAGGTATTCCTTTACCATTGTTCCAAATGGAAATGGTGTTGGATTCACTAAAAAAGTCAGTATAAAAAGTTTAAATACAGGATAAACGTGGACACAGGGTTGACCTCATCATCAGGGAAATGTATTACACTTTTCACTGTACGTCATAACCCTGTGGTATTTCTTTCTTGTAATAAGGGCTGCAAAAATATTGTTTCAACATTGGCACTAAAGGAGTGTGAATCCTTTAATCTTTTACAAGTGAAATGTATTATTCCACACTTATATGTAACCTTTCCAGGGTGTTTTTATACAAAAAAAACATTTTCAGCTTCCCCAGTTTGACAAAGTGACCCATAACCAGTTCCTCTGCCTCCGATATAAATTGCAGGAGGACACAGGAGGCAGCTTGTTTAAACTGGCTCAAAGAAAAATACATGCTTCATAAGATCAGCTGCATTATTTTTAATGTAATGAGGTAAATATAAAATGATGTACTCACGGGTCAATGGTGATCTTGATGGCAGTCATGTTCTTGTCCCTTTGTTTGTTGTCAGCTGCATTGACTGTCAACAAGCAAAACATCAAAACACAAAGTTGAAAGAACAAAAGTATCCCAGCAGCCGTCCATTACCACGGCTTATGATCTGTAGTTTATTATATTTCTGCAAGATTTACGCTTGTGTTCAGAATTTATCTCAAAAACCTATTTTGGGATGATTTTTAGTAATCGGTCATGGTCAAAACCTTTGACAGAGGCATTATAAACTTTCCATTGAATTTTTTTGTGTTATATGTTTCCATGATATGATAAAGACTAGTCGGAAGAATTTCATAGGTTTCAAAAACTTTTGATTGACAAATAAATACACATTTTGTTTAAGCAGTGGTGGCACTGCCAGAGCTTCTGACCATGACTAGACTTCTTAACATTGTTAGTTTTAGGTAACAATATCAATTTCCACACATTTATTCCTGGGAGTCCACTACAGCAGTTTTGCATGACTCACAGTTCACTTTACTTTTATTTAGACTTAGTTCCCCCTACACCGGATGGCGCATTGGGCAGCAAGGGATCGCCAACGAGCTCTGTTTGCAGCCACATCTTCAGCCTCGTCCCATAAAAAGATTGACCGCTTTCAGGTCTCCACGTCTGTTTTCGTCGTCCGCGGCTCCGTGACCCCCGGGCGGGTCTCCACGACATGGGTATCTTCGGTAGTCGTTCCGGATATCAGTGAAGAACGTGACCGGTGAAACGAAATCGTCGCTCCAATACCACGTCCGCTAGTGGTCGTGAGGCAGTGCGCTGAAGGACCTCCTTGTTGGTAACATGATCTTGATATCAAATCTTGAGAATCCGTCGAAGGCCGCGCTGTTTGGAAAACATTCAGTCGTCGGGTGATTGATGCCATCGACTTTCATGTTTCACTCGCATAGATAGCCACTGGTACGACTATCGTATTGAACAAACGGACTTTGGATGATATTGAGATGGTAGTCGATCTCCAAACCGGATTCAAGTTACGCATGGCCGATGCTGCCTTTCCGAGCCGACAGGCAATGTCCTTGTCCGAGCCACCGTCCGGTGTTATCACACTGCCCAGATACATGAACTGATCGACTTCATCAAGCGGGCGGTGGCCAACGAGTACCAGAGTATTCCCTCCGGCATAACCTCTCTTACACTAACAGTCTTCAGACTGTCTGCTAACCACAAACACAAAGTTTGTGGTTAGCAGACACATTTCAGATAGAGATGAAAGGAAGAGAAAAATGTCACTTGGGCAATGTAGTACATTTTCTAATGGAGAGCACCAACTACCTGATGCATTCACATCCAGGATAGTTAGACACAGCACAGACTACAAACCCAGAACAGTGTTTCTGTGTGGAGCACATTTTTACATTGTTTTTAGTTGTTTGTAGTGGAAGCCTCTGTCCACTGTTACACCCAGTTTGGGATGAACAAAACCCTCCATTATGAAAATAAATGAGTTCAAGTTTAGCCTCTCTCATTTAGCAGTTTTTAATTTAAGAGATATATGACAAGTTTAATCATTTAATCTCTTTTGCAGTACAATATTTCATACAAGAGTTACAGACCTTACAAAATATGAAAAACACGCTGTGTAAGCACACCTCTGGAGTGGTTACCTTGGAATTTTGGAAGCCTTTGCACTGTTCTACATAGTCTGTGAGCCCAAATGTATCCCCTCCCTGAACTGATGTGATTGTCGCACATTTTATTATAAACTCTTTATCACTGTCCCTTGACCTGTGAATACGGATGGGTAGCGATATCGGTTCTGACATAAACGGTAGTAACCAGCCTGAAAAGCAGTGCACATTTCGGTGCTTTTTATTTTCCTGAGATGTCATACACTTTGGATTCTAGCCAATCATTTTACCTTTCCAAGGATAGTAGGCGGGCCCAGGTACGTACTAGAGCAGGGCGATATGACCAAAAATATTTATCACGATATACATTTGAAAATTTGTGATAACGATATAACTGACGATATAATTGACACTAGACAAAATACTTTACAACTCCACAACTTGATTAGTGAAAAAACAAAACAAAACATCAATGTATTTTCACTGAAACAAGCAGCTGTTTTTTATGTGCATTAAAGTTATATAAAAATGTAACAGTGCAAATGCAAATTCCTCACTGACAGTTTAACCAAAAGGCATTTCCAGTGGAAACTGGCGACATATCCTCAGCATAACCATGTATAATATCCACACAACTTAAAAAGAGGTTATACACACACAGTACGGTAATATTATGTTGAAGCACAGTATGTATCACTCCGCGAGGCTCCTGCCTACGATAGCCGTAATGCTCCGACAATCCATCAAGCGGTGCGGGTTCGTAGCTTAGCAAAGTCAGTAAACACAACCAGAGTTCATACATAAAGCACACGGGATTATAAGGGGCGCTGTCGATTTTCAGAAAAATCAAAGGATTGATTTTAAGTGTGCCGTATTTTCCAAAAAACACGGTAATAACGACGGCCCGCTAGCATGCTCTACCAAAAATAGTGCTTTGTTGTGTATCTGATGGACGAAAGCTAAACCAGTTCCACACCACTGAAGCTGCAGCATTTTTACAAACCAGTTCTGGTTCATCCATTTCATTCAACGATCCGCTTTCGCCCATCTCATTCTCCGTCGCCGCCATGCTTTTTCGGCCATGTGCGTATGAAAACAAAGGCACTGCGCATGCGCGTTTTACCCATATTCTATCGCCATATTTCATTTTCTTATCGTTGCCCAACATTATACTGGTATTACCGTGAACGGTATGATATGGCCCAGTCCTTGTATGTACGTTCTTTTAGAGCAGAGCTACAGATTAAAAATGGCAAAGGCGAAGCGGTCAAAAGTCTGGCTGTACTTCACAGCAAATGATGCAAACTCAGCAGCCTGCAACAAGTGCTTTAAGGTGATACTGTGCAAAGGAGGTAACACCTCGAATCTGATGAAACACCTGGCGACGCATAGCGTTTTTTTAAAAGCCGAGAAATGCACCGTATTTGATAGCTTGCTGCGAGACCTCACACCGAGCACATCTACTGCGGGTGTGGTGCCTGTTATCGGAACCGGAGTTAGCAACATCCCCCAAGAACCCGAAGAGGAGAGTCCTGGCCCCTAGCCCTGCCAGTGTAGCAGAAATGATGACAGATGATGATGGCAGCAGCAGCCGTTCTTCTCTGCGTGAGTAGCTTAATGTTGTTCCTGTGTAATTTACGTTGAGTAGGCTAACCACGTTATTAAATTAATGCACGTAAGGTGAACTAGCAAACAGTCGTAGTTACATGCGGCTGTCTTCTTGTTTGATAGAGTGATACCATATATGCCCTATAGCTGCAGAAAAGACTAACATTGTTATCTTTTTACAAAAAAAACAGCTAAACATGAGAGGTTTTTGGACAAAGTTTGTATTTTCCATTGTTTAAGCACCGGTTCCAACCAAAGGAGGTATGTTGTATCAACAGAAAAGGCTAACTTGGTTAGCATTTTGCAGAAAAAAGAGACTGCTAAAAATAAAAACATAAGAGGTTTTTGGACAAAGTTTGTGTTCTCCATTCTTTAAGCACTGGTTCGAGCATTGTTTAAGCACCGGCATCGTTTCAAAAGTACCGGTTTGGCACCAGTATTGAATAAAACCTAAACGATACCCATCCCTACCTGTGAATGAACACCTGTTTATATATTTTTTTTTTAATTGTGCCAAGTGTTCATATCTGCATAAGACTTTCAAATCCATGAATAATATAAAATACCACGACTCCTCCAGCTTTTCAATGTAAATCCCCCTGCTGGGCTATAAACGAGTAGTGGTTTGCTCACCCTGATGGAACGCACAGCTCTAAACAACTACTACTAACTAACTACTACTGTTGTCAAACAATATCATACCAATCCAAAAGATCACAATAAACAGCACAGTCACATTATTACTGAGCCACCGCTAAGACAAACACTTTTGTTAATAAAATATGTCTATTTTTCTAATAAAAAAAATAAGGCTCCCATGGCTGCATGTATACAGAGCGTACAGCAACAACACACATTGTGAATAACGATCAGCAGAAATAACAGCAAAATGATAGAGAATTTTATGCCTTGCATAACCGTACATTCGTCGTCAAATAGGGATTGTTGCCATTTTATGCTTGCTCTATAATGTGTCAAGAAGTACCAAAAATAGTGCTCAATTTTATATCTTCAGATATTTTACTGCGTGTAACTATAACTCACAGTACAGCAGAACATACAAACAAAGTTCTAAAATTTTCAGATTGCAGTATTATGAACTTTTGTAACATCAATCATTTCATCACTACACTAAACTGAAAAATAACATATCATATTTGGATGAAATTACAAATAAAACGAATCTGTACCTCGTTTGGTCTACAAACCATTTTGCTGAAAGTGCTTCTTTAGAAATATATATGTTTCAGATCTTTGCCTGCTACATAATTACACAGTCATGGCATTAATATCCAGACAATGAAGCAGTGTGATTATTGAAATAGAAACATGCAGGCCAAGAGGGCCAAGTATGCAGGAAAACCATCACCAACAACCCTCCCAGTGTTTGGGTGGCATCATCTCAAAGCTCATACACTGCTGCACTTTGCACACAGTATTACTCTACATTTGTCTGAGAGGCTAATATATAACATGCAGCCTGCTTTATTATCCTTTATTAAGCCAGTGGATGCAGCTATGACTGCGTGCTACCTCAAACACATTTGACTTTGCATAGGTCATAAATAGGCTCACATAGAAATACTGTACACATCAAGTCCATATGTAGATCAGTGCTGCTGAACAGTGCTAACAACAGCCTGACTCAGTGAATGATACCAACATTATAATGATAATGCCTCATTTAGTGTGTAAAAGACAAATGTTGAAATGTTTCATACCCATATTCAGGATTTACTCGTGTTTTCTTGAACTGAACAACAGATCTTATATGTGCCCAGATGACCACGGCCCAGCTGCACACACATCTTTAAACTAAATAATCCAAATTTCTAGTCACACATTAACAAGTTTTCTTAAACAATTTGAATCTTTAATCGGGGGGGAAGAAACATTTTTCAACACACTTATTAGAAAACAATTTGGAATCACTTACCAAGAATTTCATCAAAGATTTTGTACAGTCCAGGAACATAGGTGATTTCTCTCTGGTTCATTCCGATCTCTTCATCAAAAACCCACATTTGCTGGAAGAGTTGCAAAAAAACAAAACACATTAAAAATAATGACAATAATCAAATTCTGCTGATAGCACTAGACTGAAGGAGTAAGCTTAAGGAATGTTGAGGTTATATTCATCAGAACAGTCTCGGGAAGTAACAGAAGATATAGGATTCTGAATTAAAATTTGGCCAGTAAAACAGGTTTTCAATTATAGATTCAGTTACTGATTATTCCTTTAATTAAAATGTGAATGGTTTAAACTATAGCTATACTGGTGGACAGACGTTTGTATGTATTATTTCACTGGGCACCAGGAGTGTCTTGGAAGAGCCTGAGAGGAGACTTGTGTTAACTTGTCAATTAACTCTTCTGAACTGGGCAAACATTTTGGTACATAATCTGCAAAAGACAGATGATTTGTCACACATTTCCTAAATGACACAGCCAAAGGACAATGGGCTCTGTACTACACACAACAGTAAAGATGGGAGACAGTTCAAAACCAAAGGACTTTTACTGTGAGCAGGGTTTAGGCAGCTCCTTACGACACACTTACAGGCAACCATTAATGTGCTACTCTAGCCAAACAGATTTTCACCTGAAGACAGAATCATTTTAGCAGAAAATTTTAAGAAACAAAATAAAAATAAAGATTGTTATTCTATAAACTCCTGACACAAAAATAAGCTTGAAGCCCTCTTTGTAAAATGCCAGTGAAGTTGTACTGCAAGTAGTTCTGTAGCCACCAGCAGAAGGCAGTCTCTTGGGACCCACCTGGGTGATTGGCTCAACAGAACCAATGTACGTGTCTGGACGGAGGAGGATGTGCTCTAGCTGGGTCTTCTTCTGGTACACTCGCTCCACAGATAACTTGGAACCTTTCTTGGCCCCTTCCATTTTTCCAGCATCCCCTCTGCCATTCGCAGCCTCCTGTTAGACAGAATGGTTTTAGCTGTGAGTTCATTTATTGCTGTATGAGACACCCAGGATATACACAGAATTGAATTTCATTGTTACTGGAGGGCAGGGGGTCTAATCCACCATCTTTATTCCAAACGACATTGTTTTATTTTTAGTTTGAAAGTTGTGAAAAATACCAGCTTTAAGTTTTACTGAACATACATTACTGTCGAAACGTCTTGAGTCACCTTTCATCTCTTTATGTTTTACTAGGTAGATGGAAAATAGGTGCAGCAAAAGTACTGAAACATCTGGAAACATAGATGGGATAGCACAGTGTAATCAGGCAATTCTACTTTTTTTTTTATTATTCTAACAAGTTAGAAATATTTGGCATGATCTCCTTTATCCTTCAACACAGCCTTAAGTCTCTTAAGTTTTCTTTTAATTTCTTGAAGCATTCTTCAGGAATTCTCCAGGGTTCTTGAAGGACATTACAAACCTCTTCTTTGGGATCAATACGCTCTTCGTAGGTAAATACCAACACAAGCAGGCACAATAAAAGCATCAGTACGTAAAAAGAGAGCAACTTCAACAGCCTCCAGCAAAGCACGACGCTTTTCAAAATATGCAAGAAAATTGTTCTCTGTGATCGAGGAACCAACAGATATGTTCCACCCCTGGAGCCAAAAACACATCTTTGACTACAACCAGGCTATAAAAGAGGAGATATTAGCAGCTGGTGATGTGTGACTCAAATGTAAACTCTGCCTGGTATTGGTGTGTAATCGCTAGTTGCACTCAGTATGACAAGATAAGTAAATAGTGGATGGAAATTACTGATGCAGTTATATAGTGGAAAAAGCAGCTTTAAGCTGCTGGTTAAAAAGCTCCAACCTTGGCATTAGCTTCAGGGTGGCTGTAGCTCACGAAGTAGAGCGGGTCATCTGCTTATTGGAAGGTTGGTGGTTTGATTCCTGGCTGTTCCAGTATGCACGCCAAATATCCTTGGGCAAGTTACTAACCCAAGTTGCTCTCTGATGTATCCATCGGAGAATGTAAGTTAGATAGAAAGCAATTATAGTAGAAATAGTGCTCTTGTGAATGAGGCAAGTTGTGTAAAGTGCTTTTTATTATGTGACAATTTTATGCAAAAGTTATTTCAGTTACTGTTAAACTAAAGTGTTAAACTGTTATTTTGTACTCTCACTTAAACATTTCTGGGGAAAACAATACTCAAACTACCTAATTTGTGCTTATATTTGAATTATGCTTCATCAGTTCTAGTGCTCTATAATTTCGCTCATCGCCGCACACTTGTGTTTCTTTTTGCAAACTGCAAACATCAATAAAACAACTTCAGTATATTTTTCCATAGCATCAGCAATATTATTTCTAATTTTCTTGAAATAATATGATATAATCTTAACCTCTACTTAACAACCACCATTCCACTGAGAGCATTTCTGACGAGGCTTCCAGAAACCTTCATTTTCTCCACCAATTTGCTAAAATTTTTAAGCTCACCCTGCACAATGTACCGAGATATGCAAAATGTTTTGTTAAAATCTCGTTGCTAAACACCTTGTTGATGCAAGCACACTAGGAACAGATGATGTGCTTTAGTGACAGACTGTTAATAACAGATAAAAATGAAAATAACCATTAGCCAAGTTTTAATTGTAAGTTGTCTGTTACAACTTTTTCATAGTAGTGGTGAATTAATGAGAATAAACAACAAAAGGACAAAAGTTTAATTTCTGTCTGTAGTTCATAATCATATGTTTTGGTCATGAAGTGATAAATATAACTATGCTTATATTATTATATACGCTTTAATATATATTAATTGATGATATTCTAATAAATATATTCGCATACACTAACAAGCAGGAATTCCCAACAACAAGGGGGTGGAGGTTGATCTCAGAAAAAAAAATTATTCACCTTATTTTAACATATTAATGAATTCAACAGGCTTAAACAACAGATGATAACCACCAGTCACTTTGATAAATGCTAAGATTCAAGTTCAGCCTAATAGTAAAATATACTCATACAGTAAGTCTAATGGTACGGAATGTAAACAGTGTGTAACACAGACCTGTATTTGAAAAGTATTAATTACAGTCACCTTGTCAATGCAGTATCTGAAGTAACTAATTATTTGTATCAACAGCAGGTAACTGTTGTGTTATAAGATTTTTGAAGCGCATGTAAACATCTGCATTTTTAAATACTTTAGTTCAAATCTGTTACTACAGTGTTACTTACAGTAGTACTCATACAGCAAAAGTCGGATATTAAAGCAATGTTAATGCTGCAGAGAAGTTTAAATGTAACTGCACACCAGACGGTTGGTGCGAATAGGTCAGACTGACGAAGGGCAGAGAGCGGTCTGAATCACCGTACAACTATAGTGTGAAGTGCTGTGCTGGCTCGCACTTGTGATTCCTGTTCATTTTCAGTACATCTCCTACCGCATTTTTCCATCACGTATTAGCGGTACATGTAGTGGTACAAACAGTCATGTAAACCAGTCTCGATGAGACGCTTCTTCCAACTTTCGCTTGAAGACATAAACAAGGAACCATCAGGGCAGAAAAAGAAAAAGATGAATGTCGCGACCTCCCGGCCCTTCACGTCTACAAGACTCAACCCAGTTCACTGCTTAGTAACAGAGTTAGAATTTAACAACAGACTGTAGATGGCTCATCCTTAACAACTGTATGAATAGCCAGCAGAATAAATACACCGGCTGGCGATGAAATTTAAATGCCATCGAGAGGCAATAGTCGAGGTTCGCGCTGCCCTTGGGTTGAAACAACATTGTAAAGTATTGCGATAGAGCTATTACTTAAAAACATTGTAATTATTTTTTTTAAGCCAAGTTCGTTACTCGTGTGCCAAACAAACTTACCATCCAAGCCAGAGCCCCGCTTCCTGTAGCGCCGTTGGACATCTTCCTTTGTGATTGTTATTTTTTTTCCTAGCTCGCAAAAGGTCTTAGTTCCCGTCCAAGTCAAAGTCCGTCTACATAACAAAATGTCTTACTTGCTAAAACACACCCAAACCAGTTTATATCCCATGTCTTTTTTGGGTCGTTTAAAAGATAACTCTTAAAAATGCAACGAAACAGGCAGACGATTGGAGCGTATCGCAGCTATTGTTAAAATCGACAAGCGCTGGCACAGTAGGCCTAAACTTCCAACAAAGATGCTAACCGGCTACAGGCTTTCAAATAAATACTGTACAAAAGTCACGCATTAAATATGTTTACAATTTCACGTGAAAATGAAACATAATAAAAGCGCAGTTTATCTGAAACGCTCTAAAAATTGATTTAATTAAACACTTTGCATTTACACATCAAGCCTGTATTAGCTAACCGCAGCTACCGCTGTCCGGCTCCGCCATCTGCAAGATATACGCCGAACCGTCTCGTAGATATGCCGACCAATCAGGTGTAAGCTTTTCAAACGCACCGGCATTTCAACCAATAGGACAGGTCAATTTATAGTAACCCTTCCTCCTTTTTTCAACACAAGATGGCGGCAAAAGTCCGTTCGAGCTTCGTCACAGCAGGCAGCGTAATATTATTAGTGCTACGAATACGTTGTTTTACCTTTACTCCAGGGTTACCACGCGCCTCACGTGTTTTCTTTCATTCAAATCTTACCACGAGAGCAACACAGCATTATTAAATGTACTATCTGACACATAACTGAATATTGTACGTAAACAGCCCATTTTTAATTTGCAGATTTAACATCAAACAGTTTATTAGTAACAACAGACCTGCAGTACTCTGACCCTAACAGAACAGAATGTGAAATGTCTCCACGCACTACAAATTGCAAACACATTTACAGTGGAGGGAAACATTGCAAAACTATATGGCTTTATGGTTAAAACTGTGCAAGTCTCATGTTAAATGGCCTTCAGTCAAAGTAAGAGATTAAATTGTGTGACAGGAATGAAAGTCATATCTTAATGAGTCCATCATTAGGCCATGCATGTTCAATCATCCTGAGGAATTCTATATTGCACTGAAACTACAACCCAAACAGCTCTGAACATGTCAGAGTGATCAAGTATTTAAAAAAAAAAAAAGTGTTAAGCATCTTGAAGATGAACGATGACTTCAAACGTAGACTCCTCCGTCTCCTTCAAGCTCTGTCTGAACAGCTGAGAATGCTGCCATGCCGTTTCCCCCGTGCCCCCGCTGACTTCTGCTGCAACGATGAACTCTGAAGAGCCACACAGACTGGAAAAGGACTGCGCACTGCCATCTAAGAGTTCAAAGGTGGGGGAGGAAGTCAGGTAGTTTCATGGCAACACAAAACAGGATGTTGAATATTTCAGAGTAAATGCCGATACCTCCAGAGAACTCTGTAGTAAACGGGCCCGAGTGCAAATGCCAGCAGGCTTTCCCAGAGTGGTAGGTCTGGCTACTGGCCATGATAGAGACAGACTTTATCTTCATTCCTGCTGGAGCAAAGTCAAACTTCCAGCTGATTCTTCCTGTAGGAGAGCCTTCTGTTCGAGCCAGGTACACCTAAAGAAATGCAATCACATCCACTCTGTGGAAATCCAGATTTTCTTGCCACGTTCACTCAATGTATTTGCTTTATTTTGCATTAAGAGACATTTCCACACCTACTGTTATTATCCATTTTCTAACCTGATAATCATTTTTTAGTTTTAAACTGCTGCTCAGAAAATTTTTTTTACAGCTCAAAGGAGCGCTTCGTGAGCTTAAAAGCAACAGTTTTCTATGCTGTTTAAAATAAACCCAGTAGAATGAGCTTTAACAGAGGTTTGGCACTGTCCATTTAGAACATGAGACCAGCATTTGTTCACTTAGCGCTTGAAAATGATACATATACAGAGAATAAAGATAAAAGACAACGACACTGCTATAAAACAAAAACAAACATACCATCTGCCAATCATGTTCCACCTTTCTGAAAATTGACTCCGTGCTCCACGCGCACTGAGACCAGCTCTGGATCATTTCAGAGCCATTGGACACTCGGCAGTACTGGTCTTTGGAGGCGCTGTAGCGTATGTGGAGCATCCTGTCACTCTTCTCTTTGTCAGTCGGAGTAAACACAAAACCTACAGCCTGGAAAGAAAACACATGCACTCTTTTTCAGTAAAATGTATATGCAGACAGTTAAGTACACTTCCAAACAGTGAATCTACTCAACAACTGAAGAGAGACCGCATGATCAAAACGTGTTACTGAGAAAGCTGTGTGTTTATTGCATTGTTGTGTCATTTTCTGTACATGTTGATGCCATAGCTACAGCAGAATCAAAAGGATATTTAGTATATTGCTGATAACAAGAAGCCTGTTTAAATGTCTGCTCAAACAGATATGCCAGAGGCCATATTTTGTTGTACGGTACCTCTGTGGAGGTTTTTTCATTGCACGCTCTGGTCTCTCCCCGAGCTATTCTCCAGGCCAGAGAGCCAGAGTTGCGCCCGCCTAGCTCTCCTGCTTTAGGTTTCTTCGGAGAGATGAACTCCACCAACTCGACAAGCAGCCTCTCTGTCAGTTCTTTCTTCCTCTCTGGACTC
Organism: Pelmatolapia mariae; assembly: GCF_036321145.2. NCBI lineage: Eukaryota > Metazoa > Chordata > Actinopteri > Cichliformes > Cichlidae > Pelmatolapia > Pelmatolapia mariae. The sequence continues at coordinate 34,347,246 of NC_086245.2, read as the reverse complement.
AGGAACTGCTGCCGCTTTAATGACAGAGCAGAAGGTGAGTGCTTTACACCAGAGACACCACAGTAATTAGTCTGTTAAATGGGTTAGTCTTACCACTGCAGAGAGCCTATTAATGGTGTGCAGCAGCCAGGCCTCCTGAACCCTGGTCCTTCTCAACAAAACCTCTGGATGATTGCAGGAATACCTCCACGTCACATCAACCACCTACAGCACAAATCCACACACACCCACAACTTTTCAAACAACCAGCCCTAATTATCTGAGCTGTTCTTAAGATAGTGAGGGCTATTCCCCCCCCCCAAAAGACATAAACATGAAAGAGGCCGTCTCAAAGACAGCAATATAATCTCATATATACACTTAACTCAACTTTGACTTGGAGGGGGAGTCGATATCTAAACACCAGTAAACACAGAAACATCTACACCTCAACACAAAGTGAGAAAGTACAGTGCAAATAACAGCATTCATATTAAATAATAATACAATAGTAGTACAAGTTACAACAGTACTAGCACGTGTCCATTTCTTGTACCTGGTCCTTGGAGAAAGCCAGAACATAGGCCAATTTTTTCCCCCAACCGACCTCATACAGAAGAGGCTTATCACAGATATTCTCACATGGATCACAGTGTAGCCAACGGCGCTGAGAGACAGAATAAATCTCTGTCCACACATGGTCTGAAACAGCACAAGGAACACGACTCATTTCATACACATGTGTACACCAACAGATCACGCAGGAATCTTAGGAGATATGATAACGTTTTCTTAATGTACAAGCAGGTATGAGCTTGTCCTGTCAACATATACACTGAAGCTCATCTTTTAGGTTACTTAAAATGATACAAGCTCAAGTTAAACAGTCTGTATGATCCAGTGACGCTGAGAAATGTAAGAGCACGACAGAGCAGAGTAAACTGACATCATTCCTCTTTGAGCAGAGAAGCAGAAAAAGTGTCCAATGACGTATATACCTGTGCTGTCCCAGATGTACCTGGCCTCAAGGCCAACAGCCCTGCAGCACAGGGTAAAACAGTTGGCCCATTCCCCACAGCGCCCTCTCCTGGTTTCCAGCAGCTTCTCTGGATTGTTATACCTGGTGTTAACAACAAGAACAGACGAGGCATCCAAAATATTTGTTTGTTTTTTAAAACAAAAACACACACACACACACACACGGGTACAACTTGAACGCATTTTTCATTTTGTTATGAACTTCACTGATGTGAATGTTACAGATTCTGAGATCCCTTCTGTGACGCTCTTTACAGTTATATCTATATCATTACAATCAGTGGATTTACTGTATTTACACTTGTTTCTATCTGGCTTTGATCCCAGTCTTCAGATGGCAGGAGCTCAGGACAGATTTGATCCAGCGTTTACAAACTAACTGTTAAAACTACGACCACGTCAGCACCATCATCCTTTATGATGTAGTTATCAGTAAGATATTGAGGAACTCCTTGTGCTGTTCACAACTATTTTTAATAATGCTGTTTAATATATCCCATATTCTCTTCTTTATTAATTTTCAGTATTTTACTACAGTATTTCTTTCTACACACATTCCAACATTTGTTGTTTTTAGGTTTTAGAGTTATTTTCTGCCTCTGTAGTTCCTTGATTTCTACAGTGAATATCTGATCTAGATGTGAATATTTATTTTCTTTTTCTTGCATTTTGTAAACTTTTTGTGATCCAAGAACAACGTGAAGCAGAATTCTGCCTCTCTTAACAGTTTTTAGTTAAAACATTAAAAAAAAAAAAACATGTTTCGCTGCCTATATTTTTGTTAACTACATACCTTCATATGCTACATACTGCCGATGTCTTCGTTTTGTTCTCTACATAGAAAATTGTTCAGGCGTGTTCAGCGAGCAGTGGAAAGCAACATATCCCTGCCTAACTCGCCGTACTTGTTTTGCAACCAAATGCAAACGTATAAACCTACACTCACCTGGGGAATCTGGTGGAAACCCGGCAGCTCTGACAATAGTGGTTTTCCACTCGCTGGGCTCCCCAGTGGAGGTCATCGGTGCTAGGACTGAGGGAGGGAGCGTTCTGAGTCTGTCCTCCACAGAGGTGGCAGGGCAAACAGTCCACCCAGGTGAAGAAGTCATTTTTGAACCACCTGAGCAATTCCAGCACCAAGAAGTCTTCTATTCCAATTTTACATTCTGAAAACAGGACAGCAAGTCAAAAACTTCACCACACACACACACACACACACGCACACTCACACGTTACAAAAAGTTTTCTGTGGGTGAAATTTTCTTACTTGGGTCAGACTCATTAGCCTCCTTCAGCTTCTGCTGAGCAGCAGAGTACAGCTCCTGGTGAGGGATCAAACTCCGGGCTTTCTGCTGCAGCTCAGGGTTTTCATAAAGCAGCACATGTTGGAAGTTTGTTTGAAGAGTCACAAAGAAGCTCATGCTGCTCTCCTGACACAGAGGCAAATAAACAGACAGGTCTGCATGTGTCATTCAAGGAAGTGAATGTTGTTCAGGCATTGTAAAGGCATTTGGCTGAAGCTTAGAATAGTGCTATTAATAATTTCCTCACTAACTACTGAAACTATGATGTCCTATAACTTGAAAGCATAACTCCTATAAAGTCACACTGCTTTATTTTTTCAGTTCTCTGTCCACATTATAGAGAAAATATCCTCTCTACAGATCAGGAAACTGAAGATCCTTTCAAAATAAAAATAACAAAAAGAAGATCCTTTGTGTTTTTGGCTTATAGAGTGAGTCTTGTTATCCATAATTAATAACTGTATCACATGACTTCAGCTAAATCATTGTAAGATCTCCCAGCCCTGGAATGCCGGGTAGCTTGGTCAGCTGTCCAATATCCATGGATGAAAATCCACAACACAGTTACAAACTAATTTTCCAAGTGGCTAATTTCTGTGTTACATTCTTTATTTGTCACAAATCTGTCGAAGGAGGTCTCTTTGCTCTGTAAAAAGAGGATAGAGTTGGCATGACCCAATTTAATCAGGGTTTCTCTACTCTTTGATTCATCAGTGAGAGTGTCTTTATTTACCACGGACGGTGGCTGCTGTGCTGGTGATGCTGCCGATAGGTTAGACGCAGCAGTAGAGCTCGCTGCTGCTGAAGCTGCAGCAGGCACAGGAGCTGGTTGGACAGGACATCCCTCACGCAACCTCTGGTCCCTTTCTGTGGCAATAGATTCCCTGATGAGCTTCAGCTTTTCCACTGATGCAGACTTGGGGAAGACTAAGTGAGTCTCAGCCTGGCAAGAGGTAGTTTGCTCACAGTTAAGCAAGTGAGAAATGTCCAATGGATTTCTAGGCAAGTTCTACACAGCAAAAACACCAGCTTGCTTCTATAATAGAAACCATCTGGTACAGTAGAAATGAATAAATTACCTCCTCAAATCCCATCTCAAAGAGACATTCTACAGCACCTTTGACGGGCAACAGCTTTGTGGAGAAAGTTGGATTCCCAATGCGTATTGATCTGTATTTCTCTTCATTGGGATACCTGTTAGAGATGACATATAATAGTAATCATCTGAGGAATACTGACTGATACTAACCAATCGCACATTTTCAGTGTTGGCATTTAAGCTGTCCAGTATCTGCCAGCAGATATAATGTGCCTTGAATCCACTGTTTTTCTACACAAGTATCATCACAGCTAAGCAGACAACATATATGGATTACTCTATCGCAAATTATCGTGGGCCTTCTGCTTCACTAATTGTCAATTTACCCCAAAAAAATCATGGTTCAAAGTTTACACATGTACACTGATTGCTATAAAAATGTTAGCTTCATATATAAAGTACTTTTCCGGATATCTGAGGCAATGTTTGAACATGAACATCTCAGAAACTATTACAGATATTTCAGAATCCTACAAGGTTGCATTTTACAATAACGCAAAACAAAACATGAAGAATGCTTATTAGAAAATGTGAAATTCATAGTCACAAAAACTAGAAAGTTTTATTTTTATTCATTTAAATTTCACGATACAGTGACAGTTGTGACGTGTTGTACAACAAAAACAAAATAGTAATAGGTATATAGATATACCATTGAGAAACTGATACTCGTTGTCTTCTGCAGTGTTAAGTTGGTTTTAGTGTGCTCAAACATGGGGCAGTTCACATTTTGAGAACTCAGACATTTTTTGATCCGTCTCAATTTACAGATCCTGATTTCACTTTTACAGTAAGAGAGGCCAGTTTGTGTGGGGGCGGGTTTCTCGTGTACCTTCTTCCTGACGTTGCTATCACTTGGTATACCTACATCTATCATTACAGCTGACTTCCTTTTCTTGTCCACCACCACTATATCTCTGGTTGGTTAGCCATAAGCAGATGGTCAAGCAGAAAAATAAAACGAACAAACAAACAACAAACAAACCCCCAAAACATGATTTTCAGATGAAATGACCCACGTGCAAACCAAAGATAACTATGGTTATGACACATACTTCTGTGGACGTTTAGAGAAGAATAGCATTCTCCTTTATTGACACCTGCACTGACATATTTAGCGTTCCTTAACCGTTACTGTCCTTGTAGCAATAAATCGCTTGATGACCGTGTAACTATATAAATGTATTTTACATAACCAAAAACTGTTTTCTGTTAAGTCATTTAAACCCATTTCAATAGTTATGCCATGATTTTCTAGGAGTCGGCGAGTGACATAAAAGCTAAAGGGCATTACATTAACAGCTACAAGCGTACAAAACACCGAGGCTTGACTGCAGCTGGGTAAGCTTTCCTAGCGTTTCGTTGCCTTACCTTATAATGTTGTCCGCGTATGTAAGTAACAACTTTGTGACATCTAAGAAGACTTCATTTGGATTCTCACACAACGTTGTGACCGCTGGTGAAACAGCCATGTTGATATTCCTTGTAAAAAAAAATGGAAAAGTCTTTTAAGTTTTCAATGCAATAGCTAACGCTAAGTAGCTACTTTAGGGTCCTAAAGGAAGCTGCCCCATCAAAGCCTGAATAAATGTTTGATTCGTCTGAAGGACTTAAAAAATGTGTTTGAATATTTGTGCCATAATTATCCACAATTAAACACTTTTATATGTTTTCTTCCTGTGGTATTGAGTTGGTTGACTTTTGTTGGCCATTTAAATGGATCTGGCCTTTACTAATACTACCTAAATACAGCTGAAGACAAACACAAGGAAGGCATGGACACGGACATCATAAATAACCGCTAACTCTAGTCTGGTCTGTTCTGTAAGTTATTAGTTTATGTAAGTCGGTAATTTATATATTTTTTTCTAAATTATATTTACTTTTTCCTCTGATATTTACAGTAAAAACTCCAATCCAACTAAGCCTCAAGCTGTCAAAGCTTACACAGACAGCAGGATGTCTGTTTTTTCACTGTTTTGTTGGAATAAACTACGGTTGAGACCACAGAACATAAGGACTCTTCTGCACAAGAATGCCGGTGTTTGTCCGAATCAGGAGTCTAGGCACCACAGCTCTGGACGGCAACAAAGAAGGAGGGTTGTTATCACAGGAATAGGGTTAGTTTGTCCTCTGGGCACAGGCACTGCTCTGTCCTGGGACCGTCTGATCAAAGGTCAGAGTGGGGTAGTTGCCCTGGACTCAGAAGAGTACAGGACTCTCCCCTGTAGAGTGGCAGCTCTGGTACCCAGAGGAACCAAGGAGGGTCAGTTTGAAGAGGAAACATTTGCTTCTCGTAAAGAGATCAGTAGCATGTCATCAGCAACCGTAATGGCCCTTGGAGCTACTCAGCTGGCCCTGGAGGATGCAGGCTGGTGTCCCAAAAGCCCAGAGCAGCAGCTCAGCACAGGGGTGGCTGTTGGGATGGGCATGGTGTCGCTGGACGAAATCGCTCGTACCTCCTCCCTCTTCCAAGAGAAGGGCTACAACAAAGTGAGTCCATTCTTTGTGCCACGCATCCTTGTCAACATGGCTGCTGGACACATAAGCATCAAACACAAGCTAAAGGGTCCCAATCATGCCGTGTCCACCGCTTGCACCACAGGTGCGCATGCCGTAGGTGATGCAGCCAGGTTCATCGCTCACGGGGATGCAGCTGCTATGGTTGCAGGGGGCACAGAATCCTGTGTGGGGCCACTTTCATTAGCTGGCTTTGCTAGGGCCCGTGCCCTTGCGACCAAATGGAATAACAACCCTACACTTGCATCAAGGCCTTTTCATCCAGAAAGAGAAGGTTTTGTAATGGGAGAAGGAGCAGCTGTGCTCCTGCTGGAGGATCTGAACCATGCAGTGAGTAGAGGAGCCCGGATTTACGCAGAGGTCCTGGGTTATGGGCTCTCAGGGGACGCTACTCACATAACTGCTCCTACTGTGGATGGTGATGGGGCATTCAGGTGACTCATTTCAAAGTTTTCTCACTTGATGATGCTGTTTCTTGTTTGTTTGGGGTTTTTTTGCTCATATTAGTATTTATATATTTTTCAAATATACTGATAATCAGTAAAGTAGGGTAAGAACAAATATAGTTACTTCATGCAGAAATATATGCCCAAAATTTCATAAGTGGTGTTTATGAAACTGAATTTATAAAACTGGATCCCAGATGGAAGGACCAAAAAAATGGATGGGATGCAACAGGTACATATTAACCATGCAGTTCCATGTAATGTTTGTAGTCTTACTGATGGGTGGCAGGTGATGTGGTGGTTGGCACTGTTGCCTCACAACAAGAAGGTTTCTAGTTCTGCCTAGGACATTTCTGTGTGGAGTTTGCAGGTTCTCCCTGTGTCTCCACGGGTTCTCTCCAGGTACTCCAGCTTGCTCCCACAGTCTAAAGACATGCATGGGGTTAGGTCAATTGGTAAATCTAAATTCACCATGCTGTGAATGTGAATGGTTGTCTGTCTCTATGTGGGTTGGGTAAGTGGAAGAAAATGAGTGTACATTAGACTATATGTGAGAGTTTAAGCCACATTTTTCAAAAATCAATTCAATTTTATTTATATAGCGCTAAATCACAACAGCAGTCGCCTCAAGGCGCTTTATATTGTACAGTAGATCCTACAGTAATACATACAGAGAAAAACCCAACAATCATATGACCCCCTATGAGCAAGCACTTTGGCGACAGTGGGAAGGAAAAGCTCCCTTTTAACAGGAAGAAACCTCCGACAGAACCAGGCTCGGGGGGGGGGTGAATATATAAATATATATGTATATATATATGTGTGTGTGTGTGTGTGTGTATATATACATAAAAAAACTTGGATAAAATACATTAGATTTCACCGTTATCATTGTCCGGCTGGAAACAGCGGAGGTCTCCAAATTCAGAGGCTCCATCCACCTGAGGACCTGTCCTTCGCGGTCTAAGTGGGCCGGGTCCTCCGAAGGCCGGGTAGGCCGGAAGTGAGCGAATGTGAAATTGGACGGTCTAGCCTTCAGAATTACGTCACGAGCTCTCTCGGTGTATTTAATCTAATCTAATAACTTTAACCTCAGCCAAACCAATTTACTCACGAACAAATAAAACACTGAAAAAAGCCAAACAATAAAATTTTTAAGTTATCTGAGTGACTTACATATCATGTTTAACCTGAGTAGCAAAAGAATGCGGGGGGTTGAAAACGATGTGCCGGGAGTTCGCTGTTCTCGCCGGCTCAGATATTTGAAGTTTACACAGCTACATTCTTGTCTGAAAATATGTTAAAAGTTTATTTTGTGACCCAGAAAGAATAATAAGAGTAATATTAAAACTAAGTAGCTGCTGCCATTGTTGGAAACTGGAATTGGCTGGGCTGCGCTATGAATTCTGGGATATGGTTTTTCAATTTTGTTGTTCAGGTGGAAAATCAGGAGAAATTCGGGAGAATGGTGGCTCCGGGAGATTTTCGGGAGGGGCACTGAAATTCGGGATTCTCCCAGAAAAATCGTGAGGGTTGGCATGTATGGGCGGGGCCATCTGCTGCGACCGGTTGGAGTGAGAGAAGACAGGATAACAGACACGTTATTTTAGATTCATACAGCACTCTATTCTATTCTATACAATTTAAACACTTTATCTAACTCACTCTCATCTCAGCCATGTTAGAGTCACAAATTACATGGACACACATGTCTTTGGACTGGACCACTAATTGTAGGTAGGCTATGGTAGTGAACGAGGTGAATATAGGCTGCTATGTAATTGTATCCATACCTTGCATTATCATTACCAAGTTAAAGTACCTGTGCTTGAGAAAGAGTTTTGAAATATCATTTTTCAGTTGATTATGAAAATATTATTCTGGAAACAACCTCTGGTTTAAAACATCATTGATCAGCTGTGTTGTATGCTGATATATGTAAGGCACAAACACTAATGTGCTGTTATTTCTCATATTCAAATTGTGTGTGCTGCTTTTTTATGTTAGTCACAAACACACGAGTGTAAGATTAGATGATTTTCGCATCAGTTACAATTTATAATTTTCTTTATCTTTATATTTTCCATTTTTTAGACTACTGACATTTTGTTGCATCCACCTGGTAGCAGCATCTTAAAGGATGGATGAAGGGGCAGGAGAAGGGTACCGCCTGAGCGAGAGCCAGCGAGCATGTTATTTTGCTGGCCTAATTAGTTATACAGGAAGCTTGTAGCTTTGTGCTTGGTGGTAAGGGTGTTTTACCAGGTTAAAATGTTGAAGATGAGTAAAGATTTACTTGTCTTCCTATAAAAAAATCTTAAAATGCCTGTGATGCTTTAAAAACACCAACAAGCCCGGACTGGTCTCTCTGTTCTGTATGTTAATTGAGTTTTCTATCAGATGTTTGGGGTTGTTGAGGGATTCTGTTCCCTTAGCACAGCTTCTCTGTCTTAGTGACATTATGTCCAGTAGGGGTGGGCGATATAAACGATATACGATAGAAACGATATAGATTTGGCCAACGATAGAGATTTTGACTATATCGCTCTATCGCGATAGCGCATGTTGATGATGTCATCAAGCTGCGCCTGTTTTGGTAGAAAGTATCACAGCGGCTACAACCATTATCATCAGTAAATTATGTTCTCCTGACTGAAGTTTGGCCCGTGTATAGCATCCTGCTATGCGATTGCATGTGTCCCTGACCACCAGAATCCCTCACGTTAACTTTTATTGAGTGGAAAAAAAGTTGGCGTTCATCCACCAGCTTCACTGTGCTAATGTTATGCTAACATAGCTGTGTCGCTAGCAATCGCGTAGCACAACATTATATACCAGGTAGTCCAACTTCAGTAACCCTGCAAACGCCACTGCTGTTTAGTTTTCTGTCTTCATTTATGTTGGGAGTGATAGCAGAGCTGTACGTTTGAATTAGTTTCAAAAATCTCTCAGTCAGAACATGGTATGAAATGTTTAGGTATAAACTAGCGAGCTAACTTCCTGTTAACTTCTAACTCCGTTAAATTTAATAAATTCTGTTTTCACGGATGCATGGATGTTAAACTTAATTGTTACACCCGATAAAGCAGCAACGCTGATGATTTAATTAAAGATGAAAGAATTTAGACTGTTTTTAACTCTCAGTGTTCGTTTGACTTTGGGACCTGAAGGGGACGGAGTTTTGGACCCAGATTACTCCTCACTACGGCAGCCGTAATGCTCTGACAATCCATCAAGCAGTCCATCAGCAGGCTTACCAAAGTTGTACTAAAACATTTTTTAACAGATTTCTACACGCCAAAATCGGTTCAAGGTCAGTGCGCACAACAAGAATTCATACATAAGGCACACTCTCGATTTTTGAGAAAATTAAAGGATTTTAAGTGTGCCTTATAGTGTGGAAATACGTTATACAGAAGAAAAGAATATATCGTGATATATATCGTTATCGCACATGCTTCAAATTATATCGCGATATGAATTTTAGGCCATATCGCCCAGCCCTAATGTCCAGGCTGTTTATTTCCTGGGAGTATTCACATAAAGCATTTGTGACAAACTAAGGTCAATACGCTGGCATGCTTTTATCTTTTAAAAGTCTCAATCCTCTCATTGTAGCAGATACTGGTGTAAACCATACAGTATAAAACATGGATGTAGCCATCATAACATCATCTGTTAGTTTTGGACCTCACATTTTATAACTTGAACATTAGAAATCTGGCCTATACCATGAAGCCAGAAGACACCTTATATGGATACAACAGGGAGCCAAGTTATCAACTAAGACTTGCTTGGGCTACCCGGGGTGGGGGGGTGGGGGGTGGGGGAGCAGTAAGGCAGCACTAAGGCTTCTTTCACAATTTGAATATAAAGAGAACCAAGTCCTTTTTATAGTGGTTACAGTTTCAGTCAATTGTTATGGGTATGTTGGGTGTTTCGTTTTACAGAGAAGTCTATATGACAACATCCTGAAAAAAATGACTTGAAATCTGTGCTGACATGTATACATTCATTTCTTGTCTCCAATGTCTTTGTTTAAATGGAGCAATAAGAATCTGTAGGGTAGCAAAAACAACACAAGCAAGAAACAAGTTATCCTTAAACTTCCTCTTTCGTACCATCTCCACAGGTGCATGTCTGCAGCCTTAAAAGATGCAGATGTCTCTCTGGCTGATGTCACATATATAAATGCTCACGCCACATCGACACCTTTGGGAGACGCAGCAGAAAATGCAGCCATCAAGAGACTTTTCCAGCAAAGTGCTAGCACCCTGGCTGTGTCCTCTACCAAGGGGGCCACAGGACATCTGCTCGGGGCTGCTGGGGCTCTGGAGGCAGCTTTCACCGCTCTGGCCTGTTACCACAAAGTCCTGCCCCCAACCCTTAACCTGGACAGAACAGAGCCCGAGTTCGACTTGAATTACGTTCCCTGCACAGCGCAGCAATGGCAGACTCGGGGTCGACGGGTAGCCCTCACAAATTCATTCGGCTTCGGCGGCACCAATGCCTCACTGTGTCTCGGCAGCATCTGAGGACACACTGGGAGCGACTGGGAAGTTCTTCTCATTGATCAGATCACATCCAGGCATGACATATTTACTAAGAGTAGTGATGTTGGCTGTTCCTATGAAATACTTTCAATGGTTTGCAACAATCTGTCCTGGATTTTTATGGAAAAACTTCATTTGGAATTTGTTCCTTCAGTCCGTGTGTGTGCCTGCGTGCGTGTGTGCCTGCGTGCGTGCGTGCGTGTTTGCCTGCGTGCGTGCATGTGTGCCTGCATGCATGCATGTGTGTGTGTGTGCGTGCGTGCATGTGTGTGCCTGCGTGCGTGTGTGTGTGCGTGCGTGCGTGCGTGCGTGCGTGCGTGTGTGTGTGTGTGTGCATGTGGAGTATGTTGTTTACTTTATTATGATGTTTTTGTCCACCTGTATTAGGTACACCGATGTATCTAATGAAGTCCAATATAATAACTCAGCAATAAATTTGAGTACATTTAAATATTTTGTTGATGTTACCAGGGGATGACGACTGTACTTTATATTTTCTATTTAAATAATAATGGTAATAGTGTGCGACTATATATGCTACAACTGAGTATATTGAAAACACACACAGACACAGAGAATGTAATATGGCTGGGTGTTATAAATTCTACTAAATCTCTAAACATTTCCCAGTTTTAGCCTCATGCTAAAGGAGACCTTTTTCATTGGGCAGATGGCTGGACAAACACAACCCTAACAACCAGGGCTCTATACTACGAAGCAAATTCATTCTACACAGGTTATCTATCACCATTATCTGGATTGACATACCTTAAAACTGGCGATCAGGATAAGCGCTCACCTGCACCGACACAGGGAGAACATGCAAACGCCACACAGGGAGGCCCCGGCCCGATGACCCCGCCACTGCTTATTCTTTCATGATTCATATTTTTAAAAAGTAGTTATAACTAAAATAAAATTATTAGTTTGAACTATTCAGCTGTAATGTGCAGTTCACTGATCACATGCAGCGGTCAAGTGGAGATTATATTAAGTTTCAGTAAGGAAGGGGCGGGGCTTCTTTAAAATTCTGCCAAGAAACCAGTTTGAACTGAGTTGAGTTCAAACTGGAGTTCATACCAAGTTCTGTGCCATGTCTGCCTGTCCTGGACTTGACGAGTCCTAATGAAGACAGCAGGCGTTTTGCAATTTAGCAGAATCTGTGAGGGCTGAAGTTTTGTATTGAATAGCAGAAATGATTTAATTGTGTTTACATGCCTAAAAAAATGATTGTTTTTGAACCATGGTTACAAACCCTGGATCAGCTCAGCTGTGAGAAACCATGCCTGGTTGGTCTGATTCCTCCTGCTCTCTATTTTCCATTAAATGTTGTTTTGATGTCCACGTTCCAGAGACTGTAGCCAAATATGTTGTAGCTGGAGATGGTGTTGTGAAATAGAACTGTGACATTTCTAAGGAACACTCCTCGATGTTTTAAAAACGCCGCAGAATGTGTGAAGTTTTAATACAAGTGCTGCATCAGCTCCATTACTGTTTGAGGGATTCAATTCACAAAGTTCATATCTGGCAAACTTAACGACTCTCTGGATTCTTTAAATGTGCAAAACCCAATCATTTCTACAATTTACCATATTTATACTAAAATAATCATGTCCAGACAACACTTCATTTTAAAAAAGCATCAGCTGTCACCATAGTGACTTCAGCGTTCAACACTGGTGAGCTGCTTGGAAACAGGAAAACATTTCAGCCTCTAAGTTTGTACCTTGGGTTTAAATACAGCTCACTAGTGTCAAATCTTGTAATAAAACACAAAGGCTTAAAATTGTTTTAGCCATTGTATTAATCTTTTGTTATTTGCACTGCATAGACATAAAAATGGTCCTCAAAGTACTTGACTCTCAGAATCCTCACAAATATGTAGACTCATTAATTGACTGAATGACTTCACTAAACAACTCTTCCCAAGGTCTCCATAACTGATTAATGAGTTTGCTGTTAATGTTTTGATGGTGGCAGGATGGAGGGTTAGAGTGGGATTCGGTCGGTGTTTCTCAGCTGTAGCAGCGTGGGTAAAGGGAACAGTCAGAAATAAGTCTCATAACTTGTTGTTACAAGGAGTGAATTGATCATATTTACGTAAAAGTCCAGAGCCTCTATAGACGATGATCTGAGTACTTGTAACACTGCACAAAGGTCACGATCACACTGTTCATGAAGTGCTGGGTTTGTCCATCTTCGGGGCCTGAAGACTGCGAGTCCTGCTTGATTCCTGCGATTAGCTTCAGTCTTCCTGATGTTTCTTAAGTAGCATGTATGTAGACACACACTCTCTCTCTCTCTATATATATGCCTCTCTCAGTGGGTCAACAGAACATCTGACACAGCACAGCTGTAATGAAAGAATGGGAGGGTATTTCTCCAAGAGGACACCTAGCTTGACGCTAACGTCCACTGTGAATGTAGCTGTTGAAAATAATGTGGACTCCTGGCTATCCTGTTATTACATAAAAGAACTAATTACAAGTTTCCATGTTACCAGGCTGTAGAGCGCTCTGTGAGTGTGGATCTAAAACTGTTTAAATCTTCCTCTGTCTTATGCTAAAATCTCAAAGGGCTACATTTAATTTCCAGATAATTCTGATATGAAGTGTAAATGTGGGCCTCTGTGGCGTGTACAGCTGCTGTCATCTCTGTGTAAAACAGGCTAACAGAATTAGTGTATGCTAACAGCTAATCTAGCTAACAAATTAACAGAATGCTACAGAGTGATGTTAGACGCCGTGCAGAACTATAAGATGCTAAGCTATGTGTCATTTTAATTATAGTGACGTGGTTGTGTTTAGCTTAATTTAGTCATCAGTAGCAGTAAAACCAGCAGAGACCATCAGAACTGGAGCAGCTGGGCTATGTAACAAGTGTTCGTGGTCACATCCAGCAGGTGTGTGACTTTGGCTCCAGAAGTGGAACATGGAAACCCCACAACAGGAAATTTTTGCTTTGTTTTTGTACAGTGGGGTTATATCTTTTATACAGTCACCGATGCTGCTGTTCTGGCTCCATAGCCTTCAGTCTTTGTAAAAAGAGATCTGTCTTAATGCCTGTAAGCTCCTAAACTGTGAGTCCTTAAACAGAGGACAAAAAAATCTATATTCTGAACAATCACTCGACCTAGCAAACAATACACTCTAATATCAAAGCATAAAACCTGTGAAATGAAAAGTAAAATGGCAGCTTGGAAACAGGGCTGCAGACAGCAGAGTTTCTTACAGTTTTAGTGGATTTTCTTCTGTGGATTTATCACTTCTCTCCTGCTCAGAGATGTGAACTCCACTGCCACAGGTCTCATCATCATCTACCTGAAAATTGAGGTATTTATTATTTTGTCTGCACCCTGATATCTTGCTTTGCTCAGCTGCAGCTATAGAAAGGGACAGATTTCTGGCTGATCTTAATGGGCGGTCGTTGATCTCTCTGGAAGTGCTGCACGGAGGTTGTGACGTCTGTGCAAAGCGCTGAAGTTTGTCTCCTTGTCAGGATTAAGCCATGCCTCAGCTTCCAGGCTTGTAAAAGTGCAACAAAAGTTATTCAAATACATCTCTCCCAGATGACAGGATGTGCAGTTTCTGCTTTAAATGTTTGTTTATATTCAAAAATCTAAGCTCACATTTTGTCGAGTGCACTGGTGTAATTAAAACAAATGAATTTAAATCAATAGTGTCATCTCTACTCTTTGCCTTGACAGGGCAGCAACACTAGGTGTGACAGCTGTCACTGTAATCGTCCTGTTTCAGTTCTTTTTTCAGTTCTCAGTTCTCATCATTTACTCAAATTCCTGCACCTGATGAGGAGAGCACACCTCACCCCTCCCATCCTCACCACTTTCTACCGAGGCACCAGTGAGAGCGTGCTGAGCAGCTGTATCTCCATCTGGTTTGGCAGCTCCAGGGCCTCGGAGAAGAAATCACTGCAGAGTGGTGAGGACTGCAGAGAAGATCACAGAGACTTCTCTTCCATCCTTCCATGACGTTGTTCACAGACGCTGTCACAGCAGAGCCAGCATCATCATCACAGACTCCACCCATCTCCACCATGAGCTGTTCTCCTGCTGCCAGGTCCAGGATTGCCAGGTTCTGCAACAGTTTAGTTTCCCATCCAATTAGACTCTTGTATATTAATAAAACAGCGTCTTCTCCAAACTGCAGCCCCCAACTCCATAAATATGCACACGGCACATTATGACTGTATATGTAGGGCAGTGAAGTTTTATACATGGAATGGTGATTGTGCACTATTCTTCTGCTGCTATTTCTACTGTGCAGCATATTTAGATTTCCTAAAATTCTGTAGACAAATTTCCCTTATATTCTTATGGGTACACATCCTTTTATATTCAGATTTAGATTTATTTAAATGTACAGTCCAATGATGAGTAAAATCCCCTAAAATTTTGTTCTGCTGTTCTGAATGACAAAAAGTAGTTATTCTGTTCTTTCTATTCTCTGTTCTACGTATCAGAAAGTTATGTGGTAACATTTGCACTGGTGTGTTTACAGACAGCAGTTTAATCTTGATTTTAATGGGTATAGGGTGCAGTCATTGTTATAACACTGTGTGTAAATGTAAAAGGACCCAATTACAGTCTGAGGTGCTTCAAAGAGCACGTTAGCATATTAAAAACAGGAGCTAGTTAGTACTGCTGGGACGTAACATTTTTATAAGCTAAGATGATCTTCAAAGAGCGGGGCTACATGCACTGACCAGTGACTGACACACGTTACCTAACAGGACTCTGTAAACAGGAGCACTCTCAGAGTGTAAATACTGAGGCTGAAAGCCCTTTGGACAAGCACACACACTTCTTAGTGGTTGGGATGGAGAAGAACTTTTCTTTTAGACTCTGGAGACAATGGAATCTACCATTAGCCCTTGGTTAAATCCAGCATAGGGAAAAAACAAGCAGTGCCTAACTGGTCCAGGATGGCCTGGGATAAGCGTCAAATTGTGGGTCTATGTTCAACATAGAACTGTATAGACCCATCCTTCTTCACCACAAGAACTACGGGGCTACACCACGCACTGTGTGACTCTATTACACCCATCTTCAGCATTTCCATCAGTTCCCATTAAATAATTTGTCTTTGTGTTCAGGTAGCCGTGAGTGCACCGTCACACCAGGGCATGTTTTGAACTAGAGCTCTTTGAGAGTGGTATGATTGGGCAGAGAAGAGAACACATCTGCAAAACACTCTGCTCTCTGGGTCTGTGTGAGATGGTTGGCACAATGGAGGGAGGCAAGAATGGTGGAATTTGGCACCTGCAGCCCCAAATCATCTCTTTCCTTCACCAGGCTCACCAGAGAAATGGTTCTAGCCTCTCACCATGTGCTGAGAAAGTTAAAGTGTTATACATGTGGCTCCTCCCCTGTCTGATTGCACCAACTCATAGTCATGAGTGACATTCGCCATGTGACCACGATGGGTCACATGGCGAAAAAAGCTGGACTTTCCTCCCAGTTTTCTTTAATCAGGTTCAACACCCCTGTTGCGTCGGGCCAAACAGTAATTCAAAGGAGAAAATGTCCGTAGAGGCTGGGGTCACTTCCCACACTGCAAACAACAGAGGGTCTGATCCCTACTGCGTCCTTCCACCTAAACTTTCAAGTCTTATTCACTTGGATCGAAGGGTGGTAAAACAGATTTAGTACTCAGTAATTCATACCAAGGGCGTAGATTTGGCATGGACGGAAGGGACATGTCCCCACCAATATCCAGCGATTATTGAATTGTCCCCTCCAATAATTTGAACTCTTCGAGTAAAGAAAAACAAACCCGATAGAAAGAAAAAAAACAATCTGTCAACGTCTCATTCACCCAGCGGTGCAGAAAGAGTTAAATTACGTTCTCTTCTGGAGTCCTTCCTCATGTGACAAATATGGCCAATGTGATTGGCTGTGCCTTTCAGGGAGCTCTGTTTAGTTTTAGCAGCGGCAAGCCTGCGCTGCAAGGACCTGCAAGGAGGAGAGGAGGATGGCAGCAAAAAGGAAGAACCTGGATATAAGAAAGTATTTTTCAAAGAAACCTGTCAGTCACTTAAAGCCAAGTTCACTCATAAAATGTGTCCGTCATAATAACGTTACAGGCTATGCTAGAGGAGACGGCATGTGTTTGGCTCCTTCACATAGTGGACATTGAGTTGTTGTGTGGAGCACCAGTAGTCCATGTCTGTTGCTGTAACAGTAGCTCATGTTTAGAATAAAACATCCCAGCTCACTGAGTTGATCGGGGCAATAGTGCCTAAAATGTTGCATAATTTTACTGAGAGATCTTTTACTTTGTGGTAATCTTAGATGAGTAGTTTTATGGACAAAAACCACCAGGTCATTCAGTGTTCCCTTAGTGCTAATGTATCAGAGATGTTGGTGTACTATAACTCCTTAAGTCCTTAAAGTCATATTCTTTTATTGTCGTGACTGTATTTGCACTATAAAGCACAAAGTGCTGGCTAAACGATCAGACCTCAGGTTGTTTGTGGTTTTCCAGACAGAAACAAACTAAACGTGGAAAAAATTCTTTCTTTCAAATGACTTTGTTGTTTAGTATTTTTTCAGCGTGTGTTTACCACTAAGTCCCCATTGGTCCAGATAAACCAGTACAATTACACTTGGTCTGAGATCCAGTGTTTTGAGTTTGGTCCCTTGTCAGTATCATGTCAGTTTTTTCCATGTTGGGTCCACGCTCTGCCTGCTACACAGTGGTTTTAAAATAGCAGGCAGTCTGTCTCGCTTGTTTCCTCCAGTTTGTCATCCTCGCCACTGCAGCCTAATGGCTTTTCATTCACCGGCTCGTCAGCGCTACAGTTCTGCACTTGAGCCCCATTCACCCAAGTCACCACCAGTCAGGGATTCACTGCAGCCTGTGCCTACATCCCAACCCAAGTCAGCTGTTGAGCAACCATGAGAACCCACTGTCATCCTCAGAGGCTGTGAGCCATGCATAGTCCCAGCCCAAGTATCCTGCGAATCTTACCCATCTGATGTGATTGGTCCTTTCTGTCAGACCAGTGTCCTGGTCAACCCGAAGACTCTTGTCTGGTCCTACCCTGCCCAAGTTGCTGCCTGCAGGCCCTGCCGAGCCCAGGCATCCTGGGGCCGAGTGTCAATATGAGGACCACACTTACTGAATTAGTTTATACAGTCACTGTGTTTAGATATTTAACTTAACTGTATTAATAACACAATTTGTATGCCTGTATATTGACACATTGATGTGCTGGAAATGAACACATATGTTTTAAGAATGCAGGAAGCACAAACCCACAGACCTTACACTACATAACTAAGTTACATATACAAACCCAGTTCTTAAAATACTGGGATGCAATGATTTCTCATAAACCCATATTTTATTCACAGTGGAACACAGAAGACACATGAAATGTTGAAACTGAGACATTTTAATGTTTTATGAAAAAAACATTAGCTACATTTGGATTTGATTATTTTGTGCAGCTTTGTAACTTTGAGAGAGCGGGAAAAAAACCTTGATATCAACTTATTTTATACAGTTACAAAAATATCAGATTGCAGAAAAGCTAACTATTAATATTATTATTGGACAATTTAATGCTGTGCCTGGCCTATGGTAGCTAGTATAGGCTCAAGCCCTCTAACAGAAGCGGCTGGATGGATGGAGATTTCACGCTATGAGATCTAAATAGTCACAACTGAATGTCTGTTACAGGCCAATATTCATCTGCAGTACATCAATCAGCATTAAACTGCTGTTTAGTCCTCCTGCATTCTGTCATCACAGCTACATCACTTCCTCTTTTATTATTGTTTTCCTTTGCAGTTTTCTAGTTTTAAGTTTTTTTAATAATCATTTTCCTTCCAGCTTCCTCCCACAGTCCAAAGGCATGCACTTTGTGGGAATAGGTTAATTGATTAATCCAAATTGCCCATAGGTGTGAATGCGGGAGTGAATGTGAGCGCGAATGGTTGTCTGTCCCTGTGTGCTAGCCCTGCGACAGACTGGCGACCTGTCCAGGGTGTACCCCGCCTCTCGCCCTATGACAGCTGGGATAGGCTCCAGCCCCCCCATCCCCCACCCCCTGCGACCCTGAAAAGGATAAGCGGATGTGAATGGATGGATGGATGGATTTTCCTTCCATTGTTTGTTTTGCACTATATTTGTCACCATTTGTGTCATTTCATGCAAACAATTCTCTGTATTGTCTTTAAATGTCCACTAGTTTATCCTCAGTGAACATGGAACATAATATTTTACATTAACGTCTATCTATCATCTTTATGTTACATTTTGAATAAGCAGATTTGCATATCTTTAAAATGAACAATAAAATGTAAATAGGGGAAATTACACAAGATGAACTCGCATCACAGACATCCACAGTTTCCTTTACAGTGGACTGAATGACTTTGTTAAAAAGAAGAAGTCAGTATTATTATTGCTACAACAGAAATAAACACTATCTACATACACAGTACATTTTACCAGGTTTTAGGACTGTAGTGCGTTCTTGGTTTAACCTGAGAGCTTTTATTGTTCTCAAAGTGATAAGCACAGAACAATCCCTTGTTACCATGGTTACTCACTGTGACGCATGCCTGTGCGCACAGTTTGAGAGGAGAAAGACCGACACTGTGCATACCTCCAACAAATAATTCAGGACATGAGCACCTGGCAACCGAGAGGAGACAGTCACACTGAAATCTCGGTGGATAAAAAAGATAAAATAGCTGAGCGGGTGAGACCAACGTGAGCATAAGGACAAATCATTTGATGTGAGAAAAATAAACCAGAGACGAGTTGTGTTAGTGGAATTCATCGTCCTCCAAATCTGCCCGTGTACTATTTAAACCACCTGATGGAATACGTTCAGAGTACACTGGCTTAGACTGTCCCACAGCTGGAAACTGAGGCGTTCATCTGTGAGAGCCCTTTGTTTGCATTACATTGTGAAATTACCTTTGGCAGCCTCACCTGGACTAACCTACATCTCCTCTTTCTCAATGAGCTCGAGCAAGTTTTTTTCTTGTGTTTAAAGAAAAAAATGTGAAACTACCTCTGTCAGCTTTGTTTCAGAGTCATAACTAAGAATAAATGTTCAAGACAATTCATGCCATTAATTAGAGACTATCCTTCCTCCACAGGAGGAAAAATGCCTCTACGCAAGGACCTGGATGAACAATCAAGAGGGAGATCCCTGCAGAGAGCTGATTCTGTGTGTCTGTGTTTGAGCTTTGGGTCTTCTTAACTGGAAACTTTTTTCCTTAACCTTCCCCTTGACTTTTTTGTAAATAAACATGTTAACTTTTCTTATCTGCACCACCAATTATGACAGAAAAATCAGGCCAAAGATCAGTGACTTGCTGACTTTATTGCCACATTCAGAACAATTCCCATGGTCCTCGAAACGCAGCTGTCCCCGAAGAAGATGTATGTTGGAGAAAAAGTGTGATGCAAATGAAGGTAAGCCATTGCAACTTAGCTAAGCGTGTCCATCTCCACTAGAGAGATGCCAAAGAATTGCTGTGGGTGAGTGTTTATACTGTGGACAGAAGGGAAAATTGAAACCTGCCCAAAGCTGCCAAGAAATGATGCCCAACAGTATAGGTTGGGATATTGGCAGGCAAAATAAATATTACAGTAATTCCCTACCAAGATTTTTGCTTCCACCCAAGACAACATGTCTATCTGTAACCCATTCTCTCCGAACTCTCGACTCGGATCACGGCCTGGCTGTAAAACTGGACATCGCAGAGTTACCCAAACCTTTGCAGGTGTCAGCTTTGGACGGGAGTCATCCTCCGGACATCACCCAAAGAAGCCAGCCTGCCACTCTCTCCCTATATGGTAACCACCCACTCTGAGCAAATTCAGTTGTACCTGTTGAAACTCCTAGGTCATCCCTGGTTATGTAAGCACAATCACCGTATGTGGACTGATAAGATTATTTCTCATTGGAGTTGTTGTCATCAGCACTGTCTAAGATCTGTTTCAGTCTCTTCCCCTGTGCCATCAGATGCACTTAATTTGTTATAAATGACCTTCAAAATCCATCTGAGCCACTTAGAATATTTGGTTATGCCTTTTGTACTTGCTGTTTTTCAGGCTTTAGATAATGATGTCCTCCATGATTACCTGAACCATTTGGTTTTTGATGATAGCCTAATTTTTTCCAGGAACTTATCTGAACACCAGACCCACAGCCACCATGTGCTGTGAAAAAACCTGTGAAAAAACAAACTCTCCCATATGGAAAAGATATACATAAATCTTATAAGTTTGTATCTGTCTTGTGTGAAACTTGTATGAAAAGCATACAAGAGTGAAAACAGATATAAGATCCCTTGAAAAATCATAAAAATTAAACTTGTATGTTTTGGATACTTCCTAAAACAATATGAAAGTAATGAGAAAGTGGCCACTTTCATGAGTAAATCATATAAGCCTTCACTATATGAAGTAGGCCACATCTTATGCAAGTCTTTTATAAATTTTTGCTATTTCTTTTCCATATGGGCTATGTCAAAGGTGAGAAATGTGAATTTCATGTTGGCTTTATCACACAGAAAGGCTGAAGCAGCAAGAGTCCAGGTAGTATTGGATTAGTCCAAACAAACAACCCTGAAGCACCTCCAGCATTTCCTTGGCTGTGCTAACTTTTACTGCTCCTTGTGGCTCAGTTGCAGATCAGGGGTGGTGCAGCGGGTTCAGAGGGCAGTGCTAGGAGTGTCTGGGTGGCACAGCTGACAGCGAGTAAACTAATCAGATCTCTTTAGTTGTTGATGCAGTAGTGCACTGGGACAGGGAGTCTGTGGAGAGACAGTAATCAGTGCTACAGCCTTGTAATTAACCACTCTCACTTCTCCAAAGCTTCAGAACCCAAATTCAACCTGATCCATCACAGTGGTTTATTGTTGTGCCTTGAGGCGACTGTCATTTTGATTTGGCGCTATATAAATACTTTTTTTGAATTGTGGGAGTCACAGCAAAGAGAAGGTAAAATACATCCTAGTGCCTTCTTCTCCCACCTCTCGGGTACAACTGACACCTCAGACAACGGTTAAGGTCAAAGGTTGCACAACTTCAGTTCATGCCAGCCATTGCAAGACGATTCCAGAACCACAATAATAATCCAAAGGGTTAAACAGATTTCCACATTGATGCTGAGGAAGACAACAAGTGTACAGTGTGCCCGTTCAGCATGTTGTTTTGTAGTTACAGTAGCTATTGGTGTGATAAACACTCACATGATTCCTAACAACACAAGAACAGAGAGGTTTTAAAGGAAAACAGCCATCCATAGTGTTCTCATCATGGTCACAGAAACAGGAAGTGATAACGGTTTAAAAAATAAAACTTCACTATTCTCCCTTATAAAGGGATTCTTTGTAGCTTTGGCCCTCCTAACACTGTGTGGATGCTGTGTTATCCTCTCTGTTAGATGCCTCATTGTTATAACATTTGATAAATCTAGCTCACAGGAAACAACTTCTTTAACTGAACAATAACTTCTGATGAAAAAAAACAACCTGATTTCAATTAGTTAAAAATAATAACAATGTTTTATAAACCTTCAAATCTCTTTATAATTTGTAACCACTAGCATGTTCTACTAATCAGCTATGGCTACTTCATGTGTTCACTTAAACATCAGATGTGTAAAACACTTTTTTTTAATTACTACTACTACGTTTTAGATTCAAATTTGATGTTATGAGTGATTACATATAATTAAAAGGACTGTAGTGGAGAATTTGTATTTCACATCATTTAAACGTTCTGTGCTTTTGGTGTGTGACTGATTTTTGATTGCTGTATTGCTCCCTTTGCAAAGTTTTCTGTCAAACCAAAAAACCCAAAACAAACAAACAAAAATCCTCAATAGTGAGAAGTGCTATTCTACCATTTCAAACACCGTGGTTTTTAATGAATTAATTAAGTTCTTGCCTTTTCCTTCAGGAACCATGTGTCCCCGTTCTACCTCTCTATATCAGCAGTGTGTCAGCAGGGCAGACTGTGATGATGATGACTTTAGCTCCTCATATGTCTTCTATTTCTTTACCATCCATGCTCTCCTAATTAGAAGACATCCAATTGTGGTTGCCATGGAAACAGTTAGCATGCATTCCTTTTGATATCACCGTGTCTAACGGCGAGCACAGCTCATCACTAGTTTCTAAAATTAGAAGTCTCTCACTCTGTGGCACATGCTGGATGTTCACCATTTCTCTACCATGAGCATTTTTGGCTGACTGTAAAATGACTGAATTTTAACAATTTCTGATTTGATAAAGTTGGAAGCTCACATTTTGGAACTTTTAACTCTCAAACGACTGATGCTGATGTGCTGGTCTGTTAATATGCTTTTTGACTCTTGAGGGCTTTCTTATAAAGCAACAAACTATTTCTCCAGGCTAAATGATGATCCTCTAAATTTGTGACACGCCATTTCCTCTCCAGCTTACGAGTTATCTGCTTTAGGCTACGTGTTTGAGAATTATACCACGGAGTCAGGTACTTCTGATTTGAGGCCTTAGTTTTCACAGGAGCTACAGTATCTAGAGTCGTACGTAGTGAGGAGGTAAAATTATTAACAAGATGATCGACCTCTGTTGGAGTAGCGTTCAGATAGCTGCTCTGCTCTGTGTTGGTACAGGGCATTGAAGATGATAACAGTGGGTGGATTATATTCTTAAACTTAGTTACAGCACTTTCAGAAAGACATCTACTGTGATAAAGTCTACTCCCCACTGCTGTGTAATCAATTATTGTAAATGTAAATGTTATCAGGAAATGATCAGACAGCAGAGGGTTTTCAGGAAACACTGTTAAATGTTCAGTTTCTATGCCATATGTTAAAACAAGATCTAGAGTGTGATTAAAGTGGTGGGTGGGTTCTTTTACATTTTGAGAGAAGCCAATTGAGTCTAATAACAGATTAAATGCCATGTTGAGGCTGTCATTTTTAGCATCTACATGGATGTTAAAATCACCCACAATAATTATTTTATCTGAGCTGAGCACTAAATCAGACAAAAAGTCTGAGAAATCCGAGAGAAACTCTGTGTAAGGCCCAGGTGGACGATAGATGATAACAAGTAAGACTGGTTTCTGAGTTTTACAGCTGGGGTGGACAAGGCTAAGCATCAGGCTTTCAAATGAATTAAAAGTCTGTCTTGGTCTTTGGTTGATTAATAGACTGGTGTGAAAAATTGCTGCCACACCGCCCCCTCGGCCTGTGCTTCGAGGTTTCTGGTAGTTAGAATGACTCGGGGGTGTTGATTCATTTAAACTAACATAATCATCCGGCTGCAACCAGGTTTCTGTAAGGCAGAGTAAATCGATTGATCAATTATTAAGTCATGTACTAACAGAGACTTGGAGGAGAGAGACCTAATATTTAATAATCCACATTTCACTGTTTTACTCTTTGGTTCAGATGTGGATACTGTATTGTTCTTTCTTTGTGATTTTTTATGTTTAAGTTGTTTATTGCTGGTTTTTGGTTTGTTTTTTGTCTGTTTGGGAGCTGACACAGTCCTTATGTGCCGACACCGGTGTTTTAGCTAGCAAAGCGGCGTGGCTGATGTGGAGTGAAGCCACGTTAATGACAACGTGTACAACCATTGGAGATGTGAGCAGGACAGACGGAACAACTGACGGGAAAAGTGTGGACTTTATACCAGTTTTTAAATTGTGTTGATCGGCCACGTAAAACCAGAGTTATGATAAAAATATCTGCAATGTTTGGTTTTCTTCCTGAATACTATCGTTGTTTATATTTACTGCGGGAAGAAACGGTAAAAACTGTGTTTTATAAGGAAAACCCTCGAAAGCCTGTGAGCAAAAACAAAACCAAAAAAACCCACCCTTTCCTATTGGTGGAAAAATGTACCATGTGGACCAATCAAAAAATGATATGGCAACATGGCATTTAGTTGTTTAGGAAGGGGGAAGTTTTAGGAGTGACGGCGGTGTTTTGAGATGTGAGAGATTTGCGACGTTTAGCACAAATCTTGTGTAGTTAGTGTGTAGTGTAGTCAATAGTTTTGTTGTGTGTGTCAGAACAATGAGGCGACTGCTGAATGTTACAGGTGTTACAGCAGTGATACATCTCCTGTTGTCAGGCCTGCAGGTATCAGGCTGTTGTTCTCCTTTATCTCATAGTGGACACAAATTATCTTTTGGAGTGGCACAAATAATTTGTGTGGCATCAAATTTGATGCAGAACAGCTGATTTTTTTTTATTTTCATTGTAAATGGGCTAAAGCAGTTAATTAAAAGTAGTCTAACATAAATGCTGTAATTTGATTATTTTAATAAACCATGTAACTTGGATGGATTAGATGCTGGCGTGACCACAGTGCACACGTCTGCTGTTGCTCACAGTGGTCCAAGGGACCGCTCAGGGACTTTGTGTGTTCGCTCAGACACATGAAAAATTAGAGGGAACATTGGTCACTTCCCATCACCAACCAAACTAACACAAGAATTATTTCAGATGATGTGTTGATTAGGGGACGAGGAGACACACACAAGGAAGCGAAAAGAACATCAAACTAAATGCAGACAGGTTTAATCTGAGGCAAAAGAAGGCTGCATACACAGGACTCCTCCTAACAGCAGATGGCCTAAAAATAGAATCTGAAGTGTGTGCCATAAGAAAGATGCCGAAACTAACAGATGTGAAAGTGGTTCAGCGGCTGTTGGGTATGAAAATTACCTAACATTTTGCCCACACCTCTCTGATCACTGTGAGGCACTGAGGCAATTAACACACAAAGACTGTGAATGAAATGGACATCACAAGATTAGGACGCATTCCTCAAACTAAAGGAGACTACTGCAAATGCTCCAGTCCTTAAATATTACAACCCAGAGGAGGAACTGACAGTGCAGTGTGATGCCTCAGACACAGGCTTGGCTGCAGCACTTCTGCAGGAGGTAGACCCATTGCTTTTGCAAGCAGAGGACTCACACAAACGCTCAAAATAGAAAAAGAGTTCTTGGCTATTCAGCATGGAAATGTTCCATAAGTACACATATGGCTGCAAAGTGACCACGAACCACTGGAGACCATAGTGAGAAAACCACTGTTGAGTTCTCCTAAGCGACTTCAGAGAATAATGTTACGCATTCAAAAGTATGATCTGGATGTGGTGTATGTGCATGGAAGGGACATGTAGCTTACAGACACTCTAAGCAGATCAGAACTTCTTGAATGTCCATCTTTCAGCTCTGTCGAAGCTGATATAGAGACTCTAAACATGCTACAACACCTGCTAATCTCCAAGGACAGGCTCTGTGCAATACACCCTGCTACAAAACAGGATAACACCCTGCAGATCCTCATTTGAATCATGCAGGCTGATGAGTTAAGGTATCAAGATGGATTAGTATTCATGGGAGAACGTGCTGTCATCCCTGATAATCTGAGGAGAAAGATCACTCATTACACTTTCCACATCTTGGTGTAGAAGGATGCTTTCAGAGGGCTGATGATGTGTCTACTGGTATGGCAGGAATGTCCAGATCAAGACACACAGCCAAGGGTGACATCTGCAGGGCAGTAGACAACAAACAACCAAAAGCAACCTTCCTCCGACATGAAGTGCCAAGCAGGCTGTGGCCAAGGTGGGAACAGATTTGTTTTAATCAGACAACAGAGATGATCTTATCACTGGAGACTATTACTCAAACCTTTGGGACCATTGCCTATTGTGTGCCAAAGTTTAATAACCGATTCTCCTGTTTGAATAAGAATCCCCGTGCTGTATTTATTTTGTGTAGAAGAGGACGAAATACAACAATCTAGATTCACTTACCCCAGCATTGGCTGTCAGGATAAATGGTTACACGCTGGTTATCAACTAGCTAAGGTAACCCCGGGTTTCCCCTGCCTGTGCCCTTTTCCATTACAATCGGGTACTACCTAATGTGTGTGGTTGTCGTCATAGCAACACAACCGAGCATTCCGCGACATAATTAAAAAGTGACATGAACGCTAAAAAAGGTGGACATCGAGGCGACGATACCTGCTCCTCGGTCTGTGGCTTTTCGGCAGACTCTGGGATCACAGCGTTGTTTTTTGTAGCCATTTCCCTGAGCAAGACATCGCCAGACAGGAATGGCGGTTTTAATTTTCATGAACGAGACATGCTCATGACTCATTGAATGACGCTACTTACCAGCCAATCGGTGGCATGCAGTCTGACGACGTCACATTGCAGTACCTGCTTGGATCGCTTGGAACCCCGGGCGAGCAGGTACTAAAAAACTACCTGGTACCAGGTACTGTGACCTAATGGAAAACCCTGGAAACTGTGGCGAACTGTGCCGAGTTGATCCGAGTAAGTACTAATGGAAAAGGGGCTACTGTGTCTTTGTACTTTTCCTCCTGTCACCCCCAACCAGCGCTGGCAGATGGCAGACCCTCCTTGAGCCTGTTTCTGCCAGAGGTTTCATCCTGTTAAAAGAGAGGTTCATCTAACCTCTGTGCACTATTGATATGTAACTATAACTTTCTTAAACAAAGAAAGAGTTTGAAGATTTAAAAACAACTAATTGTAAACTGTGTTTAAGGTCATGACACATTCTATGCGTCTTCACTATCACCCCAGGGCCTACATGACTGTGGGAATTGACCTCTCTACAGCTGAATAGAGGAAGATTGTGTTCAAACAATGGGTATAAAGGAACTGTTATTATTTTGCCTATTAGTCAGTGCTGGTACGAATCCTCTATTCATGGGACATGCCCGAATTACCTCACCCAGGAGGCGCCCAGGAGGCATCCTTGTCAGATGCCCGAACTACCTTAACTGGCTCCTTTCGATGTGGAGGAGCAGCGGCTCTACTCTGAGCCCCTCCCGGATGGCTGAGCCTCTCACCCTATCTCTGAGGGAGAGGCCAGCCACCCTTTGGAGGAAGCTCATTTCCGCTGCTTGTATCTGTGATCTTGTTCTTCAGTCTCTACCCACAGCTTGTGACCATAGGTGAGGGTAGGGACGTAGATCGACCGGTAAATTGAAGCTTCACTTTTACACTCAGCTGTCTCTCAGTGTAAAAACGTCCTGCAGCCGCAGCACCAATCCATCTGTCAATCTCCCGCTCCCTTCTCCTGTCACTCGTGACAGACCCTGACATACTTAAACTCCTCCACTTGGGTAAGGAACTTGTCCCTGACCTGAAGTGGGCACTCCACCCTTTTCCGGCTGAGGCCCATGGCCTCAGATTTGGAGGTGCCGATTCTCATTCCCACCACTTCACACTCGACCTTGAACCGTTCCGGTGTGAGCTGGAGGCCATCACCCGATGAAGCCCACAGAACCACATCATCTGCGAAAAGCAGAGATGAGATTCTGAGACCACCCAAGTGAAAGCCTTCAGTCACTTGGCTACGGCTAGAAATCGGTACGAATCCTGTTCATGCTATATTGATTCCTTTCCAAAGGTTTTAACTTTCCTTCAATAAATCTCATAAAATCACTTTGCTTTCGAAGCACAATTTGTTTTTCAACAATAAATTAAAAACAAACAAACAACAAAAAGCAGAAATTGTTATCTGCTAATCGAAAGGTCGGTGGTTCGATCCTCGGATGCATCAAGTATTCTTGGGCAATACACTGTACCCTCATCCTCATCATAGTGCAATTGTGTGTGAATGTCAGATAAATGTGTGGTGTTGAAGTACATGCACAAAAGGCTACCTTTGAGCTTACATGATGCTGCTGGAGAGAGAATAATGCTGCTGTAACTGCAAAAGACTTTGAGAATCTTCCTTATTGGCCAGATGTTCCTGATGGATCTGACAGATCTGGATAAGTTAATACATTTTGTGTGGTCCACTCTGGTCTGCCATGAAATGTCCTAACCTTCTTCTTTCTAGAACAGATTATAGTGAGTAGCAGGACTGATAAGAAGCTGGCCTCATGAGATCATGTTTGCTATATGTCAGCTGTCTTATTCATTTTGTTCCCACGAGATTTCTATTTTCTCAGGAAGGTTTTTATCACAACATGAAAAGTAAACTAATTAGGATGGAAATAGGCTTTTAAAAGTGTTGATATTAATAAGGCTGTGTTCTTTTGGAACAGCACCATTGTGGTGTTTTGACAGCCTCTACAAGCTGTGAGAAATTCGACAGACGCTTCTCACATAGCACAGATGGAAATATTTCTCAAAGCACAGTGCCACAAGCCAGAATCCCCAACACATGTGCAGTGTATTTAAAGCAGACCATGTTTGCTCTCAATACGCAGCACTGTCTCTGTGTTTTATTAGTATCTGATCTCAGTTACCATCATTATCTTACAGATTAGTATATCAGTGATTCCAAACTGATAAATCTAAAATGTTTGGAAGTCATTGCAGTCATGAATAATTCAGGCTTCAGGCTTTGTTCAAACTGCATCAGATTTGCTTTTAAGAAGTGATTATATTTGAGTCTGTGAACTAATGGACCATCATCTGATAAATGCCAACAAGAGTGTGGAGCAGGCGCTGTTTTAAGTCATCTCTCGAGTCAGTATCCCAAAGAGAGACTTACTGACCAGGCACCTCGTTCACACACTAAAAGAACCGTACAAATGACTGGATATGAAGTCATGAACTTCAGGACCTGACAGCAAACCTATACATGCTGGGGAGGTTGTCACGAGAGAATTTATTCCAGGCCCAGGAATGTCAGCAATGCCTTTAAAACAGCAGGGCTAAACTCAGACAATTTACACAAGGATAAGGCATTTACATTGCTTCCTTTGTCCATCTCAGACCTCCTGACCAAATTACAAGAACCCTTTGTGGTTACACGGTGAGTGGGAGGGGTACCGTTAGACAGGTGTGGAGCCACACAGATACACCTCAACCTCCTAAAAAATGGAGAAAAGCAGAATCCATTTCTCTGGTGAGTGTGGCGAAGGTTAGAGAGGAACTGGGGCTGCAGGTGCCAAGCCAAACCATTCCCACCTCCTTTCATTGGGATAACCATCTCACACCAGCCCAGTGAGCAGATGTTGCTGCATTCCAACATGTGTTTTGCACACGTGTTCTCTCCCCTGCCTGGTCAGTACATACTCGAAGATCACCATGTTGAAATGCGCCCAGGCATCACAGTGAGTTCCCATAGATAACCTGAACATAAAAGGCAAACGGTTCAGAAGGAACTGGTTGCTAGAGATGCCTTTGGGGGCTGGCTGGTAACTGCTGGAGGTTTGTACAGGGCTTTGTATAACAGGGTGATAGATCTTGTACATTGGACAGAGTACTGCCAGGCGACTGCCCAGTCGTGTGCCTTAACAGGAAGCTATTAGAGTGTAAGGCCTGCTACAACACTCTGGATAACGTGTGGTGGGTGGTTGACTCTCTTCATTATTACCTCCTGAGATGCCCATTCACCTTCTGACAATGGCTGAACTCATTGTGCAAATGTCCTGTTTATAAGATTGGGGAAACCTGCAGTCAGCTGAGACTGAAGGAGTCACTTGGATGAGTGATGAAATGTTTCTCCCACTGAAAACGTCCAGATGAACAGAATCAACCTTTCTGGGATTTACTTACCTGGATGATTGAACGTGCACCAAGGTAATTTGGTTCTCCCCACTATATTTGCAGTATCAGATTTTTTTTAAATCTCAAGATAATCAAGCTAACTAGGAAAGGCACAAAAGATGCAACAAACTAACATAATCAGTGGAACTTTAGTTCTGTAAGTCACCATCTTGATTTTAAAAGAATGTAGTCAAATGGACAGAAAATGTGCAGTTCACTTTTTTATTGTGCCAACCCAGCTTACTAGAGTTCAGTATGCACTAACAAGGGCTTTACAGTTACAGTACACATGCACTCCCATTATTTTCAAGCCAATTTGCATGTTAAACTAACAATGGCAAAGTCCCATTTAAATGAATAACTGATGATTTGCTGAGTTGGGCTGATGGCTTTTCCATGTATTTGGCAAACAGATGGATGCACAGACAAGGCCTAGATTTCTATGAATGTGTGTGACTTGGATTTTCTTGGTTGAGCATGACCTACAGGACAACTTCATGAGCAAATCACACTAATAAATTTAATATTCCACACCACAGCTTTATGTACAGCTACATAAACAAAACTGAAACAGTATATCTGGGGTGGCTGTAGCTCAGGAGGAAAAGATTGTGGTTCAATCCTTGACTGCTCCAGTCTGTGCCAAATTATCCTTGGGCGAGATACCTCAAGTTGTTCCTGATGTGTTCATTGGAATGTGAATGTTAGAAAGCACTTGCATGTAAAAGTGTGTGCATGAATGACGTGTTGTATAAAGTGTTAAACCGAGTGCTCTAGAAGAACAGTGCTACATATTTACCATATTCCATAAATCAAAAAGAAGTCTGTACCTGGTGTTGATACAGACTATGGTTTAACTGCATAGATGCAGATATAGAAAAAATATCTGTAGTCTGTGCAAGATCCTTTACCTGTCTGCAAAATCATGACTTTCTGTTCATTTCATTTGGCCTTTACATGGTGAACATTTCAGCTGCATCAAGTTGCTGCTGTTAGCCATATCAGTGCCAGGAAAGCAGCTACTTCTGCCATCAAAATAATAGCTCAACATCTTCAGACATCAAACATATGTGAGCCCAAACCTCTCAGGTTTAAGGAAACCTTTCTGTCTTCATGCTTTCCCCTTAATCAGTTGGAATGCTTTTGTCCCTTTTTTTCAAGTCAAATGTGAAAGTCAAACTTTTCCTCTCACTCTCATTTCTCTATATTTATTGGAAGTGGTGTGAACTGACTGAAATTGTAGGACGATGGCTGCGATGGTTCAATGTTATAATACTTAGGTTAGCTTAGCTGTTGCAATACTTAAAGTGTTTGACAAAGGCAGCTGATAAGCACTTATCTCCTGGGAACCTTTAATGCCTGGAGAAGTCCTGGCAGTCAGTTTAATAGTCATTAAAGTGTCTGGATCAACAGGTGGACCTCTAGACTGACAATATTCAATTCAGAGAAAAACCCAACAATGTAATAACCCCCAATGAGCAAGCACTTTGGCGACAGTGGGAAGGAAAAACCAGGAAAAAGCAGGAACACAAGCTTTCACTAATCACAGGGTTGTTTTCCTACTGAGTTTCTGACTTTCAGACTCGCACCCATTTCCCCACTGGCATCACCCGACTGAGCCTGTCCATCTTTTATATACAGTTTTTTTCTGACTTCCTCATGGTGCTATTGTTTCACTGTTACTGTGAAGACGTGACAGAAAAATCATGGCATAGTACCTGGGATTACTGTACTTGTGAAATACTTTCTGGAACTGAAGCTACTGATAAAAGTGCAACTGGAACATAAAAATGAAAAACAAACAAAATAACAAATAGGACTTAATCTCTAAATGTGACACAGTCCACATATGAAGAACTGCCAATCCCAAGAGAAGTTGAGAGAAACAAGTAGTAATCTTGAATATAGCAGCCTGCTCGAATGAATGAATTTTGTTAAGACAAAACATTTAAGAATGTAAAAATATGGCAATGAAAACATTCAATGGGTTACAGACAAGGTGATTTTAATATATGGTTCATCTGTCTCGTACAGTGTAAGTGCCTGGTCATCAACATTTTATACTGAAAGGTGAGACCGGTAGTGGGACTGCCTTTGTCACCCTGTAACTTCACACAGCGAGCCCCTCCCTTTACCCCATTCATTCCTGTGCAGTGTTTTATACTGAAAGGTATAAGATGCTAATTCACACAGCGATTTGTCCACGCGTGAGCGGACAGCAGAGCAGAGACTGCGCTCTCAGCCTCTAATCAGCTTCGTGCGATTCGGACTTTCCGCTCCAGCAGTTTCTACAGTGGATGACTGACTGCAGGTGAGGAGACTTGTGTCGCCTGTTGCTCCTGTGTCCATCTCCGCTGTGTTACGTGCGGACTACCCGTCCTCAGTCAAGGCCGCTGCTTTCATGAATGTTTGCATGGAAAAGAAATGTTTCTTTTTTTTTTTTTTGTATGATTACTGGTGTGATGTTATATAAAATTGCCTGTGTGCTTGTACTTTTTATTTTGCTTGTAGTCTCATCTTTCAATTCGATTATGAAAGCTTTGAATTGGTGTAGGCAGTTCAGGTAGGGTGATGCGTGATATTTTCACAAGGAACGTCGTGCCAGACGCCATTAAAAAAAATAGACTTTAATGTTTATTCTTGTAATTATCTGGGCAGCTTTGCGCATTAAAGTTCATTCGCACGCCATTCAAGAGCAGCGACACCACGCATTAATTCGGCTTTCGAGAAAATAGCGAGAAGCTGTTTATTTTTTGCATAATTTCAACTTTATTCCG
The DNA here is from genome assembly GCF_036321145.2 of Pelmatolapia mariae. Taxonomy (NCBI): domain Eukaryota; kingdom Metazoa; phylum Chordata; class Actinopteri; order Cichliformes; family Cichlidae; genus Pelmatolapia; species Pelmatolapia mariae. The sequence goes on along the minus strand of NC_086245.2, from coordinate 34,313,990 downwards.
GATAAACCCGCAATTTGCTGCGATCCTTTCTGGGTACACGCACCTCGGATGGCGGTAGCTGGCGTCTATCAATATTAAAGTTCAGATAATTAGTAAATAACCGCTGAGTCTGGTTTCTGCGCGTCGACTTATGCTAATATCTCGCGGGTGGATTTATTGCACGGTTATTCGTTTGCAAAAACCAGGCAGCGTAAAGTTGGGTAAAGATGGGTTGGGAATATTCAATTAAATGAAATGGGAGAAACGACAAGCTGAGAGCTTTCAATGTATGCAGCAGTTCAAGCGTTTTTACGCGCATGGCAACAGCTGGATCTTCCTGGGATAGTGTATCTCAGACTGCAGGTATATATATATATATATATATATATATATATATATATATATATGTGTGTGTGTGTGTGTGTGTGTGTATTACTCATATCTGGGTAGTCCACTTCTCATTAATAGAGACACAATCTCATATCGTAATGTCGGCTGCAAGCTTTAGACATGTGACTTGAGTAACTTTAAAGTAGTCACTTTTGCATTGCCTCTGTGGGGCACACTGGGTTGGTTATCACGTGGGTTGTTAATGAATCATTACAGTGCAGTGAGGAATTTTGTTGATATTAAACATCTGAGCTGTTCGTTTAGCTTTGGTCAATATATGGAAATGTTAGTGCAGTGAAGGATGACCCAAAATACGTACACAGAGAGGCAGGTGGAGTTGAACAGGGGAACCCTTTATTGGGCTGTATGACAGAGACAGTACGGCAATAACATCTCACTCTGACAACGGCAGGATATCACTTTAAATAGACAGGAGGGAAATCAGGGCAGAGAGGAAACGCCTGGCAACAAAATGAGACACAGATGAACAGAATGTAACTGATGAGACAGGTGTAAGCAAACCTAAACACAGCTCACATGAGAAAAAGGGTTAACCAAATGAAAATCAGAAAATTGAGAGTAAGACCCACAGGCTTGATAAAAACCTCTATGCTAGGCAGAGACTAGAGTAAAGAAGCACAGAGACAGGGAGGAAGCTGACACAAAAGGGAACTAAACTAAATTTAATTAAGAGCTAAGAACTAGAAACAAAGTTAGTTATACTGAAGGACTAGAAATTAATTTGCTTCGCAAACCCAAAATCAAACAGGAACCTACAAAAACTCAGAACCAACAGTCAACGCCCACTAAGGTCCATGGGCTGTTGAGGGGAGGAGGTAATTTATGATGTTCATGTGTCAGAATAATTTTCCATATTGTTGTTTTAGTATTAAAAGCTCAGCCAGTCTTAGTAATTAAAAAAAACTTGAAAAAACTGAAGGTAATAGTTTTGATTTGAATCAGTTTTTCATTAGCAAGCTAAAGCCATGTGGTGGCTAGGTTAGGTTTTTCAAGAGGTCATCTGGGGATGGTTGTCTCACCAAAGCTGGTCCGGATGTTTCTGAACAATAAAAAAGGAAGAAACTGAGATTCTGGGTCAGATTCTCTGTGTTGCTAGATCAACACTAGCAACCTGTAAATGTAAAGAAGGTTTCTTTACCTGCACGATCGAGTAAGCATCGAGATGGAGAGCAGTTCAGAGTCAACTTTGATATTAATGCAATTCATTTTTGTTCTCACGTGTTTTCCTTGACTTGCTCACTGTTGCCGATGTTATATCTGTTGGAAAATCTTGCACAAAAAGACTTGTTGTCTTTTAGCATATATACGGAGCGTCTGGGCTTTTTAATCGTATCAATGATAAATCAGTTCAAATTATTGTCACTGAGTTGTCCTTTATAAGGGCTACATTAAAAAGCACTGCAGATTCCTTTATTTCACTGCTCATACATAGAATAATTCACCATAATCATCAATGGTTCAAATTCATGGTTTAAATACAACAGTTTAGTTTAGAGCTGGTGCCTAAACTAATATCTGTATCTGAACTAAAAAAGTTATACATAAAGATGTGAAAAAATTTACAATTTTTACTGAAATCCAGCTGACAACTATAGGGACATATAGGGTAGTCCCAAACTGTCAGAGGGTAGTTGATGGTTGATTACTTTTTTGTTACAGTTAATTGCAAAAATGAATATGATACCAATATTTAATCAGCACCTGAAGCTTCAATTGAATGAATTAATGGTTATTAAAAAATGTTTCAAACCAGCGTTTCATGCAAGAGTAAAAAGTGTGACAGCAAAGCCCAGTCTATCCTACTTCATAATTACAATAATGTATTTATTGCATTTTGCTAATTATTTGCACTGGCTAAGAATATTTGGCAAATTTTTAAAAGGTTTTAAGAAAAGACTTCCTTAAATGTAAAAATACATTTAAAAAAATCTCAAATACAGTAAAGTCAAATAAAACGAGGTAAACTTGCATAAAATAAAATAATCTGCACAGTCTTTTTTTTCGGTGGGGGTTTGTATTAAAAGTAAGAGGCAAAAAGAGTTCTGACAATATTATATCTCCAAGCTGAGGCAACGTGTGCCTGGGTGCCTGGGTGTGCAGGTAAACTAGTGAATGAGCGAATTTGTACGTGTAAGTATTCAAAAGAGCATGTGGTGGCTGCAATGACACAGAACATAGAACAATAGAACAGTTTGTCCTGTGATTTGATGCAGTTTTGTGCTCCTGAAAACAGACATGATGGTGATGTTGTAGATGTTAATAATTAAAGGTAGCAATAATTCAGTGTGAAACCCAACAGCCCCAGGTCTTTAGCTCCGTTTTACTGGCCTGTGGATTTTTTTTGTTTTACTTTAAATCTGAAAAATGATGTTACATATGCTAGTCAAGGACACCCCACGCCCCCCTTTAGATGAACCCCTGCTTGTTGCAGGTATTATGTGATAGAAAAGTGGACCAGCTGTCCTCAGGAAGCTGCCTAATTTAAACATGGTATGTCAACAGTTCATCTGGTCATTAATAATGTAGTCTTAGTCTTACTGTAGATACTGTGGATGGAGCAGCTTCTCTTTTCGTCATGTCGCAGCTTGTTAAACAGATGGTTTGATGAAGGACTCAAACCACCTTTTTGCCACAAGGTTCGAATGGTGATTACAGGAACAGGCGTTTGTTAGGGCAGGGCAATATGGCCAAAAATATTTATCACGATATACATTTGAAAATTTGCGATAACGATATAACTGACGATATAATTGACACTAGACAAAATACTTTACAACTCCACAACTTTATTAGTGCAAAAAAAAAAAAACATCAATGTATTTTCACTTAAACAAGCAGCTGTTTTTTATGTGCATTAAAGTTATATAAAAATTTAACAGTGCAAATGCAAATTCCTCACTGACAGTTTAACCAAAAGGCATTTCCAGTGGAAACTGGCCGACATATCCTCAGCATAACCATGTATAATATCCACAAAACTTAAAAAGAGGTTATACACACACAATACGGTAATATTATGTTGAAGCACAGTACGTATCACTCCGCGAGGCTCCTGCCTACGATAGCCGTAATGCTCCGACAATCCATCAAGCGGTGCGGGTTGTAGCTTAGCAAAGTCGTACTAAAGCATTTGACATTCGAGCGCCGTGTAGCACATAAAATCGTTTCGAGGTCAGTAAACACAACCAGAATTCATACATAAGGCACACGGGATTATAAGGGGCACTGTCGATTTTCAGAAAAATCAAAGGATTGATTTTAAGTGTGCCGTATTTTCCAAAAAACATGGTAATAACGACGGCCCGCTAGCATGCTCTACCAAAAATAGTGCTTTGTTGTGTATCTGACGGACGAAAGCTAAACCAGTTCCACACCACTGAAGTTGCAGCATTTTTACAAACCAGTTCTGGTTTATCCGTTTCATTCAACGATCCGCTTTCGCCCTTCTCATTCTCCGTCGCCGCCATGCTTTTTCCACCGTGTGTGTATGAAAACAAAGGCACTGCGCATGCGCGTTTTACCCATATTCTATCACCATATTTCATTTTCTTATCGTTGCCCAACATTATACTGGTATTACTGTGAACGGTATGATATGGCCCAGCTCTAGCGTTCGCTCCACTTGAGGTCACCGTCTTGGTAACTGCTCCGCTTCTTTGCTCTTCGCGGATGTTGTGTAGACAGACAACATCATCATCAATGCTCCTGTTGTGTTATCAGTCTTTTACAAACTGGATTTGATGTTTTTAATCATTTTGTAGATGAGGCCTAACGAGCGTAGTACAGACTGCCAAGATGGCACATGTGGTGATTTAAACCCATTTCGACAGGCTGTGCACACATTTACTCAGTGACATTCAAACTCTAAAGTCTGTGATTCTTAAATTTTGCAGATTTGGTAGAAATCTCTTCTTTTCTATGTTAAGCCCAACATCAGTTCCATCAAAAAGCAGACTTCCCTGTGTAAAAGCTCCTCTCTTCTCACGTATACAGGCACACCGCTCTTCCCCCTCCCTGCTCTGCTTTGTCATGTGACTAAGCGGCAAGACCGGAAGGCATTGTGCAGACACATACAGACTGCAGTAAGTGGCACACAGAGAAAAGAGCATCGTGTGAACTTATTTTTACTGCTTTAATTTGAAAGGTTGCAAACTGTGATGTGTGTAAAGAGTATCTGCTACCGTGGCAACACATCTCATTTTTTCACAGATCCAAAACACATGTCTACGGGAGCCATGACTGACGTGTAAAATCCATCATCAGCTATTGTTCATTTTAAAAGTGCAGTTGGACTGATTACCTATAGACTATATTCAGACATTCAAAAATATATACAGCTGAAAATTGTTTAATGAATTATTTTATTGGAACTAAAAACAAATATCCCAAACCTGAAATAAAAATAGATAATTGTAATAACTTTGTGTTAGCTGTGAAAGCACGGCGTTTCGGCGGGTACATCGGCTTCCGCGAGTGTGACGCTTATTTTGAGCGATGAAAAAATAATAAAATATAATTTTATTTTTATATTTCAATATCACAATAATCTTCCAATTTAGAACTACAAGTTAAAAAAGAACTAACATAAATAAAATACACTTCAGCTAAATACTTCTTTATTACTAATTTATTTTCCCAAACCACGCGGAGCCGCACTATAAGGACTAAAGAGCTGCAGGTTGCCGACCCCTGTATTATAAGGTAAAGACTCTACAATAACACAGAAAACCCCAACAGTCGGACACCCCCGTGAGCAACCGCTTGGCAACAGATAGAAACCTCTGGTGGAATCAGGCTGGGTAAGGGGATACCATCTGTCACGACAGGTTGGGGATGATAAGAGGGCGACGCTGTGGAAGAGACCCAGAGAGGAATAATAACTAATGATTCAATGCAAAGTTGTGTACGAATATATGGAGAGTGAAAAGAGCAGAGTAAAGAAGAAACACTCACTGGCCCATGGAAGCCCACAGAAGGCCGGGTTCAGGGTCGCCTGTTTCATCAAACAGAAAGTTCAACTCATAATCCTAAAAGTCGAGAGCAGACAGGTGGCCTGTCTCCTGGATCTGGCACAGGCACAGAAACGAAAATGAACTGCTGTTCAGAGAAGAAGCCAATTCCAAGAAATCAAGAAATTCATTAGTGACAGTAATCATATTTCTGTTTTTCTACATATTTGGCAAGAAACCTGGTAAATAAATACTAGAATCAGTCCTGGTTTTTAACATAAACATAATCAGCTAATTAACCAGTCTTTTAATAGTCATGAAAATATGTTCAGATCTAGCGTACTGATGATGCATTCACCACAGAAATCATGACTCACTGCTCTCCCGAACATGACCGTGCATAGGCTTCCCTTATATGTTAAAAGTATCTTTATCTGTGATACTGTCCTTGTATTTACTTGCTATCAGATTGATACCAAATTTTGAAGTATCCCATTAACAGAGAATCTATAGTGCCTTTAAATCATGCTGAAAATGACAGAAAAACAAACACATAGTTTCATGACTGATGCATAAATTAGATGGTTTGGCCTCTTTCCTGTTTTCGTATACAAGGCTCCAGAGTTCGACCAGTGTGGTCGCAAATGTGACCTAATTTCTCGATGGTGCAACTAAAAAAAGTCCTAAGTCGCACCGGTGTGACCAGCTGTTTGAGTAAAGAAAAAAGAGTCCGCAACTCTGAAAGTCTCCGTGTGGTCAACAACAGACAAACACACATTATGCCCATATCATGGTCTAAACCAATCAGAGATAGTCAGGGGTGGGACCTCTCTGATTGGCCGTGGTCCAGATATTCCTGTGAGCTTACATGTATGCATGTTTGAAAGCGGATAGACAGAGGTGAGTAGTAGGGGTGGGTTTCAATAATCGATTTTCCGATTAAAATTGATTTTAGCTTGAATAACACGATATTGATTCATTAAATCCTGAAACGATTGTATTAAATGTATTTTGCCAGAAACGCCAGAAGCTCACAAAACTATTTAAACAACCACCAAACAGCTAAAACAGTAAATGAGAACAGGTAAACAGATTCCACACAAAGACGTGAACACCAAGTGTGGACCACGGTGTCGGGGCTGAAAGCCGACAGCTCAAACCAAAATGTACTTCAAGAACAGTTTCCCATCTCAAATCTCTGTTTTCTGCATTATTCGTTTGCTTATCACGCACCGGTCTGCCGTTGTGCACAGAGCTGACGGCCGCTGTTTGTTTTTCTTTTCCACAAAAATGACCTCCAACAAGAAAGCCTCATTTCTGCTGTTCAATACTGAAGAAATTTAAACTTTTTAAAATGATGCCAAATTGCAAAACGCTTAGCCGTGTCTCTAATCAAACCTCTGTAACACTTACTTCACTTCAGCAGCATTCACATGTTGATTCATGGTTTTGTTCAGTTTCTGTTCTACTGCAGAATATTTTTAAGGTTACCTGCTACAAAAAGCCAGGCCAGGAAAATCTGCTTCATGTTTTTCTGTTTTATCCTCAGTTACTTTGACACAAAGGCATCTGCTGTGATGCTCACACCTCTGATGAAGTCTCACAAGTGCCAGTACTGAGAAATGATCAAAATTATATTTCTGAATGTCTGAGTCAAAATTGGATCGAATCAGGACCTTGTGAATCAAATGGATTATAGAAAGATACCCAGCCCTATGAGCAGCCTAGGCCTGACAGAAGTGGATGCAGCTGTGAGTAATAAGAAAAGATGAAAAGAATGATTGGTAACTTTTTTGCGAAGTTAAGCCCTGATCCATCTAAAATTCAAAGTCAGTGCTCTGACATGGAGCCATCGACTTCTCTGGTCCAGAGACGGCATCACATAATGAGCCACATACGATCGACTCCGAGCCAGAGCCCACTGAAAGTAAAACAGGGAAAGTGTATACATTTGGAACAGAGTGGCTTGAGCAGTCTCCCTGGCTAAGATAGAGTAAAGCTGACAACATGATGCACTCCATTTACAGTCGTGAGTGTGGAAAGACCATGGCCGCCAGTACTGCATTTGTGACTGGTGCTGATAAAGCACAGTGTATCCAGAACACAAATTATATGCTGCGATAAATGCACTGCCCAAGTGTCCCCTCTCCCCGCTGCCTTTCAGCGGCAGGCAGCAGCGCACAGGTCGTCAGAGGAGCCGATGTGATGGTTAAGTTTAACATTGTCTACAATATTACCAGAGTGCCAAAGCACTTTATGCACAAGCACTTTTTCAGTAACTTATCTTTCTTGTAGAATTGTGCTCCAAATAAAGAACTTTGTGTTGACAAGATTGTTGTTAATCATTTACAAATCAACGTTGCCTGTATGGACAGCAATTTCCCCCCAGAAAGTGCACATGTAAGCCTGCGGTGTTAAGCGATGCAGTTGAAAAATGTGGGTGCACCTAACTTTTGTGCTGGTGCGCCTAAGAAAAAGAGTTAATGCAACCGTGGCAAAAAGTAGTCTAGAGCCCTGCTATATCTTATACACCAATAGGATTGCCTTTCATATATTACCATTTGGGCTCAGATTTTGGGGGGTGTTTGAAGGGGCACAAAGATATCAAAAAATAACTCCCCTCAAATTTCTTAAACCAAACGTAACAAGCCTGTTTGTGAAAATGGAGTAGAAAGTACAGATATTTGGGTAAAAATATGAAAACTTGCCAGAAAGACAAATACTTTATAAAGACTCAAGATTCAGATTCAAGATTCATGGTCTTTATCGTCAGTACAACAATATACACAGTGTACAGTGTACCGAGAGGCCATTTCACCCCAAGCCCCCCATGGTGCATTATAGGTATATAAGAAATATATCTCCAAGAGATATCAAACTAGAAATTACAAATAAATAATAACTTGCTAAATTTAGGTAAATTAAGAGCTAAAAAGGTACTATTACTAACTACATCTATGTATGATACACAAAGACAGGACAGAGACAATACAAAGTGGATTGTGCAGTAGGTGTTGAATACCAGGTTGAGTTATGGTCAGGATATTGTAAAGACAGGACGAAGACATGTGCAAGATGCAAAATGTGCAAATATAATATAATTTAGATGTGTTCAGTAACTATGTGACTGAGTGTGCAAATAAGCATGTTGTTCCCAGGTCCAGTTTGTTGTGGATTTGTGGAAGTTTTTGTTGTTTTTGAGTCCTTTGGTGAATACTGTAAGGTGTTTGTAAAGGTGTTTGTGTATATCAGTCCTTTGGTGGTAGTGAGTTGAGGGCTTTGACTGCGATGGAGATGGGTGGGAGAGGGCCTCCAATGATCCTCTCTGCTGTCCTCACTATCCGCTGCAGAGACTTCTTTTCAGCGAGGGTGCAGTTCCCGTACCAGATAGTGATGTAGCAGCAGAGGACGCTCTCAATGGTTAACTGGTAAAATGATGTAAGGATGGGAGGAGGGAGACTGGCCTTCTTCAGTTTCCTAAGAAAGAGAAGACGTTGTTGGGCAGTCTTCATGATGGTGGTGGTGTTCAGGAGAGGTCATCTGATAGGTGCACACCCAGGAACTTCACACTGATGACCATCTCAACAGCAGATCTGTTGATGTGCAGTGGGCTGTGGGTCGTTGAGCTCTTCCTGAAGTTACCAACCATCTCTTTAGTCTTCTGAACATTTAGAGACAGGTTGTTATTCTGACTCCAGTCCACCAGGTGTTGTACCTCCTCTCTGGTGATGAGACCCATCACTGTTGTGTCATCTGCAAACTTGATGATGTGGTTTGAGCTATACTGTGCAGTACAGTCATGTGTTAGCAGGGTGAACAGCAGTGGAATAAGCACACAGCCCTGCAGCGATCCTGTAATCAGTCTGAGGACTTTGGAGGTTTTATTTCCTATGGAGACAGACTGGGGCCTGTCAGTTAGGAAGTCCAAGATCCAATTGCAGAGAGTGGTGTTTATTCCTAATAGGTCCAACTTCTTTACCAGCTCCTGGGGAATGACTGTGATGAATGCTGAGCTGAAGTCAATAAACAGCATTCTGACATACGTGTCCTTTTTGTCGAGATGGGAGAGAGAAAGGTGAAGAGCAGACGAGATGGCATCATCTGTGGAGCGGTTTGGGCGGTAAGCAAACTGTAACAGGTCCAGATTCAGTGGAAGATGAGTTTTCATGAAGAGAAAAAAAACAAACGCTTGGACACTGCTAGCATAATGGACAGGTTTTTGACGAAGATTTTTCTTGTAAAACAAAGGGGGGCCTAGCAAACAAAGTTTGGGAACCACTGGCCTAGGTGATGATGGTCTTGGAGACAGTGACATCCTCAATGCTGATTTGCTGATGTAGCTGGTCGCTGAGGTTATGTACTGCTCCGGGTCCACGGTGTCTGTGTATGTAGGAGCTTCTCTAAACATATCCCAGTCTGCACATTCAAAGCAATCTTGCAGAACTGGTATGGCCCCCTCTGGCCATGTTCTCACCCCTCTGAAGGTTGGTCTGATCCGTTTGTTTATGGGTCTGTAGACTGGGGTGAGAAGTATGGAGATGTGGTCTGATTGTCCAATGTAGGGGAGGGGTGAAGCCTTGTATGCATGCTGGATGTTTGTGTAAACAAGGTCTAACATGTTGTCCCCTCTTCTTGCAAAGTCAATGTTCTGATGAAATTTGGGTAGAACTGATTTAAGTGTGGCATTGTTAAATCCCCAGCGACGATGAAGAAGCTGTCAGGGTGGGCTGTTTGCAGATTTGATAATCTTGTAGAGTTCACTGAGTGTTCCACTAGCTTTAGCATTAGTGCTAGCACTGGGTGGGATGTAAACAGCAACGATGATCACCACAGTAAACTCTCTTGGGATATAAAACGGCCTGCATCTGACTGCTAAGACCTCCACGAGTTCTGAACAGTGCACAGACACAATTGGGATACATAACTGTAATTTTACAGTTATGTTTCCATTTTGGCATACTGTACTAACACAATGATCTAAAATCAGAAAAAAACCCCATAAAATCAAAACAACAAAGTTACTTGCAGCCATTTACCTTTTACCCTTTTTTTTTATAACCATTTCAAACTATTTACAGAACAATCAGCTGTTCTGCATTCAGTAAGATGCCACACAAATTATTTGTGCCACTCCAAATACTTCTGTCCACTATAAAGGAGGACATCACAGCCTGATACCTGCAGGTCTGACAGCAGCAGGTGTATCACTCCTGTTTCTACCTGGAGACAGTGTTTACACTGTAATCTGCCTTTGGTGGCTTTTTGGTAACACCTGTAACATTCAGCAGTCGCCTCATTGTTCTGACACACAACACAAAACTATCCACAACACCACTAACTAACTACACAAGACAACACATGAACTACACACTCCAAACACGCTAAACGTCACAAATCTCTCACATCTCAAAACTCGCTCTCTCTCTCTTTTTCTCTCTCTCTCTCTCGCCGTCACTCCTAAAACTTCCCCCTCTTCCTGAACAACCAAATCTCATGTTGCCATATCATTTTTTGATTGGTCGACATGGTACATTTTTCCACCAACACGGACGGGCTGTTTTTTTATTTTTTGCTCATGAGCAGAGAGTTCTTGCTAGCGCTGTCCTTAGACAGTAAACGTGACGAAACTATTGAGGAAAAAACGCTGCGTATATATTGTTTATCATGACTCTGGTTTTACGTGGCCTATCAACATAATTTATAAACTGGTATATGTCACCTTGTTGCTTTGTCATCTCGAAGTGGTCATGTGATTGGCTTACCACGACTACTTTATTCTTCCTCAGTCAAACTGCAGCACTCATGCGATTGTTTTGCCCCCCCAGCTCCAGGTGTTGTGCAAAAAAGTGATCGTCTGGCAGAAAGTGATTACCGTCCGCGGGAGCGCGCAGCTGCTTAAAGCTGTAGCGCCCAGATTACTTACAGCTACTTCCTGCAGCTGATATAAGATGCGGTAAGCTGAACACAGCTTCAACCGTCTGTTTGTGGAAAAATAGTAACGGACCGCATTTTCTTGTTAGTAACTGTAACGGCGTTGTAACGATAGAAATAGTAATTAGTTAGATTACTCTTTACTGAAAAAAGTAACGCCGTTAGTAACGCTGTTACTTTTAATGCTGTTGTTCCCATCACCAATGATGGCAAAGTTTTAAGAATGCAGTTATGCACAGTAAAAATAAAAAGGCACATTCTGACTTGTCAAGTTGTTCCATCATGTAGAAATCACCTTTACATATTTTTAAAGTTACATATTATCATAAATTCAACATGATCTCACAAAATTTGCAGATGTCTTAACGTCAGTTTTGGTAACATACTCTGAACTGCATAAAAATGGGAAAATACATTTAGTACAAAGCACATCAGTGGCGTTCAGTAAGAACGTTTTACAGACAAGCAGAGATGGGGGGAGAAGGCTCATATTTCAACATCATTAAGAGGCAACAATAGTTTCAGTGCAGTACATACGATGCACTGCAGCTGAATAACAGCAAAGCGTTTATTGTGAGGATGCCAGTTTCTGCAGTTTCCCATAAACTTTGTGTGCTTTATTCCCTACATTCAGGTTGAGGGGTCAGATAATGATGATGGTGTTTTTAATTGGACAGTCCCAAGAAAAGATATAGGAAAATGTTACAAAATAGATATGAGTTGTTAATAACACAGACTACAACGTAGTCTGTGGAGGCAGCAAGCGCTGTTTGTATAGTCCTCATTAAGACTGGGTTGAATGCTAATGACGTGTTAATAATCTCCTACCTGTTTTGGTGATAAGTGGGCCAGAATAAAGCAGGGAGACCACCAGAGACCTGCAAAACAACTTCAGTGATCAAAAAATAAAGCATGAAAAGCACAGACAGTGGCTGCAGTGACACTTTTCACTGTGTTTAACACTCGCTGTCTTTGCTCTTCTTCGCGGCTCACAGACCAACAACAACAACACGAGTGACAGAGGCCCACACACCAGTTGTAGCACATACTTCATCTGACAGCAGAGCTCACTGCAGGCAGACGGACTGGCTCTGCAGTAGTGCAGACGGTGAACACGCTCGCTCTGTTCGAGCATAAATTCTGCACGACTGTGATCATTGTGACTGTTAATTTATTTGGAAAGAGTAAATGTGAGGATTACTAATAGTGCCAAAGCTTCGGGTCTCGTAAAGCAACAATGCACCACATATTTTCAGCAGAAATACACATTCACATGTGTGTAGCTCAGGTCAAAATAGTGACTTGCAGAACATATTTCAGGCAGAAATATATGGTTAAATCCCTGCATGTCAACTATCCTTGGACAGGATGCTAAGCCCAAGTTGCTCTATGAATATGCATAATCAGTAGATAGAAAGAAGAAAGTGTTTGTGTGAATGAGGCATGTTGTATAAAGCGCCTTAAGTGCTTCGGGAGAGCAGAAAAGCTCTAAATAAGAATCAGTCCATGTGTCATTTACATACATATTGTTGTTGAGTGCTTTCTTCCTGCCTATTTGTATTGCAGTAATTGCTGGATTTTGCAGGAAACAACACTTAATTAATGTATAAATTGAGATTTTGCATTTTATAACAGAACATTAGCAGTGCGGTAAGTAATTGTTTCATGCTTTGATTTCCAAAACATAAGTAATCAATTATAACACTATGGATCACTTAGATCACTTTCTGTCTTCTGTCTTGCTTGTTTGGTGAGCAAAATCTCTATTCTGTGTGCTGCAAGCACATATCAGTATTTTATAGAAAGGCTAAATATTATGATACCATATATGCCATATCATATCACCCTATTAGAGCACTTCGCTCTCACACCGCAGGCTTACTTGTTGTTCCTAGAGTATTTAAAAGTAGAATGGGAGGCAGAGCCTTCAGTTTTCAGGCCCCTCTTCTGTGGAACCAGCTTCCAGTTTGGATTCAGGAGACAGACACTATCTCTACTTTCAAGATTAGGCTTCAAACTTTCCTTTTTGCTAAAGCATATAGTTAGGGCTGGACCAGGTGACCCTGAATCCTCCCTTAGTTATGCTGCAATAGATGTAGGCTGCCGGGGATTCCCATGATGCACTGGGTGTTTCTTCTTCACTCACCTTTTTCACTTACAGTGTTTGTAGACCACTCTGCCTGTAATTATTAGTTGTTATTAATATCTGGCTCTCTTCTACAGCATGTCCTTGTTCTGTTTTGCTCAACTTACCCCAACCAATCACAGCCGATGGCCCCGCCCCTCCCTGAGCCTGGTTCTGTCGGAGGTTTCTTCCTGTTAAAAGGGAGTTTTTCCTTCCCACTGTCGCCAAAGTGCTTGCTCATAGGGGGTCATATGATTGTTTGGTTTTTCTTTGTTTTCTTTGTATTATTGTAGGGGTTTTACTTTAAAATAAGCACCTTTAGGTAACCGTTGTTGTGATTTGGTGCTGTATAAATAAAATTGAATTGAACTGATTTGAATGGAATTGACTGGAACACCTGATGAGTGAGTAAGTACTTTTGGCAGTATAGTGAATGTCATCTGGACCAAACCTTTTCTATCTTCATCATCTTCGTAGCTTTCTTTATTTCCTGCTTTTTAGTGATGTGTTTCCTGATTCACTACCGTTCCTCTCTCTAATATTCTTTATGCAGCGGCTCCTCAAAGTACTGCATCAGTCTTTCAATTCAGTTCAATTCAGTTCAGTTTTATTGATACAGCGCCAAATCACAACAACAGTCGCCTCAAGGTGCTTTATATTGTAATGTAGACCCTACAATAATACATACAGAGAAAAACCCAACAATCATATGACCCCCTATGAGCAAGCACTTTGGCGACAGTGGGAAGGAAAAACTCCCTTTTAACAGGAAGAAACCTCCAGCAGAACGAGGCTCAGGGAGGGGCGGGGCCATCTGCTGCGACCGATTGGGGTGAGAGAAGGAAGACAGTCTTCATTTGTGAACACATTTCACCAATCTCCTTAATCACACTAACCTGTTGCACATCTTTTCACAGCTCAGTCTTGCCGTCTTTCTCTCTGCTAATTGGTACAAATGCTTTTCTTCTTCTTTATTGTCCAGCCTCAGATATAACTCGCTTTGAGCCTTTTGCTTTGCCAGCTCTCTCTTTGCGTTATGCATAGTTTCCCATAAAGTTTGCTGGTGTTTTCTTCGTCTCCCTGGCTATCAAATGTGTTCATTACTAAACTCTTTGAATATTTTCCAGTGGATACACCAAACACCTTCTTGGCAGTCTCCCTCACTACTGCAGCTGTATTTTCACAGTCACCTGGTAATTCTTCTCTACCACACAGAACCTGTCTCAACTCCAGCTTTCACCATTTCATCGTTGCTCTGCCTCCACTTGCTTCCACATTTTGATTTCCAGAGTCATCCTACAATCTACAATCCATTCTACATTTTATAATCTCCTGTCCTTTTCAGATTGCACCTTCTGCATAAGATATAGTCTACCTTCTTCTACCCTTATACCTCACTCTATGTTGCTTCTTCTTGAAGTAGGCTACATGGTCACCACAGCTGTTTCTGTCCTTTTGGCCACCATCTGTCCTTCTGCATGCCTCTCCTTAATACATATATACTTGTCACCTCTGTTCACTCGACCTACATGTCCACTGAAGTCACCTCCAGTTACCAGCCTCTCCGCCCTGGAGACACTCTCTACCGATTCATCGAACTTCCTCCAGAATTCCTCTTTGTCTTCTAACTAACATTCAACCTGTGGGTCATGCACACCGACAGTCTGATCTTGTCTGACATTCACCTTCACGCCCTGTGGCTTCCATTGTCTCATCTCCTGAGACTGAAATTGTGTGGAGCATCACTAAAGTAAAGCATTGCCCATATGCACACCCACTTTTGCGTATCCTGTTTGGGTATCCAGCATTGTGTTATACTTAACAGATGGTATGATAAGCCTCAGAATTATTCAGCATTCATCTTTTTATCTCTACTTGTGTTAAATTTTGATTATATTTACAAGAGTAAGATAATGCTTGCACTATTATTTCATCATATTACTACTAAACAGATCAATCATACATTTTATGATTATGCACTAATCCAGTATAAAAAGTTTTACGTTTAGTCTTTCAGAAGCACTTTTATTCTGATGATGCTGTTGGTAAAGTCAGGCTCTGGATATTCATTCTCTTTAGCAGCTTTCACTGGTAGAAAACTTATTTGGATTCAATTGTATGATTTTGATTATTGATTATATTTGATCATCTATCATGAATTCTACTTTCATGAAATTTCATGTTTAAGATCATTTAAATGATGAACCTTTGACTATACTATATTTTTAGCTTGCCATCACCAGTGTGTGAATGTGTGTGTGAATGGGTGAATGACTGGATATGTAAAGCGCTTTGGGGTCCTTAGGGACTAGTAAAGCGCTATATAAATACAGGCCATTTACCATTTACCATTTAGCTGATATGTTTAACTGACTCTCTCTTATCTCATTCCAGGCCACAACGCAGTATGATAACATCTGTTCACGCTTCCATATCTTCAGTGGGTAAAATGCGAAAGCCAGTCGCTACTATGCAATGTGTGTAAGCGACCAGTGGTGGTGCTGTGGCCCGAGGCGGGATGCTGCTGACAGTCGGTCAGCATGACTCTGCTGGACTTGTGGCTGTCGCGCTCCATCCCCATGTGCCTGCTCCTTCAGAGCCTTGTCCTAATGGCCTTGTGCTTTCCCTCGGCCAGCATGTGTCCAAAGGGCTGCATATGCCAACGCGATTCCCACCTCCATGGCTTCAATGTTACCTGCAGTCAGTCCCGCCTCAAA
Organism: Pelmatolapia mariae; assembly: GCF_036321145.2. Lineage (NCBI taxonomy): Eukaryota > Metazoa > Chordata > Actinopteri > Cichliformes > Cichlidae > Pelmatolapia > Pelmatolapia mariae. The sequence goes on along the minus strand of NC_086245.2, from coordinate 34,297,878 downwards.
GAGATTCCTCCCAGTCTACCAGTTGACACTGTCTTGCTGAGGCTGGACCACAACCAGATCGGCAGCGTGCCCGATCTCGCCTTCCATGGACTTAGGTTTTTGAGGGAGCTAAACCTTTCTTACAATGCAGTGGAGACTTTAGGGGAAGGTGCCTTCACTGGCATAGAGGCAACTTTACAGGTGCTGGACCTTTCCCACAATCGCATCACTAGCGTACACAAGGATGCCTTTGCTCGACTGAAGGCCCGGATTATTGTGAACGATAACCCCTGGCATTGTGACTGTGCCCTTCAGCAGGCTATTGGAGGAATGGCCCATAACCATGAGGCTGCTGCCCGGGTTCTCTGCAGAAGCTCAGAGCTCCACGACCAGGAGGGACAGCCGTTCTTGGCGGTTGACATAGATCTCTGTAACTTGGCAAAAAGGACCACAGATTATGCTATGCTCGTAACCATGTTCGGCTGGTTTGCTATGGTCATATCATATGTGGTGTATTATGTACGTCAGAACCAGGAGGACGCGCGACGCCATCTGGAGTACCTCAAGTCTCTCCCCAGTAAGCCGAAAAAAGCAGACGAGACTGATGACATAAGCACTGTTGTCTGACAGCAGTGGCCCCGTGACTGTGTTCAGCAGAAACCCGGTGAACACCAAAATGTTTATTTACATTTATAGCATTTACTATACCAAACTTTTATGTAATATGAGCATCAAAATGTATTTTGATTGTCTGTCTTTGATAGGGTTTGCTCATGACTAAGAAGACAGGAGGAAGGCCGCACCAACATTTTGGTTTTTACAGTACAAAGAAAGTCTTGAAAAATTAGAATCTCAGGTTTAAATATTTAAATGGTAATGACTTTTGTAGAAGCAGTGGAACATCTGAAAAAAGCTAAATTATTTGTAAAACATGACACACTGTTTTTCCCATTTGTCTATTTAATTTGGCGTCTATCTGTTGATATATCTATCTGTCTAGATCGCTGACAATCTTAAATTTTAGGTTTTTGTAGCTACAATACAACAAGGTCTTTTCAAATGTAGGGTTATAATTGGGATATTGCATTAAATGTAGCCAATAATGTGGCTTTTTAATTTTATTTACAAGTTTATTATGAAAAGCTTACTAACCATTTTTAAAACTACCCCCTTTGTGTAGACAAAGTAATTGCACAAATAATACGTTTTTATGTCATAAAAGTATCTTGTTATAACAAGCTATTTTATTATGGTTTTAGCGATGTGCTGCCATGATAAACTGCACAGGTCAGGCATTGAGGCATTACATTAAAAGCCTGTAAAGTCATATGTGGTACCATAACAACATAGCTAAAAATCAAATAATCTAAAAAAAACAAGGCGTTTAAAAGCCAGAAAGTGCTATTAAAATACACCATATTGCTAAAATTACTGGTTCACTTTCACAAGCACATGAACTTGAGTGACATCCCATTTTTATTCCATAGAGTTTAATGTGATGTCGGCCCACATGTTGCAGCTATAACAGCTTCAACTCTTCTGGGAAGGCTTTCCACGAGGTTTGGGAGTGTGTTTATGAGAATTTTTTCAGATTTTTCAAAAAGTGCTTTGGTTAGCTCATACAGTGATGCTGGACGAGAGGGCCTAGCTCACAGTCTCTGTTCTGTTTCATCCCAAAGGTGTTCTGTTGAGTTGAGGTCAGGATTCTGTGCAGACCAGTCAAGTTCTTCCACACCAAATGCTCTCATCCATGTTTTTAGGGAGCTTGCTTTGTGCATTGATGCACAGACATGTTGGAAAATGTAGGGAACATCCCCAAACTGTTACCACAAAGTGAGCAAGAATCTATCCTAAACATCTTGTTATGCAGAAACATTAAGAGTTCGTTTCACTGGGGCTAAGGGGCAGAGCCCAGCTCCTGAAAAACAATAGCACACCATAGTCCCCCCTCCACTAAACTTTACACTTGGCACAATGCAGTCAGACAAGCACCGTTCTCCTGGCAGCCAGTTCAGTTCAGTTTTCCTTATATTGCACCAAACCACAATAACAGTTGCCACAATGCGCTTTATATTGTAAGGTAAAGACCCTACAATAATAAAAACCACCAAACACTGACTTGTCCAACATATAGTCAGACACCATGCTTAATACCACTAAATCTGATGTTTTGCATTTGCAATGTGCTTGTTGATTTAGGCATTATCTGGTTGCAGATAATGGGAAGGTCCATTTGTTTGTTTGGTAAGCTATCATAGAAACGTCAAAGTCCAAAGTAAGATAATTTGGAATATGAATATGATCCATTTCTGCAAATATGTCCAAAGTCTTGAATTTACTTTTTTTCCAAATGTGTTTGTGTTGGATCGAATGTGTTCGTGTCAGTCTGTACTATCACTGCAGCAATTAGATATTCCATGGTGTTTCTGTGTATGGCAACATTAAAAACTTCATTGTCTTTTATCAAACATTCTAAATCACTAAACTAAACTAAATCACTTCAGCTTAAAATGCACAAACTAAGCTCCTGTACAGGATGGAGCTATCTGTGGTATGTCCGTGTGTGTGTGTGTGTTTTCACAAATTGCAAATTTATTGATTAAAGAGTAAAACCACTGAAAACTTCAAATATGTAAATAATCAATCTATAATGATGTCAGTGTTTCATTTAAATATTTTGAATATTTAAAGTGGAATGCTGTTAATCTGCTTCATCAAGGTCTGATTAGATTTGAGTGATCAAACATCCCAGCAAACGTCATTAGGTTCTTACACTGTTAAATCATGACTGACGTTTTTCTTAGCTTGATACCTTTTAAGTAAGTGGTTGTTTGAAATAAAAGCATTTTCAGGGGCTTTGAAAGCTGCAGAGTGTGGTTGTATCCAGCCAATAATTGAACTTCCCAAAGTTGAAAATTGACCATCACATCCACATCACGCTATGCTTGGCAGAAACATATGTATGTTTGAATGTCCTCCTACAGAGGCTGTCTGAAAATGTGAAATGTGTGAAATTTAAATGTGTCCTGACATCATATTGCAACTTTCAAAGAGCTTTCTTGTTTTTTATACAATCTGGAGGACACAATCAGTGGGCTCGAGGTCTTGTTAAGAACAGGATTCATAATAATCTCTCTCAGTTTTGGAGTTGTTCATTATGAATTTATACACATATTTCTGATTTTAAACAAATGTTTCAAGACGTTTGATTCATATTTTAGCATAATAATGGTTAGAAGTAGATCTTAAAATATCAACAAACTTGGCATAGTTGGCTGGAAGTAATAACATCCAGTGTAGGATTTGGTTTTGAATATGAACTCTTGCCTTCAGTGCTACCACAGCAGGAAACGTAATGTGCTTGGTAATGCAGTTTAATTGAAAACCCTTAATGTTGAGGGGTAGGATATGATAAGTAACACCAACATATGAGGGACTTTGGCCATGGACCCTGTAGAAGTTTCTTTTATTCGTGGAAGTACTCAATCATGAGACAAAGTTTGAGTCATAGAGTCAGAAGTCAACCAAATTAACAGCTTAGGATTTCTTCCAGTACATCCTGATGGAACAATCCCGTCATTTTATCCAGGAACTGTAAGGAACTCGGAAGGAATTTGTACCAAACCAAGATCTCTACACAAAAAAAGACGTGGAAGATCTACGTTTGCTTGCATTCAGCTTCAGTATAGAAAGCAGCTGGGTTAGCGGAAGGTTAACTGACTCTACTCTTCACTCCTATCCCAAGCCCTCTATAAATCATTATTTCTGTTTTTTATTACTCTAATCATGAACATAAACTCTGGCTTTGGCCTTTCTAGAGGATGCAGTCCTTCAAGTCCTTCAAGTTTTTACATTTTCCAGGTTATAATCATGCCAAAGGTGCCATGAAGAGATCAGACAAGAGTTCCAGGTTTCCCTCCAGAATATTACTGATCATACGTTGATCAAATGATAACAACTAGACTATCCATTGGCAAATTCCTGCTTCTTCTTTCCCTAGAAAGTCAAAAACATGCTATGACTACAGGTTGCTATATTGTACTGTGCATTTGTTCCTTCAGTTTGTGGCATCTTTGTTTATTGCTGTTGTTATACCTAGCTGTTGTCAATCAGAGTAAATCTTTGTATGTCTGTACTGAGCAAAGGGAGGCACAATACTAAATGTCAGTTGCAGTTGACTCTAATTGTTGGTGGTGTTACTTTCCTTCAGTCTCAGAATTATCTCTGCATTGCATTCCTTTGTAATAGGCCACACACACACACACACACACACACACACACAATTGACCTTAATCACTGTTCTTCTGTAACAGTATACGATAACGTTCCCATCAGTGGCTGAGGAGAAAAATTATTCTGATGATTCTGTTTTTGTTTTATAACTTTGTGCTAATTGAAACACATTAGCATTGAAGGCTAATGGAAACCAGATGGAAAACCAGTACTGATAAAAAAGATACATATGGAGTACAAGTACAAGAAATTATATTCTCTCCACAAAACAATACTTTTAAGTTGTCCTGCAAACAAGTGATGTATTTTCTCTGAATCTGAATGTTCAATTCATGTTGTACAGTAGCGGTTATAAAATTGACTTAGGGAATACGACGTGAGAATATGTAGCTATTGAGTGCTAGGATCACATGTAAATAGCAATGTGGATGTTTTGTGAAATACCTGAAAACCCTTTAATTTGTTGGTCTTGTCTTCAAAAGACAATATCCTACTCCACAAGATGGGATCAGGATCAGTCTGTGAAATACATGTACAATGTCATGAAGCAAAGTGTAGCCAAGGATTTGAGAGTTTTTCTAAGTGCCTGAATATTTCTCTTACAGTTCTTTTCTTTTTATGTCTTCTTTTTCCATCTCTTTGCTTGGACTTTCAGAGTTTAGGATTATTACTGTTTAGTGGATTTGTGCTAGCTAGAAAAAGCAGAATCAACCATACGATATATGAAATATAGTATACCATATTGCAGATCTTGCACAACAAGAGCAGTGTGTAATAGACTAACACACCATGTTAGCATTGACTTTCATAGTTGTGGCATGAAATACAGAAAATAAAATAAAAAAGGTATGTAATGGTTCATGGTATGTTTTTTTTCGCAGCATTTGCCAGTGAGTGATGGATTACCTTTGGCTAAACAGATAACTCTTGTCTGTTTAGCCAACAAGTTCAAAGTTAGTAGGGTAGTAAACTGTAGGTGTATGATAATGATTATCATTATGTCAAAGAGACAATTTTTCTCAAATGGTAATCTGCAGCAAATATATAACATTCTAAGAAAGATTGAGAGAGACTTTAGGTTGCATGTTTCAGTTAAAATAGCAGACCGTTCTCACTCTTGAGGCGTAATATACCGACAATTTGTCACGTCCCAAGGTGTTCCATAGGAACGCGAAGGGTGACTTTCAGTGTTCCTATGCTACGTGCCGGGTTATGGATGAAATCCAGTAGAACGACGGTCCCCTAATCCTAACCTCCTATTGTCATGAACCGCTGTTCATGCACACAAGCAGGATCCAAAAGCAGACTCAATACGCTTAATGCGAGCATGTGCAGATTTTATTGTTTTAACAAAAGGTGACCTGGAACAACCAAGGAAGCAAAATCGCAGAACTGAAGGAAACCGGGAAGACAAATTACACAGGGAAGCCGTAATCAGGACCGTGGGAGGCTGCAACAGAAAGGGGAGAAAATGACTAGTGAGCAGTTGGATTGAGGGACATTACTAAACAGGGCTATAGTAATTTGGCTTACGATCAGAGCCGGACCGTGGGGCTCAGAAGAGGGGGAGCGAGTCCGTGGAGGCAGGGATGAGGACAGATGGTGCACTTAGAGATCCGAGCAGGCAAGAGGACAGGCAGGTGGCAGACACAAACCCCGGATAGTAACCTGGGCACACGGAGGTAGAATTAACACAGTTCTGGCCCAGTTCTGGGCCGAACAAAGCGCTAGCGAAAGAGGAGCGAAAGCACACGGATAACACCAGTTAGTACTTGCTGCGTGGTCGGTTGTAATGTTAGATCGCACGACCGGCAAGGGAATAAGCTTGAAAATGGTTTATCTTTTCATTCTTTCCCCACCTGGAAGCAACATGAGGCAGCTCACGTAGCGGATGTTACCAAAAGAAGGCGCCTAGCCTGGATAGCAGCTGTGAGATGAGCTGATATCCAGTTCTCTACCATCCACAGATATCTGTTAGTGTGCTCCAGACATTTTCATTCCGGTAAGTTCTAAATAAGTTCATATTACTCTTTATAGCCTATTAGTTTTATTTTCAATGCGCTCTGAGGTCATAGCAAATTAGAACAAACATCCTACTGAGTGATTTTGCAGAACTACCTTCTATTTATAGAGTCGCTAATTATTTGGTATTATTGCAGCAAACCAGCCTATGAAATGGATGAAACACATCGTGACTGAGTTCCAACGCTACACAGGGGGCACTCCGAAATCCCTGCTTCAAACTACATGCTACATACCAGCATGCCAATCAGATTACTTCTTCCATGTGAGGATGAAGAGGTGACCCTTCTGGATAAGATGGTGAAGGTTTGCTGCGTTTGGTGAACAGTGTGGTAGTAAAACCAGGAAAAATGAAACTTGCTCCTGTTAAATATTCTTAAAGGTCTTGTGCTGTATATGTAGCAGTAATTTTTCAAAAGACACAGTAAATTAAGTAGTGTTAGTAGTGGGTGATATCATGTAAACGCTGTCATGATTTTGTGTAAACATTTTGTCATTTGTAAACTATAAATGACATGGATTCTACACTGTAACTGATGTCACTTTCTTTAAAGTGGTTTTAATTTTTTTTAAAAAAAAAGGCAAAAATTAGTTTGTTTCTTTATTCAACTTTTGAACAGTGGTACTCAGTCAGTACATATTCAGGAAATGCAAATTATTTACATGGCAGTGCACTACAGGCATAAATTTAGACCCCTAGATAAAAAAAAATGATGGTTCATTCCCACAACCCACAGCTTTACTGTGTTCCAGCAGTGTATCCAGTAACGGTGACAACTCCTCCACAGTAGAGGGAGGGATTTTTCTTTTTTGAGGACGGCTTCTTTTACCTGTCACTAAGGATGGTCTGTTTATGTTTTGATCAAGAGCCTTTTTTGGGCAGCTGAAGAGTAGAAGTCTATCTTATAGCCAACCTCTGGCTGTATCTTGGTCATATTACCCAGCAAAACCCAGTATGCAGGTTCATCTGTAACAGTCCTTGTGCCACAGATCAACACTGTTGCTTCTACATTAAACAGAAGATCAGCGACATGCCTGCAGGTCTCCACGACTCCGGCCATACAGGTGCAGTGGGCGGCTTCAACCTTCCCTGTGATGCTCACAGTGACCCATGGCTGCAATGCTGGTTCATTCAGTCTTTGAGAGTGCAGTACCTGAAACACACACAGACAAAGTTCATTTAAAGACAAGAACTTTAATGAGCCAAGGCCGACATAAATGTGTTTTATCTACTTTCAAATCCATTTATCATAAATGTAACAAAGTGTTTAGAAAGTTAGCACATACATGTAATTTTCTATCTTTTTATGTATTTATCTATAAAACGCTGCATGTTATATTCTAAATCTGCCTGTTTGTTTTTTAATCTGCCAGCAAAAAATGAACCTAAAGTATGTAATGCAAGGATGTAATCACTATCAAGATGGAGAAAGCATAAAGTTTGCCTTTAAGTGACAATTATGAATCACTTAATATGATAAGGAGATTCTGCAGGTCATTAATCAATGTATAAAACTACAATAAAATGTATTTTTAGTAACACAGGACATAAACACGGAAGCAAGATGTATAATTAGGATTATTTATAATAAACAATAAATCATTGCAATTTCTTTAACCATACAGAATAACTAAATCATTCAGGACAATGTCACATCAATGCACTGAACTCACTATGTTATCCATCTAACAGCCTCCACATGTTCTCACTGTAATTTCCCCTCATGAATTTCTACTGCACTAATCTGAATGTTTATATACGAAAATATGTCAGGCTACGTCAATAGCGGTTGGTCTCCGGGGTTTCTACTCCACTGCCGTTATTTCATACGGGTCCACATTTCTAATGCATGCTATTTTCTGCAAGTACCGTCTCTTTTCATCCGGACGCAATCTGTCTCTATAACGTCCTTTTTCTTTTAAACTGCTTTTAAGCATGTTTCTAGCAACCGTCCTTCCAACACAGTGTGTTTATTTTGATTCGTGGCCCGGATATATGGCGCCGCGCTCCCACAATACATTGCGGCGTTACGCCAACTCCAAAGCCCTATAGTATAGTATAGTATTTTTCGGATTATAAGGCACATTAAGCGAAAATAAAAGCAGTCAGATAACTCAAACATCTTGCTTCCTCTACTTCTGTACCATTGATTCAGTAATGTTGAATTCTCTGGCAGCTGCTCTATTCCCAGGTTCTGGACCTGAAAACAGGGTTTGATCTTTGGTTTCATTCTATAATACTGGCCTTATTTTTCTACGAAGGTTTGAACTTTAAGAGAGTTTAAACAAGAGAGAAACATGTGAAAATGTTCATGTCTGTCTGAGAAAAGTGTATAACGTGTGTAGTGAGGGGTTTTACCACCTTAAAATATCTATAATAATTGTAAAAAATAAAGTTGGCTACTTCGCAGATTTCACCTATCGCGGGTTATTTTTAGAACGTAACTCCTGCAATAAACGAGGGATCGCTGCATAGGGACGTGTTGGGTTCCCGGAAGCGTAATATACCGACGATTCGTCACCTAGCGTAAAATGTTACGCTTTGAGAGTGAGAACAAGTTGAAAATAGCCAGCATCGATGTCTGCAGAAGCTTAAATCAAGCATTAGATAGCCAACACTTGAAAAATAAAACGGCAATGTTTGGAATTAGGAAAAATTTGTAGGCCAAAAACGAGGAAAAAGGGAATGCTAAAGTTTTTCTTTGAAGAAAGTGGATTAAATATTAATATTTGAAATTCAACATTCCTAAAAGTGTATTTTAGGAGTATTGGATATAAAAGTGTTATTGTGCTCAGATTACTTTTTAATTGCAAATTGTGACAAAATATGTTAGTTTTGCAACATAATTATTAATTTATTTCACATGTAAAAACCAAGACCAGATTCTTACAAAGGCTTCTGAACATAGCATATAAATTAAAGGATTGCCACAATCAGAGTTGGCAAAAATACAGATATTATTGACTTAAGCAGAAGTACAGATTCTTATGTTTAAAAATATACTCCAGTAAGATTTGAAGTAGTAATTCAACTTCTTTGTCTGAAACCGTGATTTTTTGCGAGAATGTCTCATGACAGTGACGTAAGCGAGTGCGACGTTCGTGACAACAGCTGTGTGCAGATCAACGATGGACAATATATCGAGTGCGGGAGAGAGCATAGCTGGACTGGCCATCGGGCATACCGGGCATTTGCCCAGTGGGCTGATGACTTATTTTATTTTTTTTGGCCGATGTGTAAAAATAACTCAGTTGTTTGGTGGTGGCTGTGGCGGAGCTTCCACAGAGGCCAGCAGGTGGATGAAGGAAAGGGGAGGCAGGAGGAGGAGAGACCCGAGGCAGCCGCCGGTCCGAGTGTGAACTGAGCTTCAGGTAAGAAGTTATGACCTGCAGTCTATCTGGGTCAGAAATAATCCAAGTTTAGGTGCAGTTTATTTTCATTGTGCTGACTTTTTACAGTCAGTAACAATAACTCGTACTGCGTACTAGCTAGCATGACGGAGTTTCTATACAGCTGGGTGGGTGCTGTGATGTTACTGATAGTGAACTTTATTTTATTCATAAGGTTAGTTAGTAGAGTTGCCAACGGCTCCTTTAAAAACGGAATCGTCTCGTATTCAGAGAAAATATTACGTGTTTCGTGTTGAGGTGAAAAGGAACACAGTTTGTCCCGGACTTCAGCTAGAATGGAAAAAGACACAAAGCTGGATTTATTCTGTCTTTACGCTGCAGCTGTTTCTTCTCCCCTCATTCTCTCCCCTCTCTCTCCTGTTTCTACTTCAATCATGAAACTGATCAATGATCAGCTGATCGGCTTTTCTCTCTTGTTTGTTTATCGCCCACTTTGCTCCAGAAAGAGGAAACCAGCGGATGTGGTGCTAAACAACAGCAGCACGTTTAAGCTTGATCAGCTGTTGTTAGAATTTATTTAATATTAATTTCTAGTAGCTGATGTTTGCTGGAGCCACAGCTGTAAAGCTGCTGGTCATGATGATGGTTTGGATATGTGGTGAGAGGGAAACATGAAGATGAAACCAGGAGATGTCCTTACTGAATCATCAGAGCTGAACAGGTGATGGAGAAACAGGTTTACCTTTTAGGTGACATGAATGAGTTGAAGGGAAGTTATGAACTGTTTCTGAGAGACAAATAACACCAGGATCCTTTTCTAAGTAGCTGACAGCTGGTAACTGTGCAGGGGCGGGTCTAGCAAAGTTTTGCCAGGGGGCCAGGTAGGGCATTAACAGGGAAAGGGGGCACAAAGAAATACTTTTCTTTCTTATTCTCATTTAAAATATCTAGCTTTTATTAAATAATTATCTGAATCTTGCGAACAAAGTTTTTATCTGACGTAAAATGTATAGAAATCATACATATACCAACAAGACAGTGTACATCACTGTCACAACAGCTTGTGTTTTCATTCAAAGGCTTTATGGTTTTAATACCTGGTGGGCCGGTCTCTAGTCAAAATGCCCGGGCCCATTTTTTGTCCCAGTCCAGCCCTGGGAGAGAGTATGAGCGTGCAGCATTTAAAGCGTGGAAGTACTGACCTTATTTTGAGTTTGATTCCATAAAAAGTGACAAAAACATTAGCGTCCGTTGTGCGTGGGAAGAAAACTTCTTTTTACAGTGAAAAAACCCCCTAAACTTCGAAGCAAGCACCGAGTGCGCTACGACGTAATGGGAAATTCCCAGAGAAACTCGCGGATTCTTCAACTGACCGCTGCGGCACACCTGCACCAGGGCAAACCTCCGCCTACCCCACTCCTGCTTTATAGGTGAAAACAGAGCAACAGGACCGCTAGTCTTTGATTTTATTTATTGTTTTACTTGCATCTATTTGAAAGAGTGAGTGTAAACACAAAAACCTATTTTATTTTATGTGCTGGAAATAGGTTTAAATGTTAAACAAATTTCTTCCAGTCAGAGAATGTTGCATATAATTAAGTTTTTGCTTGATGCATAAAGTTAAAAGATTTAAAGTTTAAAGTTTTAAAAAGAGACGTTTCCATTTGATTACATTTTGTATGATGGATTATGCAGAAAAAGTAGAATTGGTCTGAAAGATCTATCGCTTTATCACCTATTCAGGTTGTAAATCGTGTTTTTAAAAAGTAACTAAGTAATTAATTACTTTTGAAAACAAGTAATCAGTAAAGTAACGGGATTACTTTTTTGGGGAAGTAATCAGTAATTAGTTACTGATTACTTTTTTCAAGTAACTTGACCAACACTGCTTCCCACCTCTGGCCACAATTGTGCCACAATGTTTAAAAGAAACATTTGATTCACTTCTGTTGCAAGCAGGGAAATTTAGAATGGTTATTGAATTTGTGTTTACTGAGTCGTTATTATAGGGCCATTATTAAAAGGTCTTTAAGCTGTCCTTTGCTGGTGGGCACTTTTAAAGGAACTTTCCCCATTATCTTTTTACTTTTTACATTTATCACCTTACTAACTGTTAAATCCTAAATATTTGTTTGTATTTATTTATTTTTTTATTATTTTTCTTTTGCATTTCCCCCATTTTTATTTCCCCGGACCTATTTATTTCATCTTAATCTTCATCTCATTCCATCAGGAGTGAAATTCCTTGTTTGTGTGCACAAACGTGGCCAAATAAAGAAGATTCCGATGCTGATCTTGATCCATTTGTTTTCTTCTTTCTTATGCAAACCACTACATGATCATTTTACAGTCCCTAAATAAAATAAAACTGACTTAAGTTTAAATTTATTTATTTTTTGACGCACATTCTGAGGAGGATTAGCAGCAATCTTCCACTCCAGCTTGTTTATCAACCATAAACCCAGACAAAGTTTTCATTTAATTTAATTTAAAAGTCAGATTCTTACCCTTGCTCAGCATAGTTAGAAAACTCAAAAACCTGTTTCATGTGTTTGAAGGGTCACAGTCTTTCCTCACTGTGTCCATCATGTCTTCCTATTTCTCCTTACAATGCACGCAGGTCTTCACCTACACTCATCCTGAGGCTCTATGAACACTGGAAAGAGGGGGGGCAATACCTCAGGCAGATCAGCATGAGTGCCAATTAAAGGCTCCACTTTAGCGTGAGTGGTTCACTTTAGAGTGGTTCATGGTCAGAGTAGCTATTCCTTTTATTTGAATCTACCTTCGTACTTCTACCCCCACATCTGATTTTGGAATCACAGTCTCTGTTCTCTATTCCTCACTCTGTTGCTGTCCCTCCTCCTGCAATTCTGCACAGCTAATGTTAGAAAGAGCAGCCTCTTGTGACTGTGAGAGCTCGTTACTAGTTGACAGTGCAGCTCTTAACATGCCAGTTAATTCGACACATATATAAAAAGAACTATTTCTTAATATATCTCTCTTAGCTTTTCTATCTTTTTACTTTTGTTTGTTCAGTTTTATCCACTCCATCCACATAAAACTCTTCTATAAGGTGTGTGAGTTCAAAGGAAAGCTAAGGGAAGGGGCCTGTTGCATTAGTAAATTTGATTGTGCAATCCAGTGTCAGTTCAATTACATTAAATTCAATTTTATTTACATAGCACCAAATCCTAACAGCAGTTGTCTCAAGGCGCTCAAATAGTCGGTAATGAAAATGGATGAATATGCTGCTCTCAGTGCTGGTAGGGACGGTGTGCAGCAGCCCTTTAAGCTCGCTTTCAGCCTGTCGAATTATATTGACAAAGAAAAACATAATAATATTGACCCGTCAGCCCACAAATGCATTGGCCCAGTGTGACAGATTACTGTACCAGGCCTGGGGGCTTTGGGATCTGTGGGTAGGGAGAGAGGTGGTTAAAGGCAGCAATCGTTAAGGGTTGATTACAGCTGTTGAACATCATGGTGTCTCTTGGAGGAGGAGAGTGGGCAGGCAGGGGGATCCCAGGTAAGTCCATGTTTCCAGTAAAAGTGTCAACAGGCACAATGAGGCAGTGCTGCTTTTCACATTTAGCTCCAAAAATTGGCAACAGGTACATTTCTTTAGAAAAGTCTGTAGCTCTTACATCTCACAATGCTTTGCAGGGTATCATCGATGTGCAGTGTGCACAAACGGAGAGTAAAATTAATGTAAATTTTCCATGTTAAGCACCAGGGCAGAACACAGCATCGACAGCATTTCACCTTTAATATTTAACCATATGATTTAATGACAAGTCATGTTTTCGGTGTCTTCAACAGCTTTTGTTTGTTTGTTCTGTTGTTCCAGAAATTAGATATTTAATGCACAGACCAGCGACTGCAGAATGCTCTAGATACCCCTACTCATTTATATTTTCAAAAAGTTTAAAACACCAGTCCAGCAAATCTCTGCTTTCATGTAATTTCCAACAAAGAGATCCAGATTTGCAACAAAATGTAAATGGTTTTATTTTTTTGCCTGTGCTCCACGTCTCCACCAAATTCCAAAACTGTTCAAATTACTTTGCTGACAGACAAATGAACATGAGACATACTTTCACCAAGGCTTTACAATCATAATACTTTGTAATTCACAATTCAGGAAAATCTATAAGTATATATATATGTTTATATATATAGGTGGGTGATATTTCTATCCAGATGTGGTTTTCATCACCAAATTTCCCTGAATTCCTGAGACAAGAAAATCCTGAAAGCATTCATTAGGGACTGAACACTGCAGTACTCCCATCGAAATTGCAAGACAAATATTAATAACTTCAAACTAAGAAAATAAACCATGAATACAGATGACGTAACCCAGAGATGTTTCCTTAAACAGGGATACAGCACAGAATTGATACAGAAGCACAATGAAGAGCAAAACAAGACAACATTTAAGAGCACAAACAATTATCCATGGACAACTGAATCATAAGAGGCTAACTGCACAGGAGCAAATTTCGAGGATTTAGTGGGAATACTGTAAATACAGGTAGGCGATCACAGACGCAGAGTTGAGAGTAATGGTCAGCAGGAGAAAAGGTCACAACCTGGAAGGATGGTGGAGATTCTGAACATTTAGCTGAAAACAACAGAAGCAAAAGACAGTAAGTGCATTTATATCTGAAATAACATCTTAGTAATGCAGGCAACACAAGTGCAACATAGACAGGCCATTCAATATGTTTTACAAGCAGGTCTATTTACAGATAACATGGTGGCCACGACAAAAGAGCTCACTGATGAATCCGTCAGCGTCAGCTTTAACAGCGGTGCTCAATTTGCTGACAAGATATTTGACTCCGTACGGAAAGACTACAAACAAATCCTCATGTTTAATGTTTCCTTTATGGCCTTTGCAAATCCATAGCAACACCTATCTAAAGTCTAGATTCAGACACTCGTTTCTTATACAATGAGTACAATGCCCCTCGTTACAGCGTCAGCAAGTATTGTAGTCAGTTTAAACCAGGGGTCGGCAGCCTGCGGCTCTTTAGTCCTTATAGTGCGGCTCCGCGTGGTTTGGGAAAATAAATTAGTAATAAAGAAGTATTTAGCTGAAGTGTATTTTATTTATGTTAGTTCTTTATAACTTGTACTTCTAAATTGGAAGATTATTGTGATATTGAAATATAAAAATAAAATTATATTTTATTATTTTTTCATCGCTCAAAATAAGCGTCACACTCGCGGAAGCCGATGTACCCGCCGAAACGCCGTGCATTTATCGAGACTTTCAACCCCAGGTAGGCCAGTTATGGATCCTCGGATCCACATTATGTCAGCAGCTCCACCGTGAACTATGTTAAAAACAAACACTGCTCACGCCTCACAGACAGCAGCTTACAGTCCTGCTGTTCAGGGGGTTCAGAGGTTCAGGAGCAGAAGTCCCATTGTACCACGGCAGACCCGACGATGTTTGCATGAACACGCTTTTCAGCATCTCCTTATTGACCACTTTTCACACACGGTTGCTGTACGCATACAGCCGGCTGTAGCTTTTCAGCTCACAGCCCGACACACACCAACACAACAGCATAGATGGCACAGACGTTAAGGCGGCGAGGCGTGATTGCGGGTGCCGCTCAGGTGCGTCCGCCTCCCCTGCAGCGGCGCTGCAGACCACGCCCCGCCCCACACATTAACCAGGTAAAATACATATTTAGGCAGAATTTTGCAAATATCTATTTTTCATTTTTCAGCAGCATAGTGCTTTTTTTTCCAATTATTTTTTAAAAGTCAGGTCAAAGCTCCAAAAGCCCAAAGGCGATATAAGGGTGGAGCTCACAACAGTTTTTGTTTGCTACATGGATCATTTTAGTTCAGCTGGGTGTCTTTCCTTTGGTTATATTTCTTTAAGAGTTCAAAATGTGTTAATTACATAAATAAAATGTAATTTTCTCTGTAGCACTTCATGGATTTCATAAGCAACACACCTCAGTTGTTCACACAAAGCATAAAGGTAAAAAACAATATATACAGTGTTATCTTCATTTTAGATGTCAGAAAGTATTTGTGGCTCCCAGTGTTTTCTTTTGCATGGAAACCGGCTCCAAATGGCTCTTTGGGTCTTAAAGGTTGCTGACCCCTGGTTTAAACCTTTAGTGTGTTTTCAGCATCATCTTTGAGGTCCCAAAACAAGCATATCAGCATCAGCCTTCAATAGTGTCTGAATTCTGTACCCACTGTTTGTCTATCAACAGTAAGAAGAACATCAGTATCTCAATGACCTTAAAGCTTACAGTGCACTTATTCTGGGTGGCAAAACACTATCAAACTCTTTAATGTTTAGTTGTTTATTTAGAAAAAAAAAAGATTAAACACTCAATTAAAAACCCAATTTAACAAAAATTAAGATTTTTGTTATTTTCTAAAGCATTTTTTTTTAAATTAATGCAGTAAAATGGACAGCCTGATGCTCTGAAATCAATTTACTAATGCATATTTTATGGCACAATTCATTATTAAATCACAAAGTGGTTGATTTCAATGTGCAAGACTCTCTTGGTCATCCATGTGCTGTCACACTTACATAGAGGTCATGTCATTAAGGGCATGGTCCAGTTCCTCACTGATGGCTTTGTACTTGAGCTTTTGTGCATAAAGTTCATCTGTGGGTATAAACACAGACAAGAGACAAAAATGAAGAAAGAAAACAGACAGTTTGAACAAAGAGGCTGAAACTGATCTGCAGAAACATTCACAGTGAAATACTGAGTTATAAAAAAATTAACTAAGCAGTTCTTTCTTAAATAGAAGAGTCCAGTTAATAAGAGTAGCATTGTTTTCTGTGTTAGTGCTGCTCACTGTCTTGGACTCTTCATCACAACCGAACTTACTGGAGACATCCTCCCATATATATATATATATATATATATATATATATATATATATATATATATATATATATATATATATATACACAGTGTTGGGGAGTAACGGAATACATGTACCGCCGTTACGTATTTAGAATACAAAATATGAGTAACTGTATTCCGTTACAGTTACCGTTTAAAAAGGTGGTATTCAGAATACAGTTACTTTGTTGAAATAAATGGATTACACGGCGGTACTTTCCTGTTTCATATTGTCGCGGGTCAGGACTGTTTGGGTTTGTTTGACAGCTACGCTCTGTTGTTCCAGGCGGCAGCGTTACGGTTGCCATGGTTACAGGGCGACGCGCTCTCTCTCTGCGTGTTTCCTGGGTGAGAGAGCGCTTTATTGCTGTTGTTGTTGTGCTAAGCTAATAGGCAGAATGCTACAGGCATAGCCCTAAAGCATGTAGCCTCATGGGCAGTGTAGTCCGTGCTGCAGGGAGAATGGACTGCCATACACGTTATGTGTCTGTGAGCGAGAGAGGGAGAGAAAGGAAAAGTCCGAGCTGTCACGGAGCAAAAACGGGAGCTGGAAGCATGTAAATATAATAATAACCACTGCAGCCAAGAAGAGTGCCTGACGAGCCCATTTGTAAGTAAGCTATTAAGACTCGACTGTACACTGTGTTCGTGTTTTCCTCCGAAACAATAAGTTCCGTTGGAGCAGCCTTTCAACGCCTCTCTCTGTCTCTGCTAGCAAAGTTGATCCAGACAACAAAGTAAAGCTAGTTTTCAGCTACGAGCCCGACACGGACCCGACGTATTAGCCAGAGGTCCCTTTACTACGGTTCGGAGCCGCGGACCTTCAGTAATAGTAATAAATCACAGCAATAGTACATTCATGTAGTTGTAAACAGCATGATAATATATTAAGTAATCCAAAGTATTCAGAATACGTTACTCTCATTGAGTAACGTAACGGAATACGTTACAGAATACATTTTGGGGCATGTATTCGGTATTCTGTAATGGAATACATTTTAAAAGTAACCTTCCCAACAGTGTATATATATGTGTGTACTGAGTCTTGTTTTCTGGCTCTCTATCTGTTTTGCTTCATCCACTTTTCCTTTTTCTTCTCCCTTCAAGTTTACACTCTGTTTTATTTTTGTCTTTATTTTGCTACTGTGTAAATAACATTTTCCCTTATTTGTTTCTGTGGAAGTCAAACATGAAACAGTAACTAAAGGGAGCCATTCAGCTAAGAGAGTAACAGTTCAGACTGACATCAGGAACAATGATGTAAAGCTCAATTCCTCTGCTGAACTTTGCGTCTCAAAGAACTGGCCTGCTGCAACCACTGTTATGTTGGTAGATGTTTTGACATTACACTTTACCATGTCAAACATCCCCAAATTTATAGTTTATGTGAATGTGAAAACAACATTAGGCACAAAAAATGCATAAATCTGTGTTTTGGGGGGACAATTTCTGAATTTTCTGTATACCGTATTTTCCACACTCTAAGGCGCACTTAAAAACCTTTAATTTTCTCAAAAATCAACAGTGTGCCTTACAATCCGGTGCGCCTTATGTATGAATTCTGGTTGTGTTTACTGACCTCGAACCGATTTTATGTGGTACACGGCGCGCAAAAATCTGTCAAAAAATATTTTAGTACGACTTTGGTAAGCTTCAGGTCCCAAAGTCAAACGAACACTGCGGCATCACTGAGAGTTAAAAACTGTCTAAATTCTTTCATCTTTAATAAAATGATCAGTGTTGCTGCTTTACCAGGTGTAACAATTAAGTTTAACATCCAGGCATCCATGAAAACAGAATCTATTACATTTAACGGAGTTAGAAGTTAGCAGGAAGTTAGCTTGCTAGTTTACACCTAAACATGATATAGCATGTTCTGACTGAGAGATTTCTGAAAAATTCAAACGTACAGCTCTGCTATCACTTCCAACATAAATGAAGACAGAAAACTAAACAGCAGTGACGTTTGTAGGGTTACTGAAGTTGGGCTAGCTGGTATATAATGATGTGCTATGTGTTGGCTAGCAACACAGCTATGTTAGCATAACATAAACACAGTGAAGCTGGAGGATGAACGCTAACTTTTTTCCACTCGATAAAAGTTAATGTGAGGGTTCCCGATGGTCAGGGACAAATGCAATCGCATGGCAGGATGCTGTAAACGGACCAAACTTCAGTCAGGAGAACAACTGAGATAATCCATCCACAATACGAGGTTAGTCATTAATATACTGCAACAACATGGGAATAGAGCAGCTGCAGAGAATTCACATTAATGAATCAATGGTACGGAAGCAGAGGAAGCAAGAAGAATAAGTTGAGTAAAGTGTGACTTATTTGACTGTTTTGTTTCGCTTAGTGCGCGTTATAATCCGGTGCACCTTATGGTCTGAAAAATACGGTAATTAAAGGGTGAATTTTGTTGAGAAATGAGTGTTTTACCTTCCAGATCATCAATTGTCTTCTCCAGCTTGGCCACAGATCTCTCAGCAAACTCAGCTCGCGTCTCGGCCTGTTAAAGCAACAACTTTTGATCAGACAACGAAGTTGAAGAAGTAACAGAAATGCAGCAGTATGTTGACCTCTCAAAGCATCAAAACATTTAGAGCGCAGCACTCATTTAAATGTAGAAAATATTTTAAATAGATAAATAAAATGATTAATAAATCCAGCATTTAGAATATCTACAGGTCATTTTTCTTTCTTGCTCACCTCTTTCAGTTTGTCAGTTAGGATCTTAATTTCTTCCTCATACTTGTCCTCCTTTTGCGAGTACTGTGTTGAAGCAGAAGATTATTCAGAGGGAGATGTCTGCTATGTCTGCAGGATGGTGAAGTGTCACAGCGGGGCAAGGAGATACTTGGTTTGAGTCTAAACCTCCCGAGTGTACTGTGTCAGCTTCTTTATTGTTATATGTAAAAAGGAACGTTCCAGGAATTTGTCTGAGTCACGTTTTGATTATATGTTTACTTTCAGTGTCTCTGGCCTTTCCTTACCTTCTCAGCCTGGGCCTCCAGGGACTTTAGGTTATTGGTGACATTCTTCAGTTCATCCTCCAGCTCAGCACATTTACTTTTAGAGTTTTTAGAAGACAAAAACAGGTTGGTGCGGAAAACTCACAGTTTAAACGTTTGCCATGATATGTAAAAAAACGTGTAAACACTTGAAGCAGTGCTCCTAGGAAATAATTGCTTCTGTCCTTCAAAAAAAACCTAAAACATGGGGTAGATAACACCATATATGTACTCACGCCTCAGCCAGCTCTGCCCTCTCCTCTGTACGCTCTAACTCTCCTTCTACAATCACCAGTTTACGAGCAACCTGAGTAGAAAGTGTGAGAGTTTAAGATCCTGCATCGTGGATTTGCTATTTTTCAGTATTATTGTAATAACAACAACACAGAGGTACATACAGTTACCAGCTCCTTTCAAATGTCTTTGGTTCCTAAAGAAAGTGCATCACTACAGCGGACTGCAATAGACAAGAACAAAAAAACTCACCTCCTCGTATTTGCGGTCAGCCTCCTCTGCGATGTGTTTAGCTTCCTTTAGCTGAATCTCCTGGAGCTCCATCTTCTCTTCATCTTTCAGAGCTCTGTTCTCAATGACCTTCATACCTCTGTGCAGACAAACCATTCCTTACTTTCTGACAATACAAATACACTGCTAAACATTTTTAACCCTCATGCTTCGTTCATTTCATGTAAAACAATTCTGTGTTCCCGATCAAAAGTGGCTGTTCCATTAGCACTCTTTATAGAAACTATAATAATAGATATATTATCACTATTTGTTGTGTTGGATTTTTGTAATCAGCTCACGTTCTTGTGAGCATTACAGTTTTTGTATGTGTCATTAATCTGAAAAAACAATACTTCTGGATTATTTTGACTATAAGAAATGATCAGATGAAACACAGTCTACTGTTTATCGCAGGCTACTTTGGATGAGTTACAACATTAAGAACATTTGTTTTTAAACCATTTAAAATCTTTTATAGTCACATAAAGCAACACCTGTTGTGGTCCTGGCCAAAAGTGACGGGGAATGTTTTATTTGTGTGACTAGGAAATTATCCCAAAACTGCACTTCTGACATATCTTTATGCCATGTTTGGACTGCTTGCTTGGCATATACTTTTTGAAAGGGCAGCGTCCCCTACCAGTGACCAGACACTGTGATGTTTGGACTTGGACATGAGTGATGAGCGGCTGCTATTCCACACACTCGTCACAAACCTCTAATCACTGCCAGTTTGTCTTGCTGATGATGACTCTGAATAGTATTGTGGCTGTCAAAGCGAATCGCCCATAACAACATGTAAAATTTCCAGAGTTACACTGTGGCCTGGAAAAATTGTCCAACCACACTCTGCATCCCTCAAACTGCTGGTAGATCTGCTTCTGGATCTGTTCACTCCGATGAAAATCAGAAGACCCATGTATGCTGTGATGCCTTTCTACCAGTTGTCTTTGTAAAACTGGTGCCGCTACACATTGGTCATGTTTGATTAATCAGGAACAGTTCAAAGCAGGATTCGATGGCCATCATCGTCATCATCATTCCTCTTTATCTGGATTATATTCCGTGCCATCTTCAGCTTCTGACGCTTCCTCCTCTGATCCATCCTCACTGTCAGTTTCCTGGCCTCTCCTCCTCACCAGAGTGATGATCAAATATGTAATCAAGAGCCTCACTTAGGATACATGGACCTGCCATGGTGCTGCCACACAGTGACCTGTCACCAGTAGCTACACAGTGTTTTCTATGGGGCAGATAGGATTTAATGCATAGAACAGTTAATTTTGAAAATTTGTCAGCTAAATAAAAGAACGTGGTATTAATAACCTCTGTTTAGATGTTTAGGTTGTAACTTGGCTCCCTGCTTCGCTGCTGCCTTACATATGACTGGGAGGAAGCTAATAATAGACTGTGCAATAATACACAATTAAAAAAAACTGAGTATAGCACCAACTCAATTAAACTTTCAGATAGTTTTGCATTTGGCTGGTGTTGGTGTAAGTACCAGTAGCACGAGGCGATACCTTGACCTTACAGAGGTTACACAGATTGTCCAATTGTAAGGATCCCTGTTTTCTGTTGGACTCGTCAAGGTTGATATTTGTTTGTTTGGTCTTTGTGATGTGGGTCCTCACGCTATTTCTAAGTTTGTTATGTAACTTCTTTCTAGTCACATGTATGTAGCTTTTCCTTTTCCTTCCTAGTTTAATCATTTGCATTTCTAGTTACTTGTTCCATTTTGTTGTCTTGGTCTCGTCTGTGTGTTCTCCCCAGCCCGTCATGTCCCTCGCTCTCTCGCTCGGTGTGGTGTTTCCTGTTTTATTTTGGTAGTCCTTGTCTCATGTGCATTGTGTTCACTTTTGTTTCCCCTGTAACGTTTGTCTAGTTTGCTCCAGCTGTGTTTCTATGCATCTCCACTTCTCTTATGTATACACTCTGTCAGTGTCTCTTATGTTCCTGTTGTTCCAGTCATGGGTCTGATGACCTCCAAGTGTTCCTGGTTTCTAGTGTACCCCCAGTTTAGGTTTCCTGTTTAGTTCCTTGCGCCTGTTTTGTATAAAGTCTGATCAGCCAGTACAAAGAGCTCGCTTGCAGTTTAATTTTCCATCTGCTTCCATATCTGCACTAAGTAGCTATTCAACATCTGTGGAGTTTTTTACCGATATATTAAGATACATTTTCAATTCTGGGTCTTTTTCGTGTGGTTCTAGCACAGTATGTTCATGAACCGTCCAACGGGAAAAGTGTGGTCACTGACATTCAAGCTGTTCCTATAACGCTTGACTCATCGTAGAAGAACAATAAAAATAATAGGTCACAGCAGAGTCACCTCTCGCTCTCATCAGCAGCCTTCTCAGCTTCTTCCAGTTTTTGCAGAGCTGTTGCCAGCCTCTCTTGAGCGCGGTCCAACTCCTCCTCTACGAGCTGGATACGTCTGTTGAGGGAAGCCACTTCTGCTTCTGCCTGAGAATACGAGGAGCAGATTAATTAGAAAAACAGTCTGTTACATATGCTGCACATGTCTAACACAGTAAAAGCAGCATTTCCTGATAGCAGCGTATTGCATGTTATTCCAAAGAAATGGATAATATAATGTGGATGTGGACAAAGCTGTTCCAAAGAATCTCTTCAAATATCCTTTTTTTTTAAAAATTCACTTTTGGTTTTCAGTGAGTTAGGATGATGTACTCAGCCAGAAACTTATCATGATACGGTGCATGTATTCTCTCTTTTCCCACATTTTGTCATATTACACCATTATTCCAAAATGGATTAAATTCATTTTCAAAATTCCACATACAGTGTTCCATAATGACAACATGAAAAACCCTTTGCTTGAAATTCTTTTCTTTTCTTTTTTTTCTTTAAACATATATTAACAAATATTAGATTTAACAGGTCTTAAATCAAGTCTTGGCTCTGGCTAGGTCACATAAGGACATTCACAGAGTAATCCTAAAGTGACTCCTTTGTTATCTTGACTGTGTGCTTAGGGTCTTTGTCCTGTTGAAAGATGACCTCCGAGGTCCAGAGCAGTTTGGAGCAGGTTGCCACCATCATGCTTCACCTGGCGATGGCATTGGCCAGGTGATGAGCGGTGCCTGATGTCCTCCAGACATCATGCTTGGCATTCAGGCCAAAGAGCTAAGTCTTTGTTTCATCAGAGCAGGGAATTTTGTTTCTCATGGTCTGAGAGTGCTTCGGATGCCTTTTGGAAAACTCCAACTTACTTTTACTGAGGAGTGGCTCTGGTCTGGCCACTCTATGATTAGGGCTGCCACGATTGGTCGACTAGTCACGATTACGTCGACTATCAAAGTCGTCGACGACTAATTTAATAGTCGACGCCTCGTTTGAAGCTTTGTAAGATCCCAAAAGACGCAGGAATAAGTAGTAGGATTTAAGAGTGTAATAACGGAATGAAACCGAAGATGGCAGCACTGCATGTACAAGGATGCCAGCTGCCGTTAAACCCAGAAGAAGAAGAAACTGTGTCCCAGAATTCATAGCGCGGCCTTGTTTCCAACAATGGCGGCAGCTAGTTAGTTTTAATATCTTATTATTCTTTCTGGGTCACAAAATAAACGTTTAACATATTTTCAGGCGAGAATGTAGCTGTGTAAACTTCAAATATCTGCTCAGTTTATCAAGACACCACATATTTTCAAAAGCGCTCCGACGTTTTCGGAGACGTCTGTTAGCCACCAGCTCGATAGCGAGCCGGGGTTCAAGGCTCACTAGAGCCGCTGAGAACACCGGACTCCCGGCAAATTGTTTTCAAACCCACCGCTGTCTTTCGCTACTCAGGTTAAACATGATATATGAGTCACTTAGATAACTTAAAAATGTTATTGTTTGGCTTTTTTCAGTGTTTTATTTGTTCCTGAGTAAATCGGTTTGGCTGAGATTAAAGTTATAGTTTTTACACAGCTGAATAAACGTCAAGCAGACAACTGATTATCAGAAGTGTGAGATGCTCGAGAATTTACTCCGGTGTCCCGTTGTATTTTAGATAACAAGGAGTTTATTAAACTTTACCGAAACAATCTGCAAATTTCATTAAAATGTAATAAACTATCATCTTGTCTTTATTTTTAGTTAGCACATACCTTAAACACTTAAAGCTGTAAGCTAATGATAGTTATATAAGAGCAGATGCTGCTGGTGCAATAAGCTGTACGTTTTACGGTCAATGGATGATGATCTGATTAGTCGACTAATCACAAAAATAATCGGTGACTAGTCGACTATCAAAATAATCGTTTGTGGCAGCCCTATCTATGATACATACTTGATTGCTGGAATGCTGCAGAAATGGTTGAGGTGTTAGGGCAAAAACAGGGTGCTACTGTTGGCCGTAGACAAAGGAAGACTCAGAAGGGAAGGTGAGTTAGGAGGCATCGAGAAAGACAGAAATGCAGGAACGTGGAGGAGAGTAAGGAGTCCGTATGGACTATGGCTCATAAAGGGAGATATTATGAAGAAAAGGAAAACAGATATATTGTGTGTACAAGAGACCAGGTCGAAGTGATGAGGCCAGTAGCATTGGAGGTGGATTCAAACTGTTCTAGAGAGAGAACTCGATTATGGGTCATTTTGAAGGAAGTGTATATGAATAGTTCTGTTCAGGTGAAGAGTCTGTCAGACCGGAGCATTAGTTCAAAGCTGTACATCAAATAGGTGAATGTTAATGTGTGTGCTCCACAGTCAGAAAAGTTGAATATAGTGGTAATGAGTGGTAACTGGTGTCAACTTTAACAGACATGGGAACACGGGTGATGAGGAAGTGATTTCAGCACAAGGATGGAAATGACTGGTCAACACATGCTTCAAGAAGAGGAAGGAACACAGGGTGGCATGTTAAGGTGGAGGAAACTGGCAATGTAGTGGACACATGTAACCTGGTCTGCACGGCACAGTGGAAGGAAATGGAATGCCAAATATCAAGTCATATTCGGTTTCAGGCAATAATAGGCGATAGAAGCCTCTCCACACACCTTAATGAATCCAGTCCCTGCATACAAACATGTCCTCGGACTTCGTTTAATGTGGTCAGACAGAACCAGACCAGGAGCCCTATAGACTCATACAGTGGATATCACACGAATACTTGATTTAAGAAATGGAAAGATATGGGTTTGGTTAAATATTTTGATTTACTTAATGGGACCAATTAAAAAGGTTTTGAAGATTTGAAAGAAAAAGGACTGACAAATAAAGACTTCTGTAGATTTTTACAAATTAAACATAAGATTGAAAGTATATTTAACAGAAAGATCTTGAAGGAGCTGTGTCGGGTGTTTTGAATGTTTTCCTAATGGCATAAAAATCTATTTCAGGAATTAGACCCATTTCTAAAATATACCAAGGTTTACAAGCATTGAAAGGGCAAAATAAAATGGCTAGAATAACTCTTTAACCAATTAAAGAGCAGGTATAAGTGAAAAGATGTAAACACAAAATGCAGATTCCCCCGTTCACAAGATGGCATGTACACAAACAGTGTCTCTGCTGAATGCACAGATCTCACAGATTCCACAGCTGCCAGTTTCATCATGCAACAACAAAATTTGCTGAACCAGAAATACGATTCACATTTGAACAACATTAGCAGGAATTCTGTCTTTTCTGTCTTGCTACCAAAAAATCCACCTCGATAAAACTACATTTCCTGCAGAGCTCAAGAGCTTGAAGGCAGTTTCCATCATGAAACGCTACTTTCTGCCTAACTGACTTGTTCACGCACAGATACATTATGCACTGGAGTACTGTTGTGTACAGCATTGTGTACTTTTGAGTTTTTTTGGTTTTGCAAAAATGACCACTGCCAAGAAAACCTCATTTCTGCTTTTCGATACCTAAGATATTTCAGCTGTAACAGATGGCGCCAGATTGCAAAATGCTTAGCTATGTCTGTCAAGAGTGGGACCCAGGCAGAGGTGGGACCCAGTTACAGGACTCAAACATGAAGAGGGTAAACTGGAAGAGGCAGCTTTATCTCTGTACACACAAAAACTAAACACTGAAAACTGGGAACGAGTAGTGAGGAGAACATGGAGCATTGAGAAACACAGCCAGTGGACGACACACCAGTGGGCAGAGGGAGACTGAGGCCTTAAATACACACAGGATAATGAGAGGATGGGAAACAGGAGGGAACACAGCAGGAAATAATCAGACTAACGGGAAGGGAGGAAGCAAAACTGAACACACTGAACACAGGATGAGAGACTGCCAAAATAAAACAGGAAACATACTAAGACGCAGACTAAGATATACAAACACTGGGACAGAGGACGAAACAGACATGGGAACAAGACAGACTGAGAAGATGGAGA
The DNA here is from genome assembly GCF_036321145.2 of Pelmatolapia mariae. NCBI lineage: Eukaryota > Metazoa > Chordata > Actinopteri > Cichliformes > Cichlidae > Pelmatolapia > Pelmatolapia mariae. Next base: position 34,271,532 of record NC_086245.2, on the reverse strand, counting down.
GGGCGACAGACATGACAGGCTGGGGAGAACACAGACGAGACCAAGACAACCAGGGCACGAAGGGGAACTAAAAATTCAGAACTAGAAATACAAATGATTAAACTGGGAAGAACAAGGAAACTAAACAATACCAAATGAGAACTCAGAAACACAGAAACACTGAGTCATGATGTTTTCTCAGTGATCTGTGAGTGGGTCCGTCTTTCTGCTGGTTTTATGACATAACAATCTGACCACAATGGGCTCAGACACTGATTGGCACCAGGATGCAATCACCATCCAATGACAACAGTGGGGAGAACATGAGTGAGTTCTTTGTGGCCTCACTTCAGATCAGGACATTCTGCTCCAAAAGATAGTTGAATGCGGTGAAAGTGCAAGCAGTGGTAGTTCCCATATCCAGGAAACATCTACAGTGTCTACTTTTTAGGTTTTTCCAACTTCTGTCACTGGTTTATCGGGAACAATAGCAAAGTCTGACTTAAGACACCTTTCTAGTGGAATGTCACAGCCTGGGAAACCTTCGACCATCTTAAGCATCTGCTCGCCTCTGCGCCTATTCTTGCTCAACACACTCTATTTCATTGAGGAGGTTGACACTTTGGATTCTGGGGTAGATGCAGTGTTATCCCAGAGAGTTGCTGATAAAATGCACCCCTTGGCTTTCTTTGCTCATCAGCTGTCACCCACAAAGCACAATTACAACATGGGGAGGTGAGAACTGCTGGTGGTGAAGCTGGCGCTGGAAGAATGGAGGCACTTGAAGAGGAAGCTGAACATCTCTTTGTTGTTTGGATGACCACAAGAACCAGCAAAATGATCAAACTCACTCCAAGCCAGGTGGTCTTTTTTTGGTTGCCCAGTTTAACTATACAAACTTCTACCTCCCAGACTCGTGGAGCACCAATGCAGATGGTCTCTCCCCCCAAAGAGAGTGAACCAATCCTCCCAGCCTCATCGTTGGATCTATCACCTGGAAGATCGAGTCTCTGGTCTGTGCCGCACAGCAAAACGAGATAGATCCTCAGGTTGAGCGTGTCCAGTGGTCTGTAATAATATCTGTGATTCATACAGAATGGCAGCCATGGCTTGTGCTGATGAGGTCATGGTGATAATTATGAATCAAGAGAATATAGAAAGATTAAATTACTATAAGAAAAGGTCCTATGCTGAACCACGATGAAGGTGGAGCCTTTGAACATTTATTGTTAGACTGCTACAGAACAACAGGTTTTATCATTGACAGCAAACTAAAATCTTTAAGCTATGGTTTATTTGAAGGAGTGCTGATGGATAGGAAAAGAGATTTATTTTGGTAAATCATGTCCATAATCAACACTCTGGAAAATGAGAGCTAAAGAATGATTAATAGTGATATTGTCTTTAAAGACATTAGTACTATCCATTGGACAGATAAATAATATTCCCTTTTTCCTGGAATATTTTAAATATATGTATAAATATATCTATGTTTTTGTACGATTCTCATCCGATGTAACTGCGATATTTTTTGAAGAAAGGATTTTTGAAAATGACTTTGATCGCTTGATTTAAAATCCAGTGTGGTGCTGTATGCAGGCAAAATTACAAAAAGTGTGCCACTGTCCAGAAACATACGGACTCTACCTATGAGCTAAATTAATGGACTGAGTTTCTGTAATTAATGGCATGGCTCGACTGGCTCAACTGGCTCAGCTGGCTGGACTGGATTTCTGGTCTACTCTTTCAGAAATCCCCCGGGGTCAGCCATTAAACAAAAGGACTCCACCGCCTCACCTGTGGGCACCAATGACTTTCTGATCATAACATTAGACATCTGTCCAAAAGAGGGTTTGAACACTTATTTGTATGGATAACATAAAACAAATAAACAAAAATACGGAGAAATAGAAATAACTATCGCTTCTCTCAGAAGAAATCCCCCCATTTCCTCTTCTGTCTCTGTTTATATTTAGTCAGTTTCTGTGTTATTTATGGGTTTTTGGTTAATTCTGCTTCCTCCCTTTGAACATTACTTTCCTCATGTCTGACCTTCTACTCTTGTCTTGTCTTTCCTTGTCTATGATTATCTGCCCCACCCTCTTTTCTGTAGTTTAATCCGTGTCTGACTTTCCTCAGTGGTGTCTCATTTCTAACCACCCCTGAGTGTGTGTATAAAAAGTTATTTTGTCATATCATCTGTTTGTTTTCCATTTGTTCCCCTCTCCTTTCAGCCTCTTATGGCCTGCATTTGTATTTCACTGTCCAGCGATGTCTGACAGAGAGCCTGTCCTGTGAATCTGACGCTAGTTTAAATTCTCAAAGTCAGTGTGTGAAAGAGAACCATTTGGACACCTTTGAGAACTAAACATTGTAGGAGTAGCACGAGCTGAAGTATTAAAGTAAAACAGATGGAAAAAGGTGAGTACAATAGCCCATTGGTTTATGATAGTCTAGTTCTTATTGTGCTGTGAGCCACAGTGAATGAGCCTAAATTAGGCTACATCCATTAAATAAAGGTCGTCAGTTACTGTGATCTGGGAGGCATGGGTACCTAAAATGGACTTGAACAATTGTTAATCTCACTGCCAAGGTTGGGTGGTTGACATCAGAGTTAAAAAGGGCTCTGAATCCCCCCAACAGCTGTGAGAAGTAAGCACAGGGCATGATGAGAATGGAATGCAAGGCTGAAACAGGAACTCAAACTGGCTTGGTTTACACTGACCATCAGTTCATGCTGTGTGAGACACAATGCCACCACTGAGAGAGCACTGTATTATGTATTACAGTGTCTTGGCCTTCCCAGTCATAAAATAGGGAAAAAAAATCATCATCTCCCAAAGAGTCACATCCACGTCAGCACCCTGCTAATCTGTTTGTTTTGTGGAAGAGACGCGTTGATATTTCTTCTGTATTTTCAGAATGTAATGGTTGGTCAGTTATCAATAATGTGGAATTATGAAATGCACCAAACACACCACTGTGAATTTGTTTTACTCACATCAGCAGCTTTCTTATCAGCAACTTCAAGCTTCTCCTGAGCATCTTTTAAGGCCTCGGAGTATTTATCAAGCTCATCTTCTGTTGCTTTCAGCTTCTTTTGCATTTGTAGAAGCTCGTCTTCATGCTGATAGCGTGGGACACGAAACACAGAGTTAGATTTTACATTTTTGGACAGACTTTCCTCAGCAGCAGACTCAGGTCCTTGTTCGACTACCATCCACCAAAACCACAGATAAAACATAACTGGGTCTTTCAGCTGTAACCCAGTGAAGAACTCTTTCCTGTTTTCATTCATCGTTCTCATTGGTACAAGATGCTAAACTACACCACACACTAAGCTCATATAAACCACCAGACTGATGAGTCCACTTCATGTGATTTGCACTGTGTCACCTACCTGCTTGCTTCTGTCTTCAGCTGCTTTTCTGTCTGTTTCAGCCTGTTCCGCCTGATCCAGCGCATTTTCCTTGTCCAACTTCAGCATAAGCATTTTCTTCTTGATGGCCTCCATTTTTGTTGATGTGTAATAGCGTTTTCCTGTAAAAAATCGAAACTAATTGGTCAGGACCTGAGACTGGCAAACTGGAAGAGAGACCAACTCTAACAAAGCAGCAGACTATTTATATGACAGACAAGGAGACACTCCCCCAAAATCACACACAACTGTACTCTACAGATTAGCTGGAAAGTGAACCTCCATATTACACACAAGCACCTCAGAATATCTTTGATCTGCTCTTTCAGCTTATCATGTAGCTGTGAAGAAGGAAGGAAAAAAACAGAAATGAAATGTGTTTTCAGGACTGTTGTCTGTCCTTCCATGCACACACATGTAAAGCATAGAGGGAGAAAGAGTAGTACCAAGACACCGTCATGAAACACAGCAAAGCATCACTGACAACAGAAATGTTCATGTTTAAGAAATGACACGAACAGCTTGAAATGGTAGAACTGGGGTTGAGGTTGTTTTGCAAAGCAGCAGGCACAGGAAACAGCTGCTGTATACAGGCTGAAGTATCCTTCATAGTGTAAGACCTGAAACAGCTGAAGACGTGGGATCCTTCAGGTCAGTAGACACAATGACACTACGAACAACATGACCACTCCTTTCCATATCTCACTCCCACAGCTCACCACTTTACATCCTCCATCATCCGAGTGCATGCTGTTTACTGTTCACCAAAATAAAAGGAGGTGTGTTGTTATAGCCCCGAGCTGGCCTGTTCATGGCTAAAATGGAGCTAGTTTGGAGCTTATTCATTTCATTTTGTATTTTTTTCCTTCAGTGTAGAAACATTAAAGTTTCCAAAAGAGAAAATGAAAGACAAAACTAACTTTTCCCTACCAAAAACCTTTCCAGGTGGCTCTCCGGGAGAAAACATGAATACTTGCTTTCATTTCAATGTGATTCATGCTAATAGACTGAATATCCTTAAGGATATATAAAAACTGCAAGTCTAAATTATATTTAGATGAGAACTTTTAATTAGTCATGTTGAATATATGAAGTCCTTAAATGCAAAGTCAACAACCACTCTATTGCCATTCTTCAGTGCATCACTGACTATAGTAAGTGAGATGCTGAGTGTCCCTCAGTTACCCTTCACAGAGCCTACTGGCTCCTTTGCCTTCTATGAATCTCCTCCTCCAGCTCCAGAATCGCTGTCTCACCAGCTGAGTTAACCAATCAGTATGTCTGGTGAAGATGTGGCGAGCACACTGCCGTGCATCAACCCCCAGAAAGCAAAAGCAAAAGGCCCAAACAGTATTCCAAAAAGGGTTCAGAGCTTATGAACTCACACAAGTCTGAACAGATATTTTTAACATCTCACTCTTTCAGACAGTGCCAGTGTGTCTGAAAGAGTGAGCGCGCATCAAGAGTGCAGCAGCAGTGTCATGAAATGCATTAAGGGGCTAGTTATGACCCACTACATACACTAACATGGACTGATGTGCCATAAAAATAGTCACTGTGCACAGGATGCAGAGTGGTCAGTACTGATGATCTGCTCTCACACAGATGGGCAGCTCCTGTGTCAGGCTGCTCCTCCTAGACTTTAACTCTACCTTTAATACTATTAGCAAACTATTGTTGCTGATACCTTCCCTCTGCAACTGGGTCCTGGACCTTTATGACACACCACTAAATCACAACAACAGTCACATTAATGAACAAGCGTGCAACAATACGAAGAAAACTCAAACGATCAGACGACCCCCTATGAAAAAACACTGACAGTGGAAAGAAAAAACTCCTTTTTCACATGAAGTAACACTTGGAGGCCGTCTGCCACGACCAGCAGGAAATTAGGACAAAAGCATACTGTGGCAGAGATCAATAAATAATAACTAACGACTAAGTGCAGAGTGGTGTATAAACAAATACAGAGTGCGTCCCATTATAAAGTATTCTGGTATTGTACTGTGGTACTAGAAGACAGGCCCTGATTCTTCCAGACTTCTCATGTGAGGACAAGGACTTTAAATCTGATTCTGGATTTAGGAAGGAATCACATTTTGGATCAACTGAAGGCTTTTCAGGCAGATCTTAGGACATTTTGATAACTGAACTGAATTACCGTAGTCCAGCCTAGAAGTAATAAATGCATGAACTAGTTTTTCAGCCTCACTCTGAGACAGGACGTTTCTGATTTTAGAGATATTGAACAAATGCAGTCCTACATATTTATCTAATATTCACACTGAACGACAAAGGAAGCAAAACTAAATGTAAGACATGGAGACAAGAATTTGGCATAATAACTAACACTGAGCGAGCACGCGAACACCGAGGGAAGAATCTATCAGGAATATACTGACTACAGTACTTTTCATGTACATTGTGACACAGAAGATGAAAGCTGATGGTGACAGTTAGCAACACATTCAAAAGATCTCTGATTTCTGCAGTGAGACTTGGAACCTGCTATACAAAATGTAAACTGCGCAAATTCACCTTTTCACTTTAAATATTTCTTGACACCAAGAATTCATATCATGAATCTGCTTAGAGAAACAGCAAACGTCTGTGTGAGAACGTGGAACACTTGAATAGATAAATCTGTCTAAATCCAAAGAAGTGTGAGCACTGAATGCTGCAGCTATCCGAAAAGCTAAAACTGCTTAGCTTTTTAGCAAGCCCATTCTCAACATCATAAGAGGAAAGAGTTGGTTTAATACTTTCAACACTGTACCTTTGTTAAATGACAGATAATCTACAATGGCCTCTATAGTGCTCATTTGAAAGTTAACTGCTGCTCCTGCTGCACCGCAGACCTACACCTCTGTTTCTCTTCAAAACTTAAATGTTAAATCTGGTTGGTTGCAGAATAATATTTGTTATTTTTTATTTTGCAAAACTAATTACAAAAATATTTTTCATATGTTTAGTCTAACAAACTTTTCTTTTCTTTCTCTGAAGTAGTTATATGTGAAGTAATATAAAGTGATGCTAGTTTTATTTTAATGGTGCAATCCTGTAATTTCACAGCTATTTAACATTTATTGTTCACATTAAATACATTTGTGGATACATTGTGCATTCTATTTTTATTATTTTCTGCTATTTTACCAGTTATGGTCATATAAAATACAGCATCTGGGAAATTACCATAATCATAGCTTTTGAAAGTTTAATACCTGAAGATGAACTCATAAGAATCATATATACTGTTTTTACCCATTTCTGTGGTTAAAACTTCCATAATTACAGAATATATCTGTTAATTAATGAACAATCCCACATAAAATTACTGAAACTTTATTTCTTTTACTGTCATTTTGTAATTGTTTATGTTGTATTCTGTTATTTTATATTGTTATTATAGTTTTATTGTTTTATTGAGAAACAATTGATGATTTCTATTAAAACACTACATAAATAAATTTTACTTACATTTGTAATTTCATAACTAAACCCAGTATCAATTAAATTTAAAATCCCTTAAAATTTAAATAGTATTTCAAGTATTTTTATTTTTTTAATGAAATGTCCCTGTGATCAGGTGGTTGGTCGTTAGCTAGAACAAATGCAATACAAACTGACTCTGTTGAAGGAATGCCTGCCCTGCGACAGTATTTCATGACCTGGCCTTTGCTGCCTATAAATGGATCTCCCCTGGGATGAGTAGGGTAGATAGCCAGGGAGTTGAATGTGTCACTTATTCCCCCCTAAGCCCCAGTTAGTTATTAATAAACATCTTTTGGCTGACATTGTCTGAAGGATTAGAGTAAGAGACCGAGTCTGCAGCAAGGCAGACAATTCACACATTATGTCATATCTATAAACTCTGGGAACATCAGTTCAGTTAAAAATTTTGTGTCATGCCAAATCACAACAATAGTGCCCTCTTTGTATTGTAGAGAGGGTGTCTGTCTCCTGAATCCAAACTGGAAACTGGTTCCACAGAAGAGCTGTCTGCCTCCCAGTCTACTGGATGGATAAGCCTGCAGTCTGAGAGGAAAGTTCTCTGTTGGAATATCATACTGTATATGAGAAGAAGAGTTTGAAATTCAATTCTAGATATAATACAGAACAAGTAAAGAGTAACTAATAAGCAAAATAATACAATCCCAAATCAGGAAAAAATTGAGACACTTTGTAAAATGTAGATAAAAAGTCAGAGCAGGGGCATATTTATCACTGCAGAGCACACCATCTCCCTATGACAGTGGCCAACATCTAGGAACTGTGAAGACCAGTTGCCAGTTCCCAAACGCATTTGGAAAAACTGTTTGCAGCCCATGTTTCAGCAAAACCTGTGGTGGATGTTCTGGAGACTTATCCTGTTTGCCCCTAACAAAATATTGGAATTGGGTCATTTAATCTGCTGATCTCAATCAGACAGATATGGAGTTTACAAACAGTGTTCACATCTTGAACTTCCATGTCCAGTTAAGGCTGCTTCTTTGTCCACTGCAGTTCATCTTTGTATGACGGGCACAAACCAGGAACAAACCAGGAACACTCATCGTGGAGCTTTCAAACTGGTCAAACTGATTTCAGAGAAAACTCACCAATGATCGCAAAGGCTCAAAGACAAGTTAGCAGATTCAAGTTAGCTGTTTGTAATGACTCACCATTTTGAAATGTTTGGAAAAAAAGAAGAAGGAGTAGAATATTCCAACTTGATCTGGGTGGATGAAGGGGGTCTAGGAGGGGGCCTAGAAGGGGAACTGGAAAGGGGCAAAAGAACAACAAAAGTTCCAAAGACAAAAAGGCAGTCAGGGTCCTGGGTCTGTTTGATCCAGGGTCCCTGAGCAGTTATGGACTTGTATTTTATCATGTGTGTTTTTGGTGTGCTGTCCCTCGTTCTCCCTGCTTGCAGGTATATGTGTGTTTACGTGTGTGTGTGTGGATGCCGGTGTTTCTGAGAGCACCTGTTTACAGGCACCTTCGGGCTAGGTGGGTGTGGCCCTGCCAGGTGGTTGGCCACACCTGAAGACCATCACACAGCTGATCAAGCCCTGTCGGAGGAGCTACTTAAGAGTGAGGTGGAGCTCTCTCTGACGCTGGATCATTGCGTGACTTCACGTTAGTCTCTCAGCCAGTCAGTACGGTTAGTCTGCCGCATTGTGTGTGTCTTACGGCTGCCTGTTTGTTATCTCCCCAGGAGGAGCGTGGAGACGAGAGGTCAGCGAGCACAGGGTGCTCAGATACTGAGGAGCGGGGACAATGAACACTGACACTGGGAAGAGGACATGTCACAGGAGTCGGGAACGCACTGAGGATTTATTGTTATTTTCCATTTCACTGTAAATAAATGCACTGTTTGCATTCAGAGCTCTGCGCCTGGGTCCTCCTTCCTCACATCACCACAGTTGGCCAGCATCAACCGTGACAAAGGCAGTTCTGGGGTCTTCCTGGCCACCGAGCAAGACCTTGATAGAGTGTCGAGCAGCAGATGTGAAACCACTCTGGGGGATGACGGGTGGCTAAATAACAGAGATGAAGGAATAGAGATTGAAAATGTGATGTCATTTCTGGGGTAAAACCACAAAGGATTGTGGGTACGAGTGGCAAGCGGTACTAGCGCACGCAGGCTTTCACATGAAAACAGTCACACAGCGATAAAAAGAAACACAAAGAATGACAAGAAGCTGTTGTATTATTAACTGCAATAGCCGGTCACATGACAGCCACGGGAAGCCGACGGGTAAAGAGATCGTTTTTTATCCGATTATGTCGTGGAAGAGAAATTGTTCAAGTTGAAGTAACAAAGAGCCGACGGATGGCCTGGATTGCAGCCATTCGAAGTCCAAATATAACATTTCAGAACACTCCAGCTCACATGTTAGTCTGCTCCAAGCATTTCCACAAAGGTGAGTCTTCTGTTGTAGTTATTACGTAATTTATCATAACATCATTGTTGATGTAGGTTACAAATAAGTCTTATATTGATTTGAATTGAATTCGTTGCGCTATGCTTCTTTGTTCACTGTGGCTTTGCGGGCTAATGTTTGTTGTGTTTTGTAGGAAAACCAGCCTACAAAATGCTGGAATGCGATCCAGACTGAACACCCTCTATCAACCTGGGTCATACCGAGTTTAAAGCTGCTACCACAACGAGAGTTGATCGGTTAAGAGAGAGAGCGATATCAAAACAGCCACGAAAAGTCCCGCATATATGTGCCCAAGTGTTGTATTGAAGCAATCAAGTGATGAATAACAGTTTTCCAGTATGTTGTTTTGCAATGTTGTTGGTCTTTTTTGTTGGATTGTTGATTTGTTTTTCACCGAAGCAGCTAATAAAGCATGATGGATTTTTACAATTTTGCGTCTTTCTTGTAAGATTCTATAATAGAATGAAACAATAACGCCAGTTATAAATAAAGACAATACATTGAATGAATTACGAAACACTTATTTTATTCCTATTAGATCTGAAAATGTTGTGTAATACTACAACCTGAAAGGACAAATAGATGCGTTGGCCTGTACAGGAGATAAAGGAAAAAATGTAACAACAGCTGTGAAATGGAATAGTCCAAATCACCAAAGTAAACTGGACCTGGGCTTGTTGCAGGGATCTGAAGTTACTAAACATTTTGTGAGTCTATGCACTCACACTTAGGACCATATAATAATAAATATGTGCGTGCTGAAAGTTGGGCAGCACGCTAACGTCCTTACTCCACACTGTATGCTCGTATGGGTCTGATCCTTTCACTCCTTTGATTTTTTCCTCGTACTTTTTTTTGCCTTTTCGTCACGTCTGTCTTTGTATGGACCTGCCGTGTTCTCCATCGTTTTGTACATAACTGTTTTTGGGGCAAATAAAATGCAAGTAGGGATTAAAACCGCAGAATTAATGATTAACGGTGCTGGAAATGCTAGCGCTTGATGCAGTGTTTTGATTTTGTTGCCACTTGTACCCACAATGCAATGCGCAAAAGTCACGTGGTCTGTCAATCTCTATTCTGCAGGGTGGCTAGGAGGCCAACAGCGGACACAAAGAGACTCTGGGTACCAACCAGGAGCCCAACCAGAAGGCCAGTAGTGGACACGGAGCAATTCTGAGGATCAACATCAGGGAAGGAGACATGTCCCATCATGACCATCAGTGGCTGAAGAGATGGGGCTCTCCACGATACAAAAGAGGAAGCCAGCAGCAGAGACTGAGACACTCAGAATCAGGACACACAGAACTCCTGGACTTTGGCTCACACTCAGGTGGAGCAGGGGCCACTGGCTCAAGATGTTGGATGTTCCAAATTTTTTGAAGATACTAGAGGCTTGAGATTCCCTAGATTCCCTAGATTCCCTAGATGAGTCGGGCTGTTGAGTAGGGTGCATAGGCCTCTCAGAAGGATGCTCAGCAGGGTCTAGTAGATTGTGTTGTCCTGCGTGGAACTGGGCAGGGTTCACAGCCACTCCTCTGGCGACTTCGCATGATACGCAGACCTTCTTGGAAGTTGAAGCTGTGGCTGGAGCCTGGCCACCATCACCCTAGGAAAGGGGTAAGGTGAGAATCAGGCTGAGCCTGGAGTAAGGATGGGTGCACAGTACACAGTCTCCGGGGAGGCCTCGGGTGGCGCATTAGCCTCTGAAGATGCAGGCTGTGAAATGTAAGCAGTCTCTGGAGTACCATATGTAGTTTCTAACAAGGTAACACAGTGAGTGGTCTCTGAGAGAGGACTACATTCAACAGTCTAGGCAGTCTCTGAATGAGCTGGCTGATTAACACAACCCATTGTCTCCGAGTTAATATTGTCAGGCTCAACAGACATACTGTTGTTATTCACCAGCACAAAAAGACACTCAGTCTTGTTATGCACAGGTTCCAGACCTGCATAGGTTCTAAACCACAACACGTAACTTTATTAATCACAGTTCATTCTCTGACACAGCAACAGAAACCACAGTCTGTCTCCCAAATATTGAACACACAGACTCATTAAACTTAGTCCTGTTATCAGTGGACTCAAAAACAGAATATGCACTTATACTTTCTCCCACAGAAAACTCATTCCCTTCATCAATCTGATCAGAAACAGAAACATTCATTTCACTAACATTATATGAAAGTTCAAGAAATGGAGAAACAATCAAGTAACCAGACCACAGTCCACAGAAGCCACGGAATATTTAGTCTCTTCTTCAGGACCAGGAAACTCAGTCAATTTATTTGCAGATTCATAAATTGGAATCTCTGCCATCAATTTCTCTTTACTCACAGAAGCAGGGGCACCACCAAGCAGGTCCAGGAGGGCACTGGCCACCCCCCAAAATTTGCTGCCCCTGCACAGAAGACGAGACACCAGGAGACACCAACAGAGAAACAGTGTGCGGATGGGCTGGGCATCAGGACATAAGAGCAGCAGGTCAACACTAAAGCAACTTGGAACTAAGAATAAGACCAAAGCCACTAAAAATACATGAAGCAACTGTAAACATTACACACACCAACAATCAACAGGCTTGAAAGTCTAAAAAACTGAAAGACTCACTGTGGTAGAGACTGTCTGGCCATCTGTTCATGAAGTCAAGCTGAAGTTGGGTTCTGCAGCAGGACAATGATCCAAAACCATGCAATGTGTTACATCCCAAAGAAGTCTATGGGGTGAGGGGAGTAACATAAAACTAGAAAGAGAAATCAAGATCAAGCTAGCCATAAACATAAGCCTAATGAAAAAACAGGCAAACAAACCAAGGCTTCCAGAAACATCTGACATTCTGACAACCACAACAATGGCCAAAGACCCTGAAGTGATATTTCAGTCAGCTTAAATGAGCCCTGGAGAACATCTGTTGGCTGCGGGACTCAGACTTCAGCTCGCACTGGAACGTTCGCCGCCAAATGTGAAACGGTGGGAATGAGAATCAGCACCTCCAAATCCGAGGCCATGGTCCTCAGCCTGAAAAGGGTGGAGTGCCCACTCTGAGTCAGGGACGAGTTCCTGCCCCAAATAGTAGAGTTTAAGTATCTCGGGATCTTGTTCACAAGTGACGGGAGAAGGGAGCGGGAGATCCGACAGATGGATTGGTGCAGCAGCTGCAGTGATGCGGACACTGTACCGGTCTGTTGTGGTGAAGAGACAGCTGAGTGTAAAAGCAACGCTCTCAACATCAGGAAAGGAGACATGTCCCATCGTGACCATTGATGGCTCAAGAGATGGAGCTCTCTACGATACAAAAGAGGAAGCCAGTAACAGAGAATAAGTCCCTCAGAACCAGGCCAAGCAGAACTCCTGGACTCTTGGAAGTTCAGCCATCTGAGAGGGGCTCAGAATAGAGCCGCTGCTCCTCCACATCGAAAGAAGCCAGTTGAGGTGGTTCGGGCATCTGACAAGGATGCCTCCTGGGTGCCTCCTGGGTGAAGTGTTCCGGGCATGTCCCACCGGGAGGAGGCCCTGGGGCAGACCCAGGACACGCTGGAGAGATTATATCTTTCGACTGGCCTGGGAACACCTTGGTGTTCCCCCGGATAAGCTAGAGGAGGTGGCTGGGGAGAGGGAGGTCAAAATCTGACCTGAATCTGATTGAAATGCTGAGATTTTGTAAGAAGCTGAGTTACATAAGCTGGAATTTGACAGTCATCCAGGTCATGGTCTTGAGAGCATGAAAATGACAGCTGGACTTCTTAAGGGTCCTGCTGCAGCCACATTTGTTAACACTCCTCCTCCTCCATCAGGGGTCACCACAGCAGATCATCTCCTTCCATCTCACCCCATCTCCAGTATCCTCCTCTGTTCATGTCCAAACCATCTTAACCTCGCCTCTCTAACTTAACCACATGTTTTGAGACAAAATAAATCAATATGTTGATCAATTCTAAAATCTTTTCAAGACAGATAATCATAAAGAGAGCCTCAATGTTTAATAATTCATATTTCATAGTTTTGCTCTTTGGTGCTGCTTTATCTCAGGAGGTCTAAGAGCAGACAAAGGCTCTATGTGGTGGTGTTTTGGGGTTATGGGGGGAGGAGGGAGCTGCAGAGAGCCATGTAAGACTACAACTCTTAATTCCTGGTCTTTACTTTGGGTAGTGTTGATTTAATAAAATAATCCTTATTTCTATAAATGACAGCTGCACCATCTAAAGTGGAATGACGAAAACTCTCCTAATAAGACCAGATCAGTTATCTATAATGCCCACATTGTTTTTTGGGCACCACATACACAGCTAGCGGTTGAAGGATGACATGTAGCTATGTAATCAGTGGTCAGATTGGGAGTCTGATCAAATTTGATTGAAGTCAACCCCTCTACAGAGAGCTTACCAGAGTTGCTCATTTGGGAAAATTGACCTGAAACAAAAAAACAAAGGTGTATCCTCCGATGGCCAGGGCCCTGAAAGTAGGAGGAGCACATGGTGGAACCTATAGCAAATTATAGGGGAACTTGTATATGTCCCCACTTACCTTTACAGTGTAAATATGAACATACAGTATGTATAGGAGGTGCTGCTCTGATAGTCTAACTGGGTCTGTCTAACCTGCTTGGCCCTGTGGCTTTCCCACACCAGACGTATGCACAGAGGTCACACATGCAAACATCTTGAGAGGGAATCCTTATGCACTGAGAACAAAGCATTGAACATACCGAGCTGACATTATTTGTACTTTCCTGGGGTTGTATTAACAAATGGTTTCCTGGTTGTGGCTACAGATCTGGACACCTGCACTACTTTGTGGCTGCTATTTCTGCAGTTCATGGAAACCAATTTCAGAAAAGAGAAATCATATAATAAAGAAAATAATTGACACCAGAATATATTTCAGGTTATATATTTATGTAGTAATACAAATAGCACAATTGGAAAAGGGTGTGCAAAAGTAATTACAGTCCTTGTTTTTGGCTTACATTGCATTCAACCTTATATTGTAACAGGCAAACACTCTGTGCAATGAATCCACACTTTGATGCTACTATCTTATACATTTCTCATACATTCAGTATCATTGTTTTCAGTTGCTTTTGACCATTATTTACAGTCAAAATGTTGCAAATCCTGTCTTTTTAATCAATAGCTGTGCTAAATTATATCTCAGCTGACCCAATGAATTAGTTATAACTAATTCAAATCGGTTTCCATCCAGATTCACTGCAAATTTGCAGTTTTATGCAAGTCAGATCAAATACAGTTGATTTTTCTGGCAAAGACATGACAGTAGTATATCTCATGCAGCAGTCACATAAATTACCATTTAAAAAGTCACTATTGTTTCTACAATGTCTAAACTTTAATTATGCATCTGGACCAAATAGAGACTTGTAAAGGTGGTCAGAAACTGTTACTGAAATCTGTAGGTGAAAAGAAAAGAAGAAAAAATATGTTCACCTCAGATGCACACATGCTGAGAAAAAAGCTAGGCTGTTCCTTTAACTCCATATCATATAGTGTGACACCTGGATCATGAAAAGGCTTCCACTGTCTTGGCTACCACAGTTACTCAGATGGTGGTGCTGATGATGGCACTGATCCTGTCTTAAGTCTGCAAAGCATGATTTGAATAAGCTGGCTTTTTTTGGAACACCTGTTGGACACAGAAGATGTGAGAACTGAACACTTTTACCTACCAGGATATAGTCTGCACCCCCGTGAGGGGAAGAATAGATTCCACAAAAACAAAGTTCAAATGTCATGTAATCAGTCACTGCAGTAACATTTAAGAAAGCCTGGCTTCAACATAGGGTGAACTACCCAAAGCCCTTAATTATCATAAATGTCTTCAAGAAACAGAAGCTGAGGTACGTAAAGTTGTCCTCATAATCTCATGACCTGAACATCATCTTTGGAGAGATTTTAAACATGCTGTGCATGCAAAGATCATCGAAAACATCTCAGAACATGAAGAGTGGCTGAAAATTCCTAAATCCAAAATGAAAACGCTCACAAAACATTTAGATCAGCGGTCTCCAACCTTGCCAGTTTATGTCCGACAATATTTTCACGGACTGGCCTTTAAGGTGTCGCAGATAAGTACAATAAAATAAAACCAGTACCGGTACCAAAAAAGAAGATTTATTCATGACACAGGAAAAGATCCAGGGAAACCGAGTTAACGATAAAAACGATTTAAAAAAATAACGATAAAAAACGATAAAAACGCTGAAAACCATCAATTTCACACCCGAGCCTCAACCCTCGCAGCCCGGTACCGAACGACTCCGTGGCCCGGGGGTTGGGGAGCGCTGATTTAGAGTTGTGATACCTGATAGAAAAAGTTCAACATTGATCTAGTTACTTGCAGTAGTTAATATGTAAGACAAGTACTTTTTGCATACAACTGTATGTCGTCATCAAAGTATTACAACAATTAGGCACATGGGTTAGATAATACAGAGCAACAGAAGGTAGATTGATGCACAGAACATGAAAAAACAGAACATGTATGTGCTGCATCCTCCCCTTGCTGTTGGTCACAGTAGGGATCAAACTGTAGGCCGATGTATCACGTCATAAGAATTTCAACACAACATTCGAACAAACAGTGCAGTGTATCTACAATCGAAGCCCATCATTCGCCTAATGCACGAACTTTAAACCTTTAATATATCTTCAGCTTATTGATGGCAAACTGAAAGCAGGTGAAATGATGCAGTCACTGTCAGACCGTTTGATGGTTAGTATTGATTTTGTAAAATGTTTAAGTTATAGTTGTTTTTTTAATTTTATTTTATATTTTGTGTTTTTTTCCAAGTCCAAGACCTTTGGGTAAAGTGTTGATAAAAATCTTGTTTTCATTAAGACATTAAGACATTAGTAGTTGTAATACTTGTAAATTTATCATGCAATGTGTGATTAAATGTAAAACTCACTGCCACGTCAACACAAACTACTCAAAAACAAAGCAGATCAAAAATATCAAGACTTCAGATGAGCAAATATATTCATACAGTCATTAGTAGAATGAAAACATGCCAAGGATCAGATCTCCTCTGGAATATCATGAAGATCTGAAAAAAAGAGAACAAATATAAATTCAGACGTCTAACATCAGTTTAACAGTGCAAGTATCCAAACATAATGTGGGGAGGAACAAATCAAATTAAAGCTCGTGTTTTGTTTGAGGAATGAGGGATCAGGATACAAAGGCTAAGTGTAAACATGTGCTCCATCTTTTTTCTGGGAAATCAAAAAGTAAATGTTTTGGGAAACGGTGGAGGCTATGTCTTTATATCCTAATCAGACAGCCAAGTACAGTAAAAGGTCTTAAGTTTGGTATTTGCATTTGGATGCTGAGGAGAAGGGCTTAGACTAAAATGGAAGAAATCAAATGGGAACATTAGGAGTACCAAACCAAATCAGCAGTTTGGTACATTTTTTAGTTACATGTAGTTACATTTAGTTACATCTACAGATGACGATAAAGTTATTTTGTCAGAAAGTGTTTTTTAACATTTCTAAACATACTGTCCTGATGCATGCTCAGTTATACAGGTAAGTAAATCCCAAAAGGTTGACTCTGTTCATCTGGACATTTTCAGTGGGCGAAACATTTCGTCACTCATCCAGGTGACTTCTTCAGTCTCAGTTGACTGCAGGTCAGTAACCTGCTCCACCACTGAGTCCCATTCACAGAGAGCTGGGGAATGGCTGCAATCACAGAAGAGCTACCTCATCAGGCCAGGACTCTGCAGTCTATTTACACCTACAGGCCAGTGGACACTCTTTCAATGATGAGGATGTACACATCCTGGACAGGGAGGAACGCTGGTTTGAGGGCGGAGTCAAGGAGGCCATTTACGTGAAAAGGGAAAGACCATCTCTGAATGGAGGAGGGGGCCTAAGAGTACATCTGTCACCATCTTACAATGCTGTGATTGCAGCCATTCCCCAACTCTCTGTGAATGGGACTCATGGTGGTTGATCAATGGTCATGACAATTTGGATATTAATGATCAAGGAACTGACCTCCCAGCCCATTGTTCCTTCAGTGGGCTGGTTTCAGTCATTATGCAAATGTACTGTTTATAAGGTTGGAAACCTGCAGTCAGCTGAGACTGAAGGAGTCACCTGGATGAGTGACGAAACGTTTCTCCCACTGAAAACATCCAGATGAACAGAATCAAACTTTTGGGGTTCTAAACATTCTAGTTTTCTTTAGTAAGGAAAAGTTATTACTATTTTTTACACAATAACAAAATTATTTTCAGAAAAAACAACTGAGGGTTATTTTTCAATTAACACTCAATATAATTTGGGCTGTCACTTGAGAAACCGCTGTGCCAAAAACAAAAGAAATGGTAAATGGACAAGAATTATATATAAATTATAGATATAAATACATAGACAGAAGTCGGTCACATGGTGTCTGTCTGTTACCTAACCTTTGGAGCTTTCAGATGCAGTCCCATCGTCATCATCATCTGACGTCACGTATACCTCTAGGTCAATGACTTGCTGCAGGCTTGACTGGTGAACAGAATCTTGGTTGGCTTGCATGTTATAAACTCCAGAGATCTCTGTTTCTGACTGCATTGACAAAGGCTTAGACATCTAGGAAAGAGAAAATAAACATGAGTAATGGGTACAGAAAACAACGCTTCTCTAATGAAGAGAACACAGCTGATTTATAACATTATATATATATTACTCCTCTCAGAGGTTGTTTCTTCAGCCTTCTCTGCCTCTTTGTCAAATGCTTATCTTCCAAAGATCAACCTATCTGCTCCGCATTCAGTTATCAACCCAGCTCAGTCATCACCAGATCATTGCATCAGCCAGAGGTAGTGTGTCTGTTCTGTTCATGTTACCGGTCAGTTTGTTTTTCACAGCTATCCTCTTTTTCTGTTCTGATCCCCATCGAGCATATGTGATGGTCTGTATTCCCATGGACGACCTGCATCTCCTGATAGCGTTGTTCCAACTTTCTGTAAATAAACCTGTGTCGACCTTTTCCCTTTGTCCTCTGTGTGTGGGTTCATGATTCTGTTCATGACAGAAGGGTCTGGCCTCCGTGGAGTTAAAATTTGTTTAAAATCTGTGTCTTGGCGCCCCTTGTTGCCCCCATTATACTATTTCAGTATAACTAATTGAACTTACCTGAGAGGCCTGTTCTCCACAGCGCTGTGAAGCAGGTGCAACCCCACTGGTGGCTTTCATTTGTCGGACCTGCCTCTCTAGCTCAGCCCGGGCCCTCTCGCTGTCTTTGAACCGATTTTCTGCATCCCTCAGTCTCAGCAGCTCTTCCTGCAGCAGGCTGTGTTGTCTCTGCAGTAGCGCCAGTTCTCCTATGGTTGACAATACAGTGGCTTCCCGATGTCCTCCATCTCGCAACAGAGGGCGCCATACTTCACTTGGAGACATAGTGCCCTGTTGCTGCAGTAACAGCTCCAAGATTGAGTCTTGCTTAATAACAGCACCCTGCCATGTTACAAGGAGAATCCAGTGTCAAATATTTTTGGTTTGGGACAGAGTCAAATATGAAGTGTGTCTGTTATGTTGAGAGTCACCTCAAACACCGTAGAAAGATTCCACACAGCTAAGAAATGAAGTTGTGTTATTTTGTAAAGATGGATTTCCTTCCTTGTTTCTGGTAGATTTGACTTTTATTTACAAATATTTCAAACCAGTCGACCAAATAAGCACCAAAAGATTGCTGCTGATCAGCTTTAGTTTAGCTTTTACTGTGACAAAAAATAAAACATGTATAAATAAAGAAATATTAAGCACTAAATTTACAGAAAGACATAAGAGAGAGAAATAGAAAAGTGATTAATTGCACATAAAAAAGTGGCAGGAGTGAGCAGTACAAGTTTGAGCAGCACAAGCTTAAAAGTGGCAGTTAGTGCAGTGTTGCACGGAGTGTGAGTTCATGCGTCTCATGTCTGAAACGTTTCCTGTTTTACTTTGAAAGTCCGTGTCTCATGTTAATGTATCTGGTTTTGCTTCCCTTGTCTCGTTAGCCCTGATTTGCCCCAGCTGTGTTTCCCTCCTGTCTCGCATTCCCTGATTGCTCCCTCTGTGTCTTGTGTTTCTGGGTCAGTGTCGTGATCTACCATCATTCCATGCTGTGTGGGCCGTCCTTCTGCCTGCCAGTTTGGTTTTCTGTGTTTCCAGTGTAGCCAGTTCTCTGTTTTGTCATTTAGAAATAAATCTTTATTTTGAGTCTGCACTTTTGGGTCCACCTTGCCATCACTACTGCCTGCACACAGCCCTCACATGACAGAATATCGCGACAAGAACATGGACCCCGCAGACTGTTCTGCCTCGGAGTTTGAGGCCGAAATGAAGAGGTTGGTTAATTTGCTGGACCGCATCTCTCAGGCCGATAGCTTACAGGCTATGGCTGTGGGACTGAGCGCGGTGGAGGCAATGATTAAGACCAACCCCCGGCTTCATCAATTCTACATGAACACTAATCTTGGCAGCACTATAGCCGCGTGGAGGGAGCACGTCAGAGCCAGTGAGCTCGCTATCTCTCTCTCCATACCGACGCAGCAGCAGGAGCTCGCTGTGAAGCAGCTGCGTTCGCCACAGCAGCACAGACGTTTCTGCTGGAGGTTCTGGAGAACCGCTCCTGTATGACGAGCCGGAGGATTTGCAGCCCGGTCAGCTGGAGGGCTCGTGGCTCGACTCACCTCCTCCCCCTTCCTGGAGTAAACAGCGTTCACGCCGCCGCCACTCCAGGACGACTGAGCACACCCCATTCATGGGAGAAAGTGACTGTTTATTGCACTCTCCCCTCGAGCATTCCAAACCCGGACCTTCTGCAATTTCTTTCACTGTGAGCAAGACTGTTTTTCACTCAGAGGATTCTATTCTGCCTGAATCGGTTGATTCAGAGAATATAAGTCTTGTTCCCACTGGGGTTTCTGGAGAACCGTGCCATCCTTCGTCTGTTCCTGCTGGAGGGTCCGAGGGGCCCGTCCAGCCTTCATCGCCTGCCGCGCCACCACCTGCGGCTTCCATGCCGGTGCCTGCAGTGCCATCATCTGGTCCTGCTGCTGTCTGGTCCTGCCCCACAGCCGGCCTCCGGACCTCTTTCGCCTGCGCCGCCACCGTTGCTTTTCGCACAGTCGGCCTCCTGAACTGAACTGTTTTGGGCTGTTGTGCTGTCGACCTCCGGGCCAGCCCCTGAACCTCTCAGAACTGTTTACTGTGTTCCTGAGCATTTCATGGGCTTTGTTTTGGTTTGTTTTGGACTCTGGCTCCTTGTCTTTAGTTTGTTTATTTGAATTATTTTCAATATTTCTTGAAGCTGTTAAATTTAGCAGCACTCAGCGCAGTTGTGGCAGTTGCCTGCCTTCATTTTAAAAGGTTGTTACATGATTTTCAGGACGTCTTGATGCATTCTCAATCATCCAGGAAAGTAAATCTCCAAAAGTTGAATCTGTTCATCTGGACGTAGCGTTTTGTGGGAGAAACGTTTCGTCACTCATCCAAGTGACTTCTTCAGTGTCAGCTGACTGCAGGTTTCAATCTTATAAACAGTACATTTGCATAATGACTGAAACCAACCCACTGAAGGAACAATGGGCCAACATCACCATGGAGGAGAGGAAGGCACTCACATCACTTAGTGATGACAACAACATTATCATCCTTCCGGCAGACAAGGGTAGGTGCACAGTATTGCTAAACCAGAAAGACTATCATGAGAAGATTTTGTCACTGCTCAGTGATGAAAATACTTATGAGCCCCTGAAACGAGACCCAGGAAGTGGCTACAGGAAGAGGGTGATAGACTGTCTGAAGCAGTTAGAACAAGACAAGGCTATTGACCGGACCTCATACCACAGGCTGTACCCAGGGGAGTCTACACCAAGTCTGTATGGTTTACCGAAAATACATAAGCAGGGTGCACCTTTAAGACCAATTGTCTGCATGATCAACTCTGTCACCTATAACATCTCCAAGTTTCTGGCTTCGATCCTCAACCCGCTGGTGGGCAGCTCTGAACACCACATCCAGAACACCCTGGATTTTGTTGAGAAGGTGAGAGATGTCACTATGGAGGCAGATGAAACCATGGTCTCGTACGACGTTACATCTCTCTTCACTTGCATCCCAGTCACGGAAGCGTTGGAGGTAGTTTGTAAGAGATTACAGGATGACCCCAACCTCAGCAACAGGACCACTCTCAGCATCCACCAAGTGTGTTTGAAATGTGTCTTCATTCCACCTACTTCACATACAAGGGTCAGTTCTACAGGCAGAAACATGGGTGTGCCATGGGCTCCCCAGTTTCACCCATCGTGGCCAATTTGTACATGGAAGAAGTGGAAAAGAGGGCTTTGCTATCCTACCCTGGAACACCACCAAGCCATTGGTTCAGATATGTGGATGACACCTGGGTGAAAATCAAATCTCAGGATGTACTACATTTCACGGATCACATCAACTCGGTGGACCGACACATCAAATTCACCAGGGAGGATATGAAAAGTGGCAGGTTAGCCTTCTTAGACTGTGAGATTTCCATCAGTAATGGGGGACATCTAAAAGCTGACGTGTACCGTAAACCTACACATACGGATCAGTATCTAAGGTTTGACTCTCATCATCCACTGGAGCACAAACTGGGTGTCATCAGGACGCTACAACACAGAGTGAACACCATCCCCACTGACACAGCAGCCAGGGAGGCAGAAGAACATCAAGAAGGCCCTGAGTAAATGTGGTTATCCCAGCTGGACTTTTGTCAAAGCTGGAAAGGCTCCTAAAGAAAGCTCCAGCCGATCCAGGAGAGAAGGACAACCGCTGCCCAAGCGAAAACCTGTAGTGATCCCATATGTCAGGAGTATCGGAGCAGTTGAGACGCATTTTTTCTAAACACCGTGTCTCTGTGGCTTTTAAACCCCAAAACACGCTGCGCCAAAAAATTGGTCCACCCCAAGGATCGGGTCCCCCGACACAAACAGAGTAACATAGTGTACGCTGTTAAGTGCCAGGAGGATTGCCAGGATTTATACATCGGGGAAACCAAAAAACCTCTGGCGAAGCGGATGACACAACACAGAAGAGCTACCTCGTCAGGCCAGGACTCTGCAGTCTATTTACACCTACAGGCCAGTGGACACTCTTTCAATGATGAGGATGTACACATCCTGGACAGGGAGGAACGCTGGTTTGAGGGCGGAGTCAAGGGGGCCATTTACGTGAAAAGGGAAAGACCATCTCTGAATGGAGGAGGGGGCCTAAGAGTACATCTGTCACCATCTTACAATGCTGTGATTGCAGCCATTCCCCAACTCTCTGTGAATGGGACTCATGGACATTGATCAGTGGTCTTTGATCAGTGGGTTTTGGTCAGTGGTTGTTGATCAATGGTCATGAGAATTTGCATAATTATGATTAAGGAACTGACCTCACATCCCATTGTTCCTTCAGTGGGCTGGTTTCAGTCATTATGCAAATGTACTGTTTATAAGGTTTGGGGAAACCTGCAGTCAGCTGAGACTGAAGAAGTCACCTGGATGAGTGACGAAACGTTTCTCCCACAAAACGCTACGTTCAGATGAACAGAATCAACTTTTGGAGATGATTTTCAGGAATTATTTTAAATTAAAGAGGATTACAAAAGTGAACAGGAAATACTGAGTTAAGTTACGTCAACTAATTCCCCTCAGAGACATGCTTTTATAAAATGTAGTTATTAATCATGTTAGTTTTATTATAGTCAAAAAGTACATGTAATCAGAACATTGGTATTCAGATAAGCTTCAAAGTTTATCAACTTAACAAAACTAAGGTGAAGGTGACCTCGTCCTTCTGTACATAGTGTCTGTAACATATCCTGTGGTGTACGGAGTGCTGTGGCATGTTAAGTCTGACTTACCTGGAGTGCGTGAAGATAAACGCTGAGATTCACCAGCCTTTGGCAGATCTCCTGTCAAACACGAGCAGCATACTTATTACTGACTTCTGTTTTAAATGCACTTTAAATAAACAGACATACTTTAAAAGTTACTTACCATTAGCGGTGACTTGTCTTGTCGCTTCATGCATTCCTTTATTAGAGAATGAAAACAGATGAAGCAAAGTTATTACAGTTCACCAACTGAGAGAAACATTTCAGATTTTCCGTACAGATCCAGCTCAACCTGGATGGTTACACTCATGACACGCCCCCACATAGACAGAACTCACAAGGAAACAGGGGATCCGAGGCACCAATGCCCCAGACCCCACACCCAACCCAGGAGCAGCACCTACCAACGCAAGTATCCCAGGCACCATTCAACACTGCAAGGCAACATCCACTCACGTCCCCCACCACCACAAATCAGGACAGACACACAGATGCCCCTAAAACAAGAGTCCAGTAGCTGTACTGTCTTTATTATACAGGAGAGCTTAAATGTTCTCTTTCTTTTCTTAATCATTGTACTCATCAAAAACTATACTGAAATATCTACAGTGGTTCCAAAATACAAGAATGAAGGTCATATAATACATGACCTGCTGTGCTGATATTAAAATATGATTATTAGAAATATACTTGCAGTTAATGAAATTACTAAACACAAGTAAAGTTTGAATTTCACGTTGAAAGCTAAATTCTTACTGACATTATTGATGTCAAAGGTGAGCATAAAACTCCAGTTTTGCTGATAAAATAAAAGTTCTATTACCAAAGTCTTTTTGTCGATGCCTTAAACATGTGACTGTCTCAGTAAAACCTGGACAAAATTACTCAGCGGTCCCGTTAACTTTACTATATGCAGCACAAAACCAAAGAGACCATGTTCGGTTCCATAACTGCACCTCCAAACCATTTCCCATCATCAACTCTTTGTTCTCACCTTTGCTGCAATAAAATGCTGGGCTCCATTGACCAACAGCTCTTGGTCACCTGAGAAGAGACAAAACACACTCAGTACTTGTCTTGGAGCAATTTAACCTTTATTTTAACCGTTCAGCTGAAAAAAAAAGCTTTTTTATGTAATTCTCTGCACATCTGAGTTGTTGTTGTAACATAGTTTTCTGGTATCACTTTATAACGATGTCACACTATTAAGCATTAGTAAGGTATTACTAAGTGCTTAATTCATCATTTATAAAGTATTACTCTTCATTAGTATGTAATTTATAAATGTGGATATAAGTGTTTATTCTAGACTAAAACGCTCATTCATAAGGTGTCCATGGTGTCTTAAAGGTTTTCTTAATACTTCAGATTATAATTCATGCTTAGTTCAGGCAGTTACCAGCAGGCCTGGACTGGTGATCAGGCATACTGAGTATTTGTATGGTGACCCAGTGCACATGTGGGCTGATGTGTCCACATGTTTTCTTTTCTTTGTCGTTGTAATTATACTGTCCAGTAAGCAGCATGACGACCCGCTGCACATCGCACTGACAGCAGTTCATTTTCATTACTGACACCAAATCACCCAATCACATCCCTTAATGCAACCAGCCCCTCCCCTACTTTCCCCATGAATTCATGCACCTTTTTGGAAATTCAGATTTATATGGCCATTAAATAGCAGTATTTACTGGCTGAGTGCAGTAACATGCTAGGGAAATCAAGATTCCATGATAACACTCATTGATTTGGGATTCTCCTTAATGGTGGAGAACCACCTCTTAACCTGATCTCCTCCTCACCCCATAGAGCTGCTCTGAGTTCTCACTGACTGAGGAGGAGATGGAGTCCATCCATTACTTCTTTCATTTAAGCTGTTCACCTGTGTGAAACCGCTATTTAGTCTAATTCAGCTGGACTAAAGCTAACAGACCACAAACCAGACGAAAGCTTAACCTCGGGAACGATCTAAAGAAGTTCCAAAGTCTCAAACATTCCAGAGACATTTTCCTGCATTAGCAGTTTAATATGATGGACCCTTTCTTTATATTGTATACACTTATTTGTGAAGCTCTGTGAAATATTTATTATTGTTTTGTAAAAACAATATTCATGTTTTATGTTAAATGAAGAAATCTTTGTACGTTTAAGTTGAGCTGTCCTGTGGCTCCTTGGTGCAGCTTCCTCTTAAACCCCGCCTACAAACCTGCATTCAGTATTGTGCAAACCTCAGGTGTGTTATGTTTGCATCTGGCAACAAATATTTGTATGTTCTGCACTTCTTTCTGTGTTGTCTGCGTCATGTCTCTGTTGGGAAAATAGCTGAGACTTAAATTACCCTCACTTCAGAGGTCACAGAAAATTCTTAATTAACAATTAGTAATTGTCATAATTAACCATGAATTACACTATAAAATAAGCATTTATAAAACCTCTATTAACCTCACAAACAATGAGCTCATATCTTAATCATCTTAATCATTATATAGAGAAATGGGCATCCAAATACTTTGTTATTTATGTATTTAGAAATGTTACCATGAACACATTATCAGCTTATTAATCAAAAATGAACATTTATATCTGTATTCACAAATTACATACTAAATAGGAGTATTGTGTTCCAAATGATGACCTAAGCACTTACTAATACCTAACTAATGCTTGATAGTGCCACGTTATAGGTTGTTACTATTTTCTCAATGTATATCCATAATTAATTCAGTCAAATTTAAGATTAACATAAATGAGAGACTGAAACACTGACTTACTACAGTCTACCACCTCCATGTGGCTATGATGGCACAAAAGGCGGGCGTCCATGCTGAAGCCCAGAAGGAGTTCACTCAGTCTGTCCACTGTGAGGACACACACACACACGCACACACACACACACACACGCACACACACACGCACACACACACACCCACACACCCGCACACACACACACCCACACACCCGCACACACACACACACACCCACACACACACACACACACACACACCCACACACACACACACACACCCACACACACACACACACACACCCGCACACACACACACACCCACACACCCGCACACGCACACACACACACACCCACATGCACACACACACCCACACACCCGCACACACACACCCACACACACACACACGCACACACACACCCACACACACACACACCCACACACCCGCACACACACACACACACACACACACACCCGCACACGCACACACACACACGCACACACACACACGCACACACACACACCCACACACCCGCACACACACACACACACACACACACACCCGCACACGCACACACACACACACCCACATGCACACACACACCCACACACCCGCACACACCCACACACACACACACACACACATTTTTTTCTATTAACTTTACATCTTTTTCCATTTTTCTATTCCCATGTTTATTCCTCCTGGATGTCTTGCGTTTGCCACAGATCTCCTTCTCTGTGTCAAAACTGCAGCATGTCAGATGTAAATATAGTATGTCAGTCAATGGTAAGTGAGCTCGATATGGCCAAAAAAGCTGTTAACTTCCAAAGTGTCATCACGTCTCTTCTTAACCTAACTTCAACAACTCAACAAGTTTCTTCCTTTCTCGTCAGCTTTATCCCCTGTAGTTACTACAGCTCTGCACATACCCTTGTTTTGAAAATTGCTACCAGTTCACCATTCCTCAGACATCCTCTCAGTTCCTCCACACGTATATCATCTAGACCATTTGCCTTCCACTCTTCATCTTCTTCATAGCTGCCGTCACTTCCTCCTTACTTACAATGATCCTCTGTACTTGCCATATCTGTCCTTCTCTCTCTCTCATTTTCTTTATTGATCAGCTCATCAAACTACTCCTTCCATCTCAACACACTTTCTTTACTCACAGCAGACAGCACACTGTAAGCCTTTGCCTTTCTATCTCTTATTTGATGTACATTTAGCTCTTGCTCATTCCACCACCAGCTCGTCTGTTTCCAGACGATACATAAAATACTGTAGTACAGTTTTCCTCACCACTTCATCCAGCTTCTGCCATTCAATCCTGGATTTTACCTTCACTTAATTCCTTTTCTTGATTTCCAGAGGCACCTTGCAAACTACCATCTGATGCTGCCTAGCTGCATTATCTCCTGACATTACACCTACGTGCACTTTCTTTACACTTGTCCATCACCTTTTTTCAACACTCCTTTATCTGTCCTTGCATGCTTTTTGAGAAATCCACTACCATCAGCCCTACCTACCCAACACTACCTCATCACCTCTGTTCCCTCGGTCTACATGTCCACTAAAGTCTGCTTCAGTCTTGAAGCTGTAGCCTCAGCCTCAACTATCTGACAGCTTACAGTCAATTCAGAAAAAAATCAGGGGGAAAAGTGGATATAGGAGTTTGGATAGTAAATATTTTCATTCTTGTTTGCTACAAAATGTTTATTTTCTACTCATACTTAAAATGAGTAGAAAATACTCGTACAAAAAATGTTTTTTATTTTTTTGTTGAGTTCGATCAGATATTCACCTTCAAATGTGAAGCATGCTAATATGAAACATGGATAGTTACCCTCAGATGTGGCATCCAGTAATAGTTTTTCAGCACGAGGAGCTTGTGGTGTGTCGGCCCTAAACAAGTAGCGAGTGATGGGAGGCTGTAGGCTCTCCTGGCCACTTGTGACCTCTGCCAGCTCACAGAATAAAGTCACTCTTTCCTGCAGGAGCTCCAGCATCTCCTGGTCCTTGTGCTGCAGATCAGCTGATTGGATGACAATCAATCAGTCATCAGTCTAAAACAGACGTACAGAAAAACAAAGCCTGCCTCTTCATAGCTCTCGCTTGTTTATGTTGATCTGACAGAAAGGTCAGGCAGATCCCAGCCTTCACTAGACAAAATGTAAATGCTGATGCAGGATGCTTTAGTTTGAAATACAGTTCATGTAAATAACTATTCAGTTCAATTTTCAGTTTAATTTTATTTGTATGAAACAAGCTCAGACATGGTCTAAACAGGAGGAGACCAGTGCAGCTATGACTGTGGAGCAGAAATGGTCCCGTGTGTTGAGTTTACAGACTTTCCAGCTGCTGTTTTTCCTGGTGATTCTTTGGTTGACTTGTTATTTGCTTCATATCTTCATTTAACTTCCTAGTTTTAGTTTGTCCTGTTCTCAGTTCTTGGTTGTTGAGAGTTTAGTTCCACACTTGTGTCGATTCCCCGATAAGTTCATTCATGTCTGTTTCCTCGTTTAGTCACATGCTTCACTTCCTCTGCTTCTGGTTAGATGTCGCTGCCCCAAAATTGTTTGCAATCAATACATCAGAAAAAAAGCAGCTTGATCAGAGAAACTCTGTGAGGCATTTGATGGTTTTACTGTTACCATAGCTGCTTTGCTCTTTATGATTTTACTGTTTACTGTTATTCCAAACTTGTGATATGCTGTCTTCTTGTGCAAAAGCATTTACTGTGGGCAAAAACGCAATCCAAGATAATACTGGCATGTCAGAAGATCTAAATAATTACTGACACTGGCACAGATGTTCTGCCTGAATAAACACATAAGCCAAAACTGCTGTGGATACTACAGCAGTTTTCATTTTTTATATCCAGGTTTGGTATGTTTGATACTCTGACAGGGCATGGTTTGGAGATCACAGTGTTGTTTGGTCCAGTGGAACCTCTGTATTTGGTAAAAGTATGGAAACCTTTAAATAAATATTTAGGACCAAAAGGGTGAAAGAAAACCTGAGTATTCATCTTTCTGGTTAAAGTTTGTGGTAGAGAATACGTAGGCAGTTCCACCAGTAAGCCACCACAAAACCATGTCATCTTTTTCTGGTTCCCAGGTATTTGAAATGTGAATGTAATTCAGTTAGTCTGTATATTCTCCTGACCTTTGAGCCTCCTCAGATGAGCCTTGTGTTCCGACTCTATCAGGGGAAACTCCTCTCTCGATGGACACCTGAACACACAAAATCCAGACCACACATATCGTCTTATCAGTCACATAACGGACACAAATGTTTTAGATTTGTCGGTTTTTGTTCATAAACTAAGTAGTAGACATTTATACCTCAATAATTAAACAGATGGTAAAGATAGAAATTTGCAGTTTATCACAACTTGGGTCTCATTTTTGTAACTCGACTTTATTACCCTACCCCCACCTATGGTTACAAGCTCTGGGTAGTGACCAAAAAACGGGTACAAACAGAAATGAGCTTTCCCTGAAGAGTGTCTGGTCTCTGGGGTGAGGAGCTCAGCCATCTGGGAGCTCCTCCACATCTAAAAGAGCCATTTGAGGTGGTTTGGGCGTCTGATAAGGACGCCTCCAGGGTGAGGTGTTCCCAGCATGTCCCATCGGGAGGAGGCTGGAGAGCATGAGTGTCAAGATATTGAATAACACATGCATATACTGAGCTGAGGTTGAACTACACATCAAACTAATCACAGCCCCATTGCCCCCAAATTATATTTGAACCTAAATGTTAATGCAAAAATAAACATACAGACCGAAACTGGAAGCTAAAAAGATGGAAGTTATTCCCATGAAAACGATGTCCTGGGTGGATCAGATGTATGAAAAGATCTAAATACAGTGCAGTAAGTATTTCTGAATATTTCTCACTATACTGGCCCTGTGTGGTAAATCCCCCCTTTGTTGAATCATGAAGCTGAGTTAAATTTCAGTAGCCACACCCAACCCTGATTACTGTTAGACCAACTAAATCTAGAAAGACTCAAACAGACAGCACTCAGATGTATACTAAAAGATCTCAAAAAGCAACACATCATGTCACAATCTAAGCAAACTCAAAACAACTGAGAAACAAAATTTCCAAAGACTTTGGGACTCCACCACAGACGGAGAAAACATCGAACAGTGATGAACTCCCCAGGGAAAGCACCAGAATTACTCCAGGAGGTCACAGAAGAACCTACAGCAACATCTAGACCTAGAACTGCAGTCCTACTTACCTCATTAGGTCAGTCGTCATGATTCAACAGTAACAAAGAAACTGGATTGTTTTGTATTTGCTAAACACATCTTGATGATCCCCAAAGTTTGTGTCCCGTTACATCTGGCATGAAACTAACAAGCATTTAAAAAAGCGTACATCATGAACCAGCCAGCATGACCCGGACAGAGTGGCTCACCGCCAGTGGCGCATGAAGACCAGTCCCACAAGGCGCCCACCCGAGCCCCCCACATCCCCCGCATCCTCACCAATCCTGGAAGTGAGATGCATCGACCACTCCACATATCCCGCGCCACTCGCCCCACTCGGAGTCAACAGACAACACAGGAGAGATAAGAAAACGGTACCCACCCCGTCATAGGAGGGTGGGTACCATGGAGGCGCCAAGGGCGAACGCTCGTCCCCGAGAACCGCCGAGGGCCAGAAACCATAAGCGCCAGGACAAGAAGAGAGACAGCACGAGTGCAAGAGGGAGACGCAGGTGGCAGACAGCACCACCAACCCACAAGTCTCACAACCCCTATTCTTCTACACTCAGGTTTCATTTGAGTTATATAAAATTTGTTTGATCTAACACAAAGAGATGCCTTAATACAACAAAAAAGGAAGGGTTGAATTTTTTTCACAGTGAAACCTAAGATAAAGATGATCAACAGCAATCTTTAGATGCTTATTTGGTAGATTGGTTTGAAATATTTGTAAATAAAAGTCAAATCAGGCCAATGAAAGCTAGTCACAGATAGTCCCACAGTTTGATTCCCCATCACTGTCCCACAGACGCAGAGCCAGAGACAACAAGTCTGCAAAAAGGAGTGAGCCCCAAATCCTCCTAAATCACGTGGAAGACTCATTGTCAAAACCTGGATTGCACTTCTTGATACCAAAGGTGTCACAACCAGTCATTAGGTTCAGAGAGCAATTAATAAGTGTGAGAAATATGAAAGAAAAACAACAACAAAAAGATCCTCAAAATAGCAAACATCAACTTTGAGATTTGATCATTAGATCATTAGAAATCAGTAGAGGTCATTACATGGATCTCTAATGATCTATGTGAGGAAACTTGAATCAAACCATGTGCTTCAGTCCCACTGTTAGGATGAATGACCTCATCATTTCTATTTTTTAGAAAATAATAACACAAAATATTTCATTATTTTGTGTGCCTGTGAGACACAGAGATTACAATTAATCAATCAATTAGAGATACTCCTGATCTCAATTTATTGTGTATAAGTACACCTCCCCACAGAATCAGTCACTCCAAACTCTCCACCAGCATGGACAACACACAGACCTGTACATGAGCTACAAGACCACCAGCAAAAACCTTGGTGAGAAGAAATGGAAGAAATATGAATCAACCACATCTCAGTCACTACTCTCTGTGTTTTAGATCAACTGCAGGCTTTTCAAAGAGTTTTTAGGACATCCTGATAATAATTTTTATAAAGTTTCTATAAAGCAGATTGGGACAAAACCCCCTACTGACATACACTTAAACCTGATGAGCAGCTACCATAAATCTCCTCATGCTCTGCTTGCTTCAGGAGTTTCCCTGGTCGAGTACTAAGCAAACCCACCAAAGTCGTGGGGACAGGAGCCAAGGATGTATAAACTGAGAAATTTATTGTAAACATGCCTTCAGTGTGGAGGAATAGACAGGTTGAACTGAGGTAGGAATATTTTATTACTGTTTTATTATCTTAATGCTGATAAGACAGATTTGATGGTTATTGGACCACAAAAATGTCATCAGTTCTCCCAAAACTTCACCTTGAAAATGGATGACTATGTCATAAATTGCAGGGACGGGGTAAAGAACTTGGGCGCGTGATTTGACCCGGAGCGCTCCTTCCAGTCTCATGTAAAAGACACAACGACTCACCTAAGAAACAGCTAAAATTTTGATTTGTTCATCTTTTTTGTCTTCAAATAGCTGTTCAGCACTTTGTTTGAAAGTGATTTATAAATAAAAATATTATTAGTATTATTATTATTATTATTATTATTATAGGAACCACTGTGCCGACCTCATAACTTAGGAGGAAAGTACAGGCTCTATGAGAAACATGCTACATTTATTCTGCTCTGCAAATGCAAGTAAATGTTTTTGTTTTCTGTGGGATTTACAGAGTCCATAATTTTTCCATAATTTTCTCTGGGTAATTACATTTTTCTTTATATTTTCCAAAATGTAGAAATAAGACCCAAGATGCGATAAACCTCAGTTTCCCCCAACATGTAGACTACAAACCGATGGAAAGCTTTAGCATGTGTTGTATGTGCATTTACCCACTTGCTGACAGCGTGCTGTACATGGCGTATCCAGATGTTCTTGTCATCCTTGGAGGCAGCATAAAACTCGTACATCTCAGGAGGGGTGGAATCACTAATCAGATACATGCCTCGTTCCTGATTGGCTATGTCCCTTACTATTAGGTTCTGAAGGGACAGTACTGGAGGCTTGTCCTAAAACGTACAGCATGGATAGTTTTAGTGAAATAACAAGAGAAAGAGAAAAACTTATTGTAACTATGTGTTTTTTTTTACCCTCGTTTATCTTTTTATTTTCCATTTTAAATAAACGACTTAGTTCAGTTACATGAAGGCCTACACACACACACACCTCGAACAGGTAAAACAGCCAGGACACACCTAAAGATACAGATTCTGTGCATTTCATTGGGTTTTGGCTGAGGAGCCTTCTAGGGTTCTGTTAGCATGCTTAGCATGCCGCAGCTATTTGGTTACCAGTAATGCACATCATTGTACTTTCTCTTTCTTGCTGCATTCGCTCTCTGTCACCTGCTTCATCGCTGTCTGTGTGTAAGCAGTATTTACTTATTTATCCATATTTATTTAGTGTTTTGAAATATCATTTTAAAAACAAAAGGGTTACAATGTTTAAAAAAAAATGTCTTTCCACTCATCTATTCCAAAAATGATGCATTTGTGTAATTAGTTTTAGCATGCTTTGGGGGTTTTTTGGTTAGTTTTTTGTGTGTGTTTTTAATATGTGTGCAAACATTTTCTTACCATAGATGGAAAGATGTACCTCTGGTCCTTCTCCTGCAGAAACACCAGGATGTCAGACATCAGTAAGACCTGTATATCTACACAAACACACACATAAACATTTTTTTAGAATAGAATCACCCTTGAGTGTCATTGTATAAAATCTTTACTTAATGCAATGCAGGATGGTTCTGGGTTTAAATGCTGAAGTGTGGAAGATAGACAGAGGACCTGTAGGAAACCATTGCAGGCAACCATAGAGAAAGACTCCACCACCCAGCAGGTTCAATCCCAGACTTTCAAACCTTGGTAACAACAACACAGCCCCTTTCTAAAACTTGAATTTCAATCTAGTTTTACTTATACAGCTCCAAATCACAACAGCAGTTGCCTTAAGGCACTGAGAGATTAATATTGCAAGGTAGGGACCTACAATAATACAGAGAAAACAGAGAAAACCGAAATCATTGGATCTCCTATGAGCAAGCCCTTTGGTGACAGTGGGAAGGAAAAACTCCCTTTTAGCAGGAAGAAACCTCCAGCAGAACGAGGCTCAGGGAGGGGCGGGGCCATCTGCTCCAACCAGTTGGGGTCAGGGGACAGAGACAGGACAAGTTATTAATCATTGATATAATAATATTTTAATTATAATTAATAATAGTAAAATATTCATAATAAAACGAAGAATGGTTAATCCAGAGTAAATGTAAAATGAAAAACAAAACAAAACAAAAAAAGGTGAGTAAAGAAGAAACACCCAGTGCATCATGGGAATCCCCCAGCAGCCTACACCTATTCCAGCATTACTAAGGGAGGATTCAGGGTCACCTGGTCCAGCCCTAACTGTATGCTTTAGCAAAAAGGAAAGTTTGGGCTATGCTCTAATGGGGTGATATGGTATTATAAAGTTATTAAGATGTTTGTTTGCTTGTTTGTGATTGAAAGGATTTTACATTTGGATTTAATAGGGAGCCAATCATGAGAAGCCATTATGGGAGTAATATGTTATCGCTTATATGTTGTGTTAAAGCCGTCATTTTCTCCATGGGTGTTAAAATCACCCACACCACTCGGACAGCCAACAACTGAATATGACCGTGTCTGACATTGTTTGTTAAAGAAAAACAAAAAAGATAAATGCTCATATTTTATGAGCAAAACAACAACAAAAATTCAGTTAAATGTGGGGACCGCAGAATAATACCTGAGAAAGTTCAAACTGAAGCTATAATACATATACCTCTTTATATAACATATTGTAATATAGAACACTTTCACTGCTGTACTTTACCAGTGAAAAGATGAAACAACACAAGAGGTAAAAACCTCAGTCGCTCTTACACTATATTGATCATAGCTGATTTCTTAATTAAAAATGAAAATTAATCAGTAAGATACAAGTTAACAGCATAAGTCTCTTATTCTGGGCAAACACATCAGGTGGACTTTGTCCTCCACTGACATTCTTCTTCGTCTTTTGGTGTGTTGTTCATTTTTCATATCGGCTTTGATGTCACACATTTATTTTAAATATGTTTCTTTTCTTTACCGGATCCATAATCCATGCCTCAGGGAACTAACATTAACATAACTACCTTGTTAATTTCACGGTCCTGGGTCGGTCTTTGAGTTCATTTCTAGTATCTTGGGTTCTGTTCCTGTGCTCCGTGTTCCCTCTGTCTCCTCAGTCGGTCATGTCTCTATGTCTCAGTGTTAAGTCAGCGTCGTTGTGTATGTCTCTTGCGTTTCCTGTTTTACTTTGAAACTCCATGTCCTATGTCAGTGTATTCTGTTTTCCTCCCTGTCTCCTCATGTTTAATTAGGTTCAGCTGTGTCTCCCACCTGTTGTGCATTTCCCTCGTTACCTTGTGTGTATTTATGCTATGTGCTGTCCTCTGTCTCTTGTCGGTCTGTCTGCATTTATTCTTGCTTGCCTTTAATTTTAGTTGTGCAGGGTGTCCCAACCTTTCATTGTGCAAGCACAGTCGTACTTACTTTTAATATTATTTTTATTTCATTACATTTGTCATTTTTTTAAATTGAGAATTTGTTTCATAATTGAGATTCACGGTTTTTAAGGTGTATTTTAATGTTGTTTATTGTTAATGACAGAATGATTATATAAGCCAACGTATAACTTGTGTTTTATATATACAGTCTGTACATCGGGGGTGTCCAACTCCAGGCCTCGAGGGCCGGTGTCCTGCAGGTTTTAGATGTGTCCTTGATCCAACACAGCTAATTTAAATGACCTCCTCAACATGTCCTGAAGTTCTCCAGAGGCCTGGTAATGAACTCATCATGTGATTCAGGTGTGTTGACCCAGGGTGAGATCTAAACCTGCAGGACACCGGCCCTCGAGGCCTGGAGTTCGACACCACTGCTGTACAGCTTTGTAAAGGTCAACTGAGGTTGATTTAAATGTTCAGTTTTGACTTGATTGTATTTTGTCAATATGAACCAAAATCTCTGAGGAATCTTTTCACCACCTTGTTGAATCTATGCCATATAGAATTAAGACAGCTAGTAATAGGACAATAGTCAGTGTCTACCTGTTGTATTATGTTTATTTTATTAAATATTAATCACCCAATTGTTGTGTACCTTTGAGTCGTGATCCTGGAGTTTTCCAGAAAAGGGTCCCTTCACGGATAAGTCTCCTTCGGAGTAACTCTCCAGCTTTAAATATTCCTCCATCCCGTACTATGGCCTCAGCCCTTGGGTCAAGCTTGGCATGGATTTCCTGAAGCCGCTGTGTTTTCTCCAGATCGTCCATCTGTCGACAGGAAATTCAATCTTACATTTTCAGTTTGATTAATTATTAAATTAACATCTGAATGAACCAGCGAGCTAATCTGAGTCGGCTCAAATGGATGTTACAAGGAGATTTGTAACATCCATTTTGAAACGGTGATGGAGGTGGAGGTGTGCTCTGAAGAGAAGAGGAATGAACATCACTTGAAGCAAGACAAAATAAATGTGTGTGAATTGGAGGGAGTCAGGCGGAAAGATGAACATACAAAGATTAAAGATGGTGACGGTAGATGGGTTTAAGTACCAAGGGTCAACCATCTCAGGGAATAGACAGTGTACTAGAATGAAGACGAGAGCACAGGCAGGGTGGAGTGGGCTGAGATGAGTGTGGTGGGTGATTTGTGACAGAAGGACAGGAGTCAACATGAACAGGAAGGTTTACAGAATGGTAGCAAGACCTGCTGTCATCTATAGTTTGACAGGAGGTGGAGCCAGAGGTGCTGGATGGTCAGGTTTTCATTTGGAGTTACCAGGATGGACAAAGTTAGAAATGAGGACATCAGAGAGAGACTGAGATGTTCAAAAAACAAACGGGACTTATTTTAAAATCATTCTTTTCCTCACAACACACTGAAACATCTGAGATAGGACGCTCATGTGTGGCAGTGCCTGCTAAAGCCCACGTTAACCCCTGAGTAACCATATTAGTACTTAATGTAATATTATTCATTCTCATGCATTGTCTGTTTTTAGTGGTATGCTTTGAGCTCATTAATGGTCTAAGTATTTAAAAATTAAGCTGAGTTTTACTGAGTTTTTTTAGTAAAAGTAGAGGAATAGTAATAGTAACAATAGTAGTAGTAAGGTCTTATTACTAAATGTTATTCTATTGAAACTAATAAATACTACATATTATGACTGTATTACAGTATAATACATTATAAGACAGAAAATACAATGAGATTTTTCAGTAGATAAAAAACAGAAGTAAATCAGTCTTAGAAATAAACAAAGATCTCGAGTATG
The DNA here is from genome assembly GCF_036321145.2 of Pelmatolapia mariae. NCBI lineage: Eukaryota > Metazoa > Chordata > Actinopteri > Cichliformes > Cichlidae > Pelmatolapia > Pelmatolapia mariae. The sequence continues at coordinate 34,234,551 of NC_086245.2, read as the reverse complement.
AGCTAAAAAAACTTGTGTGGAAGTTTAGAGCCTGTCAAACAGAGCAGGGAATTGTTTGTCCTGTAAATATACAAATCCTCTCTTTGGTTAGTGAAAGTTGTCCACTTTACGGCTGAGGTAGGAGAGCTAAGAACACATGAATGCTAGGCTGTTAGCACTAGCTAAAAACTAGCTAGAGATCTAAAGACCTCATCTAAGTGTCATTTAGGAAGAATGAGTGTTTGCACTGACTTGTACTTGACGTCTGAATGTGTAAGATTTATAAAAGAACAAATTCCTTGTGAGTTTGCTGATATTTGAATTTGAATATGAAGAGAATGAATGACACAGATTATTGCACAGGGAGCGAACACTTCAGTACCTGTTGGTCTATTGAACTAAGAAGTTCTCTGATCATCAGTAGAGCCTGGGCCACAGAGGAAGCTTCTTCTTCATCATCTGGATAAAAAACAAGCAAACATCTTTGCATGTTAACTTGCTCAAATAGAAACAATCATCAGATTCATCTCTAATTTCAGTAAAACTGTGAAGATTGAATTTCATCTTCTGACAATTTTTTCAAAAGAAAGAAAGAAATATGAATTTGCATATATGAGTTTTAGTTCACTAAATCCAACTCACAAAGGTTTTATGTACCAAATATATTACCCTGGGTGTTAAAGGGTTAAGTTTACAGTAAATAACAGAAAAATGGAGAAGAGGAAAAGGTTCACATTGAAGCCTGGTTTTGCTTCGTTGTGTGGAACCATAAATGTTAGTTAAATGTGAAAACTAGCATTTTTTAATTTTCTAGTGACATGGTAGATCTGAAAAAAAGAAGGAGGCAGATGACTGGGATGAGTCACCAGTTGTGTTGTCCAGAATGCGCTGAATAAGTGCAGGATACTTGAACATCCGCTGAGTCACCAATAAGATGCACTCTTGAACACCATGGCAACGTAGCAAGGGTCCTCGACTCACCTGCTGCTAAGAGACAGAAAGGAATTTTTCAATATTATTTAAAAGCGATCAGTTGGAATCATACATTCAGCAGAGCTGAAGTCAAAGGTATGACTTTTCTCCAAGAAGTCATGGTTTCAACCAGCTTCCATGAGGGTGGCCTGAGGGCGCGACAATGCCTAGTTGGCCCTGTGCTAACTGTATCAACACTGTATGTGTGAGTGCATGATTGGCATTTGTCATAGAATAGCAGAATTGGCAGGTCCACCCTGGTATCCTGTGCTGTCCACAGATAAGTGCAGGTTCACACTGAACACACGTAACATACGTAAGAGGACCCGGAGAAGCCGTGGGGAACACTCTGCTGCCTGGACAAGTTTAGTGGTGGGCCAGTGATGGTCTGGGGTGGCATGTCTGTGCTTCATCAGTACCTAAGATAAATTCACTGCCTGATAAACAGAACACTTGGAAAAAACATCAGATATCAATGGGAGGAAAAGAATTCACACACAGACCTCTACAGGCTGAGCAACGCGATCCTGACCGTCGTTAAGTATCAGTGGGAATTCCTCTGCCCCACTGTACCCTGCACCGGTGCAGTGGGTAACTGGGTTGCTCCTGGTGCGCTTTATCTGGCGCAAATATGCAGGCAAGATGTAAAAGCAGATCCCCCAGGTCACCATCTGTAGTCTCATTAGGAGCATGTCCCAACATTGTCAGTCATGCAAACTCCTGAGTACCGTTAGTAAAATGGAATAGCCTGCTGCGCCATTCTTTAAATTCAGCCGTCTGTAGGTTCATAATTTCATTTCATTCCATCAAACAGTGAGGCATCCTTTCATTCCTAACTCATTACCAGTCTATACCAGTATCAGTATCCAGCATGAATGTTTTCCCCATTGAGATCTGATGTGTTTTCCAAGTGTTCTCTTAATTTTAGGGGGCAGTGAATTTATCTTAGGTACCGATGAAGCATTTCCTCCACTCTTCAATTGAAGCTGTGTTTTCTTTTTCTTGAACGTCTCCTCTTGTTCTTAAACAGCATTTTTGCCCTTTGTTAGCCAATTATAGCAGCCACATCTGGTTCCTTAATTATGTCTTTCAGACATGCTCATTCAAACCCTTTAGCTCTCCTCTGACATGATCTACATCTTTGGTCTATGCACTCCTGAGTGACTTTTCACTGTAGAGTTTTGTTCTTTCATACATATCTTCTTATTGAAGATCTCTTAGTAAAATTAAAATGCCTTCAGTATGAAACATTGTAGGTGCCAAGTAAACCAATTATTTACTTATGCTTATTGTTGCTATGGAGAAGTGCAGCAGGAAGGCCAGCAGTCCCAATAACAAAATGAGGAAGAGACGGAGGAAGGTGAAATAATAATTAGGAAGTATAATTGGAACAAGTCTTGGTAGGTCGGTACAGTCGTTAACATATACATATGTCCATGCATGTGTCTCCTACCCGTATAAAGAACTGGAACTTCTTGTCTTTAGCGAGCAGCTCCTTGTATAATTTGACAGCCTTTAAGTGTCGGCTACAGAACTCAGCATAAGTCTTCTGCATGTCATCTGCAGACTGGCCTGAGAACTGGCAGAAGAACACACAAACAAGTCACGTTATTGTGAATGTGAGTCAGTAAGGGAAAGTCAGCAGAATCACAAACCTGCTCTACTAGAATATCCCCCAGCTGATGAATGGTGTAATTGTGGTTGGATCCAGGTTGCAGGCTGTTCTTGCGCCGCAGGAGAAGTTGTGCCAGAAACTGGGAATGTATCTTGATGAGCTGGTCCAGGCAGGGAAACATGGCATGCACGGTGCTGGGCTCTAACTGAAGCTCCTCCAGCATGCCTTGTCGAAACACCCTCTCCATGATCTGCAGTGTCTGCATGTGGTGCAGCTCTGTATGGATCAGCTCTAAGAGATACACACACATGTATAACAAAGGTGAGATGAGATGCATACGACATTTTTAAATGACAACCATTACATATTTCTAAACGGTGACATACTGATTTGCTTTCTATGTGTGTCCATATGCAAACACATGTATAAAGTTTAGAAATAGACTGAACGTCTGCATATAAGGCAGAAATGATGAAAAATAGATCATGTTTTTGTCACCATAGATGACATCCTGCCTCTTGATAACATTTTTGCGATGTGTCTGTAAGTAGCTGCTATCCACAGCCATGCTCCACGAGTCCGCCTTAAAGTCCTGGCCCTCAAGCTCGATCTCCTCCAGGACAGAAGCGTAGTACAGTTCTCCTAAAGAGGAAAAGAAGATCAGTATGAAAGACTGCAGACTCACAGATTATTGTTTTATTTTACTATTATTATATGAGAGATTATTGTAGACTGAAGACAAAAGTTTGAACAGACGACTTGAGCTTTCTCCTGTATTCTGAAGGTTTGAAGACTTAACGACCTCTTCATGTCTTAGAAACAGTGTTGGGACTAACGCGTTATTAAGTAACGCGTTACAGTAACTACGTTATTATTGTGGTAATGAGCACGGTAACTAGTTATTATGCCACAACCAGGAACGCGTTACTCGTTACTGGGATTTAGATAGGCTCGTTATTCGTTACTTCGTGTGGTGGATATCGCGGAGCTTCCACAGATTCAGTAACATTAGCAAGTGGTGGAAGCCAGCAGGTGGATGAAGGAAAAGGGAGGCAAGAGGAGAGACCCGAAGCGGCCGCCGGTCCGCGTGTCAGGTGAACTGAACTTCAGGTAAGAAGTTATGACCTGCAGTCTATCTGGGTCAGATATAAACCAAGTTTAGGTGGAGTTTATTTTCGGTATGCTGACATTTTCGTACTGCGTGCTAGCTAGCATGACGGAGTTTCTATACAGCTGGGTGGGTGCTATGTTACTGATGTTGAACTTTATTTTGTTCATACGGTTAATTATTAGAGTTTCCAACCGTCCCCTAAAAAACAGAATCGTCTGGTATTCAGAGAAAATATTACGCGTTTCGTACTGAGGTGAAAAGGAACACAGTTTGTCCCGGACTTCAGCTACAATGAAAAAGACACAAAGCTGGAGCTGCACAGCTGCCTCTTCTTCTCTCATCCTCTCCCGTTTCTACTTCAATCACGAAACTGATCAATGATCAGCTGATCGGCTTTTCTCTTTTGTTTATTTATCGCCCACTTTGCGCCAGAAAGAGGAAACCAGCGGATGTTGTGCTAAACAACAGCAGCACGTTTAAGCTTGATCCACACATAACTCCCATCCTGGCTTCACTCCATTGGCTGCCTGTATATCTTAGAGTTCATTTTAAAATTCTCATGTTTGTGTTTAAATGTTTAAACGGTCTTGCCCCAACTTACCTCTCTGAGCTTCTCCATCCTTACTCACCCCCCAGGTCTCTCAGGTCAGCTGACAAGCTGCTCCTGGAGGTACCCAGGTCCAAGAGGAAGCTCAGAGGGGACAGGGCCTTCTCTATTGCTGCTCCTAATCTGTGGAACAGTCTGCCCCAGCACATTAGAGAGGCCCCTTCACTGTCCACTTTTAAAACACATCTTAAAACCCATTTTTATTCCTTGGCATATGACACAGTCTGACCCAATTTTATTGATTTTATTGTTTTGATCTAATGTGCTGATTTTATTGTTTTAAATGTAATTCTCATCATCATTTTTTATACTATTTTATTATTGTCTTTGCTATTTGTGCTAATTTTATTTATTTTAATGTCATTTTAATAATCATTTTTTATATATATATATATATATATATATATATATATATATATATATATATATATATATATATATATATATATATATAATTATTATATATATTATTATTTTTTTTTTTTTTTTTTTTGGTAATATTATTATTTTTCTTATTTTTTAACATGTTCAATGTATCACTCTGGCATGTCAAGTGTACAGCACTTTGTGTTCAGCTGGGGGCTGATCCGAAAGTGCTATATAAATAAATTGCTTGCTTGCTTGCTTGCTTGATCAGCTGTTGTTAGAATTTATTTAATATTAATTTCTAGTATCAGCTGATGTTTGCTGGAGCCACAGCTGTAAAGCTGCTGGTCATGATATCAGTTTGGTTATCTGGTGAGAGGGAAACATGCAGATGAAACCAGGAGATGTCCTTACTGAATCATCAGAGCTGAACAGGTGATGGAGAAACAGGTTTACCTTTTAGGTGACATGAATGAGTTGAAGGGAAGTTATGAACTGTTTCTGAGAGACAAACAACACCAGCATCCTTTTCTACGTAGCTGACAGCTGGTAACTGTGCAGGGGCGGGTCTAGCAAAGTGTCGCCAGGGGGCCAGGTAGGACATTAACAGGGAGAGGGGGGGACAAGGAAATACTTTTCTTTCTTATTCTCATTTAAAATGTCTCGCTTTTAAAAAAAGAATTATCTGAGTCTTACAACAAACAATTGATAGATTGATACATATATACCATCAGAACAGTGTACATCACTGTCACAACAGTGTTTGTTTTCATTCAAAGGCTTTATGATTTTTCCTATAATGGTGGGCCGGTCTCTAGTCAAAATGCCCGGGACGATTTTTTTGTCCCAGTCCAGCTCTGTATGCAGCTCATCTGCAGTCTGGTGTTACCTACATCTTCCTATTCAGAAGGCAGAATTTCCAAGTTCTGAGTACAATCAAAAGCACCACGACTGCAGTTTTTGTGTTGGATGTAAAAAGCAGGCTAGAATCATGGCGGCGGTCAACGACGGTCCAGGCGTGGGATTTCTCTCGTGGAAATATGCACATTATTTTTTCCTTTCTATTGGTAGGTGGCACAGTGCACTTGTGGCAAGTAAGCAAGCTAGAAGACTGGCAATCTTGCTGGGTATCCAGTTACGGAAGCAACACCTTAACAAGAGAATTCTGAGTAAAACCAAAGTTACTTTCCCTAGTAACTAGTTACTTTGAAAGTAACGAGTAACTTGAAGTAACTGAGTTACTTTTTTAGAGAAGTAACTAGTAATGTAACTAAGTTACTAATTTAAAGTAACTTACCCAACACTGCTTAGAAATGTGTCACGTTTCACTTATACTGCTGTACAGTTGTATTCCACTACATTCAGGAAGAAAATGCTGTTTATGAGGATCTTATTACTAATCAGATATGGCACTTTTCTACTCTACCCGAGCACTCAAAGCGCTTTATACAACCGGGGTCATTCAGCCATTTATACAAGCACTTATTTTTTTATATGACAGTGCTTCCTATCTAGCATTCACACACATTCATACTCTGATGGATGCAACTTGGGGTCCGTATCCTGCCCAAGGATATTTGGCCGATCAAACCACCAACCTTCCAGTTAGTGGACACCTGCTCCACCTCCTGAGCTGCAGCCACCCCCAACTACTAGTAGTTAAGCATTTATCTATTAAAGTTAAGCACCAAAAATGCATTGATGTTGATAAGCTTGCTTAAATTCTGGTAACATGCATTCATTTGTCACAATATTACAATAAGAAGGTGTGCAGGCGTGGAGAGAACGCCAGTTCCAAACTGCAGTTTTGGAACTGGCGTTCTCTCCACCTTATTAATCCATAAACTATCAGACACATTATTGGAACTTGTACTCTTTGCAGTCTCCCATTCAGCCCTTACTTTCTATGTGGAAAATAGTCACAAGGAATTTCTTTTTTAAATACCTACATTCTCCAGGTACACCTGTTCAACTGCTCATTTATGCACATATCTAATCAGCAGCATTAGTTCTCTGGGTGAAAATGGACTTCATGAACTGTTCTGGTTTGTTTTCTACTACAGTCCAGTGCATTATGATGTTGCTGGAAGAATGACCAGTCTTTGGCCTGCAGACTTGTGAGTATATAACATACATGTATAATTAATAACTCACTAACTGACTGTGAACATATGGAGCTGCCTAAGATTTTGTGTTGCTTGGATGTTTGCGATACCGTCATCATTGAGCGACTCCATCGACATCGTTCTGTTTCTGAAGCTGAGGGAGTCTGTAGACTGGGAGAGAATTCTGCGTAGTCCCAGGGGAGCATCATCATTCAGCGACCTGCAGCACACACATGCATGCAGGTATTATTGGTGCCTAACTATTGTGCATGAAATAAATGTAGTGGCGAACAAACTGGAGAACCAAACAGAGCCAAAATGCTAAAATAATAAGAGGTACCTTGAACAGTGGTGTTTAATGCATAGAGATTTCACTGGCTGTACACCAACTCACACATTTTGGAGTTGGGAATGTTAGTGTTTTGATTGACAGACATACTGAAACTGACAGTTTCCAACTAAGTTTGTGAGGGTTAACTGAAAATTTCCTCGTGTATATATCTTAACATGGAGCCGTATAAATTGCCAGCACAAACTCAACAAATTATTGTCAATCCCAGACACCGTGGATGAGCTCTTTAGTTTCGAACAAACATGGAATGGAGGGTTTGTAATAGATAGATTATCTTTTTTGAAGGTTTGTTGTTCTTTTTGGGTGTATGTGTCACAGAAAAAGAGCAACAAGGCTGCACTGTTCGCACGACTTCACAGGGGGCCATGTGTGCCTCCTGTAACCCCCACCGGTCTCTGTGTCCAGTTTGCATGTCTTAGTCTGGGTCTCAGGCCTTCACAGTTTTTGCTTCCTACTGTCGCTAAGTGCTTGTTGGGGTTTTCTCAGTATTGTGGGGTCTTACAATATAAAGTGCCTTGAGGCAGCTGCTGTTGTGATTTTGTATCGTATAATTAAACTGAACTGAGCTGAATTCAAATCAGGTGGAGCAGAGTAAATGTTTTGCAATCTGAGATATTATCACACTGTCCCTGTGAGCATTTACAAAACCTATATTAATACATTTTTATCATTGTCAGTGACTGTAGCATGAAGATGGATAATCTTTGCCTCATCATCATCTGTCTGTCAGTCACAGTCTGTTCTGTGCCTCACTCATCAAAAACATTCACCTGTTCGGGGAAAGCAAGCGTTATGAATACTCATGGTTGCAGTTCAAAATCATCTTAAATTAGCTTCATGACCTTTCCTGTCCCACCAGGTGACAGTGAGTGACCACAGTTAAGGACACATACTGTGTTTTTAAAAGATCATTTCCTGTCCTGCTTTTTATGCATTCTTGGTGTTCACTGAACATTCGACAAAGCCAATCCAAATCCAAACTAGTGGATGTGACTGGTTTCTGTCCTTCATCCAGCAAACCAGCGTGCACTGATGACCTCAGGTAACTTTAACCAAACAACAGAGCAACACTAATATTCGCTCTATGTTTATGACCCACCCTACGATGTTGTTGGTGGAGACACTCTTGGACAGGGATAGGTGAGAGCGGCCACGGCGTGATCTGAGCAGAGATTGTCGGAAGCTTTCAGAGGGGTAAATAGCTGAGGTTGGACGTTCCCGCATTCCTTGAGCTGAGAAGAAAAAATAGTTGTATTGTAAAGAGAATTAGCAGAAGAACGGGAAAAATATTCCAACATGTTAGCAAGCTAAAGAGGATTTTAATGATGACGGAGGAACATACTAATCAGAAAGATTAGTATGTTCTAGAAAGAGATGGATAGGAGGGAGGAAGGAAAGAAGACAGGACAAGAGTGAGGCAGAGTATGCAGTTCATTTCTTAGATTTGTTCCATTGTTCTTACTTTTTGCACGCAGTGGAACATTGTTCTTCATCAGGGCCGTCTTCTGTTGCTGAAAGGACAAAAACTACAATTACAGGAGCGCAAAAAATGAAACAAAGAGAGCTTTTTAGGTCAGTTTAGCTACCAGAATAAATTCACTATTCATTATATTTAATGTTGATTGAGAACCCAAAAGCAAACTGTTAGGAATAAATAAAAGGAACTAAAACAACCTTTTATTGACAGTGACTTTCAAGGTTATTATCGTTAACGAAAACTAACGAAATAACGAAAACTAGAAGTGAAAAAACATTTTCGTTAACGGAAATAAAAATAAAAACAAGACTTTGCAACAAAAAGAAAACTAACTAAAACTGTAATGAGTGTTCACAAAACTAACTAAAATTAACTGAATTTATAGCAAAAATGTGTTTAGTTTTCATTGATGTGTGTGTGTCATACAATAGTCGAGGGTGAAAATGAAGTGTAGTTTCCAGGTTTTTTCCTGCTGTGTCTCATTATGCCAGCAGGTGGCAGTACGTTAGTCGAGTCGTCTGTGTCGCTGCTCCGTCCACGCGCAGAATCACGTCAGCAAAAGTCGGGAGAAATCGCCAGAGTCCAATTTCGGATTACTTTGAATATGATTGTGTTTTAGATAAAGCAAGTGTCTTGTAGTGGAAAGAGACAAATTATGCGGGACATTTCTAAAGGGAAAATAATCCCACAAACCTTAAAGTGCGCTTGAAAAGCTCGCACAAGAAGGCTAACCTAGCTTACCTTGAGAAGGTAAGGGAGCACGCCCAACCCTCATCCCCAGAAACAGAAGCCAACCCCGCGCAAGGCAGCGTGATGCATCCCGAGACAACTCCACAAAAAACATTAATGCAGTGCTTCCAACAGCGAGCCGATGGCTGCTGGTTGGTCAATTCGCAGGAACATCACAAGCGAGAGGAAGCGTTGGTGAATATGTTTATTGAGACTGGGATATCTACACAACTGTGTGAGTCTTCAAAAAGTTTAGCAATGCACCCGGTGCTGCAAGAGTTAATAGTCTCATTGGGGCCAAGATATATTTTTTATAGTTGCCTGCTATCAATGGTTCTTCATCTGCCCTCTTTTTATTTTTTTAAAGAACCCATAGGTTCCCCATAGGTGGGACTGTGAGTTGTCTGTCTCTGCGTGTTAGCCCTGCGACAGACTGGCGACCTGTCCAGGGTGCAGGGTATGGTAGCTGGAATAGCAACATACCCAAGGATAAGCAGAAGAGCATGACTGATATGATGAAACTGGGATTTTGTTACACTTAATTATTGCAAACACGACTAAAACTATAACTGAAACTAATCAAAACTAAACTGAAACTAAGGATTTTCAAAAAAATTTAAACTAAACTAAACTAGCAAACAAATGGTAAAAACTAATTAAAACTGATATAAAATTGAAAATCTGAAGTCAAAACTAAATAAAAATAAAAACTAATGAAAATTGCAAAACTATTAAAACCCTGGTGACATTGTAATCCAAGAGGCTGTTCATGAGGGAACACTGTAACGCTAGGAAATGTCTCTGAGCTTGGAACTACAGCACTACAGGAACCGCAGAAACACTAACAGTACAAGAACAGAATCCACAGAACTAGAGACAAAGACTATGACACAAACAGGGAGACAGGAAACAGCAGGGAGCACAGCTGGAACTATTGGGAACTATTCAGAATAGAAATACGTTTAGATCAGTAAGTATCTGGACAGCACAGATACTGAAGTGCAGACTTTCAGTGTTACATGTAAACTTCAGCAGCACTACGTCCACAATTTGACAAAAACGATTAGTATTCTTGATGAACTGTTACAGGCTGTGATTCATAATTTCTGAGTAACCAAAGACCATCGTTCTAAAAAGTGATCTGATACCTTTAAATACAAAAGAAGTACAAAACTCTTCCGTTGCTTGGATTCACTAGTGCAGTGTCTGTTGGTTTGACTATAACATCACTGTTTTACTTGGTAACTGTAACTCTAAATCTGTGACATGTCTGTGAGATCAGTAAATTAAACAGCATTTAGCTAATCTTAGTCACTGCTTGAAGCTCTTTTGCACAAGAGCTCTCAGCCACACTGACCTATTCACACACACAGCCACTCAGTGATGGATACAACAGGACACTCTGGACACTGCCAGTGCTTAGGAAACAAGAAGAACACCCCCAAAATTAGATGACCATGCATCTGAACAAGCTCAGCCTCACCCAGACCAGACGGATGAAGAACACGTGTTCAAACTGATATACAGAGACTCTTAGGTTTTTGTAGAAACTGTGATTAGTAGTGATGTCTGTCTTACCCTCTGTTTCATTTTGGCACAGTTTGGCAAAGTATCTCGACATCGGTTGTGGATAGTGGCACTGCATGCTGGAGTAAATGAAGACACAAGAGGCAAAATAAACAGTGAGGAACATAAAACATGCAGTTAAATCAACAAATTCATCAGACACAGATCTTTCACTATAATCACATCCACAACCAAAATAATCTCTTTAGTCACCATTTTCACTGTCAGCGGTTTTAAAACGTAATCTGGGAGGCTCCGCTTCTTTATTTATCCAGAGCCTATTCAGTGCTTATTTTACCTACATTTTTAAAACATCAAGAGGGCAAAGGAACCCACTGGTTAAACCAACAACTGTGATGTGAAAACACATCAGTCCTCAGTGGGCAAAAAAGTGATGCTGTATAAATGTACGGATATGGACGGGAATGAAATGTTAAAGTAAGAAACAGGTTACAGAAACTCGTATGCACTGATGACAACTTGTTTGGGGCCATGGCTCACAGTTTAGATTAAAACATACTTCACTTAACAACAGTAACCATGTTTTTTCACACATGATAAGCTGTGAGCGATAGTTTATTATGGCATATACTGTGCATGAGGGCACACACAGCCTGCAGCCAACCAGTAGCTTTGATCCAAGCACTGACACTTGAGAATAAGAGTGGACTGAGCTGTCATCATCACACTGTGACAAAAACAAATAGCAAAAACTCCTATTGTTGTATTTTGACAGGCTATTTAATTTGGTGATTGAAACTGTGTTCACTGACTGCTCTTTATTTCTTCAGTCATCAAATTATAATAAAGATTCTGAAAATATCAGCACTACTGTGACTGCTGATGTAGTCATGATGCGGTCACGGTCGGCGGCCGCCCCTCCCTGAGCCTGGGTGTGCTGGGCGTTTCTTCCTGTTTTAAAGGGAGTTTTCCTCCGCGCTGTTGTCAAAGTGCTTGCTCATAAAAGGATATGTGATTGTTGGGTTTTCTCTGTTACTTCTCTGTTTCCTGTGACTGAAGTGAAGACTGATTCAAAATAAGAGTGGAACCAGGTCTCTTCATCAGTTTAATTTAAGAATTAAATATTAATGTAATGGCCTTAAAATACCCCGCCTGTCTCCCTCCTTTTAAAGTCTAATTCAGTTGATAAAAAGGGACCAGATACTAAAAAAGCAAGATAGAGGTGACGCATAACTCACTGCACATCCTGTGTTTTTAGACATAGAGAGAACTTTGTTCTGAGGTTTGTGTCTCTAGCTTTATCGTCATACTCACAATAAAATAACAACTTTCTGAACTACGCTCGTCTAGCTGCCTCTCACTATATAAAGCATAATGATGAGACAGTGGTGGAATAACTAGAGTGTTACTTACTAGGGCAGCAGAGAGCCTCCTTTGCAGTAATACTCTTGTTGCATGCTGAGCAGAGTGTGGTTCCTGACACTGTCAGAGATGTAAAAAGGTGACCATTGGGCTTGAGCACCACACTCTCCCTTGCAGCTTTCTCTCGCTCCCTCATGCGCTCTCGCTCTTTATTCTGAAAATGAAACAGAATGTAAAAATACTCCCTGGATACAAAATACTTGTTCACATACATTTACTGAGAGAAAGTAGAGCTTATGCACTGAATCTGCTACTTAACATCTGTAAAATTAGTTCTGCTTATTTACATCATAGCATGAGTCTAAAGACAGATTGAGATGAAAGAGGAGCAATTTATCAGGGAAGCAGAATTATTACTAAACTACACTTTCAGCTAACTTGGCCATAAACAAATGCAATGTTGTAATATCTTCCATAAAGCTAGAACATCTTATTATTCATCACTGATTGAAGTAAATAAGAACAGCCCTAGGTTTCTCTGCAGCACTGTAGCCAGGCTGACAAACAGTCAGAGCTCTGTTGAGCCAACCATCCCTTTAACGTTAACTAGTAATAATCACAACCATCACCATGTATATGATATACTTCCAGTGTTCTGACAAACCATCCTACTTTGGCAAAACGTCCTACCGTAAGTAGTTTATGCACATTTCTGCTGTCGCAGAGTAATTCCAGCACAAATTTAAGTAGGTATGACGGTTTGTCACTTAACTTTGCCCATCAGAGTATGCTTGTAGCTCATAGTTATAAAGCCAGGATGGTTTGCCACTTCATTTTACCCGTTAAAGTATGCTTGTAGGTAACATTCACAAAGGTAGGATGGTTTGGCACTTAATTTCGTGTTGTGCGCATGCGCAGAAACAACGGGTAGGATGGTTTGTCAGGTCGGATGGATTCTCTCACCCATCCGGAATACTTCTTAAGGTTATGGTTAGGGGTAGGTTAAGGTTTAGTCACAAGTCACCGTCAACACCAAGTATACCAACACCAAGGAGGCATACAGCTCATCACCTCTCCCTCCCCTGGGGGGCTCAGATCACAACCTGGTTCATCTCCAGCCTGTGTATAAACCTCTAGTACACAGAGAACCAGTTGTGAAACGCACAGTTAGGAAATGGTCGGCAGAGACTGAAGAGGCCCTGAGGGACTGTTTCCGTTCTACTGTGTGGGACAACCTCTGCAGCCCTTTGGAGGATGACCTCAACAGCATCACAGACTGCATTACAGATTACATGAACTTCTGTGTGGACAACACCCTACCCATCATAAAGGTACGGTGTTTTTCTAACAGCAAGCCATGGATAAATCCTGAAATTAAGGCTCTCCTCAAGGAGAAGAAGAGAGTCTTTAGATCTGGAGACAAACAGGAGCTGAGAGTTGTTCAGAAGAAGCTGAAATGGAAGATAAGGCAAGGGAAGGAAAACTACAGGAGGAAGATGGAAGAGCAGCTGCAACAGGACAACATCAGAGGGGTTTGGAACAGCCTGGAGACAATCTCAGGACAAAAACCAACCCCCCAGGCTGCAGGAGACTTGGGGTGGGTGAATGACCTAAATAAATATTTTAATAGGTTTGATCAACCACCCACCCCTCCCCCAGCATTGTCCCCCCTGCTGCAATCTCCCTCATCTTCAGGGACTGCCTGTCCTTCATCTCAGGACTTCACACCTCTCAGCTCCCAGCCATCACACCCACCCCCGGCTTCTGTGGACTCCAACATACACCCCCCTCCCCCAGAATCCCCTCTCTCCATCTCAGCACTTCAAGTGAGGAACGAGCTTCGCAAGATCAAGGTGCGGAAGGGTCCAGATGGCATCAGCTCCAGGCTCCTGAGATGCTGCGCAGATGAACTGTGTGCCATCTTAGGATATCTGTTCAACCTGAGCCTGTCGCTGGGGAAAGTACCACAGCTGTGGAAGACCTCCTGCGTGGTACCGGTACCAAAGACCTCCCATCCCAAGGACCTCAGCAGCTACAGGCCGGTAGCCCTGACATCACATCTGATGAAGACCCCCGAGAGGTTGGTTCTAAACCATCTGCGCCCCCTGGTGAGGTCTTCATTGGATCCGCTGCAGTTTGCTTACCAGCCTGGCATCAGGGTGGAGGACGCTATCATCTACCTCCTGCACCGAGCTCTGACTCACCTGGAGAAGCTTGGAAGCACTGTGAGGATCATGTTCTTTGATTCCTCCAGTGCTTTCAACACCATCCAGCCACGAGTTCTGTGGGACAAGCTGGAGCTATCAGGAGTGGACCACCACATGTCCCAGTGGATACTGGACTACCTCACAGGCCACCCACAGTATGTGAGGACACAAGGCTGTGTCGCTGGTCTGCAGTACGGGGGCCCCACAGGGTACTGTGCTGGCACCATTCCTCTTCACCCTCTACACTGCAGACTTCTCCATCAACTCCCCACGCTGCCACCTACAGAAGTTCTCTGACGACGTCAGCAGAACCACCTGCTGATCAACACCGGGAAAACCAAGGAGGTGGTGGTGGATTTCCGGAGACGCAGACCCACCACACTGACACTGGTGAACATCCAGGGAGTGGACATTGAGACAGTGGACTCTTATAGGTACCTGGGTGTTCACCTGAATAATAAACTGGACTGGAGCCACAACACTGATGCTCTTTACTTGAAGGGTCAGAGCAGACTCTACCTGCTGAGGCGGCTGAGGTCATTTGGAGTCCAGGGACCGCTTTTAAAGACCTTCTATGAGTCTGTGGTGGCATCCGTCATTTTTTACACTGTTGTATGTTGGAGCAGTAGTTTATCGGCAGCTGAGAGGAAGAGGTTGGATAAACTCATCAGGAAGGCCAGCTCTGTTCTGGGATGCACCCTGGACCCAGTGGGAGACAGAAGGACTCTGGCCAAAATAACATCTCTGATGGACAGAGTCTCCCACCCCATGCATGTAAGTGTTGCTGAACTGCAGAGCTCCTTCAGTGACAGACTGCTGCATCCTAGATGCATGAAGGATCTGTATGAAATTCAACAACTTATTTTGTTCTTGTTGAGATGACATGATACAATCTAGTAAGAGTGGTTAGTTGCTGGACTCATGAAATTCACAAGATCACGGGTTATAAGAGGCAGACAACTACACACACCATGTGTATGCTATCGCTATTTATTGTGGTTTAACCTGTCAAAGACAAAAACATAAAGAAAATTCTGCATCAAGCCTTGTAATAAGTAAGTAAGTAAAGTTTATTTATATAGCACCTTTCACAGACGTGTGTCACAAAATGCTTTAAAAGCTATTTGTTTTAAAAGGATTAAAAGCTTTTTGAAATAAAAATGTCTTTAGCTGCTTTTTGAAGGTCTCCACTGAGTCCAAACACCGTAGAAATAAAGGAAGTGCATTCCACAGTCTGGATGCAACAGCTTGGAAAGATCGGTTCTCGGTCTGCTTGCCTCCACCCCGGGGGAAAGGGTAACATCTCCTGGGTCTAGGTGCCGTTTCCCCCTCTGGGGGCGAGGGTACCTGGACCCGGGGTATAGAGTTTGTTTGGGGAGTGTGATTGTGTGTACATGTGCATATATGTCTATCCCTACGTTGGGTGAGTGCTGAGTATTTGTATATGTGTGCATGAGGGTGGGAATGCATGTTTGTGTCTGTGTGTGCCTGTTTGTCTGTGTCTATATGTCAGGTCGGGTCTTAGACTCCACCTCTCTGGGAACTCCCAGGCCCTCCAAAGTATGGAGGCCTATCTCCCCTCACCACACTCCCTGCTGGTGACTGATGCCCTCAGGGTTCGGTGCGTTGGTGGTTCTTGGTGTCCAGGGCTGGGCGCTCAGGTATGTACCAGCTCACTCGTGGCGACTACTTGGCGGGGCCTGGCGCCTGTTGCTCGGTCAGGCCTCTTCCGGGGCGCGGGGGGCCCTCGGGTCTTGGGCCTCTGGGCCTGCGGCTCGGTTCACTCTGGCACAGCTGGCTTCCGGCAGAGACGGCGGGCGCGCCAGTGCAGCCCCCTCTGGCTTCTGCTCTGTGGCTACTGGGTGACCCCTCGTCTGGGGCTCTCCTCAGCCCTTCCCAGGAGGGTGGCACGGATGCCCCTCCAGTGGTCCTCCTTGGGCTCTCGCACTCTGGGGCCTCTGGATGTCTGGAGCCTGGATCTCCTCCATGCCTGCTTCATGCCCTGGGGGACGGGGCTATGGCCCTCTACATCCTCTAGCAGACCGTTACATGGGGAAACCTTCTGAATACAAGCGCGCTGATCCACACAGGTGTGCACACAGGTGTTCACTGTTCATAGACATAAACTACACCTTTCTTGGCTGCTATTTCAAAGCACATTGTGCGCTGTCGGTCCTGCGTGCTACACAATAACATTCAATATTTAGTATTTACTGCTGTTTACACTTAGCTAGATTAATGCGACGGTGTTGTGTTTAGTATGTTGCTTTGTTTTTTTTGCTTGTTTTCTCTTCTTTTTCTCTCAACAGGTGATCCAGGAGATTTTTTCTTTCTTTCTCTTTTTAAGTGTCTCACTGTCCCTTTTCTCTTCTGTTTTTCTTTTCCTTCATCTTTCTTTCTTCCTTTCCTATCCCCCAGTCATGTCTGTCCCGTCGGTAACAACTGAAAATAAAATAAAATAAATAATAACAACAAAGGTCAATCAAATGGACCAATACGGCAAGGCCGTGATGATCCATTTGGCAAAATAAATCCATTTGGTATCCTTGTTGGTCTTCAGACAACAATTCTGACGGCTAAAGAACCAAATGGGACAGACAAAAAAAACAAAACAAAGAAATGTCTTTGTTGCCCCAAGAAAGCTCAACAGAAACTGGTAACAGCACACAGTCACAGCCATTTCTATGGCAACAGTTGCTATAGTCGAATATAGTCCTAGGAGCTCGCACACAGTGTACAAGCAAACATACTCACAACCACCTACATGCTGCATGTAGACTTAGCTGCAACCCATGCAGCTACATAAGGCCCAGTGATCTGCCAGGCCTGTGCTCATGTCTTTCAAGAGCTGGCTCTCTGTCACAACACGGAAATTACCAAATTTATGGTTCAGAGTGCAAAAGCGGGTGAAGGAGTAAGGAAGTGTGAGTGGGGGTGGAGACAAAACCATGAACTGGTACGGTCTATGACCTACAATACTGTATTAATGAACACTCATTCTAACAATCACAAGATTTTGTAAAAGTGCTTTCTTGCCTGTCGTCAAAATATGTCCGACACTTGCCACCGATGCTATAGTCTTTATTATTAATGCAGAACTCAGTCGAGAACATGCCAACTTACCCGCAGGTTGATCTCCCGCATCCTCTCCTGACGCAGTTTTGACAGATTGGTAACTCTGGACATAACGCACTTTCTCAAGACCGACTGAAAAAGCAGTGAGCAAGTCAAAATAAAATATTCAATTTGAAAGTTTGTATAGTTTTCTGTAAATCATTCAATTCTCCATCAAAGAGAAAAAAGAATAGTCTGTCCTCACTAGCCAACTGCAGTGTGTTTCTGCTTTTAGTGAAGTGACTGTTCCTGTGAGAAATCTGACTTCTGAATCATCACCGCCCCCTCACACTCACACACATACACATCCACACACACACACACACACACAGTGTTCGTCCGTCTGTGAATTTTTAGTATAGACTACATTTGCTGTTTGCTAAGCAGCAATATGAAACCATTTTAAAAACTTGAAATTTTACAATAGCCACCAAGATGATGAAAAATATGTAAAACTATTAACTATTAAATTTATAAATGTGTTTGGCCTGTAAATAAAAAAATAATGGGAGTCAAACAAGCAGTTTCATACATGAACCTGTTTGTTTGAACAATGACCAGTGACTGTGTGATCCACTCACCTGTCATTGGTCCTTACAGATGATCACACAGTCACTGATATTGAGGGTAACAAAGTTTGGATTACTGGTGTTGTACACGCATCATGACACATGTTTGGGAGTTTTTTGTTTGTTGTTTAACAAAAAAGGATTTTTTTTGATCGCACAATTAAATGCCCAGACAAGGATGTAGGTGTTTCCTGTAGGACAGTTATAAAACACACTGCATTTACATCTCCAACATATTCACATTCCTACCCACGCCTGTGTTAGGTGTAGCGTGTCCATATGATGCTTGGCAGTGTATGCATTTACACAAGGTGCATTTTAGTCCATCGGGTATGCAGTGATGGTACCATGTGCTGGCTGGTAAGTTTCACACTTCAGACATGGACATATATGTATGTGAGCACATCCCGTATTAACATATGGCGCAACATGTAATAATGGAAAAAAATAAATAACAACAGTTATTTATCCAAGTATTGACTGCGCTGTTAGTATACTTTTTTCCTATTCCTTCAGTGGACTTATTTTACTATGCTACTATGACCACTGACCATAGTAGCACAGTGCAGGTCTGCTGAACATACCTTAGGCAGCTTGTTTTGTGTTTGTTTGTTTTAAACTGAAGTTATTTTTGTTAGGAAATAATCTGTGATGCGATGACTCTGTGGACAGCAAGGCAGCTGGCAGGCTGTCAACCGTCCACCTTCACTGAAATACTTATCACAGCTGACATTACAGTAGTACTTATAGTAGTAATAATTATTCTGTTCTATTCTATTCTATTCATATAGCACCAAATCATGATAACAGTCGCCTCATGGCGCTTTATATTGTAAAGAATGACAAGATATTTCATTATTTGCAACACAATAAATATATTGTTTAAATTTAAAATGAACACTAAGAGTAATAGGAAAGCACCCAGTGTAGAAATTAAGGAAATTATAATTCAGAGTGACTACATGAAGAATTTATGTATCACAGTTTATGTCTGCCTCATCTCTGATAAGTATGAGAGAGAGAGGTGGCTTTATATAAGGACAGCAGTTCAAATTTTACTCTGGGGGTGCAGAACCACAGAAAGGACGCTTTCCTGCTTACACTCCAGTCCAGTAGGTGGCAGTAATGCGACCACCATTAGGCATAAGGCGGTAAAAGTGGCAGAGCAGGGGAGGAAGAAGAAGAAGAAAGCGGAAGATGAAGAAAGAAGAAAAAAATTCAGCCATCATTCTGAGGTCAACAGCCAGGGTTGATATTTTTTTTATTATTAATATTATTATTTAAATAATATGCGCTTCCGTGAACTGAAATGCATTGCAACCGAAAGCAAGACCTTCCGTAATGGCGGCTTAGCATTTTAGTACCTTCGCTTGCTCGTTACAGAAACAGCAGAAAACCCTGTTAAATGTCCAGTGAATGCGCCTCCAGGCGGCTCGGTCATGTGTACCTGAACCTGCACCGTCAGGTGATCGAGGATCAGCTAGTCCCGTTTATTCGATTGTTTGAAGCTACATGGGGAATTGGATTAGTCAAGTATGATTCAGACATCCGAGATGGTCGCAGATTAGGGCAAACGTATCGATACTGCACACCGCGATCAGCAACTCTGTGATTGGACGAATGAGGAGGGGGCAGTGCATGAAGTTTGGAACAACTGTAGGGTACCATAATAGTGCGGATGGAAACAAAAACATTTCTATCCTTTTCGATATCAATCATATTCTTAATGCTAATGTTGGCAACACACCAACACAGGCTTGACCCCCCCCCCCCCCCCCCCCCCCCTTAAATTTTTTTTAACTCCAATTTAGAGAAACGTTTAAATGAAAATCTGCAAGCTTTCAATTCAGGAGAATGGGTATGGGTATTAATCTATTTGTTAGCCTGAAAACATAATGTTGTTGGACACTAAGGAACTGGGATGAAAAAAATAAAAATACAAAAATTCAATTTCAATTCAATTTCTTTTTTCTTTTTTTACTTGCCTATCAGTTGATATGATACAGAGTAAATGTTTACCATTTTAAAGCTGGTAGGCAGAGAAAGGAATTGACACTGACGGTCAATAAGACTAAAAAAGCAAAATAAAATCTCCATCTCTAAGCAGTAAAATGTGTTTTCTGCTAAATAACACCCCCTTCCATGATAAACTCTCCATTTCTCTACTTTTTCTACTCTTTGTTTTACTTTCAGATGCCAAGACATTGTTCAGCAGGGGGTTGCAAATCGAGGGACAACCATGAGACTCGAAATGCTGGCGTCACCTTTCATAAGTGAGCACTTTACACATTATGTAAATGTTTGGGTCAGGGTGTAGTACTGAAATGCAAAGTCAGTTACCAATTATTGTTTTTATTCACATTCTCTCTTTCACACATTTAGAGACATGAATGAAACAGAGGAACTCAAAAGCCCACAATTCATCTGCACATATACGTTTCTCCTGTTCTCATATTCACTCAGTAATACACAAGGCTGACGTTCAGGTCAAAATAAAGTTAATATTAAGCTCTGTAAAACTGGAACCAGAAAACATCAACTGAGTTTAGCTGTAGTACTTTGTAGGTTTTATAATATGATTAGAATAATTTATTTGAGCAATATGTGGAAAGTTACAGCAGTTAATCATAATAATACCCAACCTCCTTGTAACTAGAACAATCAATGGTTGATTTAATTTTTCACATTTGGAAAGAGGTTGCAAGTTGTTGAGCCACATGTACAACACCCTCAAACTCTGAATCGCGAGGCGAGTACGCGGGTTGCCTGGTGGGAGGGAACCTGTCTGAATGTGTGTCTAATCTATGAGGTTCTGACTGAAATATAAATCTAAGTAGTTAATGTGAACTTGTGTGTATACAGACAAAACAGAAACACAACAGGCAGCAACAAAGTTAATTCCCATGTTATCACAAACAGATTGCATGTACAGCAGGTACAATAAGTGTGGAATACATAACCAAATTTCTAACTAAGTATATTTGTAAAGGTGCTGTTGACGTGAAATTCACACCAGATGTTGGTAACAACCCATCCAATCCACACATGCAAAGAAATCAAACCATAGATGTCCATAAATTAGGTAATGAGAAATGACTCAGGAAAAAGTAACGCATGAAGAAGAAAGAGAGGTGCAGAAGGCATGGACAGTCCCCAAGGGGCAATTAACGTACAACAGAGCAGCATGACTTTGAAGATAAGGACAGAGCATAAACAGGCAGTAAGAGTGAGATAATAAATACACAGAATATACATTATATACACAGTTTTAAAATTACACAGTAATTCAGTACTTATTTTACCTGCTGTGACTGCCACCTTGACTCCATTCAGACCTTCAGCAGACATGCTCCATCACATTGCTGTTGAGTTTTGATGCACCAGTATCTCGCTGCGAGTGGTCACACACCTGGTCCCTATCGTCAAAGCAACGTTTTCAACAGGAAGTTCATGGCACGTGGTCGCAGTAAATTTGGCTGTGTCATGGTGTCCAGGTCCCCAGTGTGACTCTAGTGTTATTCACAATCAAATGGAGATGTACTGATGATGTTGTGACGTTATGTTCTTTGAAATATCTTTATTGAACTTGACCTGAAATGGAAGCTTAATGTAACACAGACTGATGTTGTGGATGTCTAGGTTACCCAAAGGAGCGGCTCGGAGAAACCTTTGGATCAGTAACTCTCACCGTGCAGACTCCTGGGATCCTCAGACAGACTTTGTCTATTTTTGTTCAAAGCACTTCCCACCCGAGAGTTTTGAGCTGAGTGGAAGCAGGTGTGTATCGACCAGCTGGACTTTCACAGATTACAGATACCACTTCAACTAAAACCAGAATTTTCTATTACTAACTGCTGGTGTAGTTTTTAGTTATGGTAGTGTTAAGATAGCAGCCTAAGTATTTTTTTTGACCCTTTCACTTTCACACAGTGGAATCAGACGACTAAAGGAAGATGCAGTTCCTACTTTATTTGATTTCTCTCCAGCAGCCAAACACAAAAGAGCAGGAAGGCAGCAGAAAGAAGACAACATCCCTGTCAGGTAATCAAACCTCACATAGGCTGATAGTTTGTCATCATCTGTGAGCAGATTCTGAGCTCCTGAATTGATTCATTATTTTATAGTTATTTAGACATAGTCTTTGCTTCAGTTCCCACTCTGTAAGGATGCTCTGTGAAAGAACAGACCAACTCTAACGTTCGCTTTTATTCTTCTGATTCTGTTACTGGAGCATCAGTTATACCTGCAAGTCAAAGTGCAATGATTTTTTGTGTAATTTAGCATAATAATTATTACATAATAAGTTACAATAAACTAAGAAATTGTTACTTTAGTTGCCAAGTATCAGGAAAACATGAGAATTCCAGCAGCTCTCTGATTCTTGGTTCGAGCACCGAGCGCATGCTGGGGCCAGCTCTACATGCAAAAGATCTGAGACCAGCTGGCTGATCTAGGGCCAGCTCTTTGAGGTGATGAGATGAGGGATTTACTTGAATTAAGATTGAAGTAATCACCTGAGATGACTATAAGTGGTCACTGAATAGGGTAAATATATCCATACTGAAAAACCATAATGAGCAGGTGTTGATGAATGAGAATGCCTAAAGTTTTGAACCCCAGTGGAAGGAGAGCTTGTTTTAGAGGGCTGCCCAGCTGGGTGTGGCCTACAGTTAGCATTACATCTGTCAGCATAGCAGTCAGGGTTAAAACAGGGGGAAGAAATCAACCATGTTAGCATCCTGTGACAACTGTGATGCTGCATAAAGGTTTGCCACGATGATTAAAATGAACAAAGAAAAATAAATCATAAAAATAGAAATGATATAGTGAATAGAATAGAAAATAGGAAAAATAAATGTTTAAGTAAAGATAGATGTGAAATAGTGAATGAATCTAAAGCACTCAGTAGTGACAGATGTGAGATGTTAATGTAACAGCCTGCAGTGCTATAAAGGTTTGAGCTTTCACTCATTTCTTCAGGTATTTCTAGAAAAACAGGAAAAGCTTCAAACATTTATTGAAAGATGTGCAAACACACATTATTATTAGTGTTTAAAGACAACTTTTGTTTTGTTCTCTGTCAAGATGATTCCACACTGTATCAGTTATGTTGCGGTCCACAGGCCGGTCTATGACAGTGTTCAGTTTATGCTTTTACTGCATTTGCAGTTTGAATAGAAATGAAAAATAATACACTCATCCATAATCTGCTAGACAGCATCAGCTGTAGTGTTAGTGGCTATTTTATTGTCCAGGAAAAACTAATTTGTCACAGTTTTTTCTGCAGGAAGAGTTCCCACTCAGGAGCACAGGATGGCACACATCAGGAGATCAACCAGCGTCACACTGCAGAAGAACCCACAGTTGAAAAGTCAGTGGGATCCACTGAGGAGACTACTCAAGACATGCCTGGATTTTCTCAAGAAACATCAGGGTTGGAGCAGCTGTTGCAGCAAGAACTCGATCCTCCACCTCCAGAGTCTCGACCCGTTTCCCCGTCACGTTACATGAGACGTCTGCCCCCCCCTCCAGGCTTCTACTTGTCAAAGGAGCACAGCTACGCTCAGCTCTGTCCCCTGTTGTGGAGGAGACGTTATGACCAAGTTGTAGACTGCTTGGAAAAAGCCCTACGACAACTGCATGCAGCCAGGCGGAGGGAAAGCCGTCTGCGGAGCACCGTGCTGAGGCTCCGTGATAAGCGACTAAAGCACATTCTGCTTCTGTCACAGAATGGTTGCAAAAACAGGGGAAGCTGCACAGAGGGGGGTGAAGAAAGACAGCACAAAGGAGATCCTGACCTAGAGGAGAATGAGGCTAAATCCAAAGATATAAAGTTGATTGAGGACAAATGTGTTGGCCAAATGGAGACAGGATGTAATTTTCTACCAGAGTCCAGTAGCTGTTCTGAGACGGACAAGGGAAACTGTTTGTACTGTGGAAAAGGGCAGGGGCAGAGTGGTGGGCATTTGGAGCACGAGGACTCACCGAACACCCAGAGAAATGTTGCAACAAGCTCCTGTGACACAGCTGAAAATGTGGATCACATGCAGATAGATAGGCAGCAAGAAACAACCTGGAAAGATGTGGAAACCAGTGATACCAGTGTAACAAGTTCCCAAGTTTTGTTGCAAAATCCAGGTGTTCAGCATGTAGTCTCAGCTGGAGTGTGCTTTCTTAAAACTAACGAGCAGAGTTTGCATTATCTAGGCTCTCAGCAGAAGCTGCTGCTCTCTGACAAACGCCACGGAGAGTCTGACGTGACGAGTCAGGATCATCACCGTGACCTGCAGCACCAGCTGTTATGGTTACAGGACAGCGCAGACGGGCAGGTGATTTTGTTGACTGTCCCGACTGACGATGAGCCGCAACGTTTTGTCACGATGGAGAACGTGGCCGGTGAAGAAAAAAACGTTCTTTTGTCAGAACTGGATCTAAAAGGTGTGGAATACTTAACAGAGAGCAGCGGAGGTATGTCCAGAGTTGAGTCGTCACCTGATCAATACAGTGAGCAGAATTCAGTTTCAAATGGTGCGTTAGTGGAAATACGGGACGATGTAAGGATGAAACTTAAAGAGCACCTGGAGGGTTTCCACCTTCAACTGAGCACCGAGTTTAGAAACTAACAAGAATTATATATATCTATATAATTTTAATGTGACTGCACATTTCAGTCTGACAGCAGGTTGAATGTGTTGTATGTTACACAGCCCATAAATTTGGGCTCAGTCATTGTTCCTCACACCTTTATTTAGCTATACCCATGACAGTGATTGAGAGAGCCACACGATGACACTCGATATCTGTCGCGCACACATGAGTATGCTGTGCCTCACAGCAGAGAAAGACAACACTACACTGCTTACCTGCTGGTCCAAGTGACTCCCAACAAACGAACTGTGCACACCTCTCTTTTATTATTGTTTTTATGATAATGAAACAGTTCAAACTTATAGAATAATACCAGAATCAACCTTCAGTTTTTAGTCAACATAGTATTACACATACGATTGGTTAAAACACTAAACATTTTTTCTTTTTTCTTCAGTCGTCTCCTAATCCTAATGTTACATTTGATTTTTAAATGAATTACTAGTATACCCTTACTACCGTGTTGTAGCAGCGTAAACAGCCTCTCCTATTCTCTCTCTCTCTATTACGCCTTAAAAATGCTCACCCATCTATGCTATCAGCCAAATCATTGAAAACACAGCTTAAATCCAAGTTCCTGGCATTATGCTCACCCTGCTCTCGTCTCTACTTCCTCTTCTAAGCTCTGCTCTTTTGCTTTGCTTAGCTGAGGTCCAAAGGTTTGCAGATATTTTGCACAAATGACAGGGAACAAGGTCAGGAAGTACAAGCAGTACATTTCCCAGCTCCCACTCACCATTAAAAGCTTTCAGAGATGGTAACTACTTTAATTGGTGTAACTGACTGTACATTTAGAGCTAAAAGTTCATAGTTCATAAGGATAATGTATACTGCAGGCGTTTGTTTAAAAGACTCAAACATACAGCGGAGCTCTTTTAAGAATACAAGCATCCAGGGTATAGTAGAGAAGGGAATCTCCTTCCTTTAGGGCTGCCCTACCTGACATTACACCTGTATTAGATGCTGGCTCTCTTTCACTATGCATTTGGTCTCGTGTCCCTCTAATCTCTTCTCTCTCCCTTTGTGCCCGATCAGTGACACCAGAGAGCTGGCCTTCCCTGAGCCTGGTTCTGCCCGAGGTTTCTTCCTCTTACAAGGGAGTTTTTCCTTCCCACTGTCACCAAGTGCTTGCTCATAGGGGGTCAACTTATTGCTATTTTTTTTCTCCGTTATTGTCGGGTCTTTACCTTACAGTATGAAGCACCTTGTTGTTGTGACTTGGGCCTGTATAGATCAAATTAAACTGAAAGATAGGTGATGGAAAGTGGGCCCTGTTATTCAAATGTAATCCAGGAGGATTAATCTAACATGATAGACTGAAATCCTGAAATCTGGCTGTTCAAAGGAAAAACAGCAGCCTGTGCAACGAAACAGGATTTTCCTGGAGTGAATCCTGGTTATGAACCTGGTTCACTGCTCACTGGTCTAATGTGCAGCCGTCACCTTACAAATAAGTTGTAGCACTGAGAGCACACTCTGCGGTAAATAATTAACTTTAATTAAAATGTTTATTTAACCTCTTTTCACTAAATCATCACGTTAAAAAATGTACAGCGTCGCAGAACTTTTTTACATAAATGTCACATTTTGCTTTTATATCTGTGAAGGTTCTCGGTCAACAGCTCATCGTAGTCTAAGGAGCTTGGAAAGGAAAGCGTCTGGACTTCTTTACGTTTCTTGAAGACATTTCATCTGAGAACCGTCTTCAGTTCTAAGACCAACTGGCCCCGAGAGTCGCTGACCCACTATTGATGTAATTAGTCATCAGTATGATGAGTTACCTTGAATACATACACATGTTCTTGATACTTGCTGCCACCTGCTGTGCCCAGTGGAGTAAAGGCCGCAAACAGTGCAGAAAAACAAAGAAACTTTCATGTTTTGAACCTTGCATTTTTCAGTCCAACCTGCTTTGCTCGCTCCTGTAACATCACCAGCTGTCCCCAACTTCTCTGTCTTTGTGGCTTTTGCTGTAGGACAGTTATTTCATGCAGTACAGTGTATGAAGTAAACATAGTTTTGGATAAAATAACGATTTTATTGCTAATGAAATATTAATATAATTAATTAAGATTTTTTTACATTGTGTAAATCTTGGCGCCCCTTAGGTCCCCGTTTAAATACCGATAATCCAGATTTGTGTTATCGGTGCATGTGTGAGTTCAGGGTGGTTGTGGATTTAGGGAAGAAACTGTTTTTGAGTCTGGGTTTTTGTGCTGATGCACCTGTAGCGCTTCCCTGAGGGAAGCAGGCTGAACATGTTGAAGCCAGGGTGGGAGCTGTCCTTGATGATGTTTGCTGCTCTGCTGAGGCAGCGGGAGGAATAAATGTCCATCAGGGAGGGGAGAGGGCAGCCGATGATCTTTTGTGCTGTCGCTCTGTCTGCCTTAGTGCAGCTGCCGTACCATACCGTGATGCAGTATGTCAGCAGGCTCTCAATGGACGAGCAGTAGAAGGTCAGCAGCAGGTTGGAGTTCAGCTTGTACTTCCTCAGGACCCTCAGGAAGTGCAGCCGCTGTTGGGCCTTCTTGATGACCGCTGAGATGTTGTCTGTCCAGGAGATGTCAGCAGAGATGAGGACACCAAGGAACCGGAAGGTGTGGACCCTCTCCACACGTTCCCCGTTGATGTAAAGGGGGGCTAAGTCAGTGCTGTGCCTCCTGAAGTCGACAATGAGCTCTTTGGTTTTCTTAGTATTCAGTGTCAGGTTGTTCTCTGAACACCAGGCTGCCAACTTCAGGACTTCTTCTCTGTAGTCTGCCTCGTCTCCCTTTGAGATGAGTCCGACTACCGTGGTGTCATCAGCAAACTTGATGATGAGATTGTTGTTGTGGGTCAAACTGCAGTCGTGGGTGTAGAGAGAATACAGGAGGGGGCTCAGCACACAGCCCTGTGGGGAGTTCAGTGTGCGAGTGGAGGAGAGATGAGGGCCGAGTCTTACAGTCTGGGGACGGTTTGTAAGAAAGTCCTTTATCCAGGCACATGTGAGAGGAGGGAGGCCAAGAGTGACCAGTTTGGTGATGAGGATGTCCGGGATGATTGTATTAAAGGCTGAGCTGTAGTCCACGAAGAGCATTCGGACGTAGCTCTGCTGGTGCTCTAGGTGACTCAGCACAGCATGGAGGTCTGTGGAATAATAATAATATAACTAATAACATGAACTTTGGAAAAAGCTTTGCACAAAGTACTACAGTACTGCACAGGGTGAGAGATATACGTCCAACATATCCCCCGGGGTCCTGAAAGTAGAAGGAGACCACTCAAAGTATCCTTTCTCTACATTATTCTGGATGCTGATATTCCCAACATTGAGGTAACGTGTACAAAATACAAGAGCTGTTCATGTTTACATGATAAAAATCATGTAAACTTTTTTAAACAGTATGCATTTTACCTATGAATTGAATTTTAGATCTACAAATATTTACTCATTTTTTTCACTCCATTGCCTAAAACAGGGACCATTTCTGAAAGGTTTTGATAGTGGAGGGGCATGCTGGGAAATGTATTCCTACACATTGTGGTAAGGGCACCAAACTGAATATGGCCCAAGTTTTTTACACCTGCACACAGTCACGATGTGGGGGGAAAGTAAATGAACACATGAATGGTTGTCTCTGGCTTTCAGGAATGTAGCCGGTTCTCGAGTAATATGCTAATATACTTATATCAAAGACTAACTCAGAAACAAGTCTTTTGCCCGGGTAACTAATAAAAACCCATCTGAAGCTTAGCACAGTTGTCAAGGCCCCGAGAGCTAACGCTTGGTGCCAGTTTTTGCTGGTAAATTTCACTGAATGTTTGTATTTCAAAGAAATAAAGTTGCGTTTAGAGTACTCTGAAGAGCGGAGACCGTGTGGCATGTGTCTGTTACTGTAGAACCTGTGGGAGGAGCTACAATCCTGAGAATGATTGACGGTATCCTGCTGAAACTGTGCGTTGCAGCTTCTGGGATTGGGTGTGGCATTAACCCTTTCCCTTACGAACACCAGCGCATACATGAGAGGGAGGGGGAGCGGGTCTTTATTAGTGAGGGAAAAATACAGCCTACTCTTATCTTTCCCAGCTTGAATACAGTACTTTAAAAAAGTCTGCCTATGTTTTTTAAATTCCAATATTCCCCCATCCCCTCTGCGCCACCACACAAACCGGATAACAGGAATGTGCTCATACCTGCTGTCTCTGTCTTTACTCTTTTAGTTTTGTTTCTTTTTAATCAGAGAACATCCTTTTAGGGACTTTTCCTATAATCTGACAGTACCGTGTACAGTCCGTGTAAAGCAGAGAACAGCAGTTTCCAGCTTTGCTAAAAGTTTCCAGATGTGGAACAAGCTGTTGAATGCTGTCCGAAGTATGGCACATCCTTTGCGCTGTGTAATGACACACTCACGAGTCACTCGTTGAAAACACAGCCTGAGATGTACATATGTGACTGTCTTGTATAACTGTGGTAAATTCATGGCATTGCGTCGGCATTATCTAAGAGCACAGCTCCTTCCTGGCTTTTCTTTGTGGCGGAGGGAGGATCTAGGAATGCTGCCAGCTGGTGACAGATGCAGGGCTTCACTGAACCTCTCCAGCAGCGAGAAACACAGGAAGACGAGTTACCGCAGTCAACATGCCTCAGGTAGGTAAAGACAACCTTTTTTTTAGTGCCGACATGTAAAATTGGACCTCTTGGCAGCAGACGTTTACACCATCGGCTCTTTAACCGGGAAAAAGGTGGTTTGGTGCGAAATCAATATGTGGAATTTTTAAAAAATGGCCTCTGTGCGCTTCACGGAGAAGCGACGTGTCACACAAGGCGTCAGATTATCCACGGGGGGACTGGGTTTGGACACGCAGGATGTAAATACTTATCATTTAGAAGTGACTAAAGCAAACATCAGCAATGGATTATTCTCGAACTTTTTTTGGGGGAGAAACTTTCAGAGGAGATATGCGGCCAGCGGCCCCTCCCCGAAAAGAAGTTTTAAGCGCAGGGTCCTGCCACTCCTCCACGACGAATTCAAAGTCGTAACAGTACACGCGTGTAATTCATCACAGTTTTGTGCTAATTTGTAAGAAACGGTTAACGTGGGGGGGGGGGGGGGGGGGGGGGTACCTTGACCCGTAAAAGCGATCCGATGTGTGTCTGTTATACTGTGGGTCGCATTTTGTAGCGTGGTTCGGGTCCGCTTACACAAGAGTGTCTGTGAATGAGTGCAAAGTTGAGTAATCACCTTTATCCTTTGATGAAATGTTGTTTATCATGATGGGTGTTGTCTCTTGCAGGATGAGCCTTGGGTATAGTGGAAGGGCTTAATGCTATGGCCTGTACAGCCACAGCATGTGACAGAAATCAAACCAGTTTCATATCTGCTGAAGAGTTTTGACTCTTCGCCACTATCGAGACACCAAATGGGTGAATGCTGCTGGGAAGAATTATGTTCCACGTGATGGCTGAAGGGCTTACTAACTCCTTTCATTTGGCACCAGTCTGCACACACGTTTGTAGCTCTTGCCTTATTGAAACAGCAGTTTTATCTGCATGAGCTCATTTTCCTGTTTCTGTATGCTCCTTCTCATATCCCTGTTGCTCACAGGAACAACGAGTATCTCGCATTATTCCATGGTTACATCTTGAACCGTTTAGCAATGAGACAAAACAGTCAAGGCAAGGAATTTCCTAAAGGATAGCTAGTGCTCTATAACCCACGATCAAGGAACACACGGACAGACTTTGTCGCACCTCATTTTTGAATCTCCACTGTGTGGAGTTTACGTCAAGCTTTACAACAAGCTGGATTCGATATGTTAATGAGCACTACCGTTAACTATTTAAGATAAATCACTAATAGACTTTCAAGAAATATAAAAACAACAAATTCAGTGAAATAAATAGATCTCCTGACCATTGCTACTTTCTTTGGAATACTTTTTAACAACGGTGAAGAAGGCTTGCTGCAGCTTGTGGTACGTTAGTCAGAAAGGGTGTGGTTCTGACAAAGCTGCTGCCACACATGCGTTGAGAAACAGCAGGAGCACTGGAACCTGTTCTGATGGCCAAGGAATAATAATTGGATGAGTTTCTCAACAGGCTCATTGTAATGACTTTATAGGGCAATGATGTGTCGCGTTTATAGGTTGGTGTTTGCTTAAAATGCAGCAGCAACAAGATCTAAAATGCATGTTGGACAGCGTCGGTAGGTAATGCGGTTTCCTCACAGCGAGAAGGCACCTGGTCTAAACCCTGAGTGGAAACTTTCCTCTGGGTCCTCCAGCGTCCTTCCCAGTTAGGTTCACTGGTGACTCTAAATTGGCCATAACTGAGGGAGGTAAAACGATTGAAGGGTACAGAGTGCTAAATTAATGTACAGGTAAAATTTGACTTAAATTGTGGTGCATAAAGCAAGATCTGAAAGTGTTTTTTGTTTGTTCTGTTTTAGGGTAAATGACATGATAAACTTTGTAAGAAAAACGGTTTTCTTTTAAAATTACCTGGCTTTCTCTTTTGTTGTTCTTTTCTTTTCGCCTTTAATTTCTCCCAGTATTCTGACCTCGAGAGTGCCATTGATACACTGGTCAGCCAGTTCCACTCTGCTTCAGCCGACAAGTCTCCGACGCTGAAAAGTGATGAATTCAAAAATCTTTTGTCCTCCCAGATGCCCAATCTGATGAAGGTAAGTCCACAGTAAGCCTCCTTGTGCTTCTATTTGACTGGGGCTCGCAGTTATCTGCAGCAAATGGGTGTGGCAGCACACCTAACCATATTCAGCTTGCACAAAGACTAAGGGGAACATGCTTACAACAGAGTTATACAAGCCTAATCCACACACAGGCAAACACACACTAAAAAATGTTAATCCCCTGAAGACATGCACTCCTTTCCATTAATCTAACAGCATCTCAGCTTAACCTCTGAATACAAACATAACTGCTGTTCTGTAAAAGTTTCTAAGGCAGTCTTACTTGGTTAGACCTTAGATTAGATTTACAAGTAAATTCTGACTTGGTCAGGTTAACAGACAGATTAAGATTAAAACTGCACATCAGTCTCTCCTGCATCATCAACTTTCTACAGATTCATTTGAAGATTGCTGTAATTTACTGTGACTGAAACATGTTTTTCAATGTTTTTTCATTAATCTCCTCAATAATATCAATCATTTCTATTCATGGTAATAATTCTGTATGGTAGTAAGAAGTCTGTGAGAGTTTTTGGCAGTTTTGTTTTGGTGTTATTTTGTACAAACTTACGGTTCAGCTGTGCTATCAGACAAAATGCCAACATGCACACTTCTAGTATTTAATCATTAATACTAATCTAAAGAGCTCTGAGTGTCAGTAAGACTTGAAAAGCACTATATATTCTCCCCAGCCACTTTGTTAGGTACACCTTTTCATCTGCTCATTAAGGCAATCTAACCAGCCGTCACACGTGGTAGTAACAATGCATTTAGGCTGTTGTCAAGGGTGTCTGCTGAAGTTCAAACCAAGTATTAGAATGAGGAACAAAGGTCATTTAAGTGACTTAAATTACAGGCCAGATTGCTTCGATCTGATAGGAAGGTAACAGGAACTTTGATTAAATAAAGAATGCAGTGGAGCATCTATAAATGCGAAACCACACCAGATGCCAGTCCTGTCAGCTAAGAACAGGAAATGAGGCCACAGTTCGCACAGCCTCATCAAAATTGGTAAATAGACTGATTCTTATATAGCACTTTCCTACTCAAAGCACAACTTACCTCATTCACACAAGCACTTTTTCTAGGCCCAAGTCCTTTTCTATTTAACAGTCACGCACATCTTGCCCAAGAATACTTTGGCATGCAGACAAGATCAAACCACCAAGCTTCCAATCAGTAGATGATCTGCTCTGCCTCCTGAGCTGCAGCCACCCCAACAAATTGGACAACGTTTGAAAATGTTGTCTGACCTTTTGAGTCTTGATTTCTGCTGCTCCATCCTGCTTTCAATGCATGTAATGGTTTGGGGCCCTTTGTGGTCCCTTAGCATCAGTTGACCATAGTTTATATACCACCGCCTATTTGAAGATTATCACTGACCATGTAAACCCCTTTATATCCATCTACTGAATGGACTCCACAGTCACCGCATCTCAAGACAAAGTACTACGGCAGCGCTGAGAGCACAAGGTGGATCCAACCCTGTGTGACCAATGTGTACCTAATATTATTGCATATAGTAAAAAATTAATCCATTTAATTAAACATACAGAGTGAGTCTGGACTAAAAACATGTGAAGATGCAACCTGATTCACGCAGCGTTCCATGGTGATTAGGGTTTATTTACAGTGTTTTTATGTACGAGCAACAGTAGTGTAGGTTTTCAACTCCTTCTGGCTGGGTCAGCACTCCAGAGCATTCGAAACATCAAACTGTGACACCTCATTCACCTTGCAGTAGTCCAAACAGAGCCGTATAGACCCATCTTTCATCACTGCAAGAATCATGGGGCTACACCAGGCACTGTGGGACTTTTACCCTCATCTTCAGCATCACAGCCAGTTCTGCCTGAACTATTTGCCTTTTGTGTTCAGGTAGTCTGTAGAGCCGTGATGCACCATCACACCAGGGCACGTCAAAGTGGTGCTCCATGAGCGTGGTGTGACCGGACAAGGGAGAACACATCTGAAAACTACTGCTGCAGTGCAGCAACATTCATTGTCTGGGTCTGTGTGAGACGGTCGTCACACTGGAGGGAGGCGGGAATCACCAGAGAAGTGGTTTCAGCCACTCTCCGTGCTTTGAGGTGATATACCTGTGTGGCTCCTTCCTGGTCCGACCGCATCACTTCAAAATCAACATCCCCCACTCACTGGGTGACTCTAAAGGGCCCTCGTCACTTAGCAAGTAATTTTACTGTGGCACTATCGTGTTTTATAATCCACAAGAACTCAAAGCGATATCCCAGTGCACTCCTGTGAAATGGTCAGATGGGTCAAATGGGACCTCCATTAACGGTACCAGGTGCAAGGGCCATCTGGCATAGGCAAAAGGCCAATCCTCAGGAAGCATCAATGGTGGTCTTCGGGCACGAGGCCCAGCCAATCCACAACCATCTGTCGGATGTCCTCAAAGCACCACCTTGCCGCGTGGGCAGGATGAGGGCCAGCACCTGGACTTCCAGTTTGAATTTACAAAGTTAAATACATTAACCCATGGTAAATGAACTGGCGTATCTACCACTCAGAGCTCTTCACACTATAAGACACATTCACATAGCCACATTCTTACAATGCATGCACTCTGAGTGCACAAATACACCGGTGGATGCGTTAGGACCATTTTGGTGTTCAGTATCTTGAGCAAGTCTTGTCAGAGTGTCTTCAGTTGCACTAGTTTTATTCTGGGTAAAATTCTGTCATTTCAGTGCTCCCTGTTTTTGTTTGTTTTTGTCTGATCAGATTTGTCTTAGGTGATAAAGATATTCTGAACTGTGATCAGTAACCTAACACTTTGTAATTAACTGGAAGGATATTTTCTTGTAAGTCTGGTTTAGGTGTTAACATTTTCACTTTAACGTGAGTTGTTTTGTCGTGTTCTGACAGGGGGTCGGCACCGACCAGGGATTTGGTGATATCCTGCGGAAGATGGGTGTAGGTGATGGCGAGGGCATCTCTTTCAAGCACTTCTGGAATTTAATCCAGTCAGTAGCCACCTCGCAGTTTGGCCTCCTTAGTGGTCAGAAGGGCTCGTCATGCAGCTGTATTCTCCTGTAAAGAGCAGCTTCTCAGCCCAACACGCATTTGGAAATTTAACTCAGCAGAGTAACACATACACATCACGTTCATAAAGAATTGTCAAACAGAATACAAGGGTACAAAATCCATTCTAAGCATTCATGACTAAACATTACAGTTTTAACTAGTTTACCTTTGAATTCAGATTACTTTGTTTAAGTTCAAAGTAAAATGTAAACTGATTTTGAATAAAATACTCAATTTGTCCTCCTTTGTATTTTTTTTTTCATTTATCATGCTGCACATGTTACAAAAGCCTAAACCTTATGTCATTAGACACCACAGTGTCACTGGTGCCTGAATGTTCTTCTCTCTTTGTGTTGCTTTAAGATGCTCATCATGTTTAGTTCTTTGGGTGTTTGGTCCAAAAACTGTTCTACAAATTTTAAAACTATAAATCTTACAAACACCTGTGCTTTGAATAAAAACATATACATGGAACTAAGTTGGTTGTCTGAAAAAGAAAGCTGTTAGCTATCGTCAAAACTAGAGTGAATAACTTCTGTCTCGTTCATGTCGCTCCAGTTTGTCATGTTTTTGATTTGCAAAAGTGTTGGGTGCTTTAAAACTGGTCCAAATCACTATATTAATGGTCTGCTGGTGTGGTATTTTCAACTTGATATGTATTTCTTAATAGGTCAGAGGTCAACATTTTAAAATGGTTAGGTCAATGAAATACAAAAAAGAAGGTAAAACATGATTTACTATTTTAGAAAAGGGAACAAAAAACAAGCTCCGCCTTCCCTTGCCTAATAATAGTCACGGCCAGGTGACATTCCAGTTATGCAGTCAACTTGAAGAGAGATTTAACATCAAGTCATTGGAAATATTCATCACTTTCAGACATCTGAAGTGTAGAATTTATTTCCTGGCTTGTAGAAAGTTGACTCGCGAGTAAATTGTTTCTCAGTAACAAAACATGTTGTTTTGTATTATTTCTAATAATATATTAGAATTATATTTGAAATCTCAAATTGTGCCTTTGTAATATTCCCTTATTCTAGAATGCTTTGCCTCTGATTCTGATTTCTGTGTATTTATATTTTGTAATTCTCTGTAGTCTGACCTTTGACACCAAAAGAAAAGTGATTTAATGAACATTTAAATAAACATGTAACGAGTTTCCCAATATCACCTGTTGTTACGGCGTTGCTTTGTTGATTTTAAAGAAACATAATTTAACTGGTTTATATGAAAGCTGGTATTATATGATGCAGTTAAATGTTTAATTTTAGAATAGTGTCGACTTTTTGACATAAGAAGACATCACAAAAACCTCTAAAGTTCTGTTTTAATGCTTTCATTTTAATGCATCAAGATTTTTCTTTTATTCTTCTAGCTACAAAAGTGAAGCGGTAGATGACTGTGAAGCATTTTTTTAGTTTTATGTTGTAATTCATCCAGAGTACAGTATTTTCAGCACAGAAAAATATTGTAACTGTACAATGAAAACAATGAAGTGGACAATATGAACTGTTACACCAGCATTATGGATTCATATTCCCATGCAAAGAAGGTGCACATCCTCTTTTGAGTTTTTTCCCCTCGGGCGTACCTCGGAAGAATTCAAGATAAGATGAAAATGCGTACTTATTCATGACTTTAACCCTCCCAAAGATATCTAGCTCTGTTTGCTCATCATGGTTAATAGCACTCATAATCTGCTTTGATTTAATGTACAGTGCATTTTCCTTTGCAACAACTTGATCTAACCAAATCTGCATGTTCTGTGGTGCCATTTCAAAGTTGTCAACAGCACAGCCATAGAATCCTCGTTTCAAATGTTCAGGCCAGGGTTGATCGGTTATCATGGGGTGGTCATCCCTCACAAATGCTGTGCACAAGGGACTGTCACTTCCTCGTGAATGGCCTACTTCACAACCAATGACAGTCATGAGGAAAAGTGAGAAGGTTCTGAAGTTACGCACCGATGCTGAAAACACAGCTGCCATAAAATAATGGCCCCATCGCTCACAGTTGTAATTACACTGCTGAAACTGGAAGGTTTGGCGACAGAAGTCATTGAATTTTGATGGTTTGAGACCCTCTCTCAGCTTCTCCAGGGAGGACTCGTCCTGCTGGTCCTTAAAGCTCTGAAGAAAATTTTGAATTTCCACTTGATTGTCAGGATTCATGAATTTTCCCGCCAGAGTTACATTCAGAGTTTTCCCATTTACTTTGTAAATGCATTCATTGAGAACGTAGTAAAAGTCCGATGCAATTTCTTCTCTGGCATTGTACCGTATCTCCACTAGCAGATGTTGAATGCTTATGATATGCTTCAGGATAATGTTGTCTTCTCCTGCCGCTGGCTTTTCTAGCCAAATTGCTTTTAGGTGTCTTGAATCATCTGTGGTATAATCAGGAGCACGCCTTCTTTCGTTTTCCTCAAAAAACAAGCTCCAAGTCAGCCCCTCCAGGCAGTCGATAAAGTGATACTTTTTGCGCAATTCCATTGGGACAAACATTTGAGGGTGGCTTGGCCAGTCCAGTATCTGCAGATACAAAATATTTCCTTTATAATTGTGAAATACTGGTCCTGGACAGCCAAGTTCCTTTTTTATCACCAGATCACCTCTTTGGTTTAGTTCAGCTATGACTGTGCTGTAGTGCTCATGGGACCTCCAGACACCGTTAGTTGTCGTCAGTATATCACCATCAGAATTAACTGACAGGAGTGTGTTGTATAGGTTGAGCTTTGTTTCCACACTAAAAGACCGGAGACTTTGTAGGAACTGCAACATGAAGTGTTGGTCATTTCCAATATTGCAGCTTATGAGGCTGATGGTACCAAGATGACCAATGTTTGTTTTAGTTTTTAAGATGAAAACAAATCTGGCAAGTTCCTTTGGGTCATAACCAGCCAACTGGGCTGCTCCAGTAGGGCTTTGACTACCATGGCCAACCAGTACAATGTCATGATTTCTAGTCGAAAACAAATTGCTTCCTTGCAGAACGTACAGTGCCCTCTTATGGTACATTAGCAGATTTGATGAACTGGGATGCTTCTGGAACAGGTAAGTGGCTGACTCAATCACTGCAGGTTCCTCTTCCATGATTACTATCGTTTGATGGCTGTATTTTGTGTCATTTTCCCTGAGGATTACATCAGTTTTGTTAGACATTAATTATGCCTCAAATTGTTCATTGTATGTGAATGTATAACTTTCTGACTAATTTAAATAAACTGGAATGATTTCATCTATCACATAAGAAAAACCAAGTAGGCAACACCCAGTTAAAGAAAGCACTGCATGATTTTGGCAATTAGTTTGTTGGTAAAGTGATATTGTGAAATGTCTGAAAATCACAACCAACATGCCAATTTTGATTTGAAGTCCCATTTTGGGCTTTCCAATTTGTCTTACTGTTTTTACTATTAGAATTATTAGAAATGCATCTGTCCATGATCTGGTGCCATATGGCAGGGCCAGCAGTCAGCCATCTCTTCCAACTCATCCAACAAAACACAGATGGGTTCCCAGGCCAGCCAAGAAATATAATTTCTTTGGCATGTCCTGGGTTTACCCTGGTGCCTCCTCTCAGTAGGACATACCCAGTACACGTCACCCAGTGGGTTTCCAGGGGGCATCCTAGTCAGATGCCAGAACCACCTCAACTGGGTCTTTTCGATATAGAGGCGTAGCGGTTCTACTCAGTCTCTCTGAATGACTAAATTCCGCACTCTATCTCTATGTCTCTGATCCGAAGTGGGAACTCCAGCCTTTTTCGGCTGACGACCATGGCCTCATTATCCCCAAAAAGCAGAGATGAGATCTGAGTTCCTTTCCAGTATGCTGACATAGACCTTGCTCGGGAGGCTGAGGAGTGTGAGACCCCTTGCAGAAGATGCATGGTGACCCGACCACATTGTCACATCTTTCCACACTTTCTTTTATTTTGGTTGTCGTTTCTTTTACACTCGGCCGCAGCTTTTCAGCTGCCAGCCATACATTCACAACAACAACGCAACAACCTCCCCCGCAGCCACACCACGAAGCACGCCGACCTATGACGAACCATGCGGTCAAGGGTCGCCAGTGCGGGCCAGGACCCCATCCGAGCTGCCCCAGATCCTCTGTCAACTGGATCCGGTGGTAAGGTAAGTTGCCTTACCTTGGAAAAAGACTTTGGGACTGCCTCAAAGCGATTCTGGTCTTTTTCCATGCTCTCACTCAACTCCTCCCACATTCAAGTTTTTGCTTTAGCCACTGCCCAAGTTGCATTCCAGTTGGGCTGCCGGTGTCCATCATCTGCCTCCAAAGTCCCATACACTAACCAAGGCTAATAAAATTCCTTCTTCAGCTTGTTCACCTCAGATGTTGACTGTCCAGTTAGGGGATTACCACCACAAAAGACACAAGCCACCTTGAAGCCAAAGCATCATACAGCAGCCTCAGCAATGGAGGTGCGGAACATGGTCAATATGGACTCAATGTCCTCAGCCTTCCTCGAAATGATCTCAAAGTTCTGCCAGAGGTGGGAGTTGAAGACTTATGGGCAGAGGCCTCTACCAGGCCTTCCCAGTGCACCCTCATTATGTTTAGATTCATGAGGTCTGTCCAGCATTCTCCCTCACCAACTGATCCAGCTAACCACCAGGTGGTGATCAGGTGATATATTGACAGCTCAGCTCCTCTCTTCCTCAGAGTGTTCAGAACATACAGTCACAGATCTGATTATGCAATTTCAAAACACTAACATGTGACCATGTGACTGGTGAAGTCTCCCAGTAGGACAATGGAGTCACTCAATGGAGCACCCTCAAGAGCCCCTCCCAGCGACAGGCTGGGTACCCTGAGCTATCGTTCAGCGCATGAGCGCAAACGACAGTCAGGACCCATTTCCTGGCCCAAAAGCACAAGAAAAAAACTCTCGTCCACTAGCAAAAACTCCAACATACAGGCAGCAAGCCAAGGGGTTACAAAAATACCCACCCCCAATGTGCTGCTTCTCACTGAGAGCAACACTGGACTAGAACAAAGTCCAGCTCCTCTCCAGACTGGCTCCAGAGCCCAAGGCGTGCATCGGCGTGAGTCACACCTGAGTCATCTAGTCGATGTCTCCAACCTCGCGCACTACCTCATGCTCCTTCACCACCAGAGAGGTCACATTTTGTTTCCCAGTCATCTCAATAGGCGGGGAATAGTCTGCCAGGGCCTACACCCTTTGCCCCCGCCCAACAAGCATTTGAATTATTAACATTACTATTTTTAAGTATTGCTTACGTCAGTCTACAGCCATGTTAGTGATACTCTGAAGCCTTCTCTAGGTCTTAGAAATACAAATTTATCTTTATGATTTTAAGCTCAAATACACCGCTCAAATATTAGAGGAACTCTTTTTAATCAGAGTATATCATCAACTCAGTTAAACGTCTGGAATATTGATCTGGGCAGTTAATTGGGAGAGGGGGGTTGTTGATCACTTTCATTTGCTTTGGTGTTAGTGAAACTATCACCAGGTGCACTAGTGAGGCAACACAACCCCCAAAACAGCTAGACCATTTCTGACCAATTTTTCAATAGTTTTGCATATTACTAGGGTCATTTTCCTAACGGTTGAATGAGGCGATACCTTGGCCCTAGAGAGGTTGCACAGATAGTCAGAAGATTTGCTGTGTCTTCCAGCAGAGTCTCATAATCATGGAGGAGATTCCAGGA
This sequence comes from Pelmatolapia mariae, assembly GCF_036321145.2. NCBI lineage: Eukaryota > Metazoa > Chordata > Actinopteri > Cichliformes > Cichlidae > Pelmatolapia > Pelmatolapia mariae. Next base: position 34,194,399 of record NC_086245.2, on the reverse strand, counting down.
CAGAGGCGGTTCCTGTAGGAGAGCTAAACGGGGCCAGAGAAGTCCTTAAACATCAACAGGATGGGTATCTGCTCATTTGTTAAAGGAGAAACGGGATAAGCACTGCCAGAGCCCAACCAAATTACCTCCACCAGGCCACTGGTGCGAATGTCTCTGACCAAACAATCAGAAATGGATTGTGTGGTCTGGGTGGCCTGAAGAATTGACATCAACACTGGGCCCTGTGCTCACTGTCCCACACTGTGGAGCCTCACTGGCATATGCCATAAAATACCAGAATTGGTAGGTCTACGACTGGAAACCACTGATTTCCACAGCACAGCACAGACAGCAGGTTCACCTGGTGAAGCCACGAAGAATGTTTTGGTGCTTATATTATCATTCAGCACGACTGGTTTGGTGGTGGGTCAGTGATGGTCTGGGGAAGCAGACCTCTACAGGCTAGGCAACAACACCATGACTACCATTAGGTATTGGGATGAAATCCATCTTCCCATCATCAGACACTAGTGTAGACGGTCTTGGTTCCTCCTGGTGCACAACAGTGCCCGAGTATTCCTTCATCCTCTGATCAGAGCATTGAAGGATCAAGAAATTGATATGACTGACTTGCCCTTACACAGACGTAAATCCAACAAAACACCTCCAGGACATTACTGTATATGAAAGTCCATCCATAACTGCCAGGTTCAGACTGTCCAGGAGCTCAGTGATACCCTGGTCCAGATCTGGAAGGAGATGCCCCAGGACACGATCTGTTGTCTCATTAGGAGCATTCCCTGTCAGTGTCAAGGGACATTGTTTTTCTATGTAACATTGAACCTACAGATATGCAGTGTTTGTTCCCTGCCAGGCTAGTGTTAAAAACATCGGTCTGTTACATCATGTGGTGGCTTACCAGTGTCCTGGAATGAAGGTGGATTGATTCCTTTGAACATTCCAGTCTGCAATGACAGAGAATCAAACAATAAATCTGTCTGAATGTACTGTTGTATTGCTTTTAAGGTAACTGCTGATCATACTCCTCCTTCATTTTTTTCTTTCTTTCAGATGTAAATGTACCGTTACACTAAAAACATTTGCTTTGTCAAGAGGAACACTATAAACTCTCTATGGGCTCCTCTTGTTTACTTTATTGATTTATTTGTTTGTTTTTTAATATTATTTTTTACATATGTTTTATTTATTATTATTATTATTATTATTATTATTATTATCAGGGAAGGTCCTATGTGCACAGTGATATGTCATAAGCCATAATGACAGTGTAAGGGGCAGATGGCCACAAGGCCACAAGGCACAGTCAACAAACCCGCACAAATTTCCCTCCTCACTCCAGCCTAAGAAACGTACAATAAGGACTACCCATGGAAGGAGAGGGCCAGCTCCCCAGTTCCCCACACCCCACCACAGGGCAGGGAAAACAGATCTGGGGCTGCCACAACAACATTCTGGAGTATGACCAAGGTGAGCACCAATTGACTGTAGTGTTTTCTACACTCACTGGTCAGCACCCACTATCCCCACTGCGAAGGGTAGTTTAGAGTATGCAGATGAGGGACTTGGAGGGCCATCTGCCTACTGAGTCCTAATATTAGTCACCCACTAAATAAACAAAGGACCAAAAAACAGGAACAAGCTAGCCTGGCCCGAGTTTGACACATGCTTCTCCCAACGTGCTCAAACTATCCTCTTACTGAGGAATGGTATTCATTTGGTGGCTGAATTTAAGTTATTTCGGACATTTTTTTCCACTGATGCATTTTTTTTATTATTGCAGATCAAAATTATGTAGCTTTGTTTTACATATGTACAGAAATACATTATCACTGTAAATACCACTAACTTTGCTCTCATTTAGTGAATGATGGACAAAGAAAATGGTGCTGTAGACTTTAAGATATCATGTTACTGATATATATTCCCTCTTTAACAATTCTATGATAAAAGAAGTGCTATTTCAAAAAAAGACATCCAGATATGTTTACATTAAAAAAAACATATAATGATCTTACCAGAGTTTATTCCTGCTGCCAAAGACAGCTGAACAATAAGCCAAAATCCACTGAGTTTCAACATAGCTGTGACGCTCTGTGAAGTGCAACTGAAATGAAGTTCACTGTGGATTCAGCAGATAGACGAGCATCAGGTTATATCTCTGCCCACATTTGGTTAGATAGAAATGTAAATGACAAACCTGCATCTATGCCCATGCAGTCAAACAGTTACTTCACTGTTTAAAGTGTGTGCACCAACATATTCTTTCTGCTCTGACAGTGAATTACTACCATTCATAACTGACTCAATTTCCTAATTGACACATGCAAATGTTGTAAGCGTAGATCCCACTGAGATGTCCCAGCAGTCACTTTTAAAACGGCAAGTAAATTATTTACAAGGTGCACTGCTGTTAAGAAAATCATGTGAGAGATGAAAAAAAGACTCCCACCTCATTAAAATTAGTCAAGATTAAATATTAGAATCTTTATATTTCAAGAGAGAATCTATTGTAAGATTTATATAGCGCCAAGTCACAACAACAGTCGCCTCAAGGTTCTTTATATTGTAAGGTAGACCCTACAATAATACATACAGAGAAAAACCCAACAATCATATGACCCCCTATGAGCAAGCACTTTGGCAACAGTGGGAAGGAAAAACTCCCTTTTAACAGGAAGAAACCTCCGACAGAACCAGGCTCAGGGAGGGGCGGGGCCATCTGCTGTGATTGGTTGGGGTGAGAGAAGGAAGACAGGATAAAGACATAAGAAAATCCACCTGCCAAACTCCTTGTTGACTGCTGGTGACTGCCCCAACAACAGGCGTGCCCACTCTTGCTTAAAATATGACTTTAGCTGCTTAAACAAATGGATGAATGGAACCGTAGAGTATCTTGTTCAGTCTGAGACAATTTGGGGAGCTGTTTTCAGCAGTTTACCCCTAACTGGATTAGTACTGGATGTGCACAAGTTCCCCCTGCTGCACGTTTTCAGTTATTGACAGTTTTTGCCAGGGCTGGACTGGGACAAAAATGTATATGTGTATATATTTCATTTTGTATGATTATTATTATTGAAAAAGGTTTTAATCAGGCACAGTTGTTGTTGGGTTAGTTCTTAGTTGCCTGCAACATGTGACAATAATTAAAAGTCACACTTGAGCTATTGGCAGTGACTCGTGATCAAAGCAACCATTCATTTTACCCGAATCCTTGAATTTCTCCCTTCCTGATTACGTCCCTCCATCTGTTTTCTTACCATTTAATTTCACCTTCCTCCATCTCTTCCTTACTTCTCCACAGCTGATGCTAGCAGCAGGTCTGGTTACTAGCTGCTTGTAGCTGTTACAAGCTGTTACTAGTTGTAACTAGTTGTTGCTGGTACTGTTCAAAGGTATGCCAGATTACCAGTCCAGCCCTGGTTTTTGCTCCAATGAACAGAGACAGTTAAAAAGCAAACACTGGAGCCTGTTCAAACCTGAAAATGTCTGAAGCACTGGGCAGCATTGTGGTTCAGTGGTTAGCACTTTTGTTCCATTTTTATAGTTTTCCTTCTGAAGTATCTATACCCCGTCATGTTTCTAGTTCTCTGCCTTGGTTGTTAGTTTCCTGTTGTGCTCTTCCCAGTTGTGTTGTGTGTCTGTCTAATATCTATGTGTTCTGTCTCTGTGTCAAACTAACGTGTCTTTATCTGAGTCTGTGTGCATATGTGATACTTGCTGTTTTATTCTGACAGTCCCTCATCTCGTGTGTGTCTTCAGTTTTGCTTCCCCTGTCTGCCTGATTCCCTCTTTTGTATATATCGTCTCTTTCTCCGTCATCATCATCTTATCTTCCCTCACACTGTGTGTTCAGTTTGTGTGTAGTTTCCCTGTGAAGCAAATCCTTAGTATCAGCCCAATGTGAAGTGTTTAGTCACTGATTACTAATTGTTTGCCCTTTTTTTCAATTTACCTCACAGATGCCTTTTCCAGATATCTTAGCAAAAGATGATAAAGGGAAGAAGAAAACTGAGCAGGTGGCTGACCGTCATCTTCCCTGAAATTATGTGCTCTCATTTGTGAAGAGAATGGGATGCCAGTGGCAGACCAGCCAGTTCCAGTATTCTTTGGGGAACATCAGACGATTTGGCTGGTGCTGGAATGTGAGCGCGTCCCACTACTAAAGGACTGGCAGCGTTTGTTCTGTTCCTCATTGCACAAAGACAGCGGTCCTGAGGCACAGTGGTTACCTTTCTACAGTCCTGTCCTGCTTCCCCTGGTATCTCTACCACAGCCTTTCACAGCGAACGTCAGCTGCACCTAGACTGAAACATAACTCTGCCGTCTGCACAGAGTTTCTGCAGCACCAGGGAAACGTTCAGCGTGACTCTTGGTTTAGTTGCCAGATGTTTTTCATTTTAATTCTGCTTGTTTTTTATAGCTCAATAAAAACCATTTGAACACAGTTATTTGTTTTTCAAAACAAATTGTTGAAGTTTTCTGTTTTGGTCTGTTTGTTAGCAGAATTAAATGTTCAGGCACAGGAAGTGAGTTATCATTGTACGACAAAATCTCATCTTTTTTTTTTCTTTTTTGTAGTTTTAAGTGAAAATTTACATAATGACATACAGCAGCAGAAGATTTTTATTACTTTAAAATGTTTTTAAGAACAAATATAGCAAAGTGAACAGTACTAATGTTTTTATGGCAGCATTATCATGTTATTACATGAAGTAAAGCCAGTGTTTTATTAAGCTCAGGTCTTTCAGTATTCACATCCATCAGTGTGTAGTTGGTAAGAACTGTAATTAACAGTATACTGTAATTACAATAACTTTTTTTTGCACTTTTTTAAAATAGCTGGTAAATGATGGTATTAATTATGGAACAAATGTACCAGATTTTTCACATAAAACAACTTTTTTTATTATCCTGTAAAAATATGGACATTTTCTTTATTTTAATTATGAAAAACTTGATGGTAAATTTCTCTTATTTTATGCATTTTTTTCTGGCACCCCAGCTGCCAGAATGTTACCACCATGCTTGGCAGAGAGAGAACCTGATGCTGTTTAAAGGTTAACATGGATTCTTTTGTGAATATTAAATGTTTTACTCTTGTAATGACCTTTGGTGGTCGATCACTCCTATAAGAGTAACTGTTGCTCTTGACAATTTTGAACGTGGACTTTGTATCTGAACTCTTCAGAGGTGGCTTTGTAACCTTTTCCAGTGTGCAAAGCAACAAGAAATCTTCTTTTTGTACCACATATCATTCATTGATTAGGTTCTCCTTCTGACTTATAAATTCATTATTTTGTATGTTATTTTTCTGCAAAAATATGGAAAATCTCAAAGGATTCACAAACTTTTGCTATACTTGTCTTAACACCTTCATGTTTGATACTGAGAGGCATTCAGTCTGTTACCACATGGCTGTTTCCAGGTCACTGATAATCCTCCCCAATCTTCTTTTCTCCTCATTAGCCATCTTACCCGCTGCTGCGCTCACAGTGAAGCCTGTGACTTATTCTGAAGAACACTAATTTCACATGCTGTGGCTTGGACCTCATGTTAGTGCTGGGAATACTGGTAAATAGTAATATATGCTTCCACTGTATGTAATACTGGGACATGACAGCTAAATGGATATTTAGATCAGCAAAGAACTTTGAAATGAAGCTAATAAATGCATCGTCTCAAAGAGCAAACAACTGCATTTTGATGGTCACATCAGTATGGTTTGACTAATTCTGCAGCTACACCTGGTTTGTGTATAACGGAGTCTGCAGGTGAAATAACCCGAAGGGAGATTTTTGAGCTGGACGTCAGATCAAGATTCCCCAGCAAAGCATCAAGATAGAAATCAAGAAAAACAGCAAGATTCCTAACAAAAGGTATGTCCACACATGACACATGCTGACCTCATGCCAGATATGTGTTTATAAAAACACTTTACATGTTGTGTGATATCAGTTCATATGAGCTAATGTAAAAAATTCAACTAGAGACATGTTGTTCAGCTAACATACTGCAACAAGTAACAAAAAAGGAACATCAGTTGGTTGAAGACTTAATCGAACTCACAATAAAGGCTTATTTTGTTGGATGTCATGTATATACTGCTGACATGTACAAAGCAAGGGCAGGAATTGCTTTCTCTTCACTTCTCCGTGTACCATAGCCTGAGATATCCTGCATGTGAACTTCACTCAGAGATGGAGAAAGATAAGAACAACAGACCAGGAGAGGAAGAAGAGCAGTTATATTCAAAGGTAAGGATGCTCAGTGCTGTTTGATAAACTGGAAATTTAAAGTTTACATGTAAGTCCTCGTGTTTTTAAATCAGATACTGTGTCTGTACATGTGACAGTGTCTTTTCATGTTGTGAAACATGCTGCAGAACAAAGGTAACTTTGTGTTATTTAAAAACAGTCATCAGATTAGTGCAGGTTAACTATATTAGCTTACGGTACTGTGAAGTTAAAGTACAGAACAGCATGTGACTGGTGCTCATGGTCAGAGTTACATCTAGATTCAGTCACTGAATTCCACCAACTTTCTACTGTAGAGCATAGAAATCAGCCAGGACAAATGGCTGATGAATGCAGTGGTGTAAATCCACTCAGAGCAGCACACATCAGCTGATCACAGCCTGCACACTAAAAAAATCTCGATAGAAATTATTGTGAGTCCGGCTCATCTGACTCATTTCCCTGTTTAGAGGCAAAGTCGCTCTCTACAACAGGAAACAGCCATTATTTATTTTATTTTCCTTCTTTTTCTCTGCTCATGTTCTACAAGCTAAGTCCACTTATTAGACTTATGCAATAATAATGTTGGTATTCCCCGTGTACTGACATTATTTTATTAATAGAATAATATTTTTGCCTTCTTACTTTGAGTACTTTTCAGAGCATGTACTTTTTCACTTTTACTTGTGTAAAAAAAGTTGACTCTGACCATCCTGCAGCTGGACTAAACATCACACCTGTCCTACATACCAGTTTTCTGTCAGGATTTTTGCTTTTTTGTTTGTTTTGTGTGTTTACTTATTTCTTTCTGGAAAGATAAAAAATATCACTCATCTAAACGATATGAGATGGTAACCTGTTGGTCATTAGTCAAGTAGTCAAACCCACACCAAGTTGTCCACCTATTATTCCTAAAGGCCTTGTTAAATAGGAGGCCATACTGTATACACCAGGGGTCTTAAAGTCACAGCCCAGGGCCACCTGCGGCCACGTCACCCCTACTCACATTGATGTGAAGAGATATAATGCAGTTTGGCCCTTAAAGTGACTTTTTTGTTTGTTGTTGAGTTGTTAAAATAAGTTCTTCAAATGATTGAATATGAAGGCAACATGAGCAGAGACACAAACATGAGAGGGATTGTCTGTGTTAGTTCACTGACAGACTCACAAACTAATGTGCACACTTATGTCTGCACTTTGGTTTTGTTAAATATGAACACAATGACAGCAGAAGTGCTGCCACGTGTGTGCACAGGCAGAGAGGACCAATGTGTTTATTTGGTAGTTCAATGAAAGGCTTCAGTTAGTTAAGAGGGAGGAAAAATGCAGTTTTATCTTATTATGCAATATTTGATATTAGAAAAAACAAAACAAAACTACATTTTCAGAAATGTTTGTTTGTTTGTTGGTTGGTTTGTTTGTACTACTTGAACACTAACGTGGCCCTCCAATGAGATGACAGCAGTGGCCCACAGCTCATTTAGTTTGAGACCCCTGGTACACACAGCTTGAACCTGAGGCCTGAGGAGGGCCTGTTGCTCGTACGTTGTAATGTGTACGGCTGCCCTGCAGGTGGAGGCCGGGGCTTCCTGGATCTCCGAATGGGAGGAGGCTGTGGGGCATTGTTGTTATAGTAAAGGCTGAACCACGGTCAGCGTTTTCTCCTCGCGTTTGTCGTTTATTGGTGAGTGATCCGTGAGTGTTAGACAGAATATTGGTGTTTTTGGAGCGATGTAAGGAAAACGGAGAGGAAAGGAAACGTAAGCTGACTTTTCTGTCTTTTGTGTTGTCGCTCTGTAAGTTTTTCCAAAATAGAGTTATTTAGCACACAAGAAACTATCGTCATTGCATCGTTACTCAACGTAAAACGCCCCAGCAGTAATCTGTGAAACTCTGCGGGCTGTGCTGGCGGAGCCGTTGGAGTGTATGTGTCGTGTTACAGGGTTGAGCTCATCTTCAGGTTCATGTTTTTTAAATCAGCGACGTCTCCACACTGTGGATAAGTCGAGGCTCAATCAAGCCGCTGCCTGAGCTGTGACTCTTCATCACAGCAAGAAACAAAGACACAGCTGAACAAACAAAACGCAGCGACGGACCCATGTTCCTCCTCATGTTCCTCCTCATGTTCCTCCTCATGTTCCTCCGTGTAGGTGATATCTCTGATTTCTCTGTTCCAGCTGTGAATGGAACACTTAAACCTGTAGCTTTGATGCTTAGTCATATAAACATTAACGGAGTTACACAAACTCACCGTTGAAACAACACGAGCCAATGCATTTGATTAGAGGACTGTACGGTAACGTGTGTGCATGTGTCTCAGATGGAGTGATGGTAGACAGCAGAGTATGTGAACTTCAATGTAAACGAGGCCAGACTCCATTATTCCTGCTGTGATGGAGAACCCCATCCTGCTGCCGCTCGCCCTGGCCTTGCTGGGTTTTCTGTGCCCATGTGTGACAAGACTGACTCCCAGAGTCTCCTTCCCCATGGGTGAGTGAAGCCTTTGAAACATCACGTGTATTTTTACCCTCTTTATCATGTTGGTTCATTTAAATATATTAGTGGTAGAACAAAGCACAGCGATGTTTTTGTTCTCTCACGGCTTTCATATACGAAATGGATTCTTGTGTACAAATATTGTGCTGAAACCTCATGAATTTAAAAAAAGGGCAAAATCATGTTAATCAAATTAACTGGGATTCCAAACACACATGTAGTTGACAGTTATCATGTTAGATGGAGTACTGTGAAATTGTACACTTCAATGTCTGATTATAATGCGTGTACAGTGCACTGCGAAAGTGTTCACAGCTCTTTGCTTGTTTCACATGTAAGTAAAAAAGAGGTTGAAATTCTGGAAGATGTATAAAAAATAACAACAATAGTATCCGTGCACAGCCACTTTCAGATCTCTTCAGAGATGTTCGGTGAGGTTCTGGTTGGGCTACCCAAGAACATCGACACAGTGAAGCCGCTCCTTTGTTATCTTGGCTGTGTGTTTCAGATCATTACCTCTGGAGCAGCTTATCATCAAGGATGTCTCTGTAGATCGCTGCATTCAACTTTCCGCTGACCCTGACTAGTCCTCTAGTTCCTGATGGTGCATGATGCATCCCCCATCGTGCTTCACTGTAGGGATGGTAGTGGCCAGGTGCTAAGCAGTACCTCCAGAGTATCCTCCAGATATGGTGCTTGGTATCCAGGCCATAGAGTTAGATCTTTGTCTCATCAGATCAGAGAATTTTGTTTTTCATGGTCTGAAAGTCCTTCAGGTGACTTTTCCACCTGGCCGTACAGGCCTGATTGGTGGAGTGGTGCAGAGATGGTCATTCTGGAAGTTTCTCTTTTCTCCACAAACCAACAGTGGAGTTCTGTGTGCGACTTTGAGCTTCTTGATCATCTGCCTTACAACAGCCCTTTGACTCCAAGCACTGGTTCCAAACTTCTTCCTGAGGCCACTGTGCTTATTGGGACCTTCAATGCTGCAGAAATGTTTCCTCCCCCCAGATCTGTGCCTTGGTTTAATCCTGTCTCAGAGGTCGGCACACAGTTGGTTGGACTTCATGGCTTGGTTTGTGCTCTGACATGCACTGTCAGTTATGGGGCCTTAGACAGGTGTGGCATCCAATCAGCTGGATTTATCACCAGTCATGTGACACTTCACAGATTATCAGTGGAAACAGAATTCAGCTGACCTCAAGTTTGAGTGTCGTAGCAAAGGCTGTGAACACTTACGTGCACGTTATATTTTTTTACATTTCAAACTTGTTTCACTTTGTCATTATGGACTATTGTGTTTAAGCTTTGAGGTAAAAATGAATCTGGTTATAATGAAATGTGGATTCTTTCTGTGTGCACTGTGAGTTGTGTGTTTAGTGTTGAATAACTGACTAGATAGCGTGGTCACAATATCTTCTGTGACATAATAAACTTGGAAGAGACATTTCCCAGACACCCAGTTCTTCGACATCTAAACAGTTAACACTCTGTAGCCAGTTATATCTGGATCCTTTTAGTTATCTGTGAATATTTAATCCTAAAATGCTTTGTCCTGATACAAACTGCTGTTTGATAACAGATAGTCCTGGGAGACGTCTCATCCGCTTCAACAGCCACTATGTCAGCAATACCACCACGCTGCTGCTCAGTGAAGATGGGGACATATTATATGTTGGAGCCCGGGACTCTGTGTTAGCACTGAACGTTAGCCACAAGGACAGCATCATACTGAGGAACAAGGTAGGGGCCGACTGTTGACAGATGCACACTTATGCATATTGAAATAAAGTCACTTGAGATTATGCAAATGCAGATCAGATTGTGTCTGTTAGGAATTAGACTGTGAGGCTCTAAACAGATGTCCATGTGACTACCAATGTTTTATGACGGCCTGACTGCAGAGACAGTGAAACAACAATGTCTGTGCCCTGGTGTTGGACTTCAAAGAAGCTTAACAGGAAGGACTACTTGGCTGTCAAGTCTTCAGCTTTCTGTGTCTGCGACACAGTACAATTACTGCTTCACCATCACCTGTACTTTTTTTAAACTTAAATTTAAAGAACTCAAAAGAAAAACAGCAAATTTTTTATTAAACTATTCTAAAGTATTTTTGCAAAACATTGCAGGCAGAATCTCTGTTGCCAAGTTAAAATATATTGAAATATTTATTGTGTTTAAAACATGAAATACTGGCTGAAGAGCAAAAAAGCTCAAAGATAGCCGAGTAATCTGGCGCTTCATCCTTGTAGCCTGCACACCACAGACTGCTTCTATTTTCATTCAATTTTTTTTCACACTTGACGTTCAGACAGTAGTTTGAGAATTAGATCAGGACTTTTTCCATGTCTCCTTTCTCATGTACTTCTATGTTAGCTATGCTTGCCACATCTTGGCACAATCCAATAAACCAGTCTGTGGACTGGGGAGTATGTCCAGTATGACTAGTTTGACATTTGTGTACTCGTATGTACCTCACACATTCAGTGTCACAGTTTGCAATAATCACACAGTAGAAAAGTGCAAGCATTTTTAACTGTTCCTGTTTGATGTACTATTTAAGTCAGGAGACCATGATGCAGAAAACAGTATTTTATGTAGAAGCAGGTAGCTTTTTAAAATTGCTAAATGAATTTCTAAAGGTCCTTCTAAACATTCAGACAAACACAAATTGGGTTAAATCCTTTGTGACTGTAAAACTTGTAGCAGTAGTGCCTGCTTTTGGTGTATTTAAAAACATGCAGTCTCAAAAACAAATGTGTTCTGGCCCATGCTGTGATCTTTTACATCACGGCCTCCCTGTACACAAACCTTCGGCTGTGGTTAATGTGAAGAACTTGATGAACTTGACCCTCTCCTCTTCTCTCAGCTGGACTGGAGTCCTTCACATGAAGACCTTGAGCAGTGCTCCATGAAGGGAAAGAAAATGGTAAGTGTTCTGTTTGAATCTATGAACAAATACTTTGAACCTGTTAAATTACAAATATACAAACCAAACGAGACAAAGGTGCCAATAATTTACCAGCTGGCAGTTACAGACCCTTTTGATGTATTTGTTGGTGAACCATGAGAATGTTTGAAGTTGAACCAACAGGTCCTAATTTAGACAAACAGTTAACAGTTTTACATGAGCTGGTTTTGTTGAAATGTTAAACTTTTTTCTTTCTTCTTTGTGTTTCCAGGCTGACTGTCCCAATTTCATACGTGTACTGCAGTTCCTGAACACCACCCACATCTATGCCTGTGGAACGTTCGCCTTCAGTCCACGCTGCACCTACATCGTAAGGCATTTAAGTTGTTAGTTTAACACTGTGACAGTGTTACAGTATTACTCACTGTTTAGTGATTGTAGCATAAACTTGATACAAAAAAGCCTGAATTTCCCTTTTTGTATGTTTGTTTTTTGAAAAGTGTGGGTTGGAGTAGAAATGGTTCTTCCATTTAGCATTCACTTCAGTAGCAGCTTGACTTTTTCTCCTTGTCTTCCCAGAACACTGACACATTAACAATGAGCCTCAAGCCTGATGAAGGGAGAGGTCGATGCCCCTATGACCCTTATCAACGCAATACGGCTATTGTTGTAGGTGAGGAAATGATGTCACAGCATGACTGGATTATTACAACTCTCTCTATTTTGGTGTCTCCCAGTGATCCCTGTCCCAGTTATCCCTGTCCCAATCATCCCTGTCCCAATCATCCCTGTCCTGTCTCTGGCTGGTGGAAAATGCAGGATTGCACAGCTGCAGGATTTATTGGGGAATTCACAGCATGAAGCACTTGTGATGAATTCAAACACGAGCTGTTTTGAAGTTAACCTGGGTAGTAATGGTTCTTGCAGAGCTTATTACCTTCAGGCTACAGCTGTGCAGTGTTTGCTGTGACCACCTTTATCCTTCATCAGAGTCTGAACTCGGTTCAACACAGTATGAACTTTGTTACAACTTTTCTTGTTATTTCTTTAATCGCTCTCAGGAATAGTTGTCCATGTTCTTGAAGGACATTTCAAACCTCTTATTTGAATGTTACCACAACCTTTAAATGCCTTCTTTTTTTTTTTCGATTAGTAAAGGCTAATCCATGATGATGGGTGTGGTTTTACTGCATTATCAGCCGGTTTGGGATGTTTGTGTTGCTGAACATGAAGCCATTGCCAATCAGAATCTTTCCGTTAGTAGATTTTTGATCATTGTTTTAAAGTTAAAAGGCCTTATTTTATCTTTTGCCTTGAAGAAGGTCGGAGGTCCAAAGTAAGGTGATATTTAGAATCTGCATGCCTCTTTTTTGTCAATACAAACAATGGCAGTGAGAAACATGGCTTTAAATGGCTTCATATATCATCATTATCACTTTAACCTGCATATCAGTCTATTGACCTTGAAGAGGTCAGGGGTCAAATGTGACATGACATTTTAAATCTTTATCAAATACTTTCTGCATGTTGATCGCGCACACCACACATGCAAGTTACAGCGCGACCAATAAATCAGCTTGGTGAATTTGACAACAAACAACTGAATTTGAATGAAAACAATGGAATTTGAATGACAACAACTGAATTTGAATGAAAACAATGGAATTTGAATGACAACAACTGAATTTGAATGAAAACAATGGAATTTGAATGAAAACAACTGAATTTGAATGAAAACAATGGAATTTGAATGACGACAACTGAATTTGAATGAAAACAACTGAATTTGAATGAAAACAATGGAATTTGAATGAAAACAACGGAATTTGAATGAAAACAATGGAATTTGAATACAAACAACAGAATTTGAATGAAAACAATGGAATTTGAATGAAAACAATGGAATTTGAATGAAAACAATGGAATTTGAATACAAACAACAGAATTTGAATGAAAACAATGGAATTTGAATGACAACAACTGAATTTGAATGAAAACAACGGAATTTGAATGAAAACAACGGAATTTGAATGAAAACAATGGAATTTGAATACAAACAACGGAATTTGAATGAAAACAATGGAATTTGAATGACAACAACTGAATTTGAATGAAAACAATGGAATTTGAATGAAAACCACAGAATTTGAATGAAAACAATGGAATTTTAATGAAAACCACAGAATTTGAATGAAAACAACTGAATTTGAATGAAAACAACTGAATTTGAATGAAAACCACAGAATTTGAATGAAAACAATGGAATTTGAATGAAAACAACGGAATTTGAATGAAAACCACAGAATTTGAATGAAAACAATGGAATTTGAATGACAACAACTGAATTTGAATGAAAACAACGGAATTTGAATGAAAACCACAGAATTTGAATGAAAACAACGGAATTTGAATGAAAACAACGGAATTTGAATGAAAACAACAGAATTTGAATGAAAACAATGGAATTTGAATGAAAACAATGGAATTTGAATGAAAACAATGGAATTTGAATGAAAACAATGGAATTTGAATGACAACAACTGAATTTGAATGAAAACAATGGAATTTGAATGAAAACCACAGAATTTGAATGAAAACAACAGAATTTGAATGAAAACAACAGAATTTGAATGAAAACAATGGAATTTGAATGAAAACAATGGAATTTGAATGAAAACAATGGAATTTGAATGAAAACAATGGAATTTGAATGACAACAACTGAATTTGAATGAAAACAATGGAATTTGAATGAAAACCACAGAATTTGAATGAAAACAACTGAATTTGAATGAAAACAACTGAATTTGAATGAAAACCACAGAATTTGAATGAAAACAATGGAATTTGAATGAAAACAACGGAATTTGAATGAAAACCACAGAATTTGAATGAAAACAATGGAATTTGAATGAAAACAACTGAATTTGAATGAAAACAACGGAATTTGAATGAAAACCACAGAATTTGAATGAAAACAACGGAATTTGAATGAAAACAACGGAATTTGAATGAAAACAACGGAATTTGAATGAAAACAACGGAATTTGAATGAAAACCACTGAATTTGAATGAAAACCACTGAATTTGAATGAAAACAACTGAATTTGAATGAAAACAACTGAATTTGAATGAAAACAACTGAATTTGAATGAAAACAACAGATTTTGAATGAAAACAACTGAATTTGAATGACAACAACTGAATTTGAATGAAAACAACTGAATTTGAATGAAAACAACAGAATTTGAATGAAAACAACAGAATTTGAATGAAAACAACAGAATTTGAATGAAAACAACGGAATTTGAATGAAAACAATGGAATTTGAATGAAAACAATGGAATTTGTGAGACAACCACAGAATTTGAATGAAAACCACAGAATTTGAATGAAAACAACTGAATTTGAATGAAAACCACAGAATTTGAATGAAAACAACTGAATTTGAATGAAAACAACTGAATTTGAATGAAAACAACTGAATTTGAATGAAAACAACTGAATTTGAATGAAAACAACTGAATTTGAATGACAACAACTGAATTTGAATGAAAACAACTGAATTTGAATGAAAACAACTGATTTTGAATGAAAACAATGGAATTTGAATGAAAAGAACTGAAATTGAAAGAAAATTTCCGTTGAAATTCCACTTTCTACTGTGTAAAGTGGAATCACGTTGAGTCCATTGAGAACTTTCATCATGTTTACAGACAGTGTGTATGCACGCAAACATGCTGCCAACAGCCACAAAGATGGTCTAATATATTTTTGTTGTGTCGGTGTTGCCCGTCAGTATGATGTTAAATGTTGTCATGTGTCTCAGATGGAGAGCTTTATACTGGCACTGTGGCAGACTACAGGGGGAATCGGCCAGTCATCTCAAGGCACCTCAGCGAGGGCAAGCGTGTCGACCTGAAGCTGGATGATACATTGGGATGGTTGGAGGGTGAGTGCAGCGAGTTCATCCCCAACCTCAGATATTTGAAGTAGTTGAAGTTTATGGCGTCTTAGATCAGTATCAATCCATTTGTTTGCTGGCACATCTAAAGAAAACGAGTGTCTTGTCTGTTACCTGTTATGTGGTGTGAATCACAAACATTGTAATAAGTGTTTCTTATTTCTGTTTTATTCTTAAAAATGTACTTGGATTTCCAGCTTTACCATTTTACACATTGTTTCCAGTAACTTACATTTCTGCTTATGTTACCTTCTGTTTGCCATAGATCCAACTTTCATCAGTTCCACATTTATTCCAGATGAAGAGAAAATTTATTTCTTCTTCACTGAAGTGGGCAGAGAGTATGACTTCATCGACAAGTTTATCGTTTCCCGCGTCTCTCAGATCTGCATGGTAAGTGGGAACGACGGTGCTCGTCTACAAACCGTCCAAAAAGATTCTGCAAAGATTCAGCAGTGCTCTGATATTTGGAATTTTCTCCCAGGAAAAAACAAACTTCACAAGCAGACCAAACCCATCACACAAACACTAATATCCTCATTTAGACAGGAAACAGACAGCCAGTCATATGTGTCTCCAAGGCTACAGATGCAGTTATAGCATAACAAACCTTAAAATGCACTGAATGTTATGTGTTTATGAAATACAATGGGTGAATGTGCCCTGCAAAGCCCTTTTAGTGGTCAGTAAGGCTAAATGTAACCATTACAGGCTGTAATAACAACTTTGTCTCTTTTGATCTTCTCAACATGAACTGGAGTGATGTCATAATTTAAGAAATCCTCCTGTAAGGTAACTTCTTAGTGCGTCTGACAGTACAGGGGAACTTAGTCAGCAAGATGAAGCTGAATTTGTGACTTCACCCACATGACTGGATGACATCTCCAAGATTTCTACCTGTCAGGATTGTTATTCCTCTTATGTCATAATTCTGTCAAAGGGCTGTAACACTGACCTTTCTGTAATATTATGTACATGATAACATCACAGTGTTCTCTCATTTGTCAGAGTGATGTGGGAGGTCAGCGGACCCTGCAGCGACGCTGGACCACGTTTGCAAAAGCTCAGCTGCTTTGCCAAGCTGACCATGAGCTGCCCTATAATGTGCTCCAGGACATAGACACCCTCCTGCCTGCAGAGGGCGCTCCTGTGGATGACATACTCTTTTATGGCATATTCACCTCTCAGTGGTTAGTGATGATGTCTCCTGAAAAAAATCACCATGTTTCCATTAATACAAACTTGCTGTAGAGATTGAGAAGCACAGTTTTCAGATCTTTGACCTACTGTGTAGGTGAAGCATGTGTAGATTTGATCTTTTGGTCATTTAGAAAACTGCAGCGATGTATCCATGCCATCTGACCGAGGAAGCATTCAAATCTGAGGGATGTGCTTGACTGTACCAGTCAAGGAAGGCTCTCGTGATGCTCACGAGTCCTCCAGGCAGTCTTTCTGTGGCCTTCAGGGGCGAATTGAGGGTTGATATAGACAGGGCTGCACATAAGTGGTGCGCATGCGCTGTCAAAATAAAAGACACGCACCAGATAAGAAGTTGCAACGCGCGTAAGATTTTGTGGAGGAGGACAGACATTTGTTTAGAACTCTTAAAGCTGTCGAAGAAGCAAGCTCCTTTAAGCAATTACTTTGGTGTTCCTCCACCTCCAAAGAAATGTCAGAAGGAGTCTGAACCGCAAAAGAAGCGCGTATTCTAGGAAAAGTGGTTGCAGGAGGTGAGCTGGCTTCAAACAAATGATGAACACACAGAGATGTGGTGCAGAATATGCCGTGAAAATCCCACTCTAGTGGACAAAAACAGTGCCATTTATATGTACGCGAACGCACGTTGCAACTTCTTATCTGGTGCGCGTCTTTTATTTTGACAGCGCATGCGCACCTGCGGACCACTTATGTGCACCCCTGTTTATAGAATAAAACAGAGAAGGAATACTATTTAAAGGATGCACATTTAAGAATGAAACAAGTTGCTTTCCGTAGTTTCATGTTTCTAATTCTTCGTGACTGTATTCTTAATGTTTGTTTCTGATTAACCAGGTCTGTCAACTCTGGGCGGTCAGCAGTGTGTTCCTTCCGCCTCACTGACATCAAATCGGTCTTTTCTGGTAACTACAAAGTCCTGAACCGGGACACATTACAGTGGAGTGCACGGGTTCAAGAGAAGGTCGCAAATCCAGGCGAGGTAAATAGTTACTTATGAAAACTTATTTAAAGTCTCCATGAATCAGCGGGGTGTACATGCACACACGCTGCCTTCATGTGCAAAAAATAATTCCATATTCACAGCTGTGAGAAAGTTTAATTCTCAGATGTAAAAGTTTCACGATTATTTGTCGTTGTCTTTTTCCACGTCATTGGATACACAAAGTTATCACAGCGTTTCCGAGTTGTTCTACTGAGATGTATCACTGAGAAATGTAATGAGAGCCAAACAGGACAGAACAACTGTTGCAGAGGTGGGAAGTGAAAGATTTTAAGAAAATGCTAAACTGCCACAACATGAGTGAATGACTTGGCCAAGTTGGGAATTGGAGTCTCAAAGAAGATGATCACTTGACTCCTGCGCAGGAACTCCACTTACGACCTCAAACCAGACTCAGCCTGGAGAAGGATTAGGGGAAGTGCGTGCTTTGGTCAGATGACATTAAACTAGAGCTCTTTGAGATGGAGATGCTTCTTATGTTTGGAGAAAGAAAAACGATTCAACGTCTCCACAGTGAAATGCGGTTCAGAATCTCACAAGATGGAACGTATGAAGAAGAAGGATATGTGACCATTTTAAACCTCAAGCACTCAGCAGCAGAAACTGGGTCATTGTTTGTCTTCCAACATGACAACAACCCGAAACATACGTCTCTCCTGGTGAACGTTATCGACTGACCTGCACAAAGCTCCGACTTGGATCCCACTGAAAATCTGTGGGTGAACTGAAGAGAAGAGTCCATGCCATCAAACCTGGAGGAGCTAAAACAAACAACTGCAGCCTGATATACAGCAAAAAGTGAAGAATAGCATCGTGGAGCTAATAATGTTAACCTCAGTATTTATTGGGTTTTTTGGAAAAAAAAAAAAAGTTTGGATGAAGTTATTTGGAAAGTTGTGTCAAAAACTCCTTTCTCTGTTTAGTAACACCTGGGAAATTCAGTTTACCAAAGTAAATGATATTTTTTCTAAATGCAAAGATATCAAGACCCAGATTTTAACATGTTTTCTTTTCCATACTTTCATATTTCAACACACCCACTAATGTGTTCAAAATATTGTAAACCTATTAACATCGACACTGTAGTCTTTATTATAAATGTATTCTTAAAAATTATTTAAATGCTGTAGTTCACATTTCAAAATGCTCTTCAGATTTGAAACATGTAACATAACAGTCGGCAGGGTGAAGTGGACACTTTGCAGCTGCTAATGAAGAAAACAACAGGCTGACGTATAACCTGATAGTAAATACGTTCGAGCGTTGAGTGAGTTTTTGAGCAGTTTTGTATTGGTGATGGCACGCTCTCTGCTGTTGATAATGTGCAAGAAAAAAGTGCCGCACAAATGGAAATGAATACAAAAAGAATTCGTTTGTGTCAACTTTTGTGTTAGTGTGGCCTGCACAACGCTTCAGACAATGCCCTGCGCTTTGTCAAAGAGAACTTCCTGGCAGATGACAGTGTGCGACCAGTTGGAAGAAACCTTACCATGGTGTCTGCTGAAAACACCTACAGCCACCTGACTGTCCAGAGGGTCCAGGCAGCCAACGGCAAACACTACACTGTCCTGTTTCTCCTTACAGGTAGGACTGGAGGCAGAGCAGTAACAGGTTTATATCCTCTCAGCATTTCTTCTTGAATAGTTTTATGTTATTAACGATTTCTTTTCTGATGTTTCAGAGTCTGGTTACTTGCATAAAGCAGTGCTGCTACTCAGAGGGGCCCATATCATTGAGGAGATTCAGGTCTTTGAGCAGCCTCAGCCTGTCAAGAGCCTGAAGCTCTCCATACCCAAGGTGCACACTGCCGCTGACCTTTAATTGGTGGTTCAGTTCCATTTAGGTTTTTAGACTAGAGGCCAGATTTACTATTGGAGGCAATGGAGACAAAGAAGTGGCAATAACCATAGAGAGTTCCTGTGTGCTGCTTTGAGTGTTAATTATTTATGTATTATTATTTAGCTCCAAGCTACACTGCTAAATAAAATAAAGGAACACGTAGGAAACACATCAGATCTCAAAGTCATGCTGGACATTCATACTGATATGGACCGAACGACACGTCAGGAACAAAAGGATGCCACATTGTTGGATGCAAATGAATTCAAAGACACACTGAAAAATCAAAATGAAACTAATGATATGGCAGACTAGTCCATTTTGCCCAGATTCCATTGCAGCAACTCAAAGTAGTGCTCAGTCCTTTGTATGTTCCCCATGTGCCTTCTATGCATGTCTGACAGCGTCAGGGGAATCTCCCAGTGAGCCAGCAGATAGTGTCGTGGGGAATCACCTCTCTGAGCTCAGGGACAGTCTGAGGTGCAAACTGGCAGCATCGAATGGGACGTGACATAATGTCCCAGAGGTTTACCTTGCACTCGGTTCAGGTTCAGTTATCTATTATTTTTTATGAACAGGCTGGAGTTCTTAACTGATCAATTTGCAAGTCTGGGTACAAAGTAGAATTGATCTGTATCTGTGTTGTTCCAGATGTTCTGCAGGTAAACAGTTTGAACTCAGTTTTGCTAACTAGATAAAGTTTCTCCATCACAGTGAAGCAGAATGATGTCATTACGACAGAGTACTATACAGAAATGTCTGAACGCTTCTTCTGTCCCACTGCAGGGAATGATTTATATCGGCACATCGGAGGGCGTCGTGAAGGTCCCGACAGCTAACTGTTCTTTTTACTGGACCTGTGCTCAGTGTGTTCTGGCCCGAGATCCCTTCTGTGGTTGGGATACTGCCAGTAGGGTCTGTGTGATGGTCTCTACAACAAACACTAACCTGTGAGTAACACTAAATTTTTATTATGATTAATACGTTCAGCACAAACGATTTACCAGTCTGCTCACATATTTTTATTATGAAACACAAGGTTGCACAATGAAACTAAATCAGCTGAGGAAGGAGTCGTTAATACCCAGCTGTGCAAAGCTAGTCAGCTTTTATTCTTGACATTGTAGCTTTTGAGCAGGTATCACAGCTTTGTTCAAATTAATAATTTACAGGCCCGACCACACATCTGGAGTACTCTTAGTGGGATTATAGAACATCCATTTAGGAATTTCCTCCCTCTCGGTCAGTGTTAAATGGACTTGTTCTTATCTACTTGGCACCTTTCTATTCTACCTGAGCACTCAAAGCGCTCCATACAACTCGCCTCACTTTTTCCTCTGTGAAAGTGCGTTGTAAGATTCGCACACATTATACTTGGGTTTGTACCTTGCTCAAGGATATTTGGCAGATTGAAGAAGCCAGGGATCAAACCACCAACCTTCCAATTAATAGATGACTGCTTTGTGAATTTCATGTTTTTACTTCTGGTTTGAGGATTGGTCATCAGTGGTGAATCTGTGAAACTTAGTACCCACCTTCTCTGTTAATGGTTTCCCTCCTCAGAGGCCAGGACATAGAAAGAGGAAACGCTGAAGAAGCATGCAGCAGTGTTTCATTAAATCATAAGAGCAGATTTGGTCCAAACAAACTGCCTGCAGGTGAGTATAATATCTTTTTAATATCTATTTTAGTCTGAAGATTAAATGGAGGAGAAAAGTCTAAAAGGAATTAAATAAATCATGAAAAGTCCCATGTCTGAGGTTTTGTGTGGGCTGTGAGTCAAGCATATAAAACATGAATTTGCTTTATTTAACTTTTACTTTTCTAATTTAGACATGATTGTGTGAAATTCAGATTTTTGCATTTTTCCAGTAGATTCTTGTTTAGAAGCATGGTCAGAGTATTGTTCTTAGCTTCTGTGATATCCAAACACCTGTTTATGATGCAAACTATAATGTGTATGTCAGCCTCATGTCCTCCAGGCGAGCTGGTGTCTGTGTCTCTGAACGAAGTAGTGCGGCTGCAGTGTCCTGCAGCATCAAGACTGTCTCAGCAGCTCTGGGAGCGTCCCAACAGTCGGCTGTCCTCAGACTTGTATCTGAACTTGGAGGATGGGAGTCTGAGCTTTGTGGCCACCCCTGCCACTCTGGGCCACTACCTCTGCCTGTCCACTGAAAATGGCTACCAACAGACTATGGCCATCTATCATGTCAAGCAGAAGACCAGCCCTCTGTCTCAAACTCCAACCAGCTACACCCAGCCTCGGACAAATGCGATACCCACAACACAATCTATGGTCAAGCCGGGATCTGGACTCCACATATCTGTAGGAACTTGGCCTGAAAGAACAGAAACGCACCAAGGAGAGTCTAAGACAACGCCATCCAACAGGAACACTCAAGTCACCACCAGACAGCTGGGCAAAAACCTGACCTTATGGACAAAGGAGCCTCGACAGAGAGAATTAGAGCTCCGGGATGGGGAAGCGCTGCTGGCCGCCCAAGCCCCATGCTATTTAAAGGAGCTGGTAATTGTGTCACTTTTGCTAGTGCTGTCCCTCAGTTTGTTAATCACCATATTTCTGTTTGTCATCACACAGCGCTGCAACAACAGAACAGCCCCACAAGCAGCAACCGTAACCACTGACTCTGACAGAAGGACCCCTGTAGAGCAGGAGGCCCGAAGGGCAAATGCGTTTCTGAGCAAAAGGAATGAACAAGGACAGCAAAGTGGACATGGCAGCGAGTTAGTTTGTAACGCTGCACTTTCAGGTTCTAATGGACATTTGCCTAACACCCCCATCTAAACAGTTACAGTGTTACAGATGAAAAAAGACACATGGCACTCAAAGACTCCTGATCTATGGGAAGTCTTTGGCAACAGGAGGAAAAAGTTTTTTAAAACTTTATTTGAAGGGCGAAGAAGTAACCCAAACCATTTTAAAGTGGTTTTCATGGGATTTGACTTATTATTCTATACATGCAGTTTTAATGTCCTGGTGTACATTGAAATTACAGCTCAGTTTAGGTCACAAATAAGTGCCCATATGCAACTGAAAGTGGCTGCTGAGTTCTTCTTGAAGGGCTGTTATGAGATCGGCGATATTACCGTGGTAACAGTTAATGACGAGGTTTAAATACTGAGGATGGCCATCCTAATCGGTAAGATCTGGATGTGATCTTACTAATAAATCAAAGAACTGTGCGTGGGATCACTTTTCTCAACAGCCATTTACTGGCAGCATTTATGAGTATTGTTGTGGTGGAATAAGGGGCGTGGGAAAATGAATGTCTCACAAATATAAAGCTTCAACTGTTACACCTAAGTGCCAGACCCTTACTCGAACCCTCAAACAGGCCTTTGAAGGGTTGTGAAAAATGTCTTCCACAGTGTCAGTGCTGTGATCTCAAACAGCCGGACAACAAGACGGAACAAGAAACAGCATGATTGTAAAATTACACAGATGTGCCTGTTCTGCATAGCTACATTTGGAACAGGCACAATTGCTGTATAACCGTGTGTGTTGTAACTGCCCAGTCTTTTTCACAGCTTGAACTGGTGTATTGATGGAGATCAAACATTTGTCACACTTGGTACTGGACCCGCTGAGGTCCCAGTTCTGATAACTGACTTGTCTGTAACACTTTCACTACTGATTGCCTGAAGCTGACACGCTTTTGTGTGGAAATAACTGGAATAAAGTTTGCACACGATTCTAAAAAGACTGATTTAGCAGCTGTTTCTGGTAGCCTTAGTTTTGGTGGTCAGTAATTGTATTCTCCTAAATGTCTTCGTTTCCAAACTGTAACATTTAGGTATTTGTAAGTAGTGATGACAAAAACCTGGTTAAAATCTCTCTGAACTGAACACTGATCCAGTGAAAAGCATAACTGTTGATTAGCTTTAACGTATTGGTCCTGAATATTCTGGTTGTTTTTTATGTTCTGGTTGGTCGTCATGTTATAGCTGGTTATGTTCTGACTATTCTGTGTTCTCTCTTGATAGTTTCATTTGGTAAAAGGTACAGTTCTGTCCAATGCAGCTGCTTCTTTCAATATTTTTATAGATTAGTCAAATGCAACACCAGTAACTGCCACAGTTGGCCAGTTGTTTGCACCTTTTTAGAACAAAAAATCATTCATTTCCATATGATCAAAATGTGTAATGATCAGAAAATGTATGCAAAGACGTGTGTGCGTGTGTGTGTGTGTGTGTGTGTGTGTGTGTGTGTGTGTGTGTGTGTGTGTGTGTGTGCGCGCGTGTGCGTGCGTGCGTGCGCGCGTGTGCGTTCACATAACTTTGTAGCATATGGTCAGGGTGAGTCAGCCAAGTTTCTTTTCTTGTGTGACAAAACAAACGTGAATGTGCCTTTGCTACATGTTATGTGACAATCCTGTGGAGCTGTTTGTACTTCTCACCATTTGGACACGTCAATAAAAAATCATCCACAACTGCAATAAAGACTCAACATATTGATATTCACTTCAATAAACGGGTTTCTGAAATGTTACAAAATATATAAAAAACCATCACATTTCTTTTTATGTCTTCTCAGTTTTTTAATGACTTGGAAATCCACCTGCTCTGCCATCATTCAAGTCATCTCAGTCATCCTAGGACGCTTTTTTACAGCACTCAATGAACTTCTGTTAAAACCTAAGTAAACTACACAATTCACTAATAAAACCACCTTTCGCAGCATTAACTTGAATAAATTGTTTTCTGTTTGACTTTATCAGTCTTTCACGTTGTTGTGGAGGAATTTTGTCCCACTGCATCCATAGTGTCTTTAAGGTCCTGCCACAGCATGTCATTCAGACTGGTTTGCTTGTATATTTACTGTTGTGCTTGGGATCA
The DNA here is from genome assembly GCF_036321145.2 of Pelmatolapia mariae. Classification (NCBI taxonomy): domain Eukaryota; kingdom Metazoa; phylum Chordata; class Actinopteri; order Cichliformes; family Cichlidae; genus Pelmatolapia; species Pelmatolapia mariae. The sequence continues at coordinate 34,169,882 of NC_086245.2, read as the reverse complement.
TTGTCCTGCTGCATGATCCAATTTAGGCAAAGCTTTCGCTGTCAGAAAGATGGACTCACATTTGGTTTTAGAATGCTTTAGTATATAGAGAAGGTGCCCAGGTCCTTTGGCACCCCTCCACCATCATGCGTGACACTTGATAAGAGATGTTTGTGCTGAAATGCTGTTTGGTTCTCACCACACGTGATGCTGTACATTAAGGATAAACATCTCCACTTAGTTCTTTGGACAAACAGGAAGTAAAATGGTTTGTTTAGATCCAACTTTTCAAACCTAAGCTGTGCTGGCATATTCTTGGTTTTGCCTGTCACGTTTTCTTCAACAAACTTTGAGTTTCTCTCCCGACTGTTTCCATCCTGCTGTGTCTGAGCCAACTGACTGACATGTTTCATTTCCACGTTCATAAAGCTGCTATTGAACCTCACAGCAGAAGGAATTGGTTTATTTTTATTAACACTTTATTACCAATTTAAGATTAGTTTTGTAGCACCGCTTTTCTCTCGATGCCCAATGGTTTGTCAGAATTGCTCTGAAGCAGATAGGAAGTCTTTTCGACGGCCTCTCCAAACTCACATGCCGGAATTCTTGTTTCAACCACCACCTGGGCCGCATTTCGCTTGGCCTGCTGATACGTGTCAGCTGCTTCTGAGAGGCTACCCCTCTGCCAGGGGGTTCCCAGCACACCCTATGTTTAGGTGTGCTGGGAACACCTTCCTTACCAAAGAGGTGATGTTGTATGCCCCAATAGCCAGCCTCAATAGCAGGGATTGGTCCATCAGTGCTCTTCCTTTAACCGCAATCAGACACACGATGCACCCAACCCTAACACCGCCTCCTGCTGGTGGTGGACCTACAGTGCCCATGCAGCTTCTGCAGGCTGCACCTGGCCAGGCCCCATGGGCTAAAGCCAGAGGGCCAGGCACTCTCCGTTGCACTCCCTCCCCAGGCCTGGCTCCAGGGAGGACCCCGGTAACCCTTTCCCAAGCAGGGACACAGGTAAGTAAGTAAAGTGTATTTACATACACCGACCTGAAGACAGAAAAGCTCATGAAGTTTTGTTACTCATGGGAGTCCATTGAATCACTCATTGTCTGCCCCCTCACCCAGGACCAATTTGCCTTGGGATACCCTCGTCAACATAGCCTCTGAGATCACGGGGCACACAAACCCTTCTACCTAAATAAGTTAGCAATTCCCGAAGGAAAAACTGGCGTTTTACTCACATGGGGTATAGTGGGGGTGGGGTACTGCTGACATCAACTGGGGACATTGTTGGGCAGAGGAAGAAGTATTTTGAGGACCTCTTCAACACCACTAACACGTCTTCTGTAGAGGAGAAACAGTCTGAGAATGAGGAGAACAACTTGCTCATCTGTAGGGACGAGGTCACTAAGGCTGTTAATCTTTCTCTTGTGTTCCCCTTGCTGCATAAAACATGGCGATAGTCCTGGCACTAAACAGTGTATACTATATTTCTCTGAGTGTGCCGGGGACCCCGTGCTTGGGGTGGACCAATTTTGGGGTTTGAAAGCCACAGAGAAAATGCGTCTCAGCTGCTCCGATACTCCTGACACATATGGGATCACTACAGGTTTTCTCTTAGGCAGTGGTTGTCCTTCTCTCCTGGATCAGCTGGAGCTTTCTTACGCGCCTTCCCAGCTTTGATAAAAGTCCAGCTGGGATAACCACATTTACTCAGGGCCTTCTTGATGTGATGTTCTTCTGCCTCCCTGGCTGCTGTGTCTGTGGGGATGGCCTGATCCGTATGCATTGGTTTACGGTACACGTCGACTTTAAATGTCCCCCATTACTGATGGGAATTTCACAGGCTATCCTCCCTGGTGAACTTGATGTGTTTGTCCACTGAGATAATGTGATCAGGGAATTTCAGTACGTACTGAGATTTGATTAAAATGTCTTAAGGAGTGGAAAAGTTATTTTGAATTTAATGGCAGGAATATGCCAGACAGAGCCATGTTTACCAATGTAAGCACTTTGGTGTACCTTCGGTTGGAAATGTGCTATATAAATAAAGTTGTATTGCATTGTAACGTGTGTCACCTTCTCTTCTTCAGCAGCTTATAAACATCTGGAAACTGAAGAGCCCAGTTGCTGGACTTTGTTGTAAAATGTGAGAACTTGTAGAATAAAACTTGAGAATGTGTCGTTTTTACACACTTGTGTTTTAAATTTACAGTTACAGAAAAAAATATGAAAGTACTGAGGAAGACTCTTTGAAGGAAACTTACCATGGCTCCCTGTGGTTGTCAGTCCAGCATGGTGGACCTCTTGGTCTTCTGCCTTCTGATTGGCTGACCTCCACTTCTCCAGTTCCTTGAACTTCCCCATTGTTCTGAGTACTGGAGAGTCAGACAGAGTGCTGTCACACGAGTAATTCTTATGTTGGCAAAGAGAAAGTACCACTTATAATCAATTCTGATCATTAACGAGAACTTAATGGCCTTGTAAAGTTAAAAGACACTGTAGACCCTTCAGCACGACCCTTTAAAAAAAGTGAGTGTATATATATGTTTGAGTTTTTATGTATAATTTGGACCCTGTTCGAATTAAAGAAAGTCTAAAATGAATTCAAACTTGTGCACCCAATTCTTGTTTTTAATGTCATTAATAATGTATGCTGTACAATCTCTCCACCCTGGAAAAAAACAAGAAACAAAGAAATCACTAGGTAGATTTTTTTTGTCAAGTTTTAAATCAGCAAACAAATTTTACTATCAGACAGATAACCCAGGTAAGTACAAAAGGCCGTTTTAAAATTTCATTTATTTCATTTATTAATGGGAAAAGCTGCACGTGCCTTGGTATAAAAAAGTGATTGACCCTTGAACTTAATAACTGGTTAAGCCACTGTTGGCACTCACAGCAGCACAGGAACAGAGCAGGAGGGAGGGAACGAGCCAGGGGCAACAACAAGAGACCGCATCGACACTTTAGAAAGGTATAGTAAAGAAAATGGGTGACACCAAGAAAAGAAGTAAAATCTTTAACCGTTTCAATTATATTGACAATACAAAGGCAGAGTGTAGAGTCTGCAAGAAAAGGATATCATACAGAGCCGGCTCCACATACAGCCTGCACAGAAACCTGAGAACTGTCCACCCGTCAGTGCAATGGGAAGATAAAACACAGTCAGTTGAGTGTGATATTAATGAAGGTGCCAGTGTGTCTACTGCAACTGCTGCTGCTTCATCTACAGCATCATGCAGTACACCACCACAAGCACCTAAACAACCCAGAGCTCTATGAGACGGTTTTTGCAGAAGTCTGTCAGCCCAGCAAGACAGAACTCAATTGATGAAGAACTGGCAAAAATGACTGCACTTAATTTCCAGCCATTTTCAGTTGTGGATGATAAAGTTTTCAGGAAGTTTATTCATGCACTGAATCCTATTTTATATTGCTGTTGATAATAAATTAATTAAAGCAACAAAACAACCTGAAGTGCCGCTTGGGAGACGAAAGAGCCGGTTCTTTTTAGTGAGTCGAACCAAAAGAGTATGTTCTCTAAAAAGAGCTGGAAATCCCATCACTGCAATACACAAAATATTTTTCTCAGAATTGTTAGGGATGTTTTTTGGTAAATCTCAGATGAGCCTTTGTGTTCTTTCCGGTTCTTGCTTCAGTAATAACATCCAAAACAAAATAATAACCGCTCATATCTACTGTTACTTTTATTACTAACTTTAATATCTTACATCTGCCACTGACGTTACTCTGGCGATCTCATAGATGGCGACATTAAGTCTTTAACACTTCAGCACAACTTCAAATTTGGAAGTGTTTTTACGACCGAGCGCAGACGTCAAGAACGACGGAAAGACGGTTCTTGAAGGTTCGCTGGTGTTCAGATTAAAGGTGTGGTAACGGGACAGCCTGCTAACGGTTCTTCTGCCTGCATTCGTGCATGTGAAACGCATGACACAGCACTCCTGGCTTTGAAAAAGTCGCAGCATCAGTCTCCTGCAGGGGCAGAATACACCCGAATACACCCCGCTGCAGTCTGCAGAGCATCCGCACTCACGGCAGGCTTGGTGGTCTCCTAAAGCTACTCAGTATATTCTGGAAAAAAGGCGACACAGCTCAGGTAAGAACGTTCACTGCAGTCATCGGAGGTGTTTGGTTATGGACACTGCGGGTTTTTTATTTTTCTCATTTTGTTTGTTTGTGCTTCCCTTTTCTTTTTTTCTTCGTCTTTATAAATATATAGATATATGCATATCAGTGTAAGTTAAATACTGTGATGTGTGGGAATGTCCAAAAAACTAGGCAGTGTGATGTTATTCTCATGTTGTGGTGCAGCCTCTTCTGGAGCGGTGCCAGATCTGACTGCGGTCCAGCGCAGCCCAGCTCTGGGTTTATTTTTAACTGCAGAAACACCGAAACATCATCATCAGTGTCTCTGTAGGCTACACATACATTCATACATCCTTGTGCTTTTCGCTGCGCAGTCAATAATTTAAAGGCTCGATCTGGAAAATGAGTCAGCGCATGAATCTTTACGCAGCGATAATCGCAGATTTGCAGTCTGCCGGTAGCTGCTTCGCTCCTTTGCTGATCCATCAGTGTTATTACTGCTCAAAGTCGACCCTGTGACCTTGACAGAGACAGTCTGGAGACATTTTTAGTTTTATACAGGGGACAGGTTCACTGATCTTTTAGTGGAAACAGTAAAGACTTGATGATTTCTTGATGTACCCTAAATTTACTAATACAGTAATCGGAGAGTTTCAGCTTTGCAGTACTTTGCAGGACCTGATTGTGTCTACAGTCCCTGAGCAGCCAGTAGGTGGCTGCACAACACCTCCAACTAGCAGACATGAGGTCAGGATAGAAGGCAAACAAAAAGAACATGGAGTCCACACTGACAGAGGCCAGAACATCTCAGTGCAGCAGCCCGTCCAAGTGCACTGATCGTAACACGGGACAGCACGCACCTGCAGCTGTAGCAGCAGTTTAAAAAGTAACACCACGTGCTTAATGGACACAGACCTGCTGTTTAAATGTGATCATTTTTTCTTTTGAGTCTTTTTACTTTGACTCAGTCTTTTCTACCTGCTGTTCTGTGCTGTATATTGAAAGCTGTTGTTCCCCGTCAGCAGCAGGATGGCTCATGAAGAAAAGAATCCGCTGCCTCCAGCAGGGACGCTCTCTGAGGGACAGCAACAGTCCCTCTTTAAGATGGAGCCCAAGACTCTAGGGGTAAAGAAAACCATTCAAAGTCTGTGACGTGTACATAGGAACAGATGTCTGTTTATACAGAACACATGGGTATTTTTAAAGCAATATTTGGGGACATATTCAGTGCATTTTTCCTCATGAAGAAGTTTCAAATGTATTGCATGATGTGCTGATGACTTTTTCTGGCCACTCTTCTCAGGCAATCCAGATTGTTATCGGGATTTTGATCCTTTGTCTGAGCGCGTCTGTGCTCCAGGTTCACGAAGTCCACTTTACCGGAGATGTGGCTCTCTTCCTCATCGTTGTCATACAGGTCAGTGTGGCGAAAGCTCCAGCAGCTACTTTTAGATTTGGTCAGGTCACGTCATCTTTTCATGTTATACTCATCAGCTGCGTCTGACTTCACTGTAATGCACCAGGTGACTGTGTCTGGGTCAGTGCTGGTCCACAGTGGGAGGAGACCTACTCTTTTCTGGGTGAGTCTGTGTCTCGCAGTCTGTGCCATGCATGAAAATGCCTTTCTGCATTCAAAGTCAGCAAAAACAGCTGTTCAGGGTTCCTTGGCAAGTTATATTTTTAGCATTTCTGTAGCAGTATGTAACTATATTTGCATTGCATAAATTCTTTTCTTCAGTCTCTTGTACCCTGTGCAGTCTGATCTTGTTTTGTAATAATTTAGTTGTCCTAAAAATGATCTGCTTTTTAAATTTCTACTTGATTTATTATCCTAAAATCCATTTCTAATCGGTGTATTTTTGCCATTTATTTACATGCTGATTTAGGATCTCTTAGTTAGTTTTGGGGGAACTTTAGATATGTAGTACTTTACAAACAAACCACTTCTCTTGGGTTTGTTTGTGAACCAGCAGAAAAAAAGGGAGTGGTTCTGTTTGTATTTAGGACAGAGGTTTTCTATGGATGAGGACAAGATGCATCCATAATGAAAATAATCATTTTAACCAATTACCAGCTCACAGCAGTGTAGACTTTCAGCTTTAATTCAGGGAGTTTTATGTCGGGTGTTTAAGAATTACAATAACACAGGTCTACAACCAAAAAACTGCACAGGATTTTCTGACTGTTTCATGTAGATTGAAACCGGGAAAAATAATTTAAAAATTCCATCTCATCAGGTTTTCTTGCAAAACTCATGTTTTTAGTTTAATTAACAATTTCCCTTTTTAAACTGATTAAAAAACACATATCCAAAAATTATTTCTTATATTAATTTCATATTTCTAAGAGCGAGACTCAAGAGAAATGCAAATGGAAAATGCGAGGAGGGAACCAGAGGATGGAAAGCAAAAGTGTGTTCAGAGCATCAAAGAGAAGAAGAAGGTTTCACAGACAAAAAGAGTAAATATGTAGTGTTAAATATATCATGAAGGAATAGGTTTTTTTTCTTTGTTCAATTGTAAGAAAAATTATTTATAGTTAATTGTAATAAAATATTGATTTTTTTCATCACTGTTGTGCTTTTTTAATGTAAACTCCTCACGTTTTGCAAAAAAAACTGTACGTGGTGGAGGGAAATGGAGGTCATTTTTGGATTCAGCACCTTGAAAAACATCAGGTTTGCCAAAAATAACAACAACTGAATTTGAAAGAAAACAACTGAATTTAAAAGAAAACAACAGAATTTGAATGAAAACAACAGAATTTGAATGAAAACAACAGAATTTGAATGAAAACAGTGGAATTTGAATGAAAACAACAGAATTTGAAAGAAAACAACAGAATTTGAAAGCAAACAACGGAATTTGAATGAAAACAACGGAATTTGAATGAAAACAACAGAATTTGAATGAAAACAACTGAATTTGAATGAAAACAACAGAATTTGAATGAAAACAACAGAATTTGAATGAAAACAGTGGAATTTGAATGAAAACAACAGAATTTGAAAGCAAACAACGGAATTTGAATGAAAACAACAGAATTTGAATGAAAACAGCGGAATTTGAATGAAAACAACAGAATTTGAATGAAAACATTGGATTTTGAATACAAACAATGGAATTTGAATGAAAACAACGGAATGACGAATGAAGGAGAACAAAGCGACCGGCATCTGGATAAAACTCCTCACGTCAAACTGAAATCAGGGCTCTAATACATGAAAACGTGCATGAACATGTTATCAGTGTTGTTAAGGAGGATACTTTAAAGGTGGAGTGTACTTCCCATTTGGACAGTCACATTCAGAAGTGATTCAACTTGACGTAGCATAGTAAAACATTAGCCTTACAGGTTGTGCTTGGTTTGTGTATGAATAATACGATTGTTGCTTGCAGGTGAAATGTGTCCTGGTGCTTCATCTCATCAGTGCTGCGTTTGCCACCGCTGCCCTGGGTCTAATGTCCAAGCACCTCCCCTACCGCCAGGACTCTTACCACTGTGAACACTGCCGTAAACTGGAGCTACATGCTGTGGTATTGTCTTTAAATAACAACAGAGAGAAGCTAGTAACACATAAACATTTATTTAATGAGTGTTCCTATTTTAAGGCTGAATATTAACTATGTCTTTGATGACACTTGTCTGCTGTAAAAATGTGTGACACTCTCTGGCTCTGCAGCACACAATGTTACACTTTGGTTAGGACCAGCATCTGCAGGACATCATAACATAATATCATTAAGATGTACTTGCAGTTTCTCAAATACAAACTGTCTTGCAAAAACATCACAGTGTTGCTGCCAGCAAAGGCTTGGGGCTAAGATGCTGGGATTTGACGTTTTTGCTGTCTTTGGGATAAATTTGTCTTGCCTGGTGCAAGACTGAAACAATGTTTGCAGGACATGCTGTAAAGATATTTATCAAAGAAAGTCCAACTAGAAAAAAAGATACAGTAAGTACGTTTACAGTCATCTCAGCAGCCATTATCATGGCAGTTCCTCTTTTTGGCATTTTAAGTGTTGAGGTTTTTCATGTGATGTCTTTGAGCATTGATCGAGAACGGCCTGCTAGAGCAACTGCTTTTGTTGGGATATCCGGTGGTTGCCAGGGGGTCACTGACCAGTCTGAACTGACCAGTATTACTGACCAGTACTGACCAGTAATGAACTGAATTCAGATGTTCCACAGGTGTAGAAAATTAAACACCTATGCATGCAGACAGCTTCTACAGACATTTGTGATAGGATGCCACCTGTGTAAGACGTCCACTCATGAAATTTCCTCATTGTCAACTATTTATTGTATTATAACAAAGTGGAAGTGATTGGGAATGACAGCGACTTTTTGGAGAGTCAACTGCTGCAGACCTCCAAACTTCATGTAGTTTCAGATTAGCTCACGAAGAGAGCGTAGAGAGCTTCATGGAATAGGTTTCCATGACCAAGCAGCCGCATCCCACCTTAAAACCCAAAGAGCAACGCAAAGCATGCGATGCAGTGATGTAAGAGCGGAGACTGCAAGCCAGGCCAGACCTCACAAATCTGCTTCAGTAGAAATGGTCAAAAATTCAAACTTCACTTGAATTAGATTCAGCTGTCAAGTAGGCTGTAGTAGATTTAAGCTAGTGACAGAGCTTGATTGGCTGATGGTAATTTGATTAATTTGATTAACTTTAATCCCTTCCCTTCTTTTAAGTATTCTTATTCATCTTTAGGCATGAAAAGATGAATAAGAATACTTCAGAAAAATCCTGACTGAGGTTGTCATAATTCATGCATGACAGGGTTAAATAACAATAATTACAATGAAACACGTCACACATCTATAGTAACATTAAACGAGCAGCGGGTGGCAGGGTGTGGAGTGACACATCAGTGTCCAATGTAGTGGTTTATGTGCAAGTATACCATCAACACTGACACAAATACAGCTGTAACTGTAGTGACCACTGTGCGTGAAAGGGTTAAAACAATTTTGAATTCTTTATCCACAGTCACCAAATTCAATGTACATTCCTGTAAAAATAATGAAGCAGGAGGTGGGTGCTGGTGGATGTTAATGTTCAAAAAAGTGAATCATGACAGTGACTGATTTTCTTATGTTGTTAAGTTTAATATGTCCTATGTTAAACTACAGCAGCAGCTCATCACACATTCCTGTACGTGAAATTTCTGCCCATTGTATTTTGTGTTTAAAGTGCTACATGTACTCTTTCAGTACATGTGTTAGAGACCTTAGACAATATTAAAAGCATTTTTTGCTTGGTGTACCTATGGTAAGGGGAATTTTTTCATCATACTATTAGCAACTATTTTCCCAGCGACTGCCATCGACCTCTAGCAACCACTTGCCACATTTGATCCTACATCGTCACCATAATTGCCATCCAAAATGGCACGAGTTAATGTCACGTGGTTAGTGCAAAACCTCAATAAATGCATGTGAATATGAATAATATATATCACTGTCAAAGGACTTAGTATTTGGTGACAGCTCAGTAATAATAAAATAAAGAAATTGCACGGCTCGCTTCCAACACATCCTTTTGTTCTTCACCTCCCTGTCACGTGTTCACAGTAAAGGAACTGCTTCTTATACAGCACTTTACTCAAAGCGTACTATGCAACATGCCACTAACTTTGCATGGAAACATGGCAGCACCACTGGGCAGTTTGGTCAAGTTTACTGCAGGATAAACTGCTTAGTTTAAAGTATTGTGGTGAAGTTTACACTAATGGGCCGGTACACGACCGTAGCAGACATCAATTTATATTTAAGGTTGATACTAATTAGATTCACTCACTGAATTCGACCTTTTCTACTAACTTTATAGTGTCCGGAAAATCAGCCACACAGCTCATGAAACATCTGCTTATATCTTGTTGAATTCAGTGGAGTAAATGCACAAAAAGTAGTGACTATCAGGTGATCACAGCCTCTACATCTGATCTTCCCTGCCTGTTTCTGTGCTGTGGATCTTAAAGCTGATACTGCACCTCGTTGTTAAATATCAACAGTGGCTTTTTGATGAAAACAGGATGTTGGGGTGGTGCTGGTGGTATCGAAAATACAAAACAACAGGGAAATGCGGCTCATGTTAAGTTGTTGATTAACAAGAACTGGACTCTCACGTCTTGTAAACAGCATTACTGGGTCTCTTTCTGAGAAACAGACTGTCTTCAACTACAAGACAGTACAAAAACATCACACATTTGCAGAGTCACGTCACAAAATCAGTTGCACCACGATGTTGCTGAGTTGCGAATGGCAAAGAGGGTCTCTAAGTTAAAAGATATAGTCTGTGAATGTGGTTCCAATGTTTTGAATGTGTTGTAGAAAATAGGGATCGCAACTTTTTTACACGGAAGATTTTTGACCACATAAAACTGTCACATGGCCACGTACATGGATGATGCATGTAATGTAGCATACGCAGAGCTGTCGGCAGGGTATAAATGTAGTTTTCCTTTAATAGAATCACATAAATTGATAGTTGACCCTGCAGATTTTTAAAAAGGAGACTATGTTTCTTTGTCTTTACTGTCCACTGCAGCAACATTGTTTCAGGAAATGCACCGGGCTGATCGAGCAAAAGTGTAAAGTAAGTGACAGACTGTTGTTATAACTAATATTTTGGACTGGTTAAAAGTCGTGTCTTTGAAGTGTGCATGTAGAAGATAGACATATATTTGGGTCAGACAAAAGATGTCATTTGTTGTTTTTGTTGTTTTGAACAATCACTGTCACTGAAATAAACATGGTTTTCTGATCATATATGTTCACACACGTTTCTCTCATATATCTCTAGCTATTGATTGATGGTATTCTGGGAACACTGGTTATATTCCTGGTGCTTGAGCTGCTAATCTGCATCACTGCCATGCTGTTTGGACTCAGCGTCCTAGCTGCTGGTGGCAGCCAGGTAAGCCTTGATACCTTAAAGCAGGAGTGGGGACCTCCAGGCTTCAAGGTTTTAGATGTGTCCTCAATCCATCACAGCTGATTTAAACGGCTAAATGACCTCCTCAACATGTCCTGAAGTTCTCCAGAGGCCTGGTAATGAACTAATCATTTAATTCAGGTGTTTTGACCCAGGGTGAGATCTAAACCTGCAGGACACCGGCCCCCGAGGCCTGGAGGTCGCCACCCCTGCATTAAAACCTAACTGAACAAGAATGCACCCACTAGTTTTTAAGAGCTGATAAATATGCATTCATGTTAGAGCATTTGCCCTTAGTTCAAAAACTTACCTGGTTTTCTCCTTAAATCTGTGAATCAATTTAGCATCATGTCATTGTTGTGGTTTGACTCTGATGAAATGAAGAATCGTAAATGCCACAACATCACAACAGAAATGTATGCCTGTGCTGCAGCAGGTGAAACAACAGAGAAATCTTTGTGGTAATATCTGGTTGACTTAAGATACAAGATGAAACATCAGATTCCACGGAGCTGTTTAAAGTTGGCCTTTTCAAAGAGCAACATGTCATATCTATGTAAATGTGTGAATGTGTCGTACAGGCTCCCAGTGAGAGACCCGTCTATCCACAAACTCGCCCCCCACCTGTCCCAGCTACGGAGACTGTTCAGGCCGTTCAGTCTGCTCGAGCTGCTGCTGAGCCAACTCAGGTAACATAACACCTGCGTGTAATACAAGGTGGCACCTATAACTGAATGAGCCTGCTTTTGGTGACAGCATTAAGAATGACTTCCAGATTTCGATGCATAATCGCTGTGTGATTGTATGCATGAATGTAATCTGTGCATAGGTTAAAGGTGCTGTATGAACTTGCATGTGCATATATATACTTACAGATGTGAATGAGGCTTGTAGCGAAACACACTTTGAGTGCTCAGCCTGCTGTTGGTGCCTTTACTGATCTGGAATAAGAATCTGATTTATGATCGTCACATCAGATTTGAACCCCAAGGGTTTTCACCTCGTGCCCTTTAACCTTCTTATTTATTACCTACAGTATGCTGATACATACACTGACATCGGACTGCTCTCTTTGTGTCAGCAGGTGGCTGTAGTTGTGACAGAACCTGATTCAGAGCAGGTAGAGGACATCTCCACCCCACCCACTGAACCCCAGGTGGAGCCAATAGAAACCACAGAACCCTGAGCTCAGCGCACAGAGCTCACAGTGGTGTCATGTCAGTCACAAGAGACGGCTTACATCTGAGTGTCAACAGGGAAGCCATATTCCGTATGTTATGCATTTGGAAAATAAATGTGAATGTTTAACAAGTTTCTGGCATGTTGTGATCACAGCATCAGTGTTAGTGCTGCTGTCCCTACAGTATACTATGATGTAGTTGTGAAATGGAACAGTTTTATTACGAATGTTGACATGGTAGCACTTTATAATAATATCACACTATTAAGCCTTATTAAGGTATTAACAAGTGATTAATTCATCATTTACACAGCATTACTGCTCCGTAGTATGCCATTTATACTTCTATCAATATCAAAACTTTACACAACTTAGTAAATCAGTAAAGTTGTGAAATATAAAGAACAGAATTGGTCGATATTATAAAAGCAGCGATTTTAGCCCACTGTCTGTAACACTGTGTTAGACTGCCCCAGCACTCTCATCCTGCTTGTAACTCAGGGTTTCTCTCATCAGCTGCTGACGTGTAAGCCTCTTACTTACTTGTGCACTGAAATGTTCTCCAATGAGAACTCAAAGAGAGAAATATCTCTAAAAATATAACGGTCTCATCATTGTTTATTGTTTTTGGCAAATTAGGGAATAAGATGAGGTTTTCATAAAATCCGAGCAGTTGGAACTCGTTAAATCCACAGAACAGATATGTGTATCTCCACAGTTAGCTTAGCAGATCAAATCTATCTGACACTGCTTTCATGTATGGCTTCTTAGTCCTGTTGTCACTCTTTGTTCAAACCACTATAATATAGAATTAACTGTAAATGAATGTATGAAAATTTTAATCTCACTGAAAATAAAATTACTGCTGCACAGATAAATCGCTCTCACCAGTCACTAAAGATTAGCTTGAAATGTTGAATTGTTACTAATATTTTTTTTTTTAGCACAAATCTGCTGAATCCAAAGCGGGGTTGTTCTGTCGAGTCTACAGATTGTATATTAATGGAATATTAACCACAGCCTTGTCTTTTTTTTCTATATAATTTTGAGATCATTGTAAATCTTCCTTAGCATGCACACATAAGGCCACAATTCTGCTAAATAAAGTCAAGCTTTGTTTTATCTTTGTGTGATTATGTGTAATTAAATTCATGTTTGTGTGGAGAGCTGAATGTCGCTTATGGTAAAAAACAAGCTAGACAGTGAATAAAGTTCAAATTAGCTAATGTAGTTTATGAGACTAGTGTCCATCATACTCTTGTGACATAATGTAACAATAATATGGCCAACATTAAATTTATTGCATTAATATGTGGAATATAATTAAAAATTAGAAAATTAATTAAAAAGTGACATTTAACTCAGCGCTTCAGTAAAGATTCAAGGTGCATTCAGTAATAATTTAGCAGTATTACACAGAATAATCTGTAAACTGGGCCACATTAGTACAGCGTAAGCTTCTTTGTTACTTTATCCACACAAATATGGAAAAGAAAGTTTGCTATACCAAATATTATTTTGTCTTCTCCACCACTACCTGCATTCCAAATATTGTACAGGTCTGTAGTTTAGGTGCTTAAATAGCCGTGTATTTTATTTGAAACATGTCTGCCAACCCGAAATGATTACAGATCCATCCTGGCCCCCTCACTGACACCTTCCTGGCTCCGCCACTGTTCATGCTTAGAAAACATTAGCATGAATTCTGTCTTACCTTTGCTGTCTCGCTTCCAAAACTTAAATCCAGCGCAATTAAATCTCATTAACTGAATAACTCCATTTCCCACAATGCCTCAGAGCAGAGACGTTTCACTTGAGCAGCACCAGTCTTTGCACAGGTAATATCCATTCATGGTTTTTTGGTGTTTGTTGTCTACTGCAGCATATTTTCAAAGGGGTGAGATGCTATAAAATACAAAACACATTTAGGCATTTTTCTGTGTTGAGTTACTTTGGCACGATAGCATCCACTGTAATATTTGCACCTCTGATGATTAGATTACTGCTTACACACAGTTTGTAATTCATACTCCATCTCACCTTTTCTTGTAATAACTTTACATATGAAAGTAATATTTGATATGTCACTTTACAAAGCTGCAAACATGAGCAATTTCTGCATAAATTACAGAAAGACATAAATTATTAATAAAAAATCATATGACTAAGTCGCAACAGAGATTTTCAAAGGCTAAATGAATGAATATTTGAACATCTTCAGTTCCATGACAACTGCACAGCTCACTAAGGAACATTAAATGGTAAATGGACTGGTTATTATTGCACTTTCAACTCTGAGCTCTCAAAGTGCTTTTAATTTGCCTCATTCACACACATTCATACATGTACATTTTTCTATATGGATACGTAAGTGCTGTTTATATAACATTCACACACATTCATACTCCAGTGGATGTGTCAGAGATGAACTTGGGGTTAGTATTTTGCCCAAGGATATTTGACATGTAGACTGGAGTCACAACTGGCTGGAAGATACTGGCTTCAACTGATCTACATTGAATGTACTATCATGGAGGTCGGCAATTTGAGGCACACAGCCACAGAGTTAATGATTTCTTCAATAAAAAGCGGTCCCAAGTAATGTGGGTCCAGTTTCTTTGACATGCATTTGAGAGGACTGTCCTTAGAGGACCCAGACTTTCTTGCCTTCCACATACTGTTGGGCTAGGGACCTCATCCAGTCAATGAACTGGTGGCTTTGTTCTGTTGTGCGCTGGAGGAAAGCATAAGATTCCCCGGCAGTGATGTTGCACTTGTCGGGTTGCAAATTTTGAAGCCAACATGAAAGCCTTATCCAGCCAATGATGTGCAGATCCTGCTTTGTATATCCCATTAAAATCAAAAATATCCTCTAGAAAAGATTAGAATTCTGGAAACAGTTTATTAAACAGAGTCATATGAACAGCAAAACAGTACATGACATTACACAGAACAGCAAGACAACAGATCACAAAGCAAGCAAAGCGAACCTCAGGGTGTAGAGGCTGTAAGCACAGACAGGAAAAAGCTGGTGGGGGCATATCTGACGCTCCTTTATAAGGAGTCAAACCTCTCCTAAACACCAATCACTTTTTTATGAGTCCTTTTTGACCGTTTTAGGGCCAAAGTGAGGTCATGAAGTTTAAACTTAATTTGGCAGTTATGCTTGGATTTACATAATATTAAGTCTACATTGTTAGAACCCCAGCCGCAGTGTGATTCTAAAAATGTCCTGTGGAGGGCAGTATTGAGCTTAGTGTGCCGCCCATTGTAACAGAAGAAGCCGACGACTAACAGGCAGCACCGAGGAGCCGGTCCACAGAGGGACGTTCAACAATTCTCTGAGATTTTCCACGTACAATAATCAAAACGTCGTACGCAATGAGGTATCCGAGTGTAGCTCGTTGGCCAATGTGTTTTAAGTCGAGTACTATCAAGTCTTTGAATTCTTACCTCGTACCTGTGCTACAAGCTAGCTCTGAGTGCCTGATAGAGCCAGTTAGTGCCTTCGTAATTTAAAGCCAGTGGCGTGTATTGTCTGAAAGCTCGCTGCTTTCCTTTTTTTCCTTCAATGAATCCAAAAGTCCGAGGAGTGTGTAGCAGGAGCTTCCTCGGTGTAGTGAAGGCTACAGTAGTACACATATGTTAGCATCCATCCCGTTGGCTAATAGCTACCCTGCTGGGACGCTCAATGAAACAAATGTGCTGTGGCTCAGTGAAGCAGCGCTGATGTGGTGCATTAGTTTCTCTACATTGAGTCGTTACATCACAACATCGTTACATGTTGGCTCAGTCGCCAAACGTGGTTTGTGCACGCGCTAACGTCAGCTGTGTTGTGTTTGTGTCCAGAGGAGACCGCGGCAGAGGCCGAGGCGGCCGCTTCGGGGCCCGCGGAGGACTGGTCCAGGGGTGAGTTCTCTGCAGTCCCGCATACTGTTGCTCCAACAGCACCAGTCACACACACGCTGTACTGTGCTCCTGCCCCTCTGCTTATTCCACTACACAGAAGCACCCCTCAATGTGTCAGAATGTAAATGCTAACATCACTACGCTTCATTTTTCTGTTCCTGTTCTCAGACAACAGAACAACTGTGAAATCTTGGCTTGAATGTTGTGCTTTAACACTGCCAACCCCGGTAACTGGAATGAAAACCGCTAACACTGCTGTGTAGCCACTGAAATACAGACCCTGGAACTGCAATGTTGTTTAACCAAATCTGACAAAACGTTATTTTTGTTTAGGTACCGGCCATTTGTCCCACACATTCCATTCGATTTTTATGTGGTAAGTATGTGTGGTGGTGGGAATTAGAAACTTTTCAGCAAATTACAAAGCAGCAAGACGTCAGCAGTCAGTGTATAATAATAGTATAGAGTGGTTCTAAAGGAGCAATGCAAGTACTCAAGCAGACTGTTGTTTGTCACAAGTGTGAGATGGCCTTCCCCAGAGTGAAGCCTGCACCTGATGAGACGGCTTTCAGTGAGTGTCTGCTGAAAAGGAACCAGGACCTGAGCCCCACCCCTGCAGAGCAGGTCAGTCCGTGAGCCTGCACTCACCCAGTAGCCGTGCAACTCACCTGCTGTTTTGCTAATGTAGTGTGCTGTTTAAGTTCACTTACACAAACCTTGTTCGTTGTCCGTCAGTCTTCCATCCTGTCCCTGGTCACAAAGATCAACAATGTGATCGACAACCTGATTGTTGCACCTGGCAATTTTGAAGTGGTGAGTCCAACATGAGTGAATGAGTCGTAATGGCTTCAGTGAAGTCCACTCGCTGCTTGTGTCACTGGTGTGTGTGTCAGCTGTTCTCTCAGAGCTGAACTGAAACATCAAGACTGTTTAGAAACAACACTGAATCACTTGAATGCAGTTAGGAGTATCCAGTAACAGTAATCTGTGGACTATACAGCTTCATTTTCATTGGACAGATTTCATATTTATATTATAAGCTAATTAATAATAATGGCTTTCATGTCAGTGATCTTGTACATGTCGACTTGTAGCAAATTGAAGAGGTGCGTCAGGTGGGTTCCTACAAGAAGGGCACCATGACAACAGGACATAATGTTGCTGACCTGGTTGTAATCCTCAAGATTCTCCCTACATGTGAGTAATTTATGGCACAATTACACTGTCCAAAGAGAAGTTGCTGCTCAGGCACACATCAGCCTGGGAGCTCGGAAAGAAGAGCATCTGGAATTCTTTGGGTTTCTTGAAGACATTTCATCTGAGAAGCTTCTTCAGTTCTAAGAGAAATTGGTGGAAAGTCCCAGATTTTTCATGACGCTCCCAGTAAGGTTTCAAATCTGGGACTCTCCACCAATTTCTCTTAGAACTGAAGAAGCTTCAGAACCTAAAGAAGTCCAGACGCTTTTCTTTCCAAGCTCCTTAAACTACGATGAGCTGGATGACTGAGAACCTTCACAGACATCATTCCTAAGCCTTTTTAATGCTGCACGTTGCGCTGCTTCTTGTCACTTGGATAATTTGGCAACTTGTTTGCAGTTATTAAAGAATCTATGGTGATAAAGTCTCAAAGTAGAATCTGTTTATTTTAAATCCATAAAAACAAATGCACCAATGACATCAGGGCTTCAATCTTGGTTTTCGAGCCACATGTAGTTTGGGCTGTAACCAGATGGGTTCTGCTTGTATGTGACAGTTCTCAGTTTGAGCAGGTGTTATTTTCTGAGTTTCAACCATCAGTGTGATGTTGCTTATAGAGACAACCTGAAAGGAGGTGCTTCTAAAACCTTTGATTGTCCTTTGTATCGATTGCTATTTCATATAAAACCCTATTAGCACTGTTTGTTGTTGTGTGGGTTGTTCTTGTCCCCTTTGTGTTGCGCTCTGAGGGTCATTGTTCTTTACAGTGGAGGCTGTGGCTGCCCTCGGTAACAAAGTAGTGGAGACCCTTCGCACACAAGATCCTACTGAAGGTAAACAGACTTGTGGTGTCTGAATAGCTGCTTTTGTGTGGGCGAGTCCTACTCCGACCATTTCATGTACTAAATATTCAGAGTTTTCATTCAAATTTGATTGATTTAGTAAATGTTGTTTCTTTTTCAGGATAAAAATATTTGGTTTAATACAGTCATTTGACTTGTTGGCTGTCACACTAACCAAAGCTTATAACCAAGTGCTTATCAGGCTTGCAGCTGTAAAACGTGCCTAACACAGTGCTTAACTCCTCTCAGTGCTGTCCATGTTGACCAATGAGACTGGCTTCGAGATCAGTTCAGCTGATGCTACAGTGAAGATCCTCATCACCACTGTCCCTCCTAACCTGCGCAAACTGGACCCCGAGCTGCACTGTGAGACTTTTTACTGGGTCTGGAGACACAAATTTGCACAGTTGGCCAGTCTTGGTACAAATGCACCGCGTGTAGCACTGTGGTCGTTTAAAAAAAATGAATGTCTTTTGTTTCTTGTCTCCTCAGTGGACATCAAGGTGCTGCAGAGTGCCCTCGCCGCCATCCGTCACGCTCGCTGGTTTGAGGAGAACGCCTCTCAGTCAACGTGAGGAAAAGTCGTATTTTACCTGGTCTGCTTTCACAGTAAAAATACAAATAAGCTCACTTGAGCTTGGTTTGTTTCACATGTCTAATCTTTAGAGTCAAAGTATTGATCCGCCTGCTGAAAGACTTGAGGCTGCGTTTCCCTGGATTTGAACCCCTGACGCCCTGGATCCTAGATCTGCTGGTAAGTTCCATAAATGATGTCCTCAGTGAATAAATAATCCATGTCCACAACGCTGAAGTCCTTATTTATTGGAAGGACATTAAACGTTGGTTTGTTTCATAAAGCAGTGAGTGTATTCCCTCTCTAGGGCCACTCTGCAGTGATGAACAACCCCTCCAGGCAGCCTCTGTCTCTGAACGTGGCCTACAGGTCAGTTGTCACTCTGCTCAGATTGCACTCTTTTTTTCTAGTCGCTGTGGAAGAAATGTTTCTATTGTTGTTGTTCTTGAAGGCGCTGCCTGCAGATGCTGGCTGCTGGTCTCTTTCTGCCTGGCTCTGTGGGCATCACTGACCCCTGTGAAAGTGGAAACTTCAGAGTGCACACAGTCATGACTCTAGAACAGCAGGTAGATCTGCTCAATGCTTTTTATTCCTGCAGGTCACCGTTTCTTATTTGTGCCAAGCTTAATCCTGTCTGTGTGGAACTGGAAACATGTTTATGTCGCACTTAACACAATACAGAATATTCAGCACTGAAGCTCTGAGCGATGATGTGATTAACTGGAAGTGTGTTTGTGCAGGACATGGTGTGTTTCACCGCTCAGACTCTGGTGAGGGTGCTGTCTCATGGAGGCTACAGGAAGATCCTCGGTCTGGAGGGAGATGCCAGCTGTAAGATAACATCATTATTCTCTGTTCTCTGTACCTTAACATGGAGTCTATAGTGTATGGGCTAAATGAACAAACACCTGATTTCTCAGTTTAAATTGCACACGTTACAGCTGAACTATCTCTAGAACACACTGCAAATGCACACATCGCGTGTCAGGTAATGAAGGAGTGACCCACACCTGTCCACTGAAAACACCTTTGGTTCTTTTTTAACATCATCTAAGATCTGTGAACACCTCCTCCAGTACAAGTGTAAATAAACCATATTCATATTTGATAAACATTCTAAATAACGTTTGTCAGTGTCCATATTTATAACTGCATGTTTATGTAATATTCAGTTATGGACAGAAATGTACTCATAATGAACGTCACTGTAATTTTGGGCTTTTAAAGACCCTAACCCTTTTTCTAGGCTGGACACAGCATTCATCTTTAGTTACACAACTTTGAATTTATTTGGGATTTTCCGTTTGGATTATTTTGGAAAGCCCATAAAGGGTCAAAATTATAAACACAGGCTCACAGATGTACACATGCCTCCACTAATATTTGGTCAAACATGACCAGATCCTTTTGGTAGCCGTCACCAAGCTGCTAGCATCATTCTGTCTGGATAGTTGGGGTAACTGGCAGGGCTGATTTAAACGTGTTGGTTCTGGTGATGTAGACAATACATCATGAAGGATTATCACAGTTAATTTATCTTATCAGAAAAAGACTGCATGTAATTGTCAGCTTGCCCCTTTTTAATCATAGTCTGATACCTGACTCTGTGTTATGGTAACATTTATGGCAGGTTTTAGTGACTGTGTACTTTATACAAACTAGAATATCTTATTGGATTAAACAGATATTGACAAAGCTGAACTTTGAGCCAATAATTTTCACTTGAAAAAGATGCTAAACTGTAATGTTAGTTCTCAAAATCTGAGCCTCGGTGGTTTCTGGATTATTTCCTGTCAGGTAACAGTTTGACACTGAGTCTGAATAACCTCATCTTATATACAATTGTTTGAATTGATCTTGGACTTTGCAGTTGCTCATAAATGGCTCTTGTCTGAAAGAAGAACAACAATATCCACGTCCATGATAAATGTATGTAATCTAACCATAACTGTGCATCTTTCCTACAAAGCCACTGTTGAGCTTTGCAGGTCCTGCGATGAAACACGTGTTTGCTACAGAGCCTGACAGAATGTAACACAGACCATCGAAAGCCCAGAAACACACAATGAAACAGTGACCGCTGTGCCTGGCCTGGTAGTTTATTGAATCTAATTTAAAACGAGCGCAGGTTTATTGTAATAAGTGTGCAGTCAGTTGTGAATGAGCAGGAACAGACTTGTCTCAATTTCAGCATGAAAGGTGAAGGAGCCAGGCAAAAAGAAGTCTTCTGGGACAATCCCAGTTTAGAATGAGCATTTTTACCCTCGTGATTGGGTGCAGTCACTGACACACACTGACACACACTGACACACACTGACACACACTGACACACACTGACACGGGACTCAAAGAGTGTAAAGTTTGTTTTTCTTACACATCCACACTTAAAAGGCTGATCAGGTATTGGGAAGGCTGGGCGCTGTGGACAACAATATGATGACTCGAGGACAAGGCAGCCTAGGACTTTAAAATTTCCACCGTAGGAACATCCACTAAAACTCTTGGTATGTTTGAATTTCAGTGACCTCAACCGTAAGGTCAGGGTCAGAGGTCAAGTTTTCAGAAAATCACTCAGGATCTACTCGGGCTGAACAGCAGCATCTCATGTTGAGGTGCGATTGATAAATTGTACCTGCTGTAAAATAACATAAAATAATATTGTGTTTCTGCAGACCTAGCAACAGAGATGTCAACATGGGATGGCGTGATCGTGACTCCCTCAGAGAAAGCCTACGAGAAACCTCCGGAGAGGAAGGAGGAGGAAGATGAAGCTTTGGAGGAAGGAGGGGACGGAGAAGATGAGAGCATGGAGACACAGGAGTAACGAAGAGGTTCGAGCATCACCAACATCCACTGCATTGCAAAGGATGAATGCTCAGTTGCATTTATCTTAAATAGCTGAGTCTCCCTCATCATATGGCTAAAATGTTCATCGCTGTGTGTTCATTTTGACAAACACGACCTCGCTCTGTTTTCTTCCACAGTGAACGTGGGTAATTTATCGTCCCTTCAGCCCGACCACCGTATACTCTGAAAGACCAGCAGCAGAGGAGTTCGTACGACAGTCACTGGTCCCCTCGTGTGTCCCTGATTTCTTTTTCTTTTTTTTATAAATAGTAATGTTGGTTTTGTTTGTACTTCCTTTTTGTAACAGTTGACATAAACTTATTTCTAGTTTTACCGAGTCTTCTGTGTCCTTTGCAAAGATGAAGGTGAACTGGGAAGAATTAACATGCAGGTCTGGTCACACGTCTCACTCATTACAATTAAACTTGTAGGAAGTGAAATCTATGCAAAACATATGTATGTGTGTGTACACACACACACGGTGGGTAAAATAAGTACTGAACACATCACCAGTATGTTTCTAAAGGTGCTATGACATAAAATTCACACCAGATGTCAGTAACAACCCATCCAATCAAACCATAGATGTCCATAAATTATGTGTAATAATGAGAAATGACACAGGGAAAACGTATTGAACATGGTCACTGAAATGTATTTAATACATTATACAAAAGCCTTTGTTGGTGATGACTGTTGGGTTTGTTCTTTCGGGTCAGCTGATTGGCTGGGCCATGCTTTATTTTCTTTCTGTGAAACCAGCTGAGCGTTTTGAGACGTCAGTTTTATCTTCATCATCCTGATAGATGGCAGCAATTTTTATTTTGTCTCTGTGAAGTTTTCCATTCATCCTTCCTTCAGTTCTATCAGGCATTTCAGTGCAGTGAGCTGAAGAACAGCCCCACATCATGATGCTCCCGCCTCCAGGCTTCACTGTTGGTACAGTGTGTTTGGGGTGATATGCAGCACCTTTCAAACATGGTGTGCATTACGGCATCCAAAGAGTTCAGTTTTGGTCCCATTTAACCAGACTATATTCTCCCAGTATTTCACAGGCGTGTCTAAATGTTGTTCAGTAAACTTTAAACTGAGCATTACTCATTTTCTTTAAAACAGTTTTTTCTGCTGATTCCAGGTCTTCCTGTAGCTCTCCACAGGGTCTCCTCAGCTCCTGGACTACCTTTCTGATAATTCATCTCACTCTTCTGAAATCTTGCGGCACACTTTATTGTGGAACTTCCACTTTCAGATTATGGCCCAACAGTGCTCACAAGAACTTTCAGTAGTTTGGAAATTCTTCTGTAACCGATGCCATTGAAATGTTTTGCAACAATAAGGTTGCGACGGTCTTTGCGAGCTCAGTCGTTTCACCCATCATGAGATGTTTCTTGTGTGACACATTGGTAATGAGACATGATTTTTAGGCCATCAGTTGGGACTGAACCAGCCTTACTTTCTCATTTCTGCTGTTGTCATGACTGTCCATGCCTTTTTGCACCTCCCTTTCTTCATGTGTTCAATACTTTTTACCCCGTTTCATTTCTCATCATTAGACATAAGTTCATTTATGGACATCTGTAGTTAATTTCTTTGCATGTGTTGATTGGATGTGTTGTTACTGGTGACGTTGTGTCAACAGCACCTATAGAAATATATTTACTTATAAAACTCATGTGTTCAACACACATCTGACAACTTTCATTAGCATAGATCAGCATGAGAAGTCTAATTCTTGGTGTTGGTCTGACTTTGCACAAACACTGTTAATACTTCATGTGGAATTTTAACCCTGGCTACAGATGCAATAGATCCAGTTGTTACATGTTGTACGAAACTGGATCTAGTATTGTTACACTTTACTGTAGTGATTCAGACAAATCAAATTCCTTTGGATTTATTTCTCCAGTAGTTAAGTCACTTAGTAGTTCAAAAAAAGAATATCTAAAATACAAACTTGCTGGGAGCAGGCGGTAAAATCACATGATGTTGAAAGGTGGTTTCCTTTAAAAACTTTAAACACAGAGGGCAGAAATCACACGTTCTAGAGTGATATCAACAGACAATATTGCCTTGATTATACTCTGTTACGGACACGGTCATAGACAGCTGGAGATGTGATGGCAGCAACTAACATGGTTTAGCTTCACATGAGGGAAGCGAGGGTTTTAAAGCAGCAATGTGATCTAAGGCCAAACAACAACCGTGTTCATGCAGGTCTGAAATAATATGTGAAACTGTGGTGTAGCATTTTAGAAACTCCTCAGCTTTTCTGTAGCACTCAAGAGATTTGAAGGAACTCGATCACACAGCATGGTGGCAGTACAACGGCTCCTGTAGTCAGGACTGCTTTGTGTAGAATCAGGGGGGAAAAGAAACATTTTGTTAACCCCATTAGATTTTTCTCAATCCTTGCTAGTCCTCAAATGAATATCTCCTCCAAGTCTTACAATTCATGGTTTGAGCTTGAGCCAGGGGTGAACCATGGTGAGGATGGACAGGACGGACGAGGCCAGGCCACAAGCCCCAACAAAGCCTGGACCTGTAGGGTAAATCCCCAACCGGTCCAGTGGGATGAAGATATCACAACTGTTCTTCACCAGGTCCAACAGCAGTGGCGGGTTGCTGTACAGCACAGTCCCCACCAGATGAAGCTGTCTGTAGAGCCAGCCAAAATTCATGGCTTGTGTGGCAGGTGAGGAGGAAGAGGAAAGGTGGTCAGGTGGCAGAGGAATGCTGGGGGAGGATGGCTGTTTGCTGGTTCTGGAACGTGCTTCGCGCTCCATGAGGAGATGGAGCTCGTAGGCATCTCGGGTCAGGTTCAGGATCAAAGCAAAGAGGTAGTACCTGCAGGTTTAACCACACAGTTTGTGTTAACTCAATTTCAAATTTCAGTTACCTGAAATCAATCACTAGAAGATAAATGTGATTCCTTTGTGACCCTGATATGAAGATGACTGCAACCACTCACTTCAAATCAGGCTTTGAGTGCATGTCAGTTTAGTCATACAAACTCAAACCACTATGGGTAACTGCTGGAAGTGGACACAGATGAGTTAAATACCATGACTTAATTTCCCACACAAAGGCATCACACCAGCTCTGGTTTAAAGCACTGCATGTCCTCTGAAACAGGTTCACTACCACTAGCAGTAAGCAGACTTGACATTCCTACAGAACCTTTTTATTATGAGCGCTTAAAGTACTTTCAAATTAAAAGCCTCAGTGACACTTTCACAAAGGAATGTCTGGTGTATTCTTACACACTCGAGTGCCATGTTAGACATGTGGACTGAAGGAGCTGCAAATCGAAACCTGAGTCTAACAAGAAGTTACTTAGACCTCATAAGTGGAAGCGCTCGATTAACTGGATTAAGCCCACTGCTTCTCATTAACAGGTTCATCCTGTGTTACTTTGTATCTGTTGTCTGCTTACATGACAGGTCACTATGTTGCGGCTGTAGGGTTGTGCAGTCGCTCTGTCCAATGGCTTGACTTACTCTGTAACCTTGGTGAGGCTGCCATAACTACACACTTCACCACATGCAAGTTCTGATTTGTATCTCTTGAAAAAGGTTTTCCAGAAAGCTGAACAGGCGACAGTTGTAAGGGACCAGAGACTCACTGGGGAGGCAGCTCAGTTCAGCTGTATTTATACAGCGCCAAATCACAACAACAGTTGCCCCAATGTGCTTTATAGTGTAAAGACCCTATAATAATACAACATAATGTTGATAATGAACGACATGGAGGATTTTTAGGCCCTCAATGCGATCAGTTAGAATTCAGTAGATGTACATATAGTTTGATCTGTGGAGCAACATGAGACTGTTTAAACAACCAGTCCTGCATGTATTTCTTATTTCTGTATGTCTCACACACCTGAAAGATCTCTGACTCCACTTGTGCTGGTCGACTTTGGAGATGAGACCGGTTTTTCCCGCCCACAGCACATTGTCGCAGGCAAAGTACATGGCTCTGTTAAGGTGACTGATGGTCAGGCACAGCCTCAGCACGCTGTCAGAAAGGTGTATGGCCCTTTTGGCGGCCTCCAGGGCCTCCACGGAGTTGCCCAGGCGTAGCACTGCGGAAGAACCAACACCAGTCCCACTTAAGCTTTGGTACGTGGAAACGACTCAGACTCGCTCTGGCTGTTTTACTCACACTTTCTTGTCAGACTCATGTGTGCCTCCAGCTGACTGACAGTTCTGCGGATCTCAGCTGCTTCGTCATTTTGCAGAGTGGATCCGAGCAGCGTGCAAGCATACTGTGCAGCCCTGTGAACGCACAACGTACAGTCATTATTAACAGAGACACACGTCACGAGGACGGAAAGCAGTGCGCTTAACAAACTCAACTACTCTGTGCTGGTGAAGCTGGCATCATAAGGCCGCTTGATTTGAAACCAGCGCAGGAAGAGCTGCTCCTACTGAGCAGATAAAAGTTCCGCTTCAAACACGGAACTCAGTCTGCAACATCCAGCCGACGGTTTTATCACATTAGCAGAAACGAACAAGCACGACGAACCCCGCGTCTCAACCAGCAACGTGCCAAACGTCAGTAACGTCACCTGAAAACTCTCTCCTTGGCTTGGCTCTGGGCATTAAAGCGAACCCAAGAGTCCATGTTGGCTCGCGGCTCTCGGCCTGTACCCGCTGCTCGGCTAGCTGTCAAACTGCTAACTTAGCTTGAAATGCTTTAGTGCGGTTGTTTGTTTTAATGCCAGAAGGGCTCCTCCGTTTTTAGCTCTGCTTTCTACGCTTAACTGTCCGATTAGAAAACAAGAGGGTCAATCCAGCGCTTCTAATTCTTCTTCTTCGATTGAGCTGCTGCTCGGCAAAGCAGCAGAGACCCGCTGGCGCCCCCTGTGGACCGGAGTTTGAAACCGGCGCTGTAGACTCAGTAAACAAATACATACGAGCCTGTTTTCTTCGAAAAATAAGTGACCTTTCGGTAAACTTCATTTGTTTTATCTTCATGGATGTTTCCCACATTCCAGAAACACATGCTGATTTATTATTATTATTATTATTATTATTATTATCTTTTTTTTTTACATGTTCTTATCTGTGCTTATCTTAGGGGCTTCCAACAGTGGCGGAGCAGTGGGTTATTATTTGTGTAGATAAAATAACAACGAAGCATATACTATACAAATGTAGCACAATTTAAAGACTATTGTTCTGTATTGCTACATATATGCAATAGATAAAAGACAAAGCTTACATAGAACAAATGTGTTTATATGTGAAAAAACAGAAATGTGTTATACATTATTATTAGATAAATCTAAACTAGTTAATCTCATTAGAAAAAAACAGATTACAATAAAGTCCACCAAAGTTTAATGTGCTCTTAAATTTAGATTAGCTTAAAGAAATTATTATTTAGTAAGAAGAACACATTTTAATTCATTAATGATTTATTGTTTTTATTTTTAATAATTATAAATATATTAAAGACTGAGTTTTTTCCTTTACCAAATATTTATATAGTGCATTTTTTATAGCTGTGGTTCCTCTACAACAACTGGAGGAAGAACCTGAGACACAACCTGAGGCAAACAGAGGCCCAAAAATGCTGCACAGAACAACAAGAATGACTTTACAGGTGAACTAACCAACAATCATCAGCAACTTTGACCAACATTTCCAAATGGAGTTTCCTGAACAAACAACACCCAGGTCTGTTTGTTCAGGCTCTGACCTCTGTCCACATCAGTTCAATTATATAGCTTGTGATAAATATGTACCCAGTGTATTTTTCATGTTCATGCTTTGGTATTTAAGAAATATCTTAACATTATAGATGAAATATAGAAACAAATATTTTAATCAGATTATCTGAATGTTAGGTAGACAAGCATTTGAGACACTTTTCCTCTGATCGTGCTGATTGCACATCTGTATCAGCGTTTATTCTTTGCACAAGGCAGTCTTCCACACAACAAAGTCACGCCACTGCATGAGCAGTTGTCCTTGTACTGTCCAGTAATATGAATTGCTCTTCTTTAGGAGTAAGGGAACCAGATTCTATCTATGCACATATTTGCAGTCATTAACATTTTGTACATTGTGGCATTTGAATCTGACAAAACCAAATTGGGGATATTCGTTGGGATCAAAACCAACGCCGCCAAGAAATGCAGGAAGTCAGGGGGCAGTGGGGTGAGTGACTAGAACACCAGGTCAGTAGTTTAGAATAATTAGCCCGCTATACTCAGCTGCTGTTGCAGGCTCCATCTCAGCACCTCTCCTCGGGACCTCCAAAAAGTGACCTAAAGATTGCTTAAACATAAAAGATAAGTTGTTAAGGGTTAGGAATTAGCTGCTATGCTGGACAATCCAGTGGGCGGTTGACTCCCTTCACTATTACCTTCTGGCATGTCCATTCACCCTCTGCTCAGGTCACGCCCTACTGCAGTGGCTCCGTTGTATGGAAGATGCCAGCACCCAGATTACCTGGTAATATCTGGCTCTCCAGCCTTTTAACACTAAGGTGGTCCATAGGCCAGGAGCACAGATGGGAGGGGTAAGCTAGGCTGGATGGCTCCCTGGTTAGATTTCTGGGGGTGTGTGTGGTTTGTGGCTTGGCTACAGGGGAAGGGTGGGGCAGTGGATTCAGAGGGCTAGTGCTCGTTGTCTAATCATGCCTCCCTTATTTGAGTAGCACGCTGGGACCTGGAAGAAGAGTGGCGTTGGAGAGATGACATCGCAGCTGGCTGGACTAGGAAGTCTGAAAGACAGCGTGCGGATTTTGGTCATCGTGTAAATAAAGTGAAATCTGCATCACAAGCACAAGCAGTCAGTCCTTATTGTGGCTTCTTCTTTTTTCTTTTTTTCCCCCCTGTCCCGTTTGGATCTTTAGCCATCAGAATTGTTGTCTTAAGGCCAAGAGAGATGCCAAGCGGATTTACTTTACCAAGTGGATCATCATGGCCTTGCCATATTGGTCCATTTGATTGACCTTTATTATAATTATGTATTTATTTGATTTGATTTTCAGTTGTTACAGACGGGACAGACATGACTGGGGGATAGGACAGGGAGAAAGAATGAAAGAAAGAGAGGGAGAGAAAGAAAAATAGAGGGGAGAAGAGATGGTGAGAAAGGGGAGACGAAAGAAAGAAAAAACAAACAAAACACCTGGATCACCTGTATGGAGAAAAAAAAACAGAAGAGAAAACAAACAAACAAAAAAACAGCAACATAATAAATACAGCACCATCACAATAAACTAGCTAGCAGTAGATAACAGTAGATACTAGATATTAAATGTTATTGTGCAGCACGCAAGATCGACAGCGCACAATGTGTTTTGAGGTAGCAGCCAAGAAAGGTGTAGTTTGTGTCTGTGAACACCCGTGTGTACACCTGTGTGTACACCTGTGTGCATCAGCACGCTTGTATTCCGAAGGTTTCTCCATGTAACGATCTGCTAGGGAGTGTGGGGAGCCATAGCCCCGTCCCCCAGGGCATGAAGCAGTTATGGAGGAGATCTAGGCCCCAGACATCCAGAGGCCCCAGAGTACGAGGACCCAAGGAGGACCACCAGGTGGGCAACTGTGCCACCCTCCTGGGAAAAGTTGGAGAGCCCCAAACGAGAGGTCACCCAGCAGCCACGGAGCAGAGGCCAGAGGGGGTTGCAGTGACGTGCCCGTGGGCTCTGCCGGCAGCCAGCTGTGCCAGAGAGGACTGAGCCTCAGGCCAGAGGCCAGAGGCCTGAGGGCAACTCAGCTCCCGGAAGGGGCTCAGCCGGGCCACAGGCACCAGGCCCTGCCAATCGGCCACCAGGAGTGAGCCGGTACATACATGAGCGCCCAGCCCCAGACACCAAGAACCACCAGCACACCAACGTCTGAGGGCATCAGCCACAGGCAGGGAGTGTGGTGAGGGGAGATAGGCCTCCATACCTCGGAGAGCCTGAGACGCTCCCAGAGAGGTGGAGCCTAAGACCCAAGCTGACATATAGACACAGACGAACAGGCACACGCAGACTCAAACACGCATTCCCTCCCCCATATACACAAACAAATACTCGGCACTCACCCGACGTGGAGACAGACACAAATAGACACTGTACAGACATTCACACTCCCCAAACATACTCTATATCCCAGGTCCAGGTACCCCCGCCCCCAGAGGGGCAAACCGTACCCGGACCCAGGAGATGTAACCCTTCTCTCTGGGGTGGAGGCAAGCAGACCGCCTCCTTATCTGCAGTATCAGGGAGGCCCCGCATTCCAGACCCCAATCTGACGGCCAGCACCTCCTCCCAGCCCCCCAGCCCCAACGGTTAACAGAACCGGGGTGAGTGAAGACCCCAAACCTCCCTCCGCCCGCTCATATGTAGTGTTGCTGCGTGTTGTTCTAAAGTGCATTTAAAACACAGGAGGGCATGGTGCATCCTGCCAGAGAGCAGCACGGCTCCTCCCGAAAACCCTCAGTGTCTATATGCATTTAAAACTGAGGGTGGGGCACCAGCGCCAGAGGTGGGTTTGAATACACAGACCATCCTCTGGACGCTGTATAACGTGCCCACCCCCAAGGCCCTATATGTATGTGTTATGAGAGTATGAGTAATGTGGATGTCTAGGTTGTGGAATAAAATTGAGGCACCTGGTGACACACCTGCACCCCAAGCCCTGCGTATGTGTGTGTGGGTGTGGTGGAGCGGGAAGAGGGAGGCAGCTGAGGATGGGGAGGGAAGAAAGGGAGGGGCAAGTGGCCCCTCCCTGGGGCCAGCTCCCCCGCTGACCCCAGTAGGGACCCCCACACTCTGGAACCCACCAGGGCAAGGGGGCCCCGGTCCGGATGGGCCTGGGCCCACAGCAGCAGCACCGCCCAGCCCTACAGAGTCCGGGGCAGCCCACCCGACTCCACCGCAGAGAAAACTGCACCCACCCCATCATCCAATCATCTCCCAAACTACACAAGACAATAGACACCCAGGTTGAGTTCATTCTCCACCTCTCCTATATCTCTCCCCCACCTGCAAATTGTGGCTTCTTCTTAAGGGAGTGGCAGATCTTCAGTGACTGCAGGATCGTTGTCTTCCAACATGTACTCTCGCTTAGTCAACAGCTCTAGTTTGTCCTCCTTAAATCCTTCGTACAATCCCACAGAAAGTGGCCTCGTCCTCACTAAAAGCAACACATTTTCAGTTATACAGTTAGCTTAAGAACTGTACCCTCCAAGTACGTTTCCTGCCAAGAACTAACAAATATATGTGGTCACGAAATCAGAACTATCAGAGATATAGTATCCAGTCTCCCCAAAATAGCTCAAATAACGTGTTACATATTGAATCCAGTTTACAGTTGAAGCCTTTCGTTGTAATGAGCGAGGCCTGTTGCACGGCTACGGTTACTCTGCAAACACACGGACAGAAAGGAAGTTCCCAGACACCCATCCCTGTATATTTTACCCATTGCGTAATAATACCTATCACCACTAGATGGTGGTAGGTAAGTTACACTCCACAACGGGCCTTCTCCAAGTTTAACACAAGGTTCGTCAAAGCTTTAGAACTTTGGAAGAAAACATCATGGATTATTTGAGGGGCAACCCATAAGTTTGCAGTTTCTTACTAATTATTGTTTCCTGAAGTGTGTAGTTCAGCACTCATAGTGCGCAAACGGACGCAATACTGAGCTGGTTCATTAAGTGACTTTTGTCTACATGTGAGCAAAGTCATGTTTCTAATAAACCACAATGATGACTGGTTGCCATGGGTGAAATAAAATCCAGAAAGCCTAGAAATATCTTTTTATTTTTAATCGATACCAACTGTAAATCCTGCAGCTCACATGGAAAAGTACAAGTACATGTTTAATAGTGATGAATAAAGAGACAATAGCAATCTACAGGTGCTTTGGTAGACACATCATGAAAGTGATTGACTGGTTGTAGAAAGATCTGGATAACATGATAAAAATGCGATGGTTTGCACAACCCTGTGGGCGTGTGAACAGAGGAAAACCAACGTGTATTACATGCTTATATCGTTCTTGCTAAAATGAAGTAGTGCTAAGCATACTCTGAAATATTTTACTCACCAAAGACTAAGGCAATAAATAACACTACTCAGGTACAAAGAGTAATCTGTCAATAGGACCTCTGTTCTCTCGGACACAGTCTTCACATCGCTACGCTGAAACCTGAGGGAGCCACAGAATATCGCAAAAGGATTCGAACAGCTGAAAAACCAACTCACAATGTGCAACATCGATCTTTATAGTGTTTTCTTATATCCAGTGTCGGTGCATCTACTGTTACAACAAAAGGCACACATCACAAATATTCATATGTTAATGGCTGATCACTGTAAAGCAGCTGAATCAGGCAGATTCCACAGTGTCCAAGCATCTCTACACAGACTGGTTGGTACATGTATTCACATTTAGATCTAGAGCAACACACAACATTCCCGTATAATATAGTTCAGTTTTCTCCAGAATTATTTTTGTCAAGTCACAAGAAAGCAGATTTATCTCTACATGGTACAAACGCGCCTTTGTATGTGAGGCTGTGTTGTGTGCAGTGTATTTGAACTCTGTGGTAGATCCAGCTACACTCATACATACAGTACAAGTGGGGTGCTGACCTTTGCCTTTAAACTACACATCTGTATGGTTTCAGGACTCTTTTTATGTAACATGTGTTTTGGAGGACAGAAAACAAAGGCACAGGGTGTGTATTTGGGTGTGTGCTATACTGTTTGGGTGCTCGAGTCATGTTGATGTGAGAGTCAGACACTCCTCTCACCGAGGTGACGGTTTCCATATATTTAAGGGAAATCAGGGAAAAATCCATCACACCTCCACCTGCATGAAATGCACTCATGTTGAGCTGAAGATTACAAGAGAAATGATAATGCATCAGCGGAAAGGGTTTTACACGAGACAGCCAGATGTGCCCATTATATTATTATTATTATTATATTTCTTTGATAGTTTACTACAAGCACTGAGTTCAATTATTTCATTTAAATATTCAATCTTCTGATTTATGAGGAGATCTTTACACTTTATGGCTCAGGAGGTCGAGCAGATTGTCTACTGATCGGGTCAGTGCTTCAGGTTTATCGGTCTACGTGCCAAAGTGTCCTCGGCGAGACATTTAACCCTAAACTGCTCTGACGGATCCACTGGTGTGATAAAGTGCTATAATAATATATGTGTAAATGGGCGAATGTAGCCTTTAGTCATCGCTTCGACTACGACCCAGACTGGGCAGAATTATTTAAATCAGCTTCCCAACCAGAACTCGTGCACACAACCAGCCAGAGTTCAAGTAAACTGCTGCGGTCACTCAGAGAACAGAAAGGCACTGGTGTCAAATGTACAGACTGGTGCTAGATGCTAGGTCTGACCATACAAACACTCTGTCTGGGTTTCTGTCTCTGTGTGTGAGAAGTTAGTTGCTCTCTTATGAGTTCACTCTGCTGTGAAACTAAACGTTGTCGTCAGGATCCGATCGGCGGACCTTCTGTTAGTTTTGGTACCGAGTCACAGACTGACTTCAGCCTGTCACTGACGCTGTGACTCTGCACTGTACTTATGAGGTAATCTGGCTTTCATGAGTTATATCAACCATTTGGTTACATACAGAGTAGCACTGTTTCATTACAAAGTACAACAACACGGCGTTAAAGCTAAATGTTTTGGGCTTTTTTGTCTTTTGGTACAAAAATAATATAGTAATAATATAAACCAATGTAGAGTGAAGAGCAGAGTACAAGTACGCAGATGGAATAACACCAGCTCCTTAATCCATACTTCTACATCAGCTCTGACGTCAATGAGACATAAAGAGAAGTGTAATGTGTTCAGTGTAGATTCACTGACAGCATTTTCCAGAGGTATGCAGTTTCCTGTCTGAGGTGCTTTTGACTCCAGACTGGATTTTTAAACATCTGTTTATATTCCATGAGTGAATGTGCAGAACACTCCTACAAGAAGAAATCCAACTTGCATATCGGAGAATTGAATATCTGAAACAAATCCCTGGATTTCTCTACTGGTGGGTTCAAATGTCTAAGAATCTGAGCATCATTCGCCTGCCTTGACTTTAGATTCTTAGGACTAAAGCATTAGGAAAATCCCAAAGACATCAGCATATATGTGTCTGGACAGACCTTTTGGTTACAGTGTGTATGTGCGTTTAAAAAAGCATGAGTGATTGCTACAAGCATGATTGGTTGTTGATGGTTTCTGACTGACTTGCTGGAGAAATCCTTTTGAAGAAGAAACAAAGAAGCAACCATGTGTGTCTGGTGTGTGCACATTCAAAGAATCCAGACTGCTGAGGGTTCTCAATTCGCAGGCCCTGGGTCAGTCAGTGGCATAGTGTGCAACACCTCATCCAGAAGCTGCAGGGCACGGTGCAGGTGGACCTCCACCCAGCAGGGAGTGTGTTTGATGCTCTGACGGGGGTAGTCTGGCCCCCAGCCTTTCACAAAGCTGAGCCGCAAGATACAGAGTCGCCTCAGGTCATCGACACCAATGCCTGCTGCTGCAGAGAGACCTGTCAGTGAACAGGGAGGGGGAGGGGTTAATATCAGAGACCATATTAGGACTTTTCCACCTACTGTTGGTCGGTGTTTGGCTGTACTCAGTCATTGTGAATGGAATTAGTACTAGATTAGTAGATTCTACCTTTAACTTCACTGCCAAGTTTGCATTTCGAGTGTTATGCGTGTCTCAGCACTTACTAACTGCAGGTGCAATCCCTCCGACGCTGCCTGGACCAGGAATGTTTCCTGAGACAGCGGCTGCCTGTGCAGCAGCTGCAGCTTGAGCCGTGGCTGCTTGCTGCTGCATCTGTCTGTGGCACTGCCGTAGGTCGAATACCTGACCAAGACACAACTGGTGTACACTGTAACAGCAAACCATCTGAGGCATGAAACTCATGAATACTACTTTACTTTCCTCCCATTGCCCCCAACCAGTCACAGCAGATGCCCGCCCCTCCCTGAGTCTGGCTGGTTACTTCCTGTGAAAAGGGAGTTTTTCTTTCCCACTGTCACCAAGTGCATGCTCAGTGGGTGTCATTGATTGTTGGCATTTGCCTTGTTTTATTGTAGGGTCTTTACCTTAAACTATAAAGCGCCTTGAGGCAACTGTTGGTAATAAATATATGTAATAATAAAGTGGAACTGAACAGTTCAGACATCGTTTGCAGTATATTACTGAGCATTTTAAGTGTTTGGTACAGTGTTCTTGTGGCCAGTGTCACCTATAAACCCAATGCTGCTCACAGGTGTTCACAATGTAAAAATAGTTTTAAAAACATATGAATGATGCGAGTGAGCTGGATTTATACCTTGATGTAGGCTCCAGGGTAGATCTTGTGCACAGCATCACCTGGTGCCCGGCCCGCTTCCCGATCGAGGTAGTAGCTCTGCACAAACACAGCATGGTCGCTCATACAGCGCATCCACACATCCCCCTCACCGCGACACTCCAGCTGCACACCTTTACCTATGTGTAGCCTGGAACACAGGGAAACAGGTCAAAAAGCCAGCATGTACCTCTGCTTTGGGGACGGTGTGCAGGGAAATAGTGCAATGAAAATAAAATCAAAACCTTTTGTGTTTCTTTTGAAAAATGTCTTAGTGTCATTGTTATCACCAAATACTACCATGAGAAAACATTTTTTATCTGCTTATTCAACTAGTAACTAGTGTTGGCTGAAGCCAATGCCAGATCACTACGGGCGATTAACTAACCATCAGAGGCCAATTTTCAAAAGTGTTGATCTGTGGAAGCAGCACCCCAAAACAGGAAGTCAGGGTCAGCTTCTGTTTAAAAGTCCTAATCTCTGATCCTACGGGTACTGTGCAGAGTTCAGGTGGAGCCAATGGCTGAGGGGACTCGCCCACTCCTAAATCCCTCTGCTTCCCTCATTTAAGAAAACCCGGAATCTTACAGACATACCTGTAGCTTCCCTCTAAATCGGTGCACTTGGTAACAAACTGGGTTAAATTTAGTAGTCTGGAAAACTACGTCCCAAGGACTAGTAAATGGACTGGTTCTTATAGCACTTTTCTAATCTACCTGTCGTTCTCCCATCATGTGGTCGCAGCAGATGGCCCCGCCCCTCCCTGAACCTGGTTCTGCCGGAGGTTTCTTCCTGTTAAAAGGGAGTTTTTCCTTCCCACTGTTGCTAAAGCACGTGTTCATGTAGGGTCATGCGATTGTTGGTGTTTTCTCTGGTTTTTCTGTATTACTGTAAGGTCTTACAATAGAAAGTGCCACGAGGCAACTGATGTTGTGATTTAAATAACATTTTCTTCATTTCTGTGATAAATAATTTCATGTTAAAAAAAATATTTCACATTTTTTAAATTTTGCACAGTGGTTAGCACTGTCGCCTCACAGCAAGAAGGTCCCGAGTTCAATTCCAGCACCTGGCCGGGGTCCTTCTGTGTGGAGTTTGCATCTTCTCCCTGTGTTTGCGTGGGTTCTCTCCGGGTACTCCGGTTTCGTCCCACAGTCCAAAGACATGCAGTTAGTTGGGTTAGGTTAACTGCTAATTCCAAATTGCCGGTGAGTGTGAATGGTTGTCTGTCTCTCTGTGTAAGCCCTGTGACACACGGGCGGAATTATTGTAGGGTCTACCTTACAATACAAAGCACCTTGAGGCGACTGTTGCTGTTAATTGACGCTGTATAAATAAAACTGAATTGAACTGAGGGGTGATGTTCTTTGCGGAGTATTCGAAAAGTCATTACACAGTTTGTGTGTCTGCATCAACACACCTGGCTCTCTCACTTGCATCTGTGCGATGGACATTACTCAGCTGGCCGAGGCAGAAGCGATCACCTCCTGACGGGTCAACATAACCATCCACAGTCACTACTGGGCAGCTGGAAGGCACCTTGAACATCTCCCCCACCTGAACGTCCATTTCAAAGTAGGAGACAGAGCACCAAAACTCTGGTCCTGCAATAAGAGCGAAACATGTTTATAACAAAGTCAAGAAAACAGATGATCTGTTTGTGAAGTGCACAACTCAAAAATGATTTGGACAAATAAGAAGTGGAGATGTGTTAATAGACATTTAATATGCGTGAAAATCAGCCATATGTAAGTAAAACACATCTCACAGCATTCAGCTTCTGTTACTCTGTGAGACAGCAAATCTAAAGACAGATATTCAACGTACAACCCCACAGCCCAAGAAACTGGGATGCTGCGTAAAATGTAAATAAAACAGATTTGCAAACTTCTGAAATTATATTGTGACAATATGAGGTAGAGCAGACTGGTCCACAGTGACAGATGGCTGGATCAGAATCTAGAATTTCTATGATGTCCATGTAGTTCAGTAATTAGGAAAGCCTTATTTTTGTGTTAACATTTCTAACCATTTGGACAAAGTAAGTGACTGTGGTGGTGTGGTCCCTGGCTCAGCTGCAGGGGAGGGGTGGCACAGTGAGGCAGGTGAGGGCACAGGGGGTGGCATTCGGACCAATCACAGTCGAGAGACCAGTGCGCAGTGGCGAGACCAGCTCTGAGCAGAGACTGTGGAGCTGTGCATATGAAAGTTGAACTGGGAGCACAAACATTGTGTGTGTGTGTGTGTGTGTGTGTGTGTGTGTGTGTGTGTGTGTGTGTGTGTGTGTGTGTGTGTGTGTGTGTGTGTTGGGTCCATCTTACAGTGACCATTACAACCAGAGAAACTGAAAAACTGCAGTGGACAAAAAAAACAACTAAGATGTCAAACTGACAAAAGACAAGCATCAAAAAAGTATCAGTGTGTAACCACTGGTAATATTATTAGTAAACAGCAGTATTCATATTGACAAATGGTGTCTAACCTGAATGACTGGACCCTGAAGGAGGGAAAGAGGTTGAGCTGTGATGCTGAGACCCTACAAAGCAAAAAGATGAGTACATTAGTCTGGAGTGGGAAAAAAAGTAGAACATTTGTAAGGCTGTAGCAGTCTGTGACGTTTCCACACTCGACCTTACGCTAAGACGTGTGGCTGTCTGGGGTGTGTGCATGACAATAAACATACAAATATACAAAAACATGATTACAGAAGTACTGAACTTGAACTGAACATACAATCATGGTAAAAAGAAGGACACCTTCTTGCAATTTGAATATTTTACATATCAGGACAGAGTAAAAATAGGAGAAACTCCTAAAGTCATGCAGAAAATAGTTACTTCATGTTACGTCAAATTATTTTTTGATTTAAGTTATTGATTGTGAGCAAACCCCTCCCCCTCTCCAAACATTCAAGCACAGCACATTTGAAATGTGAGTTTTTGACCTGTACATGTGACTGTGCACACACAGTGTCCGGTATCAGAGCAGTGCACACGCTCTACCTGTGAGGTTTCATAAGGCTGGAAGTTCTGAAGCAGTGAATACAAATATCAGAGTATCAGTAATCAGAACAGGGACACATTGTGAAGCATTTCTTACAGTGATGGTTTGGAAGATGCAGAGGAGGCTGTTGGTGACCGCGCCCTTCCTGCTGGGGTCCAATGGGAGTGTAGGAGGCCGTGCTACTGCCTGTCCAAACAGCTGCGTCACAGAAAAGCAAAATCTGATTAGTGTTTTTGAAATAATGTGCTCAAATCTGAAAAGAATGTATGCAAAAGTCAAATTAACCACTGAATAAGTTACTAAACATTCGTTAGCTAAATGTGCAGAAGAAATCAGAACCACCTTTGCACTGCATATTTATTTATAACCTGCATATAATCAGCACTAAGAATTCATTTGTAAATAAAACAATTATTATTTCCAATTAAAAATGATTATAACTCACATATTTATCCAACATTTACTGTTTAAGTGCATGTTTGAAACTAAACAATCCTCCAGTCTGTAGTTGTTGTAAACTTCAGACTAAGCAGTATCATGCTTACACTGTTTCGTGTAGCGCTCAGGAGCACATGCATGAAAAGAATCTCTTGGTGTTAATTAATGAATCAAACCAGCTAACGTCTGCTCGCCAAGCAAACGTGTCCACCACTACACCACGGAAACAAATATGAATGATAAAAAGTGCTTTTGATTCTTTTATTACTGGGTGATCTGGCAACAGGACTAAGAGTCTTTGAATTGTAAGAAGTGTGTGGTGCAATATTTGGTCCACATAGCACATGTTTTACAGTTAGTACAAATACGTGAGCTCACTGTGGAATGAAGGCTGAGTCTGAGACTGTGTATTGCTGCTGTATCCATTCTGTCTATTCAAATGAGAGGGAGGTAGAGGGGGTTGCTGTGAGTGGGTGTGCTGTGAGGGATGCTGGGCAGCCTGCTGCTGAGAGGAAACCTGGGGTGGGCTTTGAGGTCGTTGTTGAATGACTTGAGCCTGTGGAGATGGAGTTTGGAGACAGCCATCACCATGACTGCCCTGCAGTGGCAGCATGGAGCCAGAGGCAGGCACTGGAAGACAAACAAAGGAGCACATCGGACCTGGTTTACATGCTGTGACTGCAGCTGTTATCAACTGTCTGCGTAGGAAAGATAGAAAGAAGCTTTGTCAGTCCCTTAATATAAAGTTTGAGCAGTCCCAGTGTGCAAAATACTTTTTCTGCTTTCTGCAAAAAACGTACACATGACAAGATATGAATATTGACAGGTTCATCAAACTGCCTTGAATAATGATGGGCTGACCTTTGGGTGACACAGCCAGGTCAGAGTATCTGGTAACAGGTGGGGGGCCATGGGGTTCAGAAGGGGGCAGAAGGGGACTATAGTGGTCTGGAGCTGCTTGGTGGTCGGACAGAGGCATACCAGGCAGAAGGTCCATCTGTATACAATCAGGGATGTATTCTTCTTTGATTAGTCCACTCGATGCAGCTGTGAGAGGCAGGAGGAGGTGAGGTCAGACGGAAGAGTCACAGCACTGATTTGTATCTAATGCTGATGGATGTATTAGTGCGAAGGAGACTTTATATCAAACTATACTATGTAAGGTGTCACCTACCAAAAGCCTTCAATGATGTGAATGTAATTAATATTCTGACAGAAGTCACAGTATCAGTGTGATGTGGGCCTGTTCATTACAGCAGACCACTGGTGTTTTCATTTAGCTGTTTATTCACAGAAAGGCCGAGTGTTCATGTAAATCACACACATATATATTCCTCTGCTTGTTTCCTCATTATTTAAAAATAAAGTTGTGATATTAGGAATAAAATGAGAGAAACAATAATGCTGTCGAGTGTTGCCAGGCTCTTTTTTCATGAAGGGACATAATTATCAGAAACACTGCTCATGTGGGACAAATGTACACGAACAAATCTTTAACGCTGTTTTTTGCTTTAATTTACTAACACTTGCATTTTTGTCATGAAACATGTTTGTTTAGCAATAATAATTATATTGATTGAGAGAGAATGTCCACATTCATGATTTAACATTAATGTGTAATACTTCCGATCAGTGTCATGAGAATCTCCCATAAACTGTAAAGTAAAAACATAAACGACTGGAATCGAGAAGCAGCTCCCAGTAGTTCATTTCCTTGGACTTGTTAGTCCGCTTGCCTGTCGATCCAGCGTATCTGTTCCACTTATGCTCGCGATACCGTTCAGGTCATTTTACAGAGAAACAACAAAGTAACGTAACGACTGGTGGAACAAATTACTCAAGTTACTGTCTCCTGGGAGGAATTAAGCAGTGAAGCCAGAGGGAACCCAATCAGAATTGATAAGGAATTGAATCATCAAGTGGAATTTGAATTGCTAAATTCTTACTGATTCCCATCCCCACATGTGACTTTCCCGGAGATCCCGGGGTCATTTTAGTCCAGCCTCTCGGGAGCTTTGGTCGTCGTTGTGTAAATGTTTTTTGAGTTCTCTGCACTTTTTTCTACTCATCTGTCCCAGTTACAAAGAGATGTTTGGGTGTAGAGTTAGAAGTGTTTGGTTGGCTGCACAGCACGGAGACCACAGAACAGAGTGACATGGATGATGAGAACACGCATGCAGCTACCTGTTAATATCATTAGTTAAGTGGTGTCAACCACACACGTCTGAGGAATACAGAGACTTCTTAAAGACTGCTCATTTCATATGAATACAAACACAGTGGTAGGAGGCTCGTTTCTAAATCCCCAGTTACAACATAAACATTTACTAAATGTATTTTTTCACAACTACAATGTGAATTGGAAATGTTCTTTATGGTATCCTGAATAAAATCATGCTGTGTTTCTGTGAAACAGAACTCACCTGTATTTTGAAGGCTGAGACCAACTTTTAGAGAACAGGGACAGAATAAAAGAGACATTTTGACTGAAGACATCACAACAATATCTGTCATTCATAATGTCATAATGTCATTGCAGTTAAGGAGACTGAGACCTGTGGAGTCCACATAAGAGTTGCTGAGGTAAAGCGTTGACCTACCGATGCCTGGTGACACCACCCTCTCATAATGGTAGGGGTTGACACACACACTGTCATACTTGAGGTCAAAAGCATACTGGCAGAATTTGACATGCTTTAGTTCATTCTTGTGGAGGTCAGGCCAGCGCCACAGCCGTGCATAAATCACATGAGGAAAGCCTTTCCTCCCTGCCACCTGAAGAGACAGTAAAGCAACATTACAACAGTTCCAGTACAGTATGTCCAATCCAGAAAGCCTGTTTTAGAGCTACTACACAGAAGCTCTGTAAATGAGTGAAGCGTAACAGGAAAACCTTTGTTAACTTCCTACGTACAGCAGAGAATTGTTTGTGGATCTGTATACTGCTGTCTGAGCGACAGCGTTTACCCAGGACTGTTTTAACAACACTACAGACTGGATTAGCACAGCAGAGCGCAGCTTCAATATGGATATTAGTCCTGTTGTCTCAGATTTTGGCCTCAACACTACAACACCCAAAATACAACTAGACTGACAATGGCCACCAGACTTCAAGGTGAAGTTAGATTTCACTACACAAGCCCTGCTTGCCTTGGTTGCCATGATGGGAAGCCACTGCTGCATATGCACTCATCAGCCACTTTGCATTGATATGTGTACACTGTGGTTGTGGAGGGCCGGACATGGTCGACAAAAATGCTTGTTTAAACGTTTACACAAGACTCAATTGTTACTAAGGGGCATAAAGTGTGCAAAAATATCCCCACAAGACGACACCTGTACCACCACCAGCCTACACCACTGATGTAAGGCAGGATGGACCTGTGCTTTCATGTTGATGTTTGTGCAGGAAAATTCCAGAAGCTCGGAATTTTTTAAAATACTAAAACTATCGGACACCATCAGCCATGTTACGTTAAGTCCCTTTAATCACCTCTCTGCCTCATTCTGATGCTTGGTTTGAACTTGCAGGTCATCTTAGCCACGTACCTAAATGCACTGAGTTGCTGTCATGTCATTGGCTGATTATACAGTGGGATGCAAAAGTTTTGGCAACCTTGTTAATAATCATTATTTTCCTGTATAAATCGTTGGTTGTTACAATAAAAAATGTCAGTTAAATATATCATATAGGACAGCGGTCCCCAACCCCCGGGCCTCGGACCGGTACCGGTCCGTGAGTCATTTGGTACCGGGCCGCGAGAGTTGAGGCTCAGGTGTGAAATGTATGGTTTTTATCGGTTTTCAGCGTTATTTTGTTATCGTTTTTATCGTTAACTCGGTTTTCCTGGGTCTTTTCACCTGTGTTATGAATAAATCTTCGTTTTTCCGGTACCGGTACTAGTTTTATTTTGTTGTATTTACCCACGACACCTTAAAGGCCGGTCCGTGAAAATATTGTCGGGCATAAACCGGTCCGTGGCGCAAAAAAGGTTGGGGACCGCTGTCCTATATGATATATTTAACTGACATTTTTTATTGTAACAACCAACGATTTATACAGGAAAATAATGACTATTAACAAGGTTGCCCAAACTTTTGCATCCCACTGTAGATTTACAGCTGAATAGGTGTACCTAATAAAGTGGCTGATGATACTGTATGAAAAAACATACAGAATTTTCTGACAGTTCAGGTTTTCACATAAAGGTCAGCTTTTAAATTGTAGCGAAGATTGGTAGGTAATTAGTCATGTAGACGGAGACAATCCCTTTTAGTTTGTCTTACTGTAGATCAGGGGTCTCAAACTCGCGGCCCGCGGGCCATTGGCAGCCCACGTCACCCCTACTTGCGGCCCGCAATTTAATACGGAATTTAATATGAAGGCAATAGGCAGAGTGTTACAGGCATAGCCCTTTAAGAACGTAGCCTCATTCGCAGTGTAGTCCGTGCTGCAGGGAGAATGTGTGGGACCACCTCTCCCATTGTGTGTGTGAGCGCGAGGAAGGGAGGAAAAGGAGAATCAAAAAGTACGAAGTGCTACCGACAAGAAAGATGGAAGCATGTAAATATAATAACAACCACTGCAGCCAAGAAGAGTGCCTGACGAGCCCAGTTGTAAGTAAGCTATTAAGACTCAACTGTACACTGTGTTCGTGTTTTCCTCCGGAACAATAAAGTTCTGCTGGAGCAGCCTTTCAACACCTCTCTCTGTCTCTCGCTAGCAAAGTTGACCCAGACAGTAAAGCTAGTTACGAGCCCGACACAGAACTCGACGTATTAGCCAGAAGTCCCTTTACTACGGTTCAGACCTGGCCGAGGTAACAAGAGAGTACAAACTGGTAGGTTAGTGAGAGTTATTCGTAAAGAAAACAAAGAAAACATCTACGCTTATGTCTGCATTTTCACTTTGTTAAATACGAACAAAGTTATAGCAGAGGTGCTGCCACGTGTCTGTCCAGAAAGAGAGGACCAATTTGTTTATTTGGTAGTTCAACGAAAGGCTTCAGTTAGTTAAGAGTGAGAGGAAAATGTGCTTACTTTTGCAGTTTTGTCTTATTATACAATATTTAACCTCCTGAGACCTGAGCTCTACCACAGCATGCATTTTTAATTTCTCTTTGATATTTGGGCTGATTGGAAAACAAAGAATCACCAGATTTTTTTTTTTTACCTGATTTTTGTTTCTAAGAAAAATGAGAGCCACATATGAGGATATTTGTTTAACATTTCAGTAGAACAGTAGCAGTATAATGTCCTCGTAAGTGGATATCAGGCCCTTGTAGAGCAAAATTGAGCATTTTGGTCTAAATAACCCAAAATGTGATGTCCACATATGTGGACGGCAGGTCCTAGGAGGTTAAAATAAAGAAAAACACTATGTTTTTGGAAATAATTGTGGATGTTTTCTTGTTCTAATTGAACACTTTAGTGGCCCTCCAACGAGATGACAGTGCCAGCAGCGGCCCCCAGCTCCTCTGAGTTAGAGACCCCTGCTCTAGATGCTTCATTCAAACCAGAGACTGACAACTTTCAAGGTCAAAACAAACCAAACCAAGCAGGAAATGTGAATGTGGGACGATTCCCCAAAGCAGAGCAAGACAAAGCCAATAGGATACAAAGAGTGTTGTTGC
Organism: Pelmatolapia mariae; assembly: GCF_036321145.2. Taxonomy (NCBI): domain Eukaryota; kingdom Metazoa; phylum Chordata; class Actinopteri; order Cichliformes; family Cichlidae; genus Pelmatolapia; species Pelmatolapia mariae. The sequence continues at coordinate 34,125,881 of NC_086245.2, read as the reverse complement.
ACAAAGACATCTGGATTTTGGCAGAAAGTTTGTGTCGTTGTAACACTAACATTTTTGTCATTTTTTATGCCTACATGCTGTATGTGATAAACAGAACAGTGAATCTGAATCTGAAACCGCACTGTCAGCCCTACATCCTAAACAAAACGACTGTTGCACAAATAAACCTCAAAGCACTAATAATTGTGTATAGAATCACACTTCAATTGAACACTGACCACAGCAACTCTAACCCGCCGAGGAAATTTGTAAACATGAAATGAAAAAAGTGAAATCATTGATAAACATATGAATCATGCACAGAAAGATCAAAGCAGTGATCAAAGTGATGCCCTTCGTGTTGGAGGTGGACTGACCTGCAGCCGTCCATCTAGAGTCCTCTGGATGGTGACACACTTGCTGGGATGAACACCATTGGTGGTGACGGCAGTGATGAGAGAGTCCAGCTCGTCCTTCTTCTCCTTTAGCTTCTTCACCAGACTCTCGATGGCGCGCTTAGCAAAGCCCTCGTTCTCCCCGCCCTGCCGGTGGCACATGAGGCTGTGGACGATGCTGAGGCAGGCATCATTGCTGCTTGGTGGGTTTACTGACATGATGGTGCTGTCACAGGGCCAAAAATGGACATTTGTTCTACTTACTAGGCATGTGACAAAAAGCAGAGACATCTAAAGTTGATGACAGCTAAAACATGGCATCATTCATGTTTCCTGTGTTGCTTACCTGGTGTTAAGTTGGTCCACCAATGAGTGACCAGAAAGTTCACTGGCATCATGATGACCCAGCTCTGAATCGTTCCCTGTTAGTGGAGCAAGAACACCAAGACTTAGTGGATCCTAGTGAGGTTACGTACCCAATAGTCACTAAAGATGAAGAAGGTGTTTCTCAGGCTGGGTTTTTGTCTCCTCCCAGTCCTGAACTAGGGATTGTTTACAAATGTGAATATGAATAAGAACTGTTAACCACTACACCACTGAGCCACACCTACGCTGCCTCGTCCTCAAATTATCCCATTCACAAGATTTTCAGAAAACTTGACCTCTGACCTTGATCTTGAGGTCGAGGTCACTGAAATTCAAAATCATCTGAGATTTTCAGTGGATGCAACTATGGTAGAAATTTTGAAATCCTATGTCACCTCATTCTTGAGTTACCACTTTCACAGACTTGACTGATGATAATACCCCATCAGCTGTTTCTGCCCGAGGGTTGAAAAGGTTCCATGAGGCAGCCGGGCCACAAAGAGCTGGTTACTCTTCCTAAATCCTTTATTCCCGTCTAGATAAAAGCATAACGCTTTGACAGGACAAAGTGAATTAAGCTGCCTTTGGCCTCATTAGCAAATGGAAAAGAATGAAATGCTAATAGCTCCAGTGTGGGGCAGCTATAGGTAGACTAACCTGTGGCAGGAGGGCAGGGTTAGGGAGCAGACAGGAAGTGTGGATAGATAATGCACGCAACTACTGAGCTTTTTCTCTGATGCCAACAATACAATACAATACAAACTGCAAGTACCTTTAAGTTAACACACTCTAAAGGCAAAGCCAACTCTGAGTGCACACTGAGGTATGAATATGATGCAAAATGTGAAAATTTGTCAAATAAAATGTGAGAACTGTATTTTGACATTTTCACTTGTAAAAATTGTTCACACGCGTGTTTTTAATTTGCAGTTGCAGAAAAATATTCACAAATGTGCAGACTGATATCTTCACAAACCCAGAGGCTTTAATTTAATAATTCAAATTTTATTCATCTTAATAAACGTTAGCACATTAGCACTGAGTAAATCCACACAGACATCAGAAATCCCTGATCAGGCGCAGCAGCAAAAACCAGAGAGAACATACAGAGAACAATAGAGACAGTGTAGGCACAGACATGTGTCCACGCTCCTGTCTCGGTCATTTTAGGATTCTATGTTGGTGGAAGATGGTTTGCCTCCCAGTGCTGTCAGTGGGAGGCAAACCATCTTCCACCATCATTGGACCTGCTCAGGTGATTAACAACAATTTAATTATTCATATATTTACATCATTTTAGACACTTTGTGTTAAAAAGCACAATGACAGCCACAGACATTTTGAAACCAACTTTGTGGTCTGACTGGTTCTATCTGATCTTCACTGTACTAACCATGGTTCTGTTGTGTGTCACCCAGCTTCCTCATCAGCCATCTACTACAGATGATGATCAAGTATGTGATCATTACTACAATAAAACCTCAGAAATATGCAAAACCATATATGATTGTTCATGTTTATGTGGTTTGGCATGCATTCTTTTTTCCTTTTAAATAGTACAATAACAAAGTTTTAACAAGCCGTTTAACAACATTCATTTACTTAAATAATTGCAAAGTTCCCTGATGTGATTCATGGATTTCCTCTGCATGAAATTTCATTAGAAATCAAATCAATCTGCTGCATGACACCAACTTGGCACAGTCACCTTTTAGCATAATAAATATGGGCCAATCAGCATGAAGGTACTGAGGGAGACTCTGGTTTCAGAGGTGAAGTAACGGTCCTCTTTTACTGCCAAGGTGGGTCAAACTGAGTCATAGCCAAGCTAAATGTCACAGCAGCATACTGATCAGTGTATTTATGCTATATAGCTAGCTAGCTAACATTGTTTCTTCATTCATGCTTTTTTTTGCTGCTGCACCTAATTAGAAGTGAAGGAATTCTGATGTTTGCACTGATGTCCTCATTAATCAGAGTGCTAATGTACTAAAAGAAAGCTTTGAACAAACTTACCATGGCTCTGTGTGCATTGTGATAGTGAATCAGGCATGGGGAAGAGGACAGCACTCCTTTGCCTCTTTTCCACTAGTGCCTACTTGGCTCGACTCGATTTATTGATGTGGTACTCAATTGTAATGTCACTTTTTTCCAAAATACTATTTCGAGTTTAATCTTGATTTTTTTGGGGGGGATCTGGCCCTAATGCTCTGTTGCAGATTAGAGTAGACTTCAGCAAAACATCTTCCTCTCTCTGCTTCTTGGGGGGAGGAGGGAACAGTGAACGTGGCCCCAGAGTGCTCAGGGCATGGATCTCTGTGAGTGCTGCCCACTGAGCCGCAGCACCACAGTTCCTAAGTCCCTGTGGAGGGTGGGATGCACCAAAACTTCCATCGGTGGTTGTCTAATGAGCTGCCAATGTTTTCCTTTCGTACAGACACCTGGGCATCATTTTTGTCTCCAAGGATATCCATGTCAACATCATCCCCCTTGTCTTCTCCGCATCCCTCTTTGCAGTCAAGAAGCCGGTTGAAGAGAGGAGGAAATTCAGCCTCCGGGACCAGGATTCTGGGAGTGACCCCAGTGTGTGCCTGACACGATACAGATGATGCAGAGGGGATGGGTAGTTTCCCCGAGACAGTCAACCCACAACAGCTGGGCAAGGGCAGGATGCGACATCCTTAACCTTCCCACCACCAGCGTTCCCCTGAGAGGATCCAATGTGAGCCATACCCACTAATGCTCAGCTTTGACAGCTAACAATAGCTACACAGTCACAAGCTCACTTGAGGTGCTAGCTTTATAACCGCTTACTAAAAACAATATACTGTGACGAAAAAATATAATTCCAGTGTAGTAACATTTGTGAAACCGGAAAACACGTTCATGGACTACCTGCATCAACAAGCAGTGGATAAACTTGGTCGGGGACCACTGAGGAGGTCTAGTGATCTTCATGGGGAAGAAAGAAGGAATGCCTGGTGTGGGCACTAATAAAGGGGGTTGGGGACTCCCTGTCCTTGAAGTGACTGGTTTGTCTTAGCCCGGCGTGGTAGACTGTGACTGGTCACACCAGAGGGCGCTTCCCACAGTGAGATACCAAGCAAGATACGAAAGGTAAAAAAGAACTACAACTTTACAGACTGAAGTGTAACAACATATAAAAGTAAATGTTATGCAGCATTTTGTAACAAAGCAAAATATAGTCCTATAGAATTACCTCAAGGTTCATACTTTAAAACTGTACAGCACAGTTTTGTGAATGTTTCTTTGCACCTTTTTTGCAAACACATATGCGAACTTTGAAATAGTCTGCTAATTGCTTTAAAATGAAATGCACAGTGTGTTCTGCTCACAGTTTCTAAGCGTGTGGAGAAGGTAGGATATTGTAATGTAATACGGCCTTTTACTATAGCCTAACTCATGGAAAGAATATAGGCAGCCGCTGCTTTTAGTGGCTGCTATACTTTCCTAACCGCACACACACTTCCCTAAACATACTGTTCATGAAACAGGAGCACCAATCTAATACTCGCAATGCAAAATCACAATTGAATGGACACGGCCACGCCAAACTGACCGTGTCCTATGTGCTTTACAAAACCTGAACAGTTTCCAGGCCATTCATTCCAGTCAGTGACATTCCGCACATCCCGAAATCTGCTGTCTCAACATGCCCAGCTGATATAATACAGATATAAATATGAAGGTTATTTACATTTTCCACTTAAACTTTAACCAATAAGATTGGACAAATTTGAACACTGGAACCGGAAAACGGACGATACAACACAGGTCAGCATGTACCAAACGGGACAGTAGAAAGAGCAGTTGTTGCAGATTAAAAGCAACAATTTAGCAAGCTAACTTGACTCTTCCTCACGTTTTCGTAACAGCAATGACGGAAAATAGAATAAAAGATAGAGAAACTATTTCTACTTACACATCAGCCAAAGTAGAGAAGAACTTGGACAGAACGATCGCTAAGCTATTCGACAATTGCCTCAAGTGTTGCACTCCGACAGCTCTGCGTGTTGTGTCTGCTGCCCAGAGCTGCCGTTTGTGTTTATAGCGATTTTTGTTAGATCTGAGTGTCTCGCTGTGTTCACGGGGGGATTTCTCTATGAATTCCTGTAGTGGAGAAAGCCAGCGTTTCTCAGTGGCTCTACTGCGCTAGCTTGATGTTTCTCAGTTGTTTCATCCCTTTATCAGACCCACTGTCTCCTCGTGCATCTTGCCCCTTCCTCTCGTGCACGCCACAATAACAATAGCTGGGAGACGCCGTGCGCGTCAGTGTCTCGACACGCCGCAGCCAATCGGCGGTCAGGTGTCACAGGGCACGCACCTCTCGGCCAATCGCGCTGTGGTTCTCACAGCAGGACCGCTAGCCACGAACTGTCTGGTTCGCCTAGATTGGCCCGCGAGACTGTTTTTCTAAAGTGGCGCCGCTGAGGATTAGCCCCGAGTCACCACCACCAACTGGAACGGCACGGCTCGGTATTTGAGCACGACTCCAGCGTTGTAGGCTCACACTGAATCACTGAATACATCAACAACGCATGTTAGTTCACTTACACGTCATTTACATGTGCAATAGCACAACTTTCGCCTTCCAGTAGCAAAAACAGGAAAAAATGGCACTCAGAGAATCCTTACACAAAGACTGCGGTAACGTCCGTGGGGGGAGGGGGGCTATTCTATGATCTTTTTTAAATCAGATGTGACCCTTGTAATGAAAATTAATTTTAGATACTGTCTCCCAATAACAAGCCAGAGGTGCTGAGATTGTTGCAGAAGGAATGGACTCAGTGAAATGTTGACAGTCACAGTCCAAAGAAAGAACATTTTTGTTACCATTTCCAAAATGTCAGATCTGTGAAGACGAGGCATGTCTCCTAATACGGTGACGATTTGGTAAAAAATATAGACAACTAAAGACACTACGCTCTACAGGTACATTTCCATTTAAGTATCTTAAGTATGTGTCTATAGCTGAACATACAATTCAACATGTACAGAGAATTTACTTTCCACTAGTAAGCAAGTTTCTACTCTGGTTTAAACAAAACAGTCCCTCTAAGTACTCTATTAACAATAGGCATCTGCTTTGAAACCACTCCAGGGCAAACGTGGATATTAAACAGCCACAAAATGAAGAGGGAACAAGCACTGTGCTTTTTAACTGCAGGACAAATAAGAGGACAGAGAGCCAGTAGTTTACATTTGGGGCTTTTCTGATACAAAGTCTTATAATAATTTACATTATGTTCAGGTTTTAGTAAAAAAAAAAAAGAGTTTATTTTAGGAAAATGTTTGGATTAAAATACACCCTTTCAACAACATTAGTCATGTTGCATAGGAGAAGGTCCTGAAGCAAATGACCTCCATGTGCCAGTGCCTCCAGCAGCAACCCAAGAAACTGTCCATAACATCACAGGTAAAGTATCTTCTTCTCTCTTGCATGTTGTTACAGGAGCAACATTTCTAACATTGCAGTCATGGATAGAAGTATTTATTGTACATTATATGGACAAACGTTCTGAGCCACCTACATATTACACTTGGACAGGGAACTGTAACAACTTTTTCTGATTTTGGTTCTGTAAGTCACCACAATGTATTTTTAATTAACTTGGATGCAGCTGAAGTGCAGACTTTCAGCTTTAATTCAGTGGGTTGAACAAAATTATTGCAGAAAAATGAAAGGACCTGGATCTTTTTTAAAAAACACAATCCCTTCAGTTCAGGGGCTCAAAGGTAATTGGACAAATTAAATAACTGAAAGTAAAATGTTCACTTGTAATACTTGGTTGAAAACCCTTTGCTGACACTGACAGCCTGAAGTCTTGGACTCATGGACATCACCAGATGATGGTTTCCTCCTGTTTAATGCTCTGCCAGGCCGTTACTGCAGCAGCTTTCAGTTGCTGTTTGTTTGTGGGCCTTTCTGTCTCAGGTTTAGTCTTCAGTAAGTGAAATGCTCAGCTGGGTTAGGATCAGGTGACTGACTTGGCCATTTAAGAATATCCCACTGTTTTGCTTTAATAAACTCCTGGGTTGTTTTGGGTCATTGTCCATCTGAACTATGGAACATTCAGTTTGACTGCATTTAGCCGGATGTGAGCAGACAGGCTGTCTCTGAACACCTCAGAGTTCATTCTGCTGCCTCTGTCCTGCGTCACATCATTAATAGACACCAGTGTCCCAGTGCCACTGGCAGCCATGCACACCCGAGCCATCACACTGCCTCCCCTGTGTTTTACAGATGATGTGGTATGATTTTGATCACGAGCTGTTCCACACCTTTGTCATACTGTTTTCTTGCCATCGTTCTGGTAGAGGTTGATCTTGGTTTCATCTGTCCAAAGGGTTTTGTTGTTTTTTTCTTTTAAATCAAAACCCAATCTAGCCTTTCTATTCTGAGTGCTGTTCACCTGGTTGTGATGGGGTTTCTCTTCACCATGGAAATGATTCTGTGATCATCCACCACTGTTGTCTTCAGTGGACGTCCAGGTCTTTTTGTGTTGCTGAGTTCACCAGTGCTTTCTTTCTTTCTCAGGATGCACCAATCTGAAGATTTTGCCACTTTTATCTGCTTAATTGATAATGACATAACAAAGGAATCACCCACATTTGTCCAATTACTTTTGGTTCATTTAAAAAGCAGGTGGCACATGTTAAGCAGCTGAAACTCCTAAACCCTTCATCCAATTTGGATGAAGATAGTCTCAAATGAAAGCTGAGGGTCTACACATTATGTCAGTTTCCATTATATAACTATAATTGGAATATGTTTCAGTAAACGGGTACAAGAAAAAAAAAGAAAAGAAAGAAAACAACAGCAACTTGTGTCAGTGTCCAAATATATAAGGCCCTAACTCTATGTGGTCTGCCACTGGGTTGCTGAGTTACTGGGGTTTCCAACGCTTCCACTTTTCACACCAGTGAATACCACTTCCAGTTGATTGTGTATTATCTTGGAGTAAAACTTCACCGACAGTGGCATCTTGTACACTTCCACACTGCCATACAGTGAGCTCTCTAGAATGACCCATTCTTTCAAAAATGTTTGTGAGGGCAGATCGCAAAGCCAGTGATTGATTTCACACACCTGTGGCAATAAAAACATCAAAAGATTAAGAGCTGTGGCTCCTATAGTTTTGTCCACATAGTGTATCTATTTATTGAGTGCATTAGAATTATTACATAAATATCTCCACTGTATTGCAAGACCGTACTCTGAAGTTGCCAAATGGTAAGCAGACAGCAGCTTGGAATTTCACTGTGACAAAAGCAGTGCAGAACATCAGCAAGGTACTAAACAAAAAGACAAGCAAATGTCAAAGGAAGCCTGGCCAATCCTGGTTTTTTAGCTTCCTATAATCACAATCATCCTTTCCTGCTGATCAAAATAGCTCACAGTATTTACTGTGTGGAGCAGAAGGAGGTTCAAGGTGAGGTTCATGGTTTACTAGGTGAGCGGGAAGCAAAGACGCCCGATGTCTCCAGTATTGTCTTCCTCCGCGCCGTCTCTTTGGCCACGTTGTGGTTGAGCCGCCTCAGACGTTCCTGGACAAAGAAAGCTCAGGTTGTGTAATGTTCTTTCTATATCGTTTTTACACCATTTTGAGGTAACTTGAATAGTTAGTATATCTGTGGTCGCCATGGAAATCGGAATTACAAGTCTCTTCATACAGTATTTGTAGTGTTGGTGATCGTAGCAATATTATTAATAGCAGTAATTATTATTTACTATAGTGGAAGTTTATATAGTGCCAAATCACAAAAAATATAAAGTAAAGAACTTCTTCATTTCTTGCTGTACAAAAGTTTTAAAGCAGCTTTAACTCTATGTGGAGTTGTGTGTCCAGCTATAAACCCAACATTCAACTTCCTTTTAACTCAGCTCGAATCTCCTAAAGATAAATATCTGAGTCTAGAGCTGCTAAACGCTCCACTATGTTCACTTGCTACTTTATAAGGCTGGGATTCTACTTGTTTGCAGACGTGTACACCAGTAAACATCAGGGCCAGGTAACTTGTTCTTACTATACTTATTTTTCTTAAAAGTCAAACTCATTTGCCTTGAGCGTGTGTGCACTGCAGAGTCTGCCCAGACAATTATAATGGAGTAAAAAAATTATTTGCCCCATTTGTTGCATATTTGTCGCACTTGAACGTTTCATAGTATTAAACAAATGTAATATTTTGCAAAGATAACCTGATAGATACATGATGATTTCAAAAAGCTATCCAAACCTACCCAGCCCTATGGGAAAAAACTAGTGTCCCCTAAACCTAATAACTGTGCTGTGCCACTTTTAGCAGCACGAATTGCCATGTTTGTGTGTTCCCAACAAACTGAAGGGCACACAGACGTTCACAGGGAGCACTGGATTCACCCAAAGATGATGGAAATGACATGACGCAGACACCCTGCAGTTACAGCTGTACGTGAACATGTGGATGAAGTCCGGCAATGTTAGGAGAATCAAATTCAGACTTCCATAGTTACTCTACGTCACGTTCTACTCAGGTCGCACACGTGATGCCCACTCACTGTTCTCCGGTACCTCCATTACAGGGGCCCAATATTACATTATACTAATTTCTTGCCTAATGTCTGATGTGACGAAGGCTGTACATCTGATTGTAGGCATGCTGACAGGAGCAGAACATGTGATACAATTTGTCGGGCGCTTTAAGAAGCCCAGCTACAGACTGGTCACTGACCTGAGCGTTCTGCAGTATGTTGTTTACTAGCACAACTCTACGCCTCGCATTCAGCAACTTCTTTACATATGGGTCCAGGTCCAGAGCCACCTTCTGATGTTCGTTTATCCTGCATAACTCTGAAAAAACGCACACGTTATTTATGAATCTTTTATAGCTGATGCTATATTTGAAGGACTTCATGCAGGACCTTACCTGTGGCCAGACCGTCTATATGTTCTCTTAATTCCACTTGGCTTTTTCTGTAAAGAAACGTGAGTCACGTGAGTCCAGAGAAAACTGAACAACAAAACAATCAGTCTGACGGGGAAAGTCAGCTGACTGTCAATACATTGGAGAGACATAAGCTAGCGCGGTTTGCCGTCTAATCTAACGAGGAAGCTAGTTACCTGACCGAGTTTACATGCAGATCGAGCTGCTGTATTGCTGGTCTCAGGAGGTCGAGCAAACCCTCGGCAACAGCATCGTTACCAGAAGAACCTTCGACTAAAGCTGTAGCTGCCATTTTACTGAACCAGCACGAGCGGACAGGAAGTCGTCCCCTCGTGACGTCAGCGTCACAAGAACCTCTCCATTTTCTTCCCATCAGTGTAGCCAGGAGCACCATTTTAGGCTTTCGGGTCGCGAAGGAGTGTCGATTTCCACGTTATTACAATATTCCCGGGAGAGTTTGATAAAGGGTCGCTTACTCAAGCGCTTTTTCAAGCCGCGCGTGCGTGGGGAGCTAGTATATGGTAAATTGTATTTAAACAGGATACAAGGACACCTATACGAAGCCGCCGTGCTGCTAAAGCTAACCTTAGCTAGCTTTGAGGCATTTCTCTACCAACGCAGAATCCGCTGTAAGTATGAGATAAAGTTGTTATTCGTCGATAAACGACATGTTAGCGAAGACGAGGCGGAATCGTTACTCCGTGTTCTTGTCTCTGCAGTTTGTTATAACCGGATGGACGCTCGCTAAACATTTAATTTTTCCAGCGGACGTGATCGATAAGTGGGTTCAAATTAAAAATTTCTCTTAAAGAATCGATCCTTTTTGTTGCTGTTGACACAGAAAAGAGTTGAAAGAAGTTGAAAACTTTGCTAAGTCAACCAAACGGGCAGTCGCGGTGGTCTGAAGTTTAGCTTGGGTGGGAGGGGGTCGTGTGTTACTCCTACTGGGACGACTGCTACTTAAACGATCCCAGGAGGATTTGTGTGAAACTGTGTGTAGTCCTCAAAATAATCTTTCTCTGTTAAACACATATGTAACAGCTGTAGATGTTAATTACAGCAAATTCCTTGCAATAGTGACTTAAAAGTGGTAATTTAACTTCTAGTAGTAGTGCGTACATTATGTGTAAAAGAGAGGGAGGTGAAACAAATTCTGTCTTTTCTGTTTCCAGAACTCTACAATCAAAGTCTTTCAAAATGAGTGCGGCTGCCTCCCAAAAAGTTGTCCTGAAAAGCACCACCAAAGTGTCCCTAAATGAGCGGTGAGAGGCTACGCACCCTGTCAGAAATTAGTCACCTGCTGCCAGCCTTGGCTTGTGAAGGTTCTAATACTCTCTACGGAACCTACTGTTGGGACCAAACCTGATATGGATGCAGCTCTGGCTGTTCCCTGTGTGTGCGCTGCTCATTCAACTCTGTTGGCCCTGTCCTTGTTTGTGTTACATGTAAATGAAGTGTGGGGCAGAAGGGGCTTGCCCAGGCCAAATGTTTTGTGTGAGCAGCACGCACATGTAGACGAGGGGTGACTGTAGCGGTCGTGGTTGGTAAAGCATATGCAGAACCAGACCACCATCCTGTAAATACCTTGGCACGCTGGCTCCCTGTTTAAACAGCACTGTATACGTCATGTATACACCATTAAATGGGACAGGAGAGCAGAGAGCTAAAGCTAAGTCAGTGAGATGGGGCATCTCGTCTTTTCTGCCTCTCATCTTTTTCTCTCTCAGACCAGTAAAAGTGAAGCTTTTTATCTCCTCATGTTCTGTCATCTTTCTTCTTCTTCTTTCCTCCTTTCCCCGCTCAGAGTACTCAGTCCTAGCTTGGACGTGACAAGGGACTACCCCTCCCCCCCCCCAATTCCCTAGTTCCGGACCACTTGGTGGTTTAAATAAAGTCACGGTCCATCCTGTAAGTGGCTGGGTGCCAAAGCACACCTCATGCCCTGGCCTCTGCTGCTGCGACATGATGACATCCCCGCAGTGTCAGCTGGAGGCTTGTAAGTGGCAATTGTGGCTCTTCTTCTGAAACTTTCTCTCCTTCTGTCCTGAAATCTGCTTTCAACTGTTTTTTCTCCTTGTGTTAATTTTACAACACAGGCTAAAGTCAAGTGTAAGTAACTCTGGAATATCATATGATTGAGAGAGAAAATAAGTGCCAACAAGTGGAACAAAGTCTAACATGACTAAAGAGCTGCCACGATCGTCCATATGAGAAATGACATGATGTGGAACCCTGCTTCCTCCTCCTCTGTATATCCCCTGTCCCCTTCTTTTACTTCCTCCTTCTTTTTCCCTCCCACCTCTAAAGCTTCACTAACATGCTGAAGAACAAGCAACCCACTGCGGTAAGCATTCGAGCCACCATGCAACAGCAGCATTTGGCTAGCGCCCGCAATCGTCGGCTGGCCCAGCAGATGGAGAATCGGCCTTCGGTGCAAGCCGCTCTGAATCACAAGCAGGTGAGCGCGATGTTCAGGTGAAATTGGTGTCCGTGGCACTGTTGGTTCGATCTGAATATGTTTAACCTGAATTAAGGCTACGTCCACACGTACACGGGTATTTTTGAGAACGCAGCTTCTTCTGTGCGTTGGGCCTTTCGTCCACACGTGCACGGCATTTTGCATCACTGAAAACAGATTTTTAAAAACAGTTTATGTGTGGACGAAGAAAACGGAGGTTTAGTACGCAAACGCACGTTGCAACTTGTTATTTGGTGCGCGTCTTTTACTTTGGCAGCGCATGCGCACCTGCGGACCACTTATGTGCAGCCCTGATTATATCACCACCTGTTGCTTTGGGATGTTCTTGAAAACTATTCAATTTGTTTTTTTGCAGATAAATGTGGACGGGATTTTTTTTAATTTTTTAAACGAAAACGGAAAATCTCAGTTTACAGTTTAAAAACACCTGTGTCTGTGTGGACGTGGCCTGAGTGTGTGAGTAGAGAAGGAAATCAGTCACCTGTGGTTCTCTGATGCTACTGTTCACCACAGCAGTGGGTAAATAAAGAGCACAACCGAAGCTGAACTGGATCTATGGTCCAGTCAGCATCTGTGATCTTGAATATTTTGGATCCATCCAGTCCTCCAGCTGGTCTCTGACCTGGACCTGGTCAGTCTGTGGACAAAGTGTAATGTGAAATTTAAAAGCCTGCAGACATCAAACCACAGTGTCAACTGGCTGATACAGGCGGGGCTTTGTTGAACAGTGATGCTGAGGGATGCTATCAGGTTTTATGGGAAAACACCTGGATTTTTCCATTTTTAATATTAACAATGACGTAAAAGTGATTGTGCCAAAACGATTTATTATTCCAGCCATTCCCCAAACCTTGGACTGCCACAGCCCAGTTTGAAATGTGAAAAGCTTCTGCTGCTCACAGCTCTGATCATCACAGTGTTTGACAAGTATGCATTTCTTTTGTGTTTCGGGTGACTTAATTCTCCACACGCTGCTCTAATTTCTAAATGTTCTTTCCAAATAACGGGGATTGAAAAATGGGTCGGAAGATGATAATTCCCTGGGCTTGTTTCAGTTTTCATGGCAACCTTAAACTGACTGCAGAATCCAAGTTAAAATGTCCTTTTTGACAGAAATGTTCAAACCCCTTTGATTTTGGAGCAACTCCTGTACAAGTATAAGACCTTTTAAAATGATGTAGTCTATAATAACATGTTCCTGGCTCTTTCAAAATTAAAATCAAAGGAAGAATCCAGCTAAGGTGCCTACAGCGTTTTAGATTTGACGTTCTTATCGATTTCTTATTTGTTAACATTTGTGATTGGAGTCGACTGCAGCGTTTGTGCAGAGTGTGAGAGTCCTGGGTGAAACGTGTGAATGCACACAGAGCAGCATGATTGTAGCCCTCAGCGCAGCTCTGTGGCAGCACGTTAAATCCAGCCTGCCCAGCACCTGTAGGTCACGCTGGCCTCGTTCAGATGAATGCGTAAAGACTTTACTGCAGTGTTGCTGTGAGTCTGAGCTGTAGGTCATTACGAGGCTCCTGTTACTGCCATGTGCAAGATGACATTTCCTGAGGATTCAGCTTACTGATTTTAATTTTGTCGTAATTGCTTTTGTAATGTAGCATTTGTAATTAACATGTGTCAGAGCCTAAAGCAGCGACTGGGGAAGAGCAACATCCAAGCCCGGCTGGGTCGGCCTGTTGGGGCTCTGATGCGTGGAGGACCTCCTGGAGGCAGAGGAGGAATGCGCGGGATGAACAGAGGAGGTCTTCGGGGACGAGGCAGAGGAGGCGTAATGAGGGGAGCTCTGTCTCTGAGAGGTATGTATCAACAGACTTCGGTGTCTACCTGGATTCTAATGGCATCCTTTAAGCTGTGTCCATACTGGAAGTGATTTGCAGGAGACTGTAGATGGTGAAACACATTTGGCAGGCGGGACCCAGGATCTTATCTCTCATCTCATCTTATCTCAACTTCCATGCAAGCGACTACCAATGAGTGCGCAGGGTGCCATTGATTGACATGTAGCCTAGTATTAAATGCATCAGAGAATTACCTAGGCAACTGGTACCTGGGATGTCTGCAGGAGACCGGCCGCCAACGTTAATGCCATGTGCGACTAGTGAATTGCTTTCAGAAACGTTGGTTTGACTGTCGCTTCGTTTTTTAAGTCTTGCTTCGTGCTCCTACTGAGTGTGGACTGAGTGTTGGCTTTGCATTACACAGGGAAGCGAGTTTCTACAGGTGGGCCCATGCGAGGCCGTGGTTCTGCCGGTCGTATGGCAATGCGTAGAGGAGGCCGCCAACGTGGTGCAGGTGTTGGAAGAGGAGGAGCTCTGTCCCGAGGAGCAGCTCGAGGAGTACCCAGAGGTCAGGCGCTTATTGTTATTTAATTCAGCTTATTTGTGTAGCACCAGTGAACTGTCATTTTTAATATCTATTCAAAACTGTTTTATTCATACAGTGCAAGTCACAACAGCGCTCGCCTCAAAGCGCTGCATGTTACGGTAGAGACTCTACACTGACACAGGACAACAAAAACTGATAATAACTAATGACTAAATGTAGAGTGGGGTATAAATGCTGTAGGCGGATAAAGGTGCATAAAGAAGAACAGTGCATCATGGGAAGCTCCTGGCAGCCTAGGCCTATTGTAGAGTAACTAAGGAAGGATTCAGGGTCACCTGATCCAGCCCTAGCTATATGCTTTATTAAAAAGGAAACGTTTGAGCCTAATCTTAAAAAGGAGAGAGGGCGTCTGTCTCCTGAATCCAGACTGGGAGCTCTTCCACAGAAGAGGGGCCTGAAAACTGAAGACTCTGCCTCCCATTTAAACTTCAATTATCCGATGAACTACAAGTAAAGCAGCAGATTGGGAGCGAGGTGCTCTGTTGGGGTGATACGGTTCTTTGAGGGCTCTAAGATAAGATTATTGAAGACTTTGTTTGTGAGGGGAATTTTAAATTCAGAGCCAACCAAACATTTGCTCTTCAGTTTAACAAACTCCTGAAGATTTCTGCTCTGTGTTGCTTAACAGGTCGCGGGGGGCTGCGTGGACGTGGTGGTTTTGCTGGGCGACGTGGACGTGGCCGAGGTGTCGGTAGACCGGCTGTTACCCGCGAACAGCTGGACAACCAGCTGGATGCCTACATGTCAAAGACTAAGGGACATTTGGACGCAGAACTGGATGCCTACATGGCCCAGGCAGACCCCGACTCTATGGAGTAAAGGACTGTGGACTGAGCACACAGAGGCGCTGAAGTCGGACGAACAGTGTAGTGTTGATGTGCTGAGAAATGATTGTTAATTTAGCTGAAAGTGATGACACTTTAGGTGGCACCCAGTAGCGGTCTAAACAATATTGTGTGGGTCACTGCTCGGTTGTGCATCGACCCGCTCGTTCAGAGCCCTTTTAATTCTGGAGGGACTTCTTATGCATTAACAAACCCTGCTGTTTCTAGACTTCTGTGTCCAAGACGGGTTTTTTCCGTTGTCATTTTTTTATTTATTTTTTTTTCTCCAAAGGGACAAACTGTCAAAATTTTACATTTGTTGAAAGCAGTTTTTAAATGTGCTTTTCTTTTAAACATTTGCCTGCTCGAATCGTGGGAATTCAGAAGTTTTAAGCATCACTTTGTTTGCCATTTGCTTAAAGTGAAATGTTTTAGGTGAAATTTGAATTAAAGTGGAAACTATTTCCTTAATTGTGTCAAATGTCTGAGTTTTAAATATGCATTCACATCCAGCCTCCACCCAAGAGCTGGCTGTCTTTGAATGGGGGGGGGGGGGGTGATGCTTTCACTTCTGCTGTTTTCACAAAGTAACTTTGAGGATGCCATGTTCATTTTGGGCCGAAGATGGTTTTGTTGCACCAACAGAATATAGTTCTCATGAGTCTGTGGGGTATCTAATGAAGTCAGAGGACTTAGTGCCACAAAAAAATAAACAACTTTTGGAAAAACCTTGGTTTTTTTTTTAATGAAACTGAATTATTCCCAAGTCTTTCACTTTGCCCTCTTTGAGGTTTTTTTTTGTAAAAAGAAAATCAACTACAGTGAGATTCTGAAGTTTGGAGGAGGCTCAGCATTTCTCTCAGCTTGTACTTGGGTGCAGTCTTTGATCTGAATAGTTGTGACTTGATTGGATTTTCAATCTTATTTCTTCATTGTTCAGCTGTGTTTGATTAATTTTCTGCGATGAAATGAATTCTACTTCTGATTTAATGTATTTCCTGTTTTGTTTAGAAAACGTTCGTGTGTCAACACAAAATGTTAAACAGAGATGGCCGGATCAATCCAAAGATTGATAATGTTGATACCACATTGGTATCGGATGGTTGCTAGCATAATGGAATCAGTATTTAAATTTGCATTTAGTACTGTTGCTGTTTCATCCGAAAGTGGACGTCTCTGTGCTAAAAGCACTTATCACGTGTCTTGCATGTTCGTCTATATTTTGTTGCCAAGCCCTCAAATGAATGAGGCTGAGCAGACACATGTAGAGCGCAGTGAGTGAGGTGGTGATGGCAGACAGAAAGGAGCATCCTGTGGAGACATAAACACTAGAAACTTTGCAGGAAGGCTATTTGCTATTGTGACACCAATTTATACAAACAAGAACAATTACGTTAAATACAGCTGCTTTATACATTAATAGAATGGGCTCTTACTATCAGCGACGCTGGAACTGTATTTGCTTAGTATCGGATCTACGGCGTCGCATGAGTAGGTGTCGAAAAGCGATTTCAAGTGACGTAACACTTCCTATAAAGGGCTTTGCGCCGGGTCTCGAGCTCCTTTCACTGCGGTCCGTCATGAGAGGACAAGGGGTAAGCCGAACTGAGCGGGTTGGTTAGTTATGTCCTCTGTCTGTGTGTGTGTGTATATATAGATATGTGGTTGCATACGTTTTATTATTTAAAACTTAGATGCGATGCTCTTAAACCTCTGTGAACATAGCTAACATCTAGCTTTGCGCTAAAACTGTACACGTTTTTTAGTATACAAGCTTCCAAATATGCGCCAATTTCTTTTTAAAAACGACAAAAAATAAACCGTCGACTGGTTTTCCTCTGGTTAGAATCGCGTTTCACCGCACAGAATCACAAAATACCGACATTCCTTACTCTGTGATTTGCTCGAACCTGGTGTTAACACAGTGTGTTAACTTCGGGACTCCCGGAGGGCCTGGTTAGCTTTCTGCAGGAAGTATTGGGTGTACAACCCGACCTACGCATGTGGAAGGCGCCGTGGCCGGCGTGTATGTTAGTGTGGGGTGTCCGAGGAATGTCTGGTCGAGCAGAGAGGGCACGTCTGCTGCCCGCTCCACTCCGAGGCCTGTCCGTCAGCCTGCAGTGCGCGCTGTTGTCAGAGGGAGGCAGTGTACCGGATGTGTTACAACGTGTCTGTGAGCCAGCCGCGACAGAGAGCGAAGCTGTAATAGAAAAGCTGAAGTGAAACAAAGAGTTAAAAATGATGAAAAGCGTCGCTGCAGCCGCTGTCTGTGCTTTTTGTGCTTCATCTTTTGCGCTCTGGGTTTTTTCGTGGTTCTTTCGTACTCTGAGCTCTGCTGTCACTCCCTGCTCTGTTCCGGCTCACTTGTCAACCAATCAAAATTCGGCAGGCTCAAACGTCATCCGCTTCCAGCGACGCGCAGTCAGGGTCTTGGAAATAATTGTGTCTGTAGTAAGTCCTCTAAAAGTCCTGTGAAGACCAACGTGGGCTGCATGTGGCCCACGACGTAAAATGAGTGTGAAAGCTGTCCTTAAGAAGTTTACAGAAGTGCAATGTATAAATGTAGAGACAAGACTGTTTCTGGTAATCTGTAGTCAAAAACTATTGTAGATCGATGCATTATTATCATAGCAAGTGTTAACAAACCTAACCTGCCTTATTGATATATTTAAGCTTGTATTACCATGGAGACGGTGCTGTTAATTAAGAAACCAGAGCATTAAGAGCAGTGCACCTCTTGGCGTTTGAAAGAACGCAGCTTGGGTTTTATGAACTGAATCGTATGCATATTTTTATATGGTATCTGCCCACAATGCCACAGTGCAATCACCCACTGGGGTTTTCCTGCACTGTGGACTAATCCCTGGGATACAGTGGCTATAGAACATCAGGTTTTGCTTTCACCTCTGCATCATTGGTTGCTTAGTGGTGACAATGAGCCCTGACACACTCGACATACACGTGAAGTTTGCATCTCCTCCCATTTAACACAAACCTCTCGTTTTGCAGGATGTGATGGGGAGCAGTGACTCTACAGTTCTTGCTGCTGCGATGGTGCATGTGGTCAGTTGTATTTTATTTTTTTAAATGTTTGTTTCTACAAAACTGTACTGTAATGGCTGGATTTTTGTCTGGCTGCGACGCTCATGGGTCAACTTGCCTGTCAGCCTCAGCTAAAGCACTATTAAAGATTTGTTAATCCAAGCAACAAAGCAGAAGATAAACAGTGGATGTATTCACTTTAACAACAGAAATGGGCTTTAGAGTAAGGCCTGTCCAACCATAATCTGCTTGGCTGTGGTGCCTAAGCTAAATATCAATTTCTTCCTGTGTTTAAAAAAAAACAAAAAACAAAACAAAAAAAAACCCCCTGCTTTAGCAGTGGTGAAGCACCAAAATGAATATGGCACACACTTCTTTCACGCATGACTGTTGGTTAGCACAGTATGAGCTCTGGTTCTGTCAAGTGGGCCATAAAGCTTATGCAGTGCAAAGAGCAATATATTCTCTTGCAACCCACTGCTGCAGACTTTCCGCAGCAGTGTTACTAATGAGGACTAACATCTGTTGGTGACCTCGCGTGTTCTGTAAACTGATCTGAAATTTCAGTTTGAAAACTTTGCCTTGTTAAAACGAGAAACTTTACTGTTTCCCTTACCTGCAGTTGTCGCAGACGATGCTTCAGTCCAACTCGGTAAGTCGTGCTTGAGGACTAATGTGCTGTAGACCAAGTAATGATGATTGGCTTAATATGTTCAACTGCTCTGAAGTGTGAGTGACAGCTGCCTCTCTGAACACCTGCTGCACTATAACCACAAACTGAGTGTTGTTGAAGTCCCGCTGACCTCCATCCTTCCTCTCCTTCTGGCAGGTTTTCCTCTTGACCTGACTTTCTGCACTGAGGCTGCAGTAAACGGTATGTCGAGTTTCTGCATCCATATCACTTACTCCTGCGATGTAAATGTCCACCACAGTGAAAACAAAACTGACACATGATTGCAATCAGTGAATCAAGAGGAAAAACAAGATCCATTAGAATGAATGTTAATCTCAAGGAGAAGTGAATTTGAGCCACAATGGCAGCACTGTGTGGTATCTGCAGCCAGCTGCTTCATTGGCTGGTTTGTTCAAAAGTCAGTGCAAGATGAACTCAACAAATGGCATCGTTGGTCTCCTGACTGCTTGTGTTTGGAGTCCTGGTAAACATGTTGATACACACTGTATTACTCGTGGATCCGTACTCCTCGTCAAATAAAGCTTCTTGGTGTTTTTCTTGTTTTGTTTTTTCTGCAACTTAATTTTTGTTGCCGATCTGAAAATGAATTGCTTTTGTAATCAGCCAACTTGTTTGTCCCAGTAACCCTGCATCAACTACTGAGCTCACTGTTAACCTTTTTCCAGGTTTCTGCTGCCACAAATGATCATGTCCTGATCCAAGGTTTCAACTTCAGTAATAAAGGTGAGGATTGGCCCAAAGGACAAAAGGGACTGGAGCATTGGTCCTTACTTACTAATGTCTGTGGAAATGTGTTTTTGCACAGAGTAAGAACAAGTGCATATGCAAATTGTCTTGTTTCTAACACTGTTTCTTGTGTAATTAAAATTATTCTGTATCAGCAGGTTGTGCCGAAATGTTGCTGCCACGCCTCATTTCCCTGTAAGTGTCAACATGTTTCCCACGAGGTGAGGTGGAGGAAGGAGGGCAATGGTGCAAGTGACAAACCCTCTATTGTTAAAAGGAGGAAGCAGCAGACTGTCCAACTGAAGACACTGAAATAAATCAAGTTCAAGTAAGAAATTCACTGATGCTTGATGTAGTCATGCATATCATTTATGCTCAGTAGTGTGCTGAGGTCTATCCCGACAGACCTTTCGCTGTAGGGCCATGTCGTTGGAAATGCCTCACAAAGTAAATCTGTTTCGCTTTACCCACATGTTCACTGCCATGAACGTTGTGAGATACTGATGCAGAACAAGTCTCTGTCAAATATTACCCAACTGCTCCGTAGATTTTCTATTCTGCATTTTGCAAAGTCATTGTTTACAAGTCTTATCAGTGGACTGACTGTTTTCATATCACTGGTTAGGGTGGACCACACAGATAAACATGGATAGGAGTAATCGGTATAGTGTGAGTACCATGAGGTTATGTGCATATCACGTGCCTGCTTTAACAGTGTTTCTTTTTTAAATTTTAATATTTGTTTTAAAATGAATGATCTCTGAAAATCCCTGAACTCTATAAAACTCACAATATGAGGTTTTCAGCAACATTTATAAATTTAAAAAAAAGAAAGGGAGAGATCTGGAGCAAAGAGGCAGAGCAGTTACCGCGACGATGAGCTCAGGTGGTATGAAGGAATTCTTTCCGAGCATCCAAAACAGCAGCACTGTAATAAACTGTAATAAACATTAAAACTTTTCCTGTTCAACAAGCTCCAGTATGAGGAAAAGCCAGCTTAATAGCTGCTCGCATGCAAAGTGACAGCAGTGAAAATGAAATGTGCAGGTGAACAATTAACTTTAGGCCTGGGTCTAAAGACGGTCTTCATTAGAGAAAATTGGCTTTTGCACGGAGCATGTAAATGTCCACATGACAGGACACGGTCCAATAATTTAATAAACCCATGTGTTTCAGAATCTGAAGGCTGTCCTGCCTGCATGGAAAGGACTACAGCTGATCGCTGTAAGTAGTGTGTGTGTGTGTGTGTGTGTGTGTGTGTGTCGTTAAAGTGGTCATGAACCAAGGCTGTCAGGATTCTGTGTTCCTGTTTAGCTGTGGACATGACCAAAAAACAAGCCATCCCAGTGGGCTTCTCAAGCAACCAGCTTAGAAGAACCTGTTGGGAACATTTCCTGAGGGGTATATGAAAAAGCAAAATTTCAGGATTAGTGATATGTTGAGCCTTCACTTTCAGGAAGGTGACTCTCAATCACTTTAATTCAATAAAAATGTATTTGTATAAGGCCAGTTCACAATAAAGGTGCTTTTATTGTAAAGACCCTACAATGGTAGAAAGAAGCTCCAGCAGAACCAGGCTCAGGGGGAGGTGGTAGTCATCTCCTGTGACTGGTTTGGGGTGAGGGTAAAGAATCATGACGTCGTTGCTATAACGATGCCTAGCCCATTGGGGCAGTAGTTGAGTGTAATGAAAAATGGCAAAGTGTAGAGTTGAGCTAAGCAGGTGCTAGTGGAAGAGAAGCTGACATCTTCAACATAATTTATGCATGTCACTGACTTCACTCAGTGAAGGTGCTGCAGTCAGTCTGTATCTGAAATCTGTGTTCTTTTCCTTTCAGGAGCGAGTCAGTGATTCCTGAGAGGAGACTGTTCTCCGGGCTGACGCTGGCTTTGGAGGAAACGTGTTATAACTTTTGCAAATGAGAGATTTAATAAAGGATGTCATGTTAAAGCCAAACTTGGCACTTGTGTTTGGACCTTTATTTATTTATTTATTTATTTATTTATTTATTTATTTATTTAAAGGTTAAGTCTTTGGCTTGCAGAAACAAGTGTTTTGGTTTGTTGCTGAAAATGAATACTTAGTGGTAATACTTTTTAAAGCTCCTTACTTCATGATGGTTTTGGGACATGACTGCTGGACATCTGAAGGTTGATGTTTACACGTGTTCAGGTCTGACTGTTCCAGAACCTAATGAGGGAGATGTGGGGAATTTTTTTTTAATTTATTTATTTTGTGCTTTCATTATATCAGACTATTTTTAAATAAAAGGATAAAGGTTTTGTTTTTAAAATCTTGCCTTGTCATAGATTTAATTCCTGCACTGTCCTATTAAACCTGAGACTAGCACTCACTGACACTGGGTGTTTGATCTTGATGCAGAGGGCGCTGGTATACTGTACTAGCTTACTTTCTCCACTAGGAGGCAGCAGTACTCCATTAGCTTGCCAGACCGCCCCCTCACACAAAAAGTAGGTTGAAGTTCACAGAGCTCAGAACGGCTTCGTGCAGGAGCAAGACACCATATCGACATTCCTAAGAAAGCTGCTGTGAGCTGGGAGTTTTCCAATACTAGGTTTAACCTAGAAATGGCTAGATTTCTCCATGGCCTCTCATGAAGGTGTTGGGACAGGCTATTTTAATGTCTTCTAGACTAGTGCTGTCAAACATGAGGCTTGGGGGCCAGGAAAACCCCAACCCAGCCTGCTTGGCTAGGTTGGGGTTTTCCTGAGGCCATAAATGTTCTTTATTCTATACTTATTTTCAGAAGTTTTACAGTTTTCCCTTCTTGTGAAAACCTCTCACGTGTCCACTGACAGTACACCAAAGTAACTACATTTTAGATTTGCTATTTTTGCACATGACTAATTACAGGTTAAGCTCAAAGAGTCATGCTGACCGATTTCTTTCTTTTACTACAGGAATTCTTTACTATGTAGAAAAACTGAGAAATGTTGAACTTGCTGCTCTTTGTCTTATGTTAAGAGATCTTATTGGTTACACGTGTAGTTGAACTTTTGGTACTGACTGAAATTAGTTTGACTCATCCATGTAATGTCAGAGTATATATAAAATGAGCTTGACATCCCTGTTTTAGACCAAGACTCATCCCTGCAGTCAGTATTATACTTCCCTTTTTAAATGCTGTATAAAACACTCCCTTATTTTCCTGAAGCTCACATAAAGGATATCCATCCAGTTTTTAGCACTCTGTTTAGAGTGTTGACCTCGCCACCTTGAGCATTTGATTCATTCTTTAAAACAGCTGCTGGACAAAAAAAGGCTATAGTAAAATTGAAAATGTTCAAGAATTAAATATTTCAATATAATATTTATAATTTCATGTGCCTTAGAGATTATAATCACTCGCAAAAACAAAATACATGTGTTTCGTTTATTCTACTTTATCAAAGTATTTGGTGATACTGTGAGCTTTCAGGTTTCCCCTACATGTGATACTGAATTGACTCATTGTCAGGCCATGATTTCACACGTTTTAACGTGTTTACTATAATGCAATGTTCTCTCTGTGTACTTTCAGTTTCCTGTGCACGCATCTGCTTAGCACGCTGTACATTCTCCCAGCCACGCCGTGTCCACGCGTTGCTTCATTGCGCTGATTGGGCAGGGCTGACACAAACAAAGCTTTCTCCACCAATCAGAGCAGTGTGCACGCACTAAGCCATGCTGTTCATTCTGCCTCCTCGTGCCCAGCTCATAAAAACAGCCTCCTCCCTTTGTTTACAGCAAAGTGAATTGGTCGCTCGACGTGTTTGGATTACCGATAGTTTCCAAGGGATTTGTTTGTGAAGTTTCACGTTTCAGCTCTTTTTGTCCATTTTCGAGGTTGGCAATCATGGTGGCGATGACGAAGAAAGTTAAAATCTTTCAGATAATCTTTTCCGATCCCAGTAAGACTTTTTACTGCGGCGGAGACACGGTGTCTGGCCGTGTCGAAGTGGAAGTCAGCGAAATGATGCGGGTGTCCGCGCTGAAGCTTCTGGGTCTGGGCTGCGCCAAGGTGGAGTACGCAAAAGGCAAGCAGCGGTGCCGACAGGAGGCCGAGTACCTCAGACATGAATCGGTCCTGCGGCTGCAAGACCAGCCCACAGGTACGGGAATGACCTTTATGCTGGATATCCTGGAATGTGTGTTAGACATTTACCGGCTTAAAACATGTCTGTGGCTGTTGTAATAATTGTTAGGGCAGCTGTGAAACCTGCTGTGCATGAATAATGCAGTAAAGGGTTTACTTTCTTTTCCAGACTCTGACGGCTCCGTGTTGTTGAGACCTGGCAACAAGTACGAGTACACGTTTGGATTCGAGCTCCCTCAGCAAGGGTGAGGATGCGCTATGTGACGCATGATTTTCCATTATCTAAAGAGATGCAGTGTGCACCTCTTCACTGACTTACAAGTGATGGAGCAATAACGGTTCTTACAGGCAACTGGTGTCATCATACAAGGGGAAGTTCGGCTACGTTCAGTACTGTGTCAAAGCCCTGATGGAGAGGCCGCAGCAGCCCGTGCTAGAGTGCAAGAAGTGTTTCGAGGTGGAGGAGCCACTGGATGTCAACACCCCAGACCTGCTGGTGAGTTCACTAATGCCAAAACATAGTCAGTGTTTTTGTCATTGAAGCTTGGGACTGCATAACCGAACACTGTCTTTCTGCTGCTCTTCAGTCTCCAGCAGGTGGCATGAAGGAGAAGAAAGTCACCTGCATGTTCATCCCTGACGGTCAGGTGTCATTGAATGCAAAAATTGACCGGCGTGGATTCTGTGAAGGCGAAGAGATCTGCATCAATGCAAAGTTTGAGAACACCTGCTCCCGCATTGTTGTGCCCAAGGCTGCCATCATAGCCAAACACACCTACCAGGCAAACGGCCGCACCAAGATCCTACGCCAGAAGCTGTCCTCGGTGCGTGGTAACCACATCATCTCTGGGATGTGCGACGCCTGGCAGGGAAAAACTATCAGGGTACCGAAGATCAAACCATCCATGCTGGGCTGCAACATCATCCGCGTGGAGTACGCTCTGATGGTGAGCCTTCAGTTTCTGAAAGTTTTGGTGTTTATCTGGTAAACATTGGTGTTAATAACTGTGTTTTTCTACATCATAGATTTACATACACATTCCTGGTAGTGACAAGCTGATCCTGGAGTTGCCTTTGGTCATTGGGACTGCCGGTCTGGGCAGCCGCAGCAACAGTGTGAGCAGCCAGGACAGTTCAGCCAGCATTGCCTCCCAGAGCTGGGTGTCTCTCAGGATGCCTTCTGAACCTCCGAGCTACTGCGACGTGACCCGGGACTGCCGCCTAGACCAGCCTCTCACACCTCTCCTTGATGACTTTGACGGCGATGGGAGTCCCATCTTCATGAACGCACCAGCCTTCCAGTACCCAGCGCCCCCAGCATACAGTGAGGTAAGCATCTCTGGTAACTTAAAAGTGTCCTGTTAGTAAGAAGTTGCGTTCCTTGAGATAACTAAAAGGAATTACGTGTTTTTTCAGGCAGAGGAGGAGTTCAACGGCAATGCTCGCATGCTGCCGGTCTGCTGAAGTCTACCAGTGGGAACCGTGGAACTGTGGTCCACCTGTTAAGGACCAAACTTGAAAACAGGCAGAAGGTCTAAACTCCAGAGAAGGTTGGATGGAGAAGTAAAGGCACGAGTGTGGAGGTGGACAGAAATGTTGGTCGTTTGTTACATCAGCTGCCTTCAACCTGCTTCATCGCTTATGAGTCTTCCTGCTCGTGCTCTTCAGACCAGAGATGTTGAGGCCAGATGGCACAGTGCTGCATTTCTGAATAAGCTGCCCTTTCCAGAGACTGCCAGAGTCTCACTCTCCATTTACAGCCACTATGACTTTGTTACTGGGCCAAGCACTGGCCTGCTGTGGCACCGTGGCTTTTTCTCATTCCGCTCCAAGCCTGTATTTTTACAGGACTACACAAAAGGAAACATCCTTTTACCAGTCCACTCAGTTTGCATCGCTGTTACGAATTTGTTGGGAACACTGTTGCTTTTCAGAATTACAGCATGTAAATTTCTTCCTTAAATGTCAGTAGTATTGCCAGTGTTTGAAAAAAGTCCTTTATTCCTGTATTGTTGCACTTTTTGATCGCTTTTGACTCTACTACTGCCTAGAAGACTCTCTGTTCAGTTGAACAATGTTTTTGATGTGGAGATATGCGACTTCCAAATCACAGCTTGGTGACTGGCGCTAATTACTGCGAGTGCCGTCCATACCACACGCTCTCTATGGAACGCACTTTATCTGAGGTGAATCCTTGTATCTGATCTGCAGTTATCCCACGCAACATTTCATTTAAGAGTTCCACTTTTGTGAATTCACAACTTCTGTTCTTTCAGGGCGCAGGGAAATCACTGTTAATGACTGATTTGTGAGAAAATATGTTTGTAATACGCTCTTGATACGTGCAGATGTTTTTGTATGAAACCCTATGGGTTCTTTTTTTTTTATTAAAAACTATCCACTCACTTGTCTACCTCCTTTTTTTTTTTTTTTTCTGGTTCTCAGCTAGAAATTTTTAATCGATGCAGGTTTTTGTTCAGCTTGCACAAACGCTTTGCCCAGAGTTATGATCCTATGGAGAGGTCTTTAATCGCGTGTGCAGTTATATCTGCCCATATTCTGTGAGGTCGGGGCGTTTTCCCTGAGTAGATGACAACAGAAAGAAAGATTAATACAATAAAGTCATTTAGGTCAAAGAATGGTACTAATTTATATTTCTTTGTATTAAAATTTAATATTTTAGAAATTTTGAAAAATGAAATGGACCTTTGTTAATAGAAATGCGGGAATAGATACTTATCAATGTTTTTCTCCAAGATTCACAAACAGTTGGCCTGAACTCATCACACTCAGTGGACACACTGTGGAATCTGACAGGTGAAATTAGTCAGTGGTTGTTTATGTGACTTGCAGCAGTGTGGCTGAATCTATTTGATTTGATTTCTCTCTTCCACAGCGTGTCTTTATCCTGTCTTCCTTCTCTCACGGCAGATGGCCCCGCCCCTCCCTGAGCCTGGTTCTGTCGGAGGTTTCTTCCTGTTAAAAGGAAGTTTTTCCTTCCCACTGTCGCCAAAGTGCTTGCTCATAGGGGGTCATTGTTGGGCTTTTCTCTCTGTATGTATTATTGTAGGGTCTTCCTTACAGTATAAAGCACCTTGAGGTGACTGTTGCTGTGATTTGGCGCTGTATAAATAAAACTGAATTGAAAATATTTTTCTTACACTTTTAAATGATGTTCTCCACTCTATACTACTTGCGTCAGTAGCTATTGCGAGCAACAGATAAGCAAAGTTTGTTTATCTAAGAGTGCCTCTGACAGGCTCAGCTCATCTGCTGTGCTACTTCACAGCCAACCAATGGCACACAACGAAAAGTCATTATGTTTAAGCTTCTCCGAGGCAGTGAAATTTCCTCTGCGCTTTTCCTCTCCCCGGGGAAAGAAAGATGTTTCTAGCATGGCTGTGGGAGTATAATTGTTATTAAAAGTTCACAGCTTGACTTTCAGCCAAGTGACCTTCCCACATTTGGCAAAAATGAAAGAAGAAAAAAAACCCAACCCAACACTAATAAACACAGTTTGATATTAGAAATATGAAACTATGGATATAAACTTCATAACAGGGAAAGTACAAACCAACCTCGTGTATAAGGGTGGCCGGCAAAATGCTTTTAGGCTGCAAGAAGAATGACTTTTCTTGTTTAACAATAACTTTATTAATATTTTAATATCATTATTAAAAACAATAAAACAGAAAGGAAACCATCAGGAAACACTTTTCACTGAAACTCGTATCCAAACACATATTTCTTTTTCTTTTAAATTGGAAAACCTTTTGCGGACTAGAAGTGTATCCAGCTTTTGGAACCTTTGCTGAAACTTTCCACCTTTTCTCAAAACACAAAACAGACCAGTTTCACGAAACAAAGGACTGTTTTAGAAAATCGAATCCAAACATACAGTGTAACCAGTGATCCGTGTCTCCACAACCTTTTCCCTGTAGAACGGGTGGCTCATTCCCACTATCCTGTTTCATCTAAACGTAGTAAGATGAGTTTAAAAAAAAAAAAAAAGTTATTATGCTACAACAATTTTTTCCAACTTTTCCACATGTTACACCAGCCACACATGCTCCCTGTTACATTCTCGTTCATATGTATATTTTCTAAGTCTGTCTTTGCTTGCCAATGTATTTTAACTCAGGTGTTAATAGACATGTTTCATTAAAGAAAAGACATGATATATTTAACTTCATATGGTTCAGACTGAAAAAGAATTATAATGAAATTTAGTCCAATTTTTAAATGCATTTTATTTTGTCAATTTGTTACCTTTAAGCAAAATATACATATAATATGTTTTATTTTAATTAGTTAATTGGGCAGCCCGAGCACAAATGTAGGTGACTCGCCTCATATAGCTGCCAGCTGGTTGGGACTTACACCACCAGTGTTTAGCCGCCTACCATGCAGTCTTGAGATCTCCAACCCTGCCTCAGGTGACCTCACTGGGGCTAAAGTCTGGTAAATGGACTGATTCTTATACAGCACCTTTCTGCTTTCCCAGAGAACTCAAACATACAACATGCCTCAACATTCACATTCATTCATACGAGCACTTGTTTTTTTTATGCTTAAGTGCTTCCTATCTAACATTCACACTCCGATATTTGCAGCCAGGGATGACATGCATGATCAATAGCAGGTCAACAACCACCTCCACACGGGACAACTTTAAATCCCTGAAAATGACTAATTATCTGGGTCCAGGCTGTGGGTCAGTCTTTAAAGGCAGACATTATGTTGTTACAAAAAAGGCCCCACTTATCAAGGCCATGAACACAGGAAACTAATCAGATTTCCCATGAGTATCAGTCACCCTGTACATCTCAGGCCGACTGATTTTTCATAGTTGATACCCTTTTGATTCTGCAGTTTGGGAAACCCTGAAAGGTTTTAGGACCCAGGGGATCAAAGTGAGGGCATAGAAAGAAATAGCAGCAGGTGCTTTCTTCTCTCCTGGTTGGTTTTTGATTAAGGTACTATTTTAAGCTTGATTCTGAGATATGAGCTCTGAATCATACTTATTTGGAGTTGGAGGTTTCCTGCTGGGGACACTGAGGTGTTATCAGGTGATTGCTACATTGCTGGCAGGGTGTGCCATTAAAAGTACTGTGTGGGTCATTGGTGTTGTGCAGATAAGGCCTTTTACTCTAATAACGCCTTGTTTTGCAAACTCTTAATAATAAAATCATATAAAGATTTACTGATAGTGACCTCTTTATTCCGGACTCGTCCCTGGATGAGTATTTTAACTGGAAGTTTGTTTAGTAGGATAAACGCCTCAGTGTTACAGATTATTTCAAATGAGTCAACAGTGAGAAAGGCCAGGTGTGGCAGATTGGAAGAAGTGGAATTATTGACCCCTGACCAGGCCTACAGGAATTCTCTCCTGGAGGTAGATTCAGATTACATAGTTCAGCTAAAAAACAAATTTCATTTGAACAAACTGGAGCCTGCAGTGCCTCAGACTGGAAATCCTTGCAGAGAGCAGTGAGGACAGCAGGAAAAACCATCAGTCTGCCTGACTTTGGATCCATACTTTTCACCGTCTAAGGTCCATCAAGGCATTCCCGAGCAGTAGGGCAGCGAGCCCGGGGGGGTTTCTAATGACTTCCTCAAAAACAGGCTCCTCCCATCTCGTCTTACTGAGGCTAAAGTTTGTCTTTAAGGCAAGAAGAGGAAGACACCGACCCTGCAGGCCTGTTCGACCTCCATTTTAACCTCCTAGGACCTGCCGTCCACATATGTGGACATCACATTTTGGGTTATTTAGACCAAAATACTTAATTTTGTTCTACAAAGACCTGATATCCACTTACCAGGACTTTATACTGCTACTGTTTTATTGAAATTTTAAATGAATATCCTCATATGTGGCCCTCATTTTTCTTAGAAACAAAAATCAGGTAAAAAAAAAATCAGGTAATTCTTTGTTTTTACATTCATCAGGTCCCAATCAGCCTAAATATAAAAATGCATGCCGTGGAAGAGTTCGGGTCTTAGGAGGTTAAAGACATTCCAGAGCAGAAGCTCAGAGAGACACAGATATACAGTGGGAGACTTTGCAACAACTTAATAACAACAATAAAGAGACAGGCTGGCAGTGCCGAACCCTTCAGGAGATCCTTCATAATCATAAAAATAAATAAAACTAATGATAATAAATCTCCAGACATTTGCATTGTGACTCATTTTTGGGTTTCACTCTGAGAGATAAAGTAAGGCTGATGATAAATGTTCTCATGTTCCAGGCATGTGTGTTTGCGGGCAGCTACACCATCACCATCATGTCATAACTCCAGCACGGCACACGCCTCGTTCCATCCTCAGACACCAGCTGTGATTGGCTGAGAGGCCAGAGCACTTGCCCCCTGTCTGACTGAATAAAGGCTAGCATTCACGAGCTGCGTGTTCACACCCACACACCAAGACACTCACAACTCCAGTAGTACAAGTACACAGACACACGCGGCCGGTTTCCACCAGATCGCTGTCTATTTCCTCATCCGCCCATTTGTTCTCTCAGCGGAGACGGTGATTCACCACAGGAAGTTCAGTTTGCTTACTGAGCAAGTCTAGTCATGAGTGGGACATCATGATACAGTTGCCTCAAATAAACACTGATTGCTGAGGCTCTTCCAAAAAAGCATTTAAATGTAGAACCTGCCTCTTTAAAGCCACAGCTCCATTTATGATGCCTGTGACATCTGCCACAGTCGAGCTCAGGAGTCTGCACGCCGACGTAACCTCGAGCCGATGTATCCGTTATCTATCCAATAAACAGACTGCAGTGGGTGATTTCATAGAGTTTTACTATCACTATGACTTCAATCCAGTTAAGGGGGCATAAAAACATTATTTCTCAAAATGTGACCAGGTGCACGATGGCGATAGTACAAAGGTTAACAGGACGAGTCATTAGGCCTTGTTGTTGTTTTAGACAGGAATGATGTTCAAGCAGCTTCATCTTTTTTTCCAGTTTTCGATATGGAAGTGTGAGAACAGAAGTAACAAGAAAGAAGCTCTGGTGAACTTAACTGAACAGAACTCGGCCTTTGTGAAGTCTGTTTCAGGAAAGAGAAATCTGGTTGTGCAAAGGCAGAGAAACAAAGAGAGAACTAACCATTAAAGGAGAAAAGTGGCTGAAAGACACATTTCTTCACATAACAACTATTGCAGCGTCTACCTTTCAATGCAGAGCGCCTCGAGGCGACTGTGGTTGTGCTTTGGTGCTGTGTAAATACAACTGAACTGACACAAAAGTTGCTTCTCAGGAGCTGGACGAGTTTCCTTCATTCTTTCTTTTCACAGTGTCAACCACACGAGAAAAAAGTCCTCTCTGTTTCCCCCAAAACTTGAGGACTGATTGGCTGAAGCCTGTTGCTAAGTGTTCTGTGATTGGTTGGAGTCCTTGTTCATGCGTGGGGCATGCACACAGGGCATGTGGGCGTCTTCGGGAGGAATTTTGTTTTTCTCATGGCTCCTGGGCGGGAGGGGGGAACTTTCTGCTTACTGCTGCTTGATCTGGACCTGCTTTCAGTTTTGACATTTTAGTGGGGTTTTTGCCAAATGTACTTTTAAATGGAAGTGAATAAATGTTGAAAATGTTACAGGTTGTTCCCTTTCAGGGAACTCTGACTGTCAAAAAGTCACATGGGTTTAGTCAGCTGAATCTTTAATATGGTGCAAGCACAGGTCAACTCTAAGTCACATGGTTAACCATGTATTCCTACAGTACTGTATTCTGCTTCATATCCGTGACCAGTTTAGAGTCACCAGTTAAACTGGCATTCATGCTTTTGGATGGTGGGAGGAAGTCAGGGTCCCCAAAGAAAGACAACACAGAGGCCCACCCACTGTTTGTCCTGGGAGGCTTCTTTCTGTGAGGAGATAGTGCTAACCACTGCACCACTCAGAAAACAAAGTCAGCATGCAGTGATAACAGTGAACAAGGTCATCGCCATTACAACAGTTACTTTATTTATGCATATTCTAAAGAAACAGTGAAAAAGAATAAAAGCCTGGAAACTGAACCAATGACAGTTTTCCTTGTTGAGCGTTTTGATCATTAGTAACAGTGTTTGCAGCATTTCACTCACTGTGTGGAGAACAGAAATGTGCACAGACAGGATTGGCTTCACCTTGACATCCACCTTAATCAGCCGTCTGCCACCTGCGTGCATGCTAGCACTGAAAAACAACAAGCAGGACGGAACATGAATCGGCAGATATTTTGAAAATACAGATAAAACTGCACAGACATGAACACTTGTGTTTTTGGGGAGAGTGAGGAAGATATAAACACTGAGGCCGGTGGAATGTGTGGCTGCACATTCAGCAAACCGACCGCAGGATCTTAACCTTCCCGGTTTGTGTTCCAGGCAGACGCTCCGCTCTTTACCAGCACCGATCAGCACGTTTTATGTATGCAAGAACAGATTTGATCATTTCTGTGCTGAACAATGTTTTCCAGAATAAACAGACTTTGGTCTGGGAACCTTTGTTTGGACATTCAAACAACTGTGAGCAGTTTGAAAAGATTTACTGAAGGGCAGGAGAGAGGATGTTAGCAATGACCAAAGTAAGGTGAAATGTGTTTCGCTCCAGAGTGACTGAGAGCGTGCAGACAGGTGTAGAGCAGGTAAGCCCTTTCATTGGCTGGAACAGGAGAAACAGACAGCAACGGATGGATGCCCCTGGAGTTATTATCAATGTTAATAATGTTTGTCTACGGTCTCTGTGGTTTATTATCAGCCCTGCTGGTTGTTCAGTCTCGTCCACTCTGTGTATCTTACATGGAGATGTGTTTGCCTTGTGAGGAGTCCATGACAGTTTACGTTAAAATTATGAAAATGAGGCAAATATTAGGATTAATTCATGAATCCTAATGAATTATTGTAGTGAGCAGCTGCACACGATAGATGTGGCTTAACTCTTTATTCTAGAGTATATTACAGTGATGGAGGAAGGCCTAACTGCATATCGACTCCAGTTGTGCACATGCAGACTTTAAATCAATAATCAGGTACATGTGCCACTCTCACACAGAGAACAAACAGGCTAAATGAGGTTGACAATAAGGAAATGACTCGCTGGGAGATTAACAACCTTCAAACATCAGAAAAAGTGTGACAACAGTTAGAGTTCAGTCCATTCAGCACATAGATGATAACAGACAAAAACATTAGGGCAAATGTAGATGAGCGTCCCAGCACAGACTTTCACCACCTTGCTTACTATGTTACTGTGCATATTTCACTTAAGGGAGGCTGTGTGGTTTGAACCACTTTGGAAGGTCACACTGCACTATAGTTACACACTCGAGGTCTTCCACC
Organism: Pelmatolapia mariae; assembly: GCF_036321145.2. Lineage (NCBI taxonomy): Eukaryota > Metazoa > Chordata > Actinopteri > Cichliformes > Cichlidae > Pelmatolapia > Pelmatolapia mariae. The sequence continues at coordinate 34,092,604 of NC_086245.2, read as the reverse complement.
TACCATGTTCCCGTCCTTCAGGCAGATCTATATGTAAACACTCAGAGAACGTCATGTTCCACACGTTCCACACAGAGCCGGTCCCACCCACCGTCACATCGTGTACTCTATTAATGCAGCTGTTCTCCTACATGCTTTTTTACAGGTCACATGATTGTGGTTGTGTTGTGTAATGACTTTTTGCGCTCTAGACAAAAGGGGAGTGAGATGCAGCTAGTTGTGTTCCTGCATGTGCACAAAGCCTGAAAGACTTCATCAGCACGTTTAACTGGTAACAGTGCGAGCTCAGTGTGATGGCAGAAACAGATATGTGACAGTAAAACATGAGGCCATGTTTATTACCAGCCATCCAACGGTTCTGTGTAAGCACGGGCATTTCTGGAATTATCCTTAAGTAAATACATGTCTGATTGCCTTATTTTTAGAAAAGTCTATTCAAACTGTGCAGCACCGTTAAAGGAACCCTCTGATACGTTCAAAGGAAGTAGGAGCAGGAGTCAGATAAGACTGTTAGCGAGCGCTCAGTAAATACTGCTCTGGGCTGGGAGCTGATTCTGTTATCAGTGGTCTTATGACTTAAAGAGCCATAAAACCCACAGAGTGCTCAATGCTACAATAATATTTAATATTCAGGCAAAAACCATTTCTATTATGCTTTGTAACTTTGCATGTTCCAGTAGATGGTATCTCAAATGCAGTATGGCAGTCAATCAACATGTCACGTTATTCATGACACAGCGCAGAAATAATACTGTAACAGCTGCTCCAAATAACGTACGTGCGTGCGCGCGCGCGCGCGTCCGTCCACCAGCCCTGATCCCTGCATGTACCTCCTCATAGAGGATGGCTGTTTAGACAACACTTGCTCTGTTTATGATTGAGAACAGTCAACACTGAAAAATCAAGAAATGACATCATGAAACAAGTTACAGTAAAAACACATTTGTCTGTGCTGAAATGAAGAAAGCTGGGTTCAGATTGAATCCTGATCAGTCTGCTTCATTCTAGTTTTCCTGGAGAGTCTCTTTCAAGCACTCCAGATGGAAACTCTTTCGACACAGGTCACATTTCAGCTAACCCGGGAAATGGATTGTTGCTCCATGCTGCCACCTAGTGGAGAGTACTGCGTTGTGTACATGATATAAACGCTGGTTTAAGTATAGACCCCCTAATCCAGGGGTGGGGATCTCCAGGCCTCGAGGGCCGGTGTCCTTGATCCAACACAGCTGATTTAAATGGCTAAAGAATCAGAATCAGAGAGACTTTATTTATCCCCAAGGGGCAATTAAGATACAACGGAGCAGACGTTAAAGATAAGGGCATGGCATAAACAGGCCATAAGAATGAGAACCTGGTTGGTTCTGGGGGTGGTGACCACAGTATTCACAGAGGCCATGGTTTTGAGGCCCTGCCAGGCCGAGTGGAGGGCCCCTGTGGTGAATGTTTTTTCAACAGTGTTTTTATTCTCCAGTTTAGCAGTTTTTATGGGCCTCTTGACCTCCCTGTTGACCTCCTTTTTATCCAGTGCAGAGCCGGTAAAGAAAATCCTCTTTTTTTTTTTTTAAATTAAGGATTTCCTTGAGCTCCTTGGTGATCCAGGGTTTGTTGTTGGGGTAGATGGTGACTGTTTTTGAGGGGATAATGATAACTTGATGCCCCGCCCCACAAAATTAATAAAAAGACCAGAGGAAAAGTGGTCGGGGATGCTGCCAAGAGACCTACAGTAACAATGAAGGAGCTGCAGGTTCTGCACTACACGTGACAGCAATCTCTCACACTCTTCATGTCTGGACGAGGGGGTCGAGTTGGAAGACAGGAACCTTTTGTCCAAGTCCAGCTAAAAACCAAAAACGGTACGCTCTGATGAGACCATGGTTGAACATTTTTGACACAAATCCAAAAGATTCATCAAAAAAGGCAAAAAACCCTCCACCATGGTGACTTTAGTCAAGGTGAAGGCAAATATTAAAAGCTCCAGATACAAGTTACTCTTGACCCCAACCCTTCAGGTGTCTGCCTGAAAAAGCTTACCAGAAATTTCTCAGCAAGCATATATCAAAGTCTAATTAACGCATGTACAGGTCACATTAAACCGCTCCACTGTCATCGTGGCGTTTTAACAGGGGCGTGTACACAAAGAGTCCCGAGAGACAGATCGGCTGAAAACGCTGCCCAGAGCGTCGTCGCTGAAGAAGAAGAAAAAAGCTGAATGACGTTGACACTTTGAAGCAAATTGTTTCAACCTTTATTAAACATAGCTTGCAAGAGATAAATATTACAAAGTTATTTCCTCCAAAATTAGCTTATTTTTTTTTTTTCAATCAATGCATAATTGTCAATCAACTGGCAGTATTCAAACAGCATTATTTTCTTGACGTTTTTTTTGAAGACCGTTAAATATCAAGTATGTGCAAAAGGTCAGGATTGATGCAAGTAAAACAAAAATTAGTCTGATTAGTCTCTGGTCCGTTTTATCATTCGTTCCTACTTCCCAGATATTTAAAATTGTCAACACTATGCAAAAAGAAACAATGATTTTGCAGTTAAATCATTCCCTGCATTAGCAACAACAATTAATAGAAGATAAAGCCAAACAGTACAGTATCATACGTGTTGTATGCTGGTGTTGGCAGAAAAAGTGGTCACTGATTCAGGGCGAGCGCTTCTTTACGAAAAAGCTAAACAAACAAAAAGTTCCAACAGTTGTAAGAATCTGCGTCTTAGTGGTTCGTATATATCCGCTTTCTGCCTGCGTGTAACAAACTGGTGAGCAGTAATCGTTTCCATCAAAACACAGAAACGCAATTACGAGAGGTGGTTTCGCCAACGTGACGGCGTTCTGACAGTGAGGGCTAGGCCCACCGAGTCCGACCAATCAAAGTGTTTCCATCAACAAGTAATTTGAAGGTATCTAAAGTTTAATGCCTCAAAGTATTCAGACGGGAGTTTCAGACCATTTTGATCTGAACCAGTGAGCACTTTCCTGCAAACGCTAACTAGTTCAAAATAACAGCAAATGCAACCAGCAAGGGTGCTTCAAGAAGCAGAACGGGGGAAAGAAAAAGAATCCCAAACATTTTGCACATTTGTTACACAATAATACACAGTGATCACAAAACGAAATGACAAGCTTCACAATATTCATGGCTTTTTGTTTGCTTTTCTACACAATGTACAACCATTTAATTTCTTTTTTCAGTAACGGAGGAAAAAATGCATATGTACAATAAGTCATTATTACTTAAAACCTAGCAAATATTGTGTCATTTATTTCATAGTCAATATTTTTTTTAACTGCGACAGAAAGAAAACAAACAAACAAATCCTTAGAATAAAGAATGACTTGAAAATCTAAAAAGTGATGTTGAAAAGAACGAAGTTCAAATACAAAGATGTATAAATGCATCTGCAAAAAGAGAGACGGGAGCTTATTTTGTCATTTAAACTTTAGCTTTGCAGCTAAAGCAGAGCTAGATCGGACCAGGAGTTGGAGCAAAAATAGATTTCAGGTATCGTTTCGCTACATCCAATTTCAAATGTCCCACAATTTTGTCTCCCATTCAGCTCAGTCTAGCTTTATACACATAGTGCCAGCTCACAGCAGGGATCTTGGATCGCTCTCTGTGGACTGTTTGTCACTGGATCATTCTGTAGTAGTGACAGGCAGGTCTGGATTACTTGGACACAACCAGAACACACAACAAAACAAAACAAAAAAAACCGCACAACCACTATACGCATGTAGACGATGCAGGGGTTATTGGAGCTGAGCTTTGAACCACAGATGGATTCACACGGAGCTTCATCAGAGAGCCGACTCGGTACCGATACTTGCTTAGGATTAGTTCAGTAACACTGTAATAAAAGTTGACATTACTGTATCGTACAGCCTTTATTAGTCAGCGGGTTCACTGTAGGGCTACAGGGCTTAGATTCTGGCAGAAAATAAAGACCCGACTATGTTACAGCACCCACCTTCATATTTAAGCAAATTTGAGAAACTTACGAGTGTAAGACAAATGAGCCATAATCTGTGGATTTGAACACTGAAACTTCTATCCCCGTGTCAATAACAATATAATACATTTTGATTGTTAGTAGGCGATAAGATGCACATGTGAGAAAACAGCTGAATTAGGGAGAGGGGAAAACTAAAAGCTCTAAAACTGGGAATATGGCATAAGAGGAAACACTGACTTTTCCATGGGTCATCATGTGAAGTACAATAATGTCCTGAGTTGTGAAGAAGCTCAGGACATTGTTGCCTTCTCTACTGTAGTCTGACCATTCAAAGTGCTTTCAGATGCAAAACTCAATGTTTTTGGATAGTTTTGCTTCCCACTGTGTTCAACATACATGAAATGGTTTGAATGTGCACACCTCTGTCATAATTTGGTGCTGTTCTCTTTATGGACCAAAAATTGTCCCGCGTGCAGCTTACAGGTGATTTTCATTCTACATGTTTTTCTTGGCTGGTGGGCTAATTAAACACAAGAAGACTACTGTGACCGACTTGTACAGATTAGCTGATGAAGTACTTTAGAGAGAAGCTCTTTTATCCGTTTTCTTAAAACTGTATTTTTGGTCTTAACTGCTACCATCACTTCTCTTGCTCGTACATTCACATTACCCATGTGCCTTTTACTTGAACACAGCAGTGCTTTAAGCTAAATGCCAATGCCAAGTTGCAATATGTGAATCATTTTTAAAAAGGAGCAGTTACATGTGCATTAGCTAACAAACACTTTTCAATGAACAGGAAACTGAGTGTAGTTATGCAGCTGCTCAGTCATAAACCAAAGGATCAGAGAAACAACTGTAATCTGTGACTACTCCATTCAAACACATTCACCGTTTCTGTGAGAAACATCAGCTGGTACCCGAGAGCTGAAGAAATCCAACATGGCGGCCAGAGGTCGTCTCAGGTCATGTGGAGTCCTTTGCAACAGGTCTGGCCTCACTGCAGCCATGTTTCACTACACGTTAGTCCAAGGTCTCTATCAATAATCTGAATCTGCCGGGATGCTGTCGCAGATCATTATCAGTAATCTGCATGTATCAGACTTCAAATCTCACAGATTAAGTAGTAACAGCTGCTAGTTTGAGACTGACTCTCCGTCGGTCCTCCTTTAAGGAGGGACAGTGTGCTGTGAATAATACTGCACATTAACTGAACACTGCTTGAAATACCCGAGTGTTGTCACCAACAACACCAAAGACTTGACCTGAACACGTTCTTCTTGCTTAGATTATGAGAGGGTATGCTAAATACATGAAGTTCTTTCCACTGCAGTCTGAATGATGTATTTGTCATATAACCTGCTGTCTGCACAACGCCATTACAGTTATGAAGATTGCTCATGTTCCCTCCCAAACCTTCTTCAACACCACCATCATGCAGTTATTTCCATAGCTTTTTGGACCATGAAATTTTGCCTTTGCACACAACGACAGTGGACTTTAAACCAAATCAAGATGTGACAAAACCAAAGACTTTCTGATTTAATTCAAGGGGATTGACAAAAGTGTTGCATCGACTGTTGACTGACTGATTCTTCAAGGGTCAAAAGTAACTGGACAACTGACAGACAAGCAGATTCGTGGTCAGACTCCCTCATTATTCCCTGACAAAGGAGATAACAGATGTGGAATTAATGGTGAATGCTAAACCTGTACTTAGCTGTTCATGGGAACTCTCAACATGAGGTCCAAAGGTGGTTACGCTCCATCAACCAGGACAGACGAGATATTTACAAAGAATATCTAAAAGAGCTGGTGGAGGCAGTGTTATGGCATACGTATGTATGCCTGAAAACTGAACTTATTGGTGACGTGACCACTGACAGAAGCATCAGGATGAATTCTGCAGTGTACAGGATCTCTCTGCTCAGATTTAGCCAAATGCTCCAAAACTGATCGGATGATACCTCAGTGCACATGGACAATGTCCCAAAGCATACTGCATGAGCAACCCTAGAGTTTTTCCGAGACAAAGAAATGGGACTGTCTTTAATGTCCAAGTCAGTTAGACATTGATCCCAACCCGACAGAGTATTAAGGCAAATCTGAAGGCAAACACACACAAAAAGCAGCTGAAGGCAGCTGGAGTAAATGGAATAAAGGGCCTGGCAGAGTATCATGATGGAGGAAACATTTGGTGATGTCCGTGGGTTCAAGACTTCAGGCAGTCTTTGACAGCACAGGATTTCAGTGAAGTATTAAAAATAATCCTTACATTTAAAATTATAGCAGTCTGTCCAAATACTTTTGAGCCTCTGAAAGATGTAAAAAAGATTCAACAGGTGATGCAATATTTTTGTTTAAACCCCTTGAATTAAAACAAAGTCTGCATTTCAATAACACCTTGATTTTAAATCTACTGTGATGGTCCACTAAGGCAAGATAACCAAAAAAGAAAGAAGAAGAAAAAGGACACGTTTATGGGAGAACGAGCTTTCTGCCTGCTGTCTGTAGGTGTTCAGTATCCAACCACAATCTAACACTGTTGGTTATGATAGCTGTTGTTAGACGGTCTCAAACTAACTGTGATAAAGCAACTGTCCAATCTGTGTAAAGACAGATTGGGGTTTGGGGCAGGTTTAGAGGTTTTGTCCTGAGCAAAACCATCGACGTCATCATGAAAATACTTCAAATGGTTTGTGAAAACACACACTTACATGATAAATAGATAAAAGTGGATTAACACCATCAGATGCCTAGTTCTGTTAATTTGACAGCACCGCAGTTTTCAACCTGTCTCACTTTGTCGTCACAACTCCAAAACTATGTTGGAAGAAATAACATTTCCTAACACTTTGGAAACTGCACATCACTCTGCTGCATCGTTGAGAGCTGCTTATGTAAAAAGCAGGAGCTCAGTGACATTTATGTCACCAACTTTCACCGTTTCTTATCCAGAGTACAGCGAGAAGATGGGCTGTAGCGTTTGAGGTGAAGCCTGAAACAGGCAAAGAGTCTGTTCTTAATAACATAGAACGATTGGTTCTTCTCACCATTTTCACTATCGTGTGTGTAACATGCCAAAAGTTCTCCATCTGAACGACGAGCGCTGTCACTTTAACAAGTGGTAAACATTATCTATCCTGGGACTGAGATGGAATTTAGTTTGCAATAAGAGCTCTGTAACTGATGTGCGACCAAAGAACAACAACAATAGATAATTTTACACAAACACAAATAAAGGGGCAGCTGTAGCTCAGGTGGTCGAGCAGGAGGCCAACTACTAATCAGAGAGTTGGTGGTTCAATCCCTGGCTGCTCAGGTCAAACATGAGTGGAGTAATTCCATCTTTTAGATACATGTACAAACTGGGCACCAGTGAAATGAAAGCTGGGACTGAGGTCCAACATCTGCAGAGAGTAAATTAGGATTTAGTCATTTATCAACAAGTTGAGTGCCCCTTTCAGCTTTCCCCCAAACTTTATTTAGTGTGTTAGATAACGTCTTTGTGCATGTTTCAAAGGTCAACGAGTAACAACTGGAGCATGACTGGAGGTGACACAACAGCAAGACACACCAGCAGCAGAGCAGGTGGCAGCACCTAGCTGTAGCTCAGGTGGGGTGGCTGTAGCTCAGGTGGGGTGGCTGTAGCTCAGGTGGGGTGGCTGTAGCTCAGGTGGGGTGGCTGTAGCTCAGGTGGGGTGGCTGTAGCTCAGGTGGGGTGGCTGTAGCTCAGGTGGCAGAGCAGGTCACCTACTAATTGGAAGGTTGGTGGTTTGATCCTAGTCTGCTCCGGTCTGCATGCCAAATATCCTTGGGCAAGATGCTAACCCCATGTTGCTCTCCGATGCATCCATCGGAGAGTGAATGTGTGTATGAATGTTAGTTAGACAGCACTAAATACTTAGAAAAGTGCTTGTGTGATTGGGTGAATCAACGCGTTGTATAAAGCGCTTTGAGTGCTCAGAGTAGAAAAGCGCTATATAAGAACCAGTCTATTTACCATTCGGTCATGCTAACATGCTAACTGAGAGCTTTTTCAACAAAGAGACGTTCCAAACAAACTTGTTTTCATCGACTTCCTCCTGTTCATGTTGTCAACAACAGAACAAGTAGTGACAAATAACATCAAGACCAACGTTAGCGCTGCTGTGATTTCAGTTAGCACCCTCAGGGATAGAAGCAACATGTAGTCATCCTATCGTGGCTTAAGGTAATGGGTTTTGTTAAGAAGCCCACAAAGTTTTTAGCTATGTAACCAACTTTGCCTTGCTTTTGTCATCACAGCTGACCAATAAGAGTGGAATTGGAATTTTGGAAGCAGGGCTTTAAAGCGACAGAAACTCAAACGGAGCATTTGTAGAACTGCAGGATCATAAAGTGTTTTTGAACATTAAAAGCATGTAAACACATCTTTTGGGGATTATGAAAAAACGTGAGCCTGTAAATAAAACAAAACGAGAAACACAAAACACACCTCGGCGAAATCCAGGCTACTCGGAGCATCTCACCGGACTCTGGTTAGCCGTCAGCCAGCATCCAGACCGCAGCCACTCGTAATTCTTCTCCATACAAAAAAATCTAATTTGAAATATGCACAGTGCTCCTTTGGAGTGAGGAAACGTGTGTGCAGAGCATACACACCATGATTGAGCCATGCCTCTCCTTAAAAGATAAAATCCACATCCTTTTTCTCTGAAGCTAGGTATCTATACATAATCCATACAGACATTTTAATAGTTTCTGTTTTATGTTGATTATTATCGTCTCCGGCAGCTGTACCTCTCAGGTACGCAACCATTTTATTAGGAGACGCCGCATAAAGTTTAAACAAACAAACAAACAAAAAGGGATGAGGTAGGGATGGGAATAGTAGTTAGGATTTGGGAATGGGTGTTGCACAACATTTAGAAAATAATCTAAAAACCAAAATATAAAAAGAAGAAGAACCCAGATTTGTAGTTACAGAGTCTGTGGTTTGGACGCACAAAATATGCTTCCACCTTTAGCTTTGAGGTCTTTTCGCTCTCTCAAAGAATACGCGATGCCACGAGGAACAGCGGGGTAAAAGGGTTCAGTCTGTGCATACTGAACAGCCAAAGGTTTGGGGTGGGGAGTATGGGTGAGGTGGTTTAGTAGGTCACGGGCAAATAGTGAAATGGGATGGGACCAACAGGTTCCTGTCTGAATGAAGAGCATCAGCAGCCCGAATACTTGGCAGGTACACAGACGACAGACTCGGCCTGTCAGCTTCCTTCTCGCTGGAGTTTCGACTGACTGCTGGTCTCCTGAAGAGGCAGATGGTAAACTGCTGTGACTGTCCATCTTGATTAGTACAACTTAAGTATCATCCAGCATAAAAAAGTGTGTTACTGTTTCAATCTGAAATGAAGAACCTGATAAGAAGCTTTTCGTGAACCACGGTGGAAGCAAAGGAAAGATTATCCGAACACTGATCACATAGGATTTTCTTTTGCTTTCGTCTGTCGCTCGCTTCCAGTTCATTAACTCTGTTGGTGGCAGAATCTCCGGCGCTGTCCTGAAACTTAACTTTAGCATATCAGAATTTTGGCTGTGTGTCACTGTGAAGCAGGCCCTTTTAGGGAGATTGTACAGGTGTGGGTGCTCTGCTGCTCCCTCCTTCCCTCCCTCCAGGTTTTCCATTTTTAAAATGGGTTCTTCATCCTCTTTTCAAGAGCATGCAGAGCCTCAAATTGTCTGTTTTTGTACCCATCGGGATTTTCCACTGTTTCATCCAAGTCGAGACTATTTTACAAAGCTTGTAAGTTGCATAGCAACCAGAACGTATCATCTTGATCTTCTGTTACTAGCAACAATCGCAGCTAAGCTTTAGGACAAATTATAAAGAAAAAAAAAATCCTATATGACCTTGGCCTAAAGAAACCGACAACGACAGGCCGTCACTACCCAGAGTAAAGGATAAACAGCAGAAAAACAAACTATCAAAAGGAAAAAGCATAATGAGTAATAGTAACAGAAGCAAATATGGTAGTTGTAGGAATAATAATGCTACCACCAGTTATAATAAGGGGAATTATAATTCTTAAATAGACTGAAGAAGAAGGATTTTACTATATTAAGAGCATGTCAAATGCACTGGTAGTTTAGAGTCCTTGTCCAACTTGGTGGGGTTTTTATGGGTCAGTTTAAGGTAGGCACATGGACAGGCACTGCATGCGATGAGAGGTGAAGAGGAGAGGGTATCGACTGATTTAGGAGTGCTTCAGTATGGTTTAGGTATGAAGATGAAGGTGGCTTCAAGGGGCAAGAGCTGGACAGGGCTCATTTCTGTCCAGTGATCGACTGCGATATGGATCGAGGCGGGATCATGTCCAACAGGTACTCTCTCTGCCGGTCTGCTAAGCTGGAGCTCTTATGGGCTCCGACAGCCGCTGGGTTCAGATAGGCAATGTTTAACCCTGTGGAAGCAAAAGAAGGACAACATTCAGAGAAAATGCACTTTGTAGAGTTTAAGGCTCAAACATTTGTAAGTGACCTTTTGTTTTGTTGCTATTGACATGAACTAGCCTGACGGTCTGAAATTTCTTTTCTTATTTTATACGTTTACTAGAATTTTTTTAAAAAGTAAAGAAACAGCAATAAAACAATAAAATCGCTACAGAGAACTTTTCTTCTTCTCTTTAGAGGTGGACACAGCGAAACATCTGTGTCCCCCTCACCTTCTTCTCTTGTTTGTTTGAATGATTGACCCCAGATAACCTTCACTGGCATATTTACCATCACACCTGCCTCACGCTCATTCACATCCATGTAAACAAGACTGCACTCAGAGCTGATCCCAGGCTTAGCTTAAATCCAACTGTCACATATTCTGCACCACCCTCACATACTCCTCTGTCTTCGTGCAGTATCAGTCGACCCCACCCCTCCACCCCCCAACACCCAATCATATGCTTTCCATAAATCCACAAAGCCACAGTGTAACTCCTCCTGACCTTCTGACTTGCTGATAGCCACGTCTCTGCTTAACCTAATGTTAAAGACCTTGGTGGATGCTGATTTGAATGGCTGGTTGTCGCCTTCACTCTACACCCCTCCAAAGTTTTATCAGAATTCATTGCATAGTTTCTGAGCTGTCGTGTTTACAGACAGAAAGACAAAACACAACGTCCTGGGTGGAGCTAATAAACCTACGAATGGCTGATGCTGACTAAGATGCACGGCAGGAAACAAAACACATACACACACACGGACCCTCACCCATCAAGCAGAAAGGGGAAAGGTGTAGGTACCTGGGATGTTGTAGATCTGCCGACGGTTGTCATGCTGCAGTCTGTTACTGCTGCTGTTGCTGCTGCCTCCGCTGCTGCCACAATGCTTGGCACTAGTCATGCCCATGAGGCTGCTGGCCACAGAGAGCTGGGAGGCCTGGGCAAAGTTGGACAGGACCCCTCGTGCAGAGTTCGACAGCCCTTGCTGCAGGGAGGCCTGAGGCTGGGGAGCCTAAGAACCAGAGATTTGCTAGTTATTGCTTGAAGCACATTTGGTTTGGAATACATACACACACAAGCACCATACATCTCCTTATTCCTTCCAAGTTAATAGTGGACTCTCTGTTAGGAGCTGGAACATACCTGGCGGAGGGCATGATGTCGGATCATGGTGTCGGACTTGGAGGCGTTGGTAGGGACTGAGCTGGGAGAGAGAGCAGCCTGCTGCTGCAGCCTCTGTTCAATCTCCTAACAAGAGAACCACATTCAGGAGTCTTGTGCATTGGTGCCACCATGTACTTACATTCAACGACTGCAAAATCACTATCAAATACCCCAGCTATGTTTGGGAGTTTAGGTGTGGTAACAAAGAGACTGCAAAGCAGGATTACATCTTATCTGGGTAACTTCAGCACTAATTCAGGGTACTCAGTACTGAAAAGCTCTGGAGCACATTCACGCTGCGTTCAGTACTTTTAACTTCCTTATTAAAATCAGCTGCTCTGCTCACAGCAGACTTATTTATCCAGATGCTGCCAATGCCATCCCTGTGATGTGCCCATGCAGTGAAAACCCTGGGTTAACCTAGCTAGCTGACACCAGCTTTTTAGGGTGAACCAGATAAGGCTCTGCTAAGTCAGAACAACAAAGTGCTCGTTAGTGACTCGGATGTTTAAAAACATGAAACGCAGTTCCCAACTGTGTCCCCATTGGCACATTTTAGATGACACTAAAATGTGTCATTTTAGATGACACTAAAATGTGCCAATTATTTATTTATCACTTTGCTACCAACACCAGACGACAACACTTTGTGTGGCTAGACAGTAAAATTGTGATAGCCATTACTATCTCGTGACATAAACAAATTTAAGCATGTGAGAGTAAGAATAAGCCAGCATGATGCAGGTACATAAGCTGCTAACCTGCTCCTGTTGTAAGGCCTTCACAAAGGCATTCTTCAGCCTGTTGGTATGCTCTGCCTTCAAAGCCTTTTTCTGATTGGATGTCATGCACTGCTCGCAGAGGATTCTCCCACTCTTCTCTTGCTTCCAGTGGGGGGTGAAGTCAGTTCTGCACTGGGCGCAGAAGAAAGGCTCCAGACGGGCCAGCGTCCCTCTGAGTTTACCTACAGACAGGACTCTGCTTCAGTTAACAATAACAGAGCTACAGCGACAGGCGGTGCTCGAGCAGACGCACACCCAGAATTTATGGACAATCCATTTAAACCTTAAAGTCATCACAACACTCATGAAACAAACTGAAGACACTTTGTTCTGCTCTTAGTGATTGAAGCACAGCTGAGCAGACAGGTGCCAGGTGTAGCCTCCTTTATTCAGACCTTTAAAGGCTGACAGAGTAAAAAGGCAGTGCTACAAGGATGGAGCTGGATTCAGGGAAAAGGATTTCTCAACCATGACCGCACATACGAGAAGTACTTCCTGCTTCTGGCTCTGCTAAGCCTTGATTGGTTATTGCGATGCACAAACTATGGACAGAAGAAACAATAGCACCACCTGCTGGGGAGATTTAATCAGCACACAAAGTCTTGGCAAATTTTTATAATTATTATCAAAATGGTCTCTGGGTCATGCTTACACAACCAAAGGAGTTGGGTGCAATAATACAAACGCTTACTTATTTATTTAAATATACCATATTCGTGGTTTGTCTATCAGTTCAATTTGACGGGTTAGGTATAAATCAAAGATTTGCTGTAGATGTTTCCTCCCCCAATATCAGATATTTACTCACCCTGACTGTCGAGCACACTCTGCACCACCTCCTCGAGGCCCACCATGTAGATGAACTCACTGTTGGCAGCAGAGGGCAGGAAGTGCAGGAGAGGGGCTGGGGGTTTGGGTGGAGGGATCTCCAATAAGGTTTTCTCCAGCTGCTTCCTTAGGGCCAGCTTGGCTGCTGCCTGACTGCTCGCCTGGTCTGCCATGGAGCTCACTGCTCCGCTGGCTGAACCAGACATGGTGGACGGGCTGACGGCCGAAGCTCCGCCCAGACCGCCGGCCACCCCGCTGGCCCCAGCTGCTGCTGCTTGCATGTGGGCCAGGTTCATGTACATGGCACTGGAGCCTGAGCGCTGGGAAGCTGCCACCTGACTGGCCTGCAGAGAGATATACATCCTCTATTACTGAGAAAAGCCACATATTTAAAGGATTTGATCAGTGATCTCTCTCTAGGCAGTCCTACCATTCACCATACAAGTTCACACCTTTCTCAAAAGAATGCTTTACCCCAGTACCCCAGGTTGGTTTGACTCTATACCTGCTGGTAGCTGACAGCATTAGCCATGCTGTTGGAACTGGAACGAGACATCCCAGGTTTGGACGTGACCCTCTGGCCCTGCAGCTGGGCAGGGTTGGGTGCTATCACTCGCTGAGACATCAATATGGGGGGCAAGTTTGCATTAGCTGCTGACCGGATGACTGTGTGACCCTGCAGAAAGGAGAAGGGCAACAAAGGGTTTCATTGTTCAGCAGAGATCAGAGAAAATCCCTGATATCTGCAAATGACACTTGCTCACCTGGTTTACTGTAAATGGATAATATACACCATGGCTCATTCACACAAGCACGTTCTTCTATGTTTAAGTGCTTTTTTATCCACCATAGCCCAAACTTTTATCTGGAGCTAAAAATCCAGAAGATTTTGTTTTTTTCCCTTTTGAGTCTCAAAACTGAAAGCTTGCACAGTTTTTAAAAACTGGTGCGTATCATTGGCTAAAAGAAGAAAACAAGACCCTACTTGGTAAGAACATTCCACAACAGTGAGTGGTGCAACCCAGCATCACCAACAAGGCGATGAATCATCTCAGTAAATCAGCTAGGCTAACCTGGATTCACTATAAGGCTAAAAGAAACTGATAGCATATCCATGTGGAAAAGACATCAACAAAAGGTGGGAGTTCAGCGTGCAGAGCCATCTCTGTAAGTACTCTACATTTGGTGAAGTTTAAAATGTGACTACAGATAAAAAGGAGACATTTCAGATTCCATTACTGTCCTACATGGTGACATGGTCACATGACCCTTTCTTACAGCCAAAACGTCTAAGGTTAGTTTACATCATAGACACTGATGCAGCTTTGCTGTTGGTTAGTGCACACAAGCCAAGATCTTACACTGAGTGAATTCTGTAGTTCTTTTTCTTTCTTTGTGAGTCAAAGACGTCATTTAAAATCAGCACGGCTGTTTTAAGGTGCGAGGTTGAGACAATACTACAGAACCCCAACAATCATACAGTTCCTGTAAAACAAGTACTTCACTGGTGTGATCTCTAATGAAAATGTACCCTTCGTCTCACACTCACTCACACACACCTGTGCAGTGCGGAGGTTCTGGGGCTCAGGGTTGTGTAGACCTGGTCTCACAGGTAGCTTCCCCAGGACAGGAGAGCTGTGGATGGGAGGAGGCTGCACAGATGACGCAGCATTCTGGACCACTGGGACCTACAAGAGAGCAACGATAAACCAGGATTGTAACATCTCAGATTGATTTTCTGGTACTTTCTTTATATATAAATGTTTATTGCATATGATTTAGAGCAGGGCTCTCAAACTAAATGAGCTGTGAGACACTGCTGGCACTGTTGTCTCATGCGAGGGCCACTTTAGTGTTCAAGTGGTACACAAAAACAAACAAGAAAACACCCACAAATCTCTCCTAAAATGTAGTTTTGTTTAAACAAAATTCAAATATTGTATAACAAGACAAATCTTTTTTTTTCTTATTTTAGTTCGTATTTAACAAAAGTGCAGACATAAGTGTGCACATTAGTTTGTGAGTCTGTCAGTGAACTAACACACCCTCTCATGTTTGTGTCTCTGCTCATGTCGCCTTCATATTCAATCATTTGAAGAACTTATTTTAACATTTCACTCAACAACAAACAAAAAAGTCACTTCAACAGTCAAACTGCATTATATTTCTACACGTCAATATACGGGGCGGCAAGCAGGGGTGACGAGGGCTGCGAGTGGCCCCCGAGCCACGGTTTTGGGACCCCTGATTTAAAACAATATTACAGTACCGTCTGCAGCTAAGGGCTACGTACATGTTTCAATACTGATTTCCAATATCCTGCACTATCCATTGTCTATATAGGTCATGTTCTCCAGATATAAACTATTAGACTATTATTATTATTATTATTATGTTAGGATCAGTCTATGCAATATATTTGTCTAGTTAAATTATTGAAATATTAACATGACAAACTGTTGCTGTGATTAAATAAAGACACTGAAGCCTCCTTGAGGAAACACTGATTTGGCACCATATAAATAAAACTGACTTGAACTGAACCCACATAACCATGGCACCACGGACAGATGCAAAGGAGAGCAAAGATGCAAAGAGCTGCAGAGCTCCAACAGTGGCCTTGATTGTGAGAATGTGTGGCATCAGCAGCACTGACCTTCTGGACAACATTCTCCTTCTGCATTTGACTCTGCCTGAGCTTCTTCAGCAGCACGAGACGAGCCTCCTCCAGACGAAGCTCTTCTCTTAGAGCTTTGATCATTTGCTGCCTCTCCTCTCCTGTTTTCCCCTGGTACAAACAAGCACACAAAATTAGAAAGGCACACTATATCCGGACATAAGACCAGAGGCAACTTTGAGCTCTTTGAACTAAACAGCCAGTCTGTATAAACCAGACTAAACCTACACAGAAGCTGTAGTTTGAACAGCGCGTCATGTGAGCGACAGAAACACCTTTCTG
The DNA here is from genome assembly GCF_036321145.2 of Pelmatolapia mariae. Classification (NCBI taxonomy): domain Eukaryota; kingdom Metazoa; phylum Chordata; class Actinopteri; order Cichliformes; family Cichlidae; genus Pelmatolapia; species Pelmatolapia mariae. The sequence continues at coordinate 34,076,438 of NC_086245.2, read as the reverse complement.
CATCGGAAACAGGACACGTTTGGCTGAAATATTCTTTTGTGCAAAGTCAAAAGCAGCAATTTTAAACCTGTTTACCTCAAGAAAAAGTGATTTTGACCAATTCATTCACAGGATACAGAGTTTTGCTGACTTTATGCATCTGTAGTAATGTCATTACTGGTATTTAGACACATCTGTATTCACGTTTCCATGACAGCCTGTGGAAACATGCAGGTTTCACACAACATTTGTGGCACATGTGACACTGACTATTACTTATATTTGTTGTTGTTTATTGTCCACCTGCGTTTACTCAGAGCTTCTCTCTGATTCCTCTGCTCAGCTAAAACAGCTGCTGATAATGGCATCCTTAACTCTTTGATCACACTCTGGATCTTCTGACACAGGATGAAATCGGACTCATTTCATTACAGTAGATGTCTTTTGGAAAGTGCTGTGACTAAAAAGGTCACAACTCCTCCACTGTTACTTTCTTGAAAACCTTGTGACAACACCGTACAGAGAAGCTACCCAAGCTCTACTCCCACACAAGTCGATTACCTCCTTAAGAGAACAGAATTGCCTTTTATTGTCATTGTACATGTACAACCAAATGATTGGTGCTCCACGCCAACTGTGCAGGAGTAAGAAAACAAAAACACAACAGTGTTAATAGCTCCTGTGAAAAAGAAAAGCTTAAATCAGGACTTCCTGGTATCACTCTTGGTTGGTGGTGTATCGGCAGCTTCAGTTCAGGACTACGCTTCCTCCTCACCGTCACCCACCCAGCCTGTTTTCCCTGCTGCTCAGGACAATCTGCTGGGTGAGCTAACAGTGGCTTTGCTACCATCGCTCGCCCCGAAAACAGGGCTTAGCTAGCTGCAGGGTTTTTTAGGGTGTGAAGCCAGGTCTCATTAAGTGTAGCATCCTGAAATATCTGAGCGACCGACCGACCTCTACACTTGATTTATGCACCAGCGTTAAAGGACTTGTACAGCATATTCAGTCTATTTCTTCACCCTTTGCAGGAGTGCTGTGAATGCCTTTTACCTTGAACATGTCCAGGTTAGCCTTGTGCACACGCTCCTCGGGCCGAGGTGTTGTTCTGGGACTGGAAGCCTCGTTGTCTGACAGGATGATGACATCCGGTGACGGAGTTCGTCTCTCATGATCAGCATCACTAGTAAGAAAAAAAGATCAAACACAAAGTGCAGTCAGTTTCTGCAGCATCTAAAGTCTTACTTTATCATCACAGGATCTGACAGGTTTACTAAACTGCGTGGGGTCGCTTGACATCTATTCTGCTGGTTTTCCAGTTAGGTTCAGTGGAAGTCAGTTTACAGGTTGTGAATCTTTAGTCATGCTCGTTGGTTAAAACCAGAATAACAAAGAAACTGGGCCCCATTTCTAACTGCTTCATAGCAGCAAAGTCCATGTGCTGATTCTTAAACTTAAAAGCAGAATCTTTCACCAGCTACAGACACAAAGGTTTGGGGGACAGTAGAAACAGTAATGTACATTACATTCTCACCACTGTCACACATTTCATTTCATTTATCAAAGAAGATTTAATATACTGTATAGCAACACTAAATTACATTTAGGCTAGTGGTGCCCTTCTGTCATTGTTCCATGTTATATATTTCATCAGCCCAAGTGTCAGACCACAGTTTGAGGGCTGATTTACTGAAGAACTGACTGATTTTTACAGCTGACCCTGCTGTTGCATGTGCATTTTTCATTATTGTAAAACACCCATAAAACTAACCACACCTTTGGTACACCTGTGTTACTTTGCGCTGTTTAGTAATTTGGGCCCTTTAGAGTTTTCGTTACTTTTCGTGTGGTTTAAACCTTTGGTATGCACCTTGCACACAATGTACATATAATCCCTGCTCTGTAGGGGTGAGCTGGCACCAAATACTGTATGTGGACTATTCCACAGATTTCTTACTGAACCTGTGGAATAAGTTGGTCCCTCTGTAGTCATGTAAAAGCCACAGAGACAGTGTGCCGTGGACATTCCTTGCAGTTTGGTGGCCAAAAATGTGCCAATGAGGACAAAAGTGAAGATTTTCATTGACAGCCAAGGTTTCACCCGCTAGTTACTTTTGCAGAGTAAAACTAGTTGGACTAGTTGAACTGGTATTTTCCTTCAAATAATCAAATAAACGATGCCTGGATTCAGGTAAACGAACATCCTATAAAGCACATTCCTGTTCTTTACACAGAATCCTTCAGTTTAAAATGTTTATTCTCACCATCTCCTCCCAGCGCTCATGTCGACTGGCTCATCCAGGATGTTCTCCTTTCCATTCTTACTTGGTCCAACGGGGCTACTGTGGCTTCCCAGCCTCAGACTCCCATTTAACTTCTCCTCATAAGCAGCACCCATTAGGCTCTGATGATGGAGGCTGCTGGCTCCAGGGCCTTTTCCATCTCCCAAGCTCCCTGCAACATCTAGAGCTGCTAGGTCAGCTAAGTCCTTACGTTTAAGAAGCGCCAGCATCTTCAGGCGCTCCATGGCCTCGTGACCTTCCATTTTGAGGCGCTTGGCCAACGCCTCTTCTCGCTCACTGGTTGACTCAAGGCCTCGCTTAAGTAGGTTCAGCCTCAGTGCCTCCTCAGACATCTGCTCCATCCTAAAAACAAGAGAGGTCAGACAGGTTAGCAGAGCCACCTTAAACCCAAATAGGTTCAGGTCAGATAACAAATACACTCCTCTATGTAACTTAAAGCATGAGTACAGTTATCCACCACATTGGGTGCAATAGCTGACTGACTCTGGAACCTCCAATCCTTCCCAACCCTTATTCCAGATTTTCTCTCCTCCCTTTGTCAGCAAAGTTAATCCCACGTTCCTCTGAAACCACGCGGAACAACTCCAAGTTATCCCAGGGATCCAAGCTCGAATCTATTTTTAATCTGGTATTAACATGATTACATTTGTATATTTCTACACTTTTCCTAATCCAGATAATGTAATGCAGATGTAAATACACAGAGAACACAGCTTTGCATGGCGCTCGATGATGAATACTATTTTTGTGTAGACTGGAAAAAATAAAGAAATTAATAAATCAATCGATAAGAAAAAGCAAAGAGCAACAAAGATACAACCCTACCAGATTATAGACCAGTTGGAAAGGCAAACCCTGTCCCTGCTAAGTTCCACTGTTAGCATGACAAAACACACAAAACAGTGTGTAATGAAGAAGAGCAGGGGGCGAACCTGACAGCGAACTCATTCAGATTAAACACAATATATTTAATTGATCGTCTCCTCTGGGTTACTATAAAATAGTTAAAAGCATGGATGACATCTTTAAGGGCAACTATGACAAAGCACATGACTTCAGCATGTCGGCAAAGCTGAGAGGAAAGTGGAGGCCAGACAGCTTTCAGGCCTTTGGCTGCAGCGCTGAGGCACAACTTTGACTTTGAAGGTAATCTGTCTCCATATCTGGTTTGTGCTGCACTTTGTACAGAAGCTCTATAGTGACTGTAGAGAAACGTACGTAGAAAATCATACGGAGATCTTAGAATCCAAGTGAAAACCAGCAACCTCCAAGAACCACTGCCAACCAGTAAGGAAATACACATTTTCCCCAGCAGCTAGTGGGTGTACAACATCCAGTGTGGTGGAGAACTCTTGAGCAAGTCTCATGTATGAAGTCGTGAGCCATCTCGTCTATATGAATACAAAAAGAATGAAAACTAAAATCCTTCTGGTCATGGGCCTGGGAGCTTACCTTTGCTCTCCTGGATGCCATTCGCCCAGTCTGGAGGTTACTGCTCCGATTACCACACACACTCACGCGCACGCACACGCACTCTTATGGGCGCTGGAGCACTGCTTGACAAACACATTTTATTCCTCACTTTGTCACTTCCTATTGGTAGATTCTACCTGCTCGCGTCATTCTGGCGTGGCCCTCATGGTGTCGGGCTTTTCACCGCTCTAATCTGTTCATCCTGTCCTCCACTCGTGTCAGTTATTAACCTCACATCTACAGCTGCCTCTTTAGCACAGGGAGGAGTCTTAATGGTCCCACAATATGGCTCTCCCTGCCACTTCTTCCTCTAATTAATTTGTGACGCAGCGGTGGAGTCGTCGCCTCCATTTGCTGGGAGTACAAACACGAGCAGCTCGTGTAACCTCTCCGCCGATCCAGCCACCTCACCACGTTTAATGAGCCAGAGATCTGTGCTGAGAATGGCGCTTAGAAGCCAATCACAGTTTGCCTTGCTCTGCACGTCAGTAACTGGCACCCAACACTCTCTCACTTAGACTTCCCCTCCCCCTGGTTACTGTCGCTGCTGCCAGGCTTTACATAATATAATGACTGTTACAGTCAGCAGTGCCCCCCCAGATAAATAAATAAACAAACACACACTTTCTCCCTTCGCTTTTCATCCACCACACCCTTCCAACATACTGCCAGGCCGATAATGGAGAAGAAAAGAATAGATGAGAAACAGAGACTCAGACCTACAATCACACCTCTCCTAAACCCCCAGCAGGATACATCACAAACATTAAACATCTGTCACACTGAAAAACTGTGGAGCTCCAAGGCATGCACCAGCAGATAGACGGCGTCCACACAGACAATACACATGCAGCACAGCATTCCGATAGAGGGCAGAATTTTGTAATCCTCCCTCCTACTCCAGCAGTACAGTACCACAAAGAAACACTCCTCCCTTCTCCTCTACCCTCCCCCAACTCCTCAAACGCTCATCTTTTCCTCCCTCCTCTTTCACTGCAAAAATAAACACAAGCTTAATTTCAGGGGCCCCTTCGATGCCGCCAAAGCCGAGTGCTTCATTTGTTCACGTTATACCAGCCAACAGAGTGTGCGCACGTGAGTGTTTCTGGGGCTGGAGGGACAGGAACGGAGTAGCAGCACCAAGACACAGAGAGAGGTTTTTTCTTTATGTGTGTGTGTGTGTGTGTGTACAGGGCTAGAAAAGAGGCAGAGACAGCAGCTCTCTCCTGAAATAACGCCAACTTGTAATTCCACCTCCCATCCCCCAAAACACACACACTCACACACACGTTTATTCAAAGAGCTGTCAATCAGAAGGGTGCTACTAAAACATTCTCCTCACAATTAAATCAGTAGTCTTCCTCTCACTGACGGCGCTGTTGTAAATCCATGGCAGAGATAACCTTGATGTCTTGTCCTGTCGATGTGGCACCAGATTAACAGTGTTTGCCAAACTGGGTGTAATCGTAATAAAGCGAGTGCACAGTTGAATCTGCTGCTTGATGTTCATTGTGAAAATCCATTTGCCTGACGCCTCCTGTCTTCTGTCCACCCTGTCCTTTTTCTGTGGGAAAGTGTTTAATGTTCAAACTGATGGTTTTACTCGGCAGTGGATGTGAGTCTGACATGTCAGGCCCGACATCCAATCAGCTTCACTTACTGATTTGATTTGTTTTTTGCCCATTTTGTACTTTTCATCCAACTGTAAATATGGAAGTTGTTATACTAAACTATTAGCACCTCAAGTCCAAATCCAACCTCTGATTTGGCTGCAGACGAGCAGCCATGCCTGTTAAACTTTAAAGTCTGCCTGTATTCATACGTAGTAGGTGCACTGCAGCTTATTCCGTCTGTAGGCAGGTTCACGTGGTCACACTCAGGCATGTAAACGTCTGCTCGGAGCCTCGCACTTACCATCCCAAAATCTATGCCGCTTAGAGCCAAGCGGACCACAGCATATCTGCAGACACTGAAACTTATAGGACACCATTAAGTATGCACAGCACATGTGCTGATGACACAAACATAATAATGTTAGTACAACAAAATCACAGAATGTACTCGGACTTCTCGAGTTTTCTGGACTTTACAAGTCAGAGTACATTCTGTGATGATGTACTTTGGCTGTGCGTATTGTGTGTTTCAGCAGTAGGAACCCTATGCTCCCGTCGCAATCAGTGTACACATTACCCAGATTTGCTTCTGCTGCTATGGCTTATTCCACTTTCTGTTACTCAATGCTAACGATGCAGCTACCATCCTGTTCTTATTTTGACCTTTGTTATTCTGATCTGTTTCTCAGATGTCTCAAAAACAAAAATATGCAAATCGGAACATCTATGCACTGAATTCAGCTGCATAAAAAGTGGTCATGGAACCACTCCCCTCATGATATTCTGCTGCTGGTTTGTTATTCATGCATTTTATTAACAAATCAGCAGAAGAATAAACAGGTGTTTCAGCTACACCTGTAAAAGTTTTGCAACTGAAAATGCATCTTAACACAGACAGCTGCCATCCAAATGCACACAATGAAACCCAGACCAGTTACAGCTCCACCTATTGACTAAAAGACAAGACTATCAATAACCTTGACTACTGTGACTACGTGTGATTTCACAGTCTGCTACTTTGTGGCTGAATTGTTTCCAGTTGCCTCCATGTTGTTATCATAGCACTAATAGTTGAGCATGTAATATTAAGCAGCAAATAAACTGTCACAGTTGGACTAGCGCAGGTGGCACACAGAGAAGTATCAAAGGTGAAGGCAAGACCCATCTCCTCTCTTAGGTTCTCGTGTTCCTCCTCCCTCGTGGTGCTGTAACTTGGTTTAGCAAACACAGCTTGGTATCACTGCAGCCTCCTTCCTATACTTTTCCACCACTAGTCTGTCAGCTTGGTTAGCCATCACCAGTTGGTCTGTTTATTTTTGGTCCCACAGGAGCTTAGCTTAATCATTCTCAACCAGAATAAGGACAATTTTGACAAAACACACTGAGCAAAAGTCAAGAATATTAAAACTTGTTAAAGTTTTTCTCCTAAAACATTAAAAAAATGACATATTATTCCTTCTTGTCACTGCGTCTCATTGACAAACTGGTGCATAAATAGAAGGCTGACTGACAATATGACAATGCTAACTACCTGGAGCACAAGCACCTCTCTTCCACTGATGTTGTTGGACCTTAATAAAACAAAATGTCCCGAGTGGCTTGTGTCCTATCCACAGTAACGTCATTCCTGCTGTATGGTGGAAACGCCTTGTTGCTAATCATATCAACCATCCTTCAGGAAAGTACCAGAGTCAGCTACCATCTGGCTTCTTTAGCTCGTGTGCTAGAAAAGACAGAGATGTGCAGAAAACAATAAAACCTTCCTTGTGATTTCAGGAGGAAGGAGCCTAGCTCATTGGTCCAGCAGACACACTAAAGCAGCAATGCACGCACACACAGACACACACACAGACACACACACACACAGTGGCTGGTTGGCTGTAGAAGATGCTGATGACAGGGTTGCTGGGAATATGACCAAAATTTGCATGTGGCTAGTTTTTGATACTAATGAGGCCAATCAGAACACCGCCCATAGCAACAGAGTTGCAATTGGTTGTGGGGAGCAGCTAAGGACTTGATGGTTGTGGGATAAAGATTCAGACCCAACAGGACTTGCGAGGAGAATGCTGATGCTTTGTTCCTGAATAATCGATCACAAGTAAAATACAACAACAATCACACACACCTTCACCTGCTGTCTGTGGATGCACAGCACATAAGGCGACTCACGCACCTTATGCACAGACTGCTCTTTATTAAATGAGACAACAGCTCATTGTGGGGGTTGCTATGACAACCAGTCATCTATTTTTAAGACATACCACTAATCAATTCCTGTTCTGCTGTTGCCTGAGGGGTGGGGGTATGCAACAACATGCAAACCCCAACCCCCATGTTCTGTTTGTGTGCGGGTGGTATTACGGGGGTGTTTCTTTTTTTTTTTTTTGGGGGGGGGGGGGCAACAGCGACCAAGACACTAAGCAGGGGGGAGTGTGCAGTAGGAAACAAAGAGCAGAGCAGAATGAATGAGTACTGAGGATCCATCTGATACCAGCGCGTGATGCCGTACAGGAAAAGTCAAACTACTGCAATCATTCATCGAGTAACCAGGTACCCACACAAGGTCACCTGCAGATCCTGCCCACTCCCCGATCACGTCAACAAGTATGAAATGTCAAATACTTACAAGTTAAAGCATCTTAAATATAGGTAATACATTTCAAACATTTTCCTAACAGGAACACACGTTCAAAAATTATAACTGCACTTATGACCGTTTTCCGGTGTTATTTGCACAAATATAAACGTTACTCACAAAACAGTAAATGACTACACTGGAATTAAGTCAGTAATTACCTGCAGCAATGATCCTTTCATAATTGAAATAAAAGGTCCTAAGACCCGAACCCTTCCATGGCATTCATTTTTAATTTCTCTTTCATATTTGTGCATATTGGGACCCGATGAATGTAAAAACAAAGAATTACCAGACTTTTTTTTTTTACCGGATTTTTGTTTCTGAGAGCCACATATGAGGATATTCGTCTAAAATTTCGATAAAACAGTGGCAGTAAAATGTCCTCGTAAGTGGATATCAGGCCCTTGTAGAGCAAAATTTAGTATTTTGGTCTAGACAACCCAAAATGTGATGACCCTATACGTGGACACCAGGTCCTAGGAGGTTAAATAGGACATTTAGACCATGGAGCCCTATACAAAAAACCTTAACAGATTTAACACTGTCTGTAAGGCTACATTTTAAAAAGGTTCTTAGAGCATGTAGCACCACTCATACGCTCTCTGAGTACAGAATATCATGTCACTTGAGGACAAACCCTCTGCCAGCTCCGGCTGTACAACCAAGTCAATGAGGACAAATCTGATAGAGGGGACAGGGCAGACTTCAGCTTGTGGCACTTGACTCAAACACCATCTCCTCCACAAGATATAGCTTACAGGTGGATTCCCCTGTTTCAGTGCAGCTCGCTAACAATGAAGAAGCATCTACTGTTTAAGCGCCCCCGTACACCCCCGGTGCTTTTTCACCAGTTTTCGGAGAAATGTTTTGTTTGTCCAACCACTGAACACTAACCTATGAATCATTCAGGGATAAACTTTGCAAAGATTCAGTCTTGAATGACATCTTCAGACTCTCTGTTACTAACAGCCTGTCACAAAAACAGAATTTGTTCCCATTTCATTTCACTCTATAATGAAACGTTAAAGCTGTGTGATATGACCAAAATCTCATATCCTGATATAAGACATTTATCGTCCCGACAACCATATATAATCACAAAAATGTTACTTTTCTGTAAATTTTGTGAATCTCGGGCAACTCGACTTGTATGAAGTGTTTTCAGCTGGGCGTAGTGTACCTGGAGGCGAGTGTTATGACCGATACATGAAACTATATATTTTTAGATAGGAGCTGTAATGGCTGCCATTTTCTTTGTGAGTATTTATTAGATGGCGTGCTGCGGGGAAAAGCCTGTTCTAACGTTTGAGTCTAAGGGTCATTTGGAGCAACTGACGCCTCTTTTTTGCTTCGCATCCGTAAACTCTCTTCACACTCTTTGGCGTGATTCTTGTGTCGGTGGTTGTAGAGGTTTGTTGTGTTTGAGTCTGAGGTGGGGACCGGTTTGCACCATAATTTGCATAGTACAGTTTTATCTGGTCCGTGTCAGACTTTTCATAACCAAACCATGTCCATGCTACAGAGGTAGCCCCGCGTTTAGGAATAAGGTCCTCGATTTGTTTGGACTGGTCCTTCTGTTTGTCATCATTTTAGCTTATTTTGAAAAATCTCAACAGGATCTTCAGCTTTATTGTGAAAGGTTTATGTGGAAAACAAACAAGCAGACGGCGGAGCCACACGCTGGGTTTACCGTCGTTGTTGCTAACATCAACGCATAAAAACAGGCGCTTGTCCGTCCATAGTTTGGTTATTTTAAATATAAGAGAAAGAGAGAACTTTAAGAAATGAATATAGCCACTACAGTGACCATCAAAACCATGAAAAACAGCCGTAAACAGTTTATTTTGCGACACCATGAAACAAACGATACCGTAATATGAAACGATAGACGTTTTTATATCGTCATCCGATATATATCGTTATATCAAACAGCCCTAGTTACAGCAGTTTGTTGGTGGTATTCTGAACAAAGTGACTACTACATACAACACATCATCCCAGCCGGACAATCAATATTATATAACCCTATGAGGAAGATCCATGTACTGGGAGATTTACCAGAGCAACAGTGATTTTAATAACAAATTTGTTAGATATCATATTCTAAACATATTGTGAAAATATTTAAAATGATAGACAAACATATTGTATTATTAAAGATTAATTATACAAGATTTAATATCCAAATGTTGTCATCTACTCTGCTGTGCTATTGTGTACATTTTTTCTCATTTTTATATTGGATTATATTGATTTTTACTTTAACTAATGTGCCATTAATTAATTAAAACTGAAATAACTGATTTAATCCATCTTTAAAAGCATGTCATTACTGCACTGTTTCTGTCATTCTTTGATGGTTTCATGTATTGGCTAACCTCAGCCATTAAACTCAGGGAGCAGGCTGAGTCTGTAATTACTTGCTAGTTCTGACTTAGTAAACTCAGCAGTCTAGACCTCTGAGCACATGAACACACAGCTCAGTGAGACAGCACCATATTTGATGGCATCAGCTCGACTTCACTGTGTACTTAACCCTCATGATTCATGTTTACAATGGAAGTAGCCTACAACACAATACCCCTCATTATCTGTGCTTTTTGAAAATATACATACAATTTTACACACACTAGCATCTAAAAAAGG